>NC_080671.1:91452869-92097869 GCF_030247195.1 Topomyia yanbarensis
ATTAAGGCGAAGGTACTTATTTAGATGTTTTTAAAATCTGGTAGTACGATAGGTCACTATATTCGAGGTTAAATAAAACAATGTACACACCTAGAAAATCAGCGGTTCCACTTTTATTTGAAGAGTATGAATACTGCAGATCTTTTAAAAAATAATACCACAAATAATAAATGCAATCCATTGACGTCATTCGGGTAAGAAAATGAGGAAGTGGCAAATGAGGTAAAATATCATGTAACCGCGGAAGCAAATGTTTTTCAGCAGCAGTGTATAGTCTTGTATTTGCAAATGACTTCCTCGGTGTCCTCGTCGTCGCCAGAGTGTGGAATTGAAGTTGTGCGTTCCGACTCACGTGGTAGCTTAGCTGTGCGACGATCACGTTTGCGGTCCGGAGTATTTTTTGGATTCCTCTTTTTCAATCATATTTTTTCGATTATCTGCTTCAACAACACCTTAAATTATTATATTGCCAACTCACGCGAAATATCTGACGCGCTTTCATTGATGGCGAGCACTTTCCATTTACAAGAGCACGTAATGTTTCTATCGGAACCTTGAGTTCTTTAGAGACTGATCGAATACTAGCGCCATTGTGAACAGATGCAATTGAGTTTTTTATGTCCTCTTCACTTCGTTTTGGTGTTTTTCGCACGGAATTACGCACAATTTTCCTGTCGATATAATTCAATTTTACATTATAGTAGTGTCCTATAGTGACCCCAAATGGCTGACATATAGTGCCCCGTATGTTTCATGTTGATGTCCGTACTTTTTCAAAATGTACTGTACTAAGGACGGAAGACAATGCGTTTTCGCAGAACAACACACGAAAACATAAACGACGCTGTAATAAATACAGTTGATCCACGGTAACAGCCAAAATGACACTCGTCAACGATGTTCTCTACCGTGTATCTAATTCACGCAACATGAGCGACCTCTGCAATAACATAGCAAAGATAATGCCATATGCCTATTGTACCCCCATACCTCTTTGACCCCAATCTAATCTATTATTTATCGTGTATAAACATTGGTATTATTATAAAAAAATACGTATTACGTTATCATGAACCATGCGCTTATGCTAACTGAAGTGTATTTTGAATGGTATAAAATAAGCACCTGTATGTCGAACATGCAACCGACTACAGCCGCGCGTGTTTTTATGCTAGTTGCTAGATCAAGATGGGAGACAATAAGAGTGGAATGAAACTAATTTACTAATTTGAAACAACAATGTGTTAAAGCTAAATACCAAAAATGTAAGAAAGAAAGCAGGAGCTCATGGTGTTGTCGCCTTTTACGACAGTAATTCAATATTAATTATTCAAAAGGGCTAAAGAAATATTTGTAAACAAACTTGTTTCGCTCTTTATTCCGCTGCCGAGTTGATTTACATGAAAAATACACGTGAATCAGCATCTCAACCCTTGGTAGAATCAATTTGAAATGTTTTCTGGGTTGAAATTATAACAAATTAAGGGAAATCAGCAAAACAAAAGTTTGTTTACAAATCTTATTAGCCCTATTCAATTGTTGATATAGAATTAAGCTATAATATTATTATGCTCATGATGGAATATGGTGAACATGGTAAAAAATGGTAATTACATGTACATGTACTGCATGTATACGAAAGTACTCAATACAATGAGAACAATAATGGACTGGAAGCAAACCAACATGACAGTAGGACTGTCACAAATTACTAATTTTCGATCCTTCTCGCGAATTCAATTCTCTATGCTCATAAATGATACAACAGTCATAATTCCACTCAAACAAGACCATGCGTATTCCCCACGCACATCAAGTGCCTTGTGAATTAGTTCCCTAGCTGGTCAAATAAACACTAAACAAACAAACAAATTATTTGCTCAGCCCAGTCCAATCAGTTTGATTGACATCATCCGGCGGAGACGTGTTTCCTTACAATGCCGTCAAATCAACGAATAAACGAGAAAACTTGTAAAATTTTGAAAATAAGAAAATAAAGACTATATTCGCAATAAAATAAAATCGGAAAAAAACATTGCATAACTGAAGTTGTTCATTTATAAAGACAGCATTGTTGATGAATCACATAAAATATAGGTGATAAGGGATGCGGAATAATGTTTTTGGTTCACAACATTACTCCAATTGCATAATATATGAGAATAAGCATACCAATGAAAAGCTAGAGGGCTTAACTAATAACTAATGAAAGAATTTAATTTATTCTGTCAACATAAAAAATTATTAACAATTTCGTAAAATGTTTTTTACCATTTTGAAAAATGTGGTCGGTTGTCGGCACCCTAAGAAAATTTACTAAAAATGGAAAAATATGAATAAAAATCATCTAGAGTCAAAGGGAAAAGGAAATTTATTCCTTTCAACATCCATCAAAGGCATTATGAACATCATTCTTCATCAGAACAATCCCGAGCAGAGTCTGATAACGAATTGAGAGCTAAACTTGATATTGTGATGTAGTAGGGAATGATTGCTCAGGTTGTTATCATTTTGGTCGTTTTAACGGTTAAAAGATCAAAATCGAAAGTAGAAAAATTGCACTATGACATCAAACAGAACACTATTTATGCTATCAGTGAAAGCAAATTGAAAACTCATTGAGATGGTGAAATATTTCATTGATAACAAAATATGTAATCAATTTGATGTTTGTCAAAGAAATAGAAACAAACATTTTTTTTCTAAAAATGTAAGCACATCAAAATGAGATCAAAATATGATGTAATATCTGAAAAAGTTTAAATTTTGATGCTTGATATCAAAATATGTTGTCTGCTTGCTGTAATTTTGATGTTGGACTTTGCTCGGGATCTGTGTATGTGAAAAACTGGTGCGAATATTGCGCACTGCTAATGTACTGACGGATCGCATTCACTGCAATTGAGTGAGTTTCAGGCAACCTATTTTTTGCCCAAAGCTTCAGACAAATCAGATAGAAGCCAAAGAGAGAGAGGACTAAAGGATAACTCCATTACACGCCCCCCCGCCCCCCCCCCCCAAATTTGTTTGGCCGTGACAATATTGTATATACAGTACGACCCAGCTGTGAAAACACAACCAAGTGGGTGCTGGGTTTCAGAATGGTGCCAAAGATCGATCTCTGGTATCTATTCGTAAAACCCCCCTTTCAAAAATACCCTTATTGATTAGGTCATTGAGAATTCAGCATTTGCCTCAAAAGTTGAGGTGCCGACAACTGACCATGTTTGGTTGCCGACAATCGATTTTAGTAACCTTTTTAAAAACTGAGCAAAAAAATTGTGACGAACTTTTCGGTGCCATTCAATGTTGAATCACAAAATAGAATAAATTCGCTTCGTAAACATTCAATGCGCATACTTTTTCGAACGATTTACTTCTTTCTATAACACTAAGCAAATCATCAAAAAAAAACTTTTAAGTAGAGTTTCACTTGTTCAAAAAATATATTGGTTGTAGAACAGAACATTCGAGTCTGTTTGCTTCAGCAATCGGCACAAAAAGATCGTGCTAATATAACACATAAATGGTATTTATCAGAATGTCCATGTCTACTTTCTGTCAAAAGTTACGTAGGGGTGTCGACAACCCACCAGTGCTGGTAACCGACCACTTTCCCCTAACAATTATCCAGTTTGTAGATAAATATTCTGTCCTTTCTAACACATTTACGATTGTTACACTTTCGAATAGAATTTCGCACTTCGTCTACACGGAAAACCGATTTATCAGAATTTCAACCAAACAGTTAGTTGATTTTTTGGTTTTGTCTAGTTGATATTTAGGCGAACTAAGTTTTTGCTGAAAACAATGATCCAGCGCTGTTGGTTTGATGCTGTCAGTCTCAGTCTGGACACGAACGTTTCAGCCTAGCACAAAACTTGAAAAGCCTACCTGTAGTAAAGCTTGAAACGTCTTTCGAAGCTTGTAACGTTTGTTTCAGTCCGGACACAATCGCATATGCTGTAACATTACCATTTCAGCCAAGACACAAACGAATGGAATTCAACTGATCTCATTGTTGAATTAAGCTGCTTCATCGTAAAATACAACATAGGATATTTCAAACGTTTTGTTTCTCTGACCGACGAATGAAGGTATGGAATTAAATTGTTGAAATACTTCGTATGCCAGTAATTCGCACGTGAATATAATATTGAATTATGTTTCTCATAATATTATCTTTTTATGAACTGCACTCTCAAAAGACACAAAATGGCCAAAGGTATTTAAGAATTGTTGGTAATGGATTGATGACTTCAATTTCGGATGAAAGGCACAATTTTTATTTCTTTTTATTTAGTTAGCCAGCACTACAATAAATATTATACTTATTCCACATCTAGTTTGACATCTTAAAACATGCAAATTAATTATATTGTATATTTCGAAATTTGTTTATTATTGAAATTTTACGATATAATCAACGAAATCCGAAATAGAAAGATTTTAACAATTTTCGCAATACTTTCAACCTTCAGTAGTATACATGTTAAAAATATCAATCAAATTCATCCCTTTATTTAAATGTTTTTAAAGATAAACTAGTTAAAATCGACAATGAAGTCAGTTAAATTTCTGTTCTTTGTGAATTTGTACAGGTAGTTGCGTCCAGACTAAAACAAGCTTTCCAAGCTGAGACAGCAACCTACCTGCATAACCGTTATGCCCAGCGTGTATGAACCTACCCAGTTTAACTCATTCCGGAACCGGATCGGATTTCTGAATAGAGTCATTATGGATTCCAAATCAAATGCAACAACCGATTCCGACTCAGAATCGGTTGTTGCATTTGATTTGAATCCATACTGACTCCATTCAGGATTCCGAATCAAATTCCGAATGGTTTGACCGGGTAGTTGCTGTCGTTACCTTGATACATTTCAGTAAAGTGTGTATCTTGGCTAGTTTGCTGTCATTTTGTATGATGTGCGTCTTAATTCAAAATCAATAACCATTTTTAATAACTTTTATTTGAGAATCTCGCAAAATTAAAGAAAAATTTAGTTACGTTTTGCCTTTCTCAATAGAAAGGTATTGCAATTGCTCTGAAAACCGACTTTTTAACGGAGGCCCGGAGGGCCGAGTGACATATACCATTCGATTCAGTTCGTCGAGTTCGGCAAATGTCTGTGTGTGTATGTATGTGTGTATGTATGTATGTGTGTGTGTATGTGTGTGTGTATGTGACCAAAAATGTCACTCATTTTTCTCAGAGATGGCTGAACCGATTTTGACAAACTTAGTCTCAAATGAAAGGTGCAACGGTCCCATAGGCTGCTATTGAATTTCTAATGGATCCGACTTCCGGTTCCGGAATTACAGGGTGATAAGTACGAACACGCAGGAAATGTCGATTTTAATAAATTCTGCAATGAATGTATAAAGGTGAAAAATTTTCCAAAATATGACCACAACTGCTTCGATTTGTAGTATTAGGTCACTAACATCCATTCAAAGTCTATTTGGCCACATTGGCCACCATCATCGGTTCCGGAAGCCCCGGCGGAAGTATCTAAATTCAGAATAACAGTCACATCGGTTTCTCGGAGATGGCTAGACCGATTCGACTAAACTTGGCCTCAAATGAAAGGTATTGCGTCCCCGTAAATGGCTATTTAATTTCATCCCGATCCGACTTCCGGTTCCGGAGTTACAGGTTGTGGCGTGCGATCACATAGCAAATTGTGATTCAAACCGATACTCCGATGAAAGCAAAAAAGGTAAAAATTTCGCTAAAATGTCTCTCAAACAACTTAAATTTGCTGTTCTAGGTCACCGATGGCCAACCAAACTTTCGTTGACTACATTGACCACCATAGACGGTTCCGGAAGTGCCCGGGAAAAGCGGCCATCTTTCAAAATTTACGAACTCACATCAGTTTCCCGAAAATGGTTGGGCCGATTTTCACAAACTTAGTCCCAAATGATAGCTATAATATCCCCATAGATGTCAATAAAATTTCGCACGGATCGCTTATATGGGTCCGGAAATATAGACTAAATCGTCCGGTCACATATGAAATTCCCATATAAGCCGGAACTCAAATTTTTTTTTCAAAGGGGGGACCTCATGAAATTTCAGAAATCGAATTCGTATTTTTGATGCCAAACATCTTTAACCCTTGTGAAGGCAAGCTAAAATCCTAACATTAAAGGGCAAGCCGGGCCTCTCAGGCCCGTCTAAATTCAAGCTCCTTTTTGTCGTTCTCATATAGAAAGGTTATGCAATCGGTCGAAATTTCGACTTTTTAACCGAGACCCGCAGGGCCAAATCTCTTATACCATTCGACTCAGTTCGTCGAGATCGTAAAATGTCAGTATGTGTGCGTGTATAGATGTATATATGGATGTATGTATGTGGCAAACAATCTCACCGATTTTTCTCTAAGGTGGCTGGACCGATTTGTACAAATTTAGTCTCAAATGAAAGGTGCAGCCTTCCCATCGGTCGCTATTGATTTTTTTATTGATCCGACTTTCGGTTCTGGAGTTACGTGTTGAAGAGTACAATCACACTGCAAATTTCCATAGAAACTGATACCACCATGATATCCAAATGATGCAATATATATTAAAATATGTGCAACATTACTTGGCTTTGCATGTCTAGATCATTAATGACCCACCGAAGGCACTTCGACCACATTGGCCAGCTATGGCGGTTCTTGATGCCCCGGGGGAACTTACCAAGTTCCTAAGATAATGTCATACCTATTCCTCAGCGAATTCTTTACCGATTTTTACAAACTTGGTTTCAAATAAACCGTACAGCATTTCCATTGGTTGCTGTTGAATTTCTAATTGATCCGACTTCCGGTTCCGGAATTACAGGATGATGAGTACGAACACGCAGCAAATCCCGATTTCAGCGTATAAGGCGATGGATGTAAAAAGGTCATTTTTTTTCCAAAAGGTGAGTACTCGGAAGATCACGTTGACTGTCGATTGGTTCTGAGCTCCATTTCGTTTGAACACGACCAATAAATGTTTCTGGGTTGCTATTAATTTCTTCTGATGCATAACCAGAGTACATATTTAGATTCTTCTTCCCAGTCTGCACAAGATTCATTGTCGGATCATATCATTCGCATCTTCTTCCTCGCTTAGCATATCAGCTTCGGCATCGTCTGCTGTTGAATTTGCTCGAATTTCTTCCATTATTTCAGATTCTTTGAGACGATTGAAAACATGGGCATATCGTTTTATAGCCATTTCAATTTTTTGTTGCTTTTAGATCCTACAATTTGAATAATTACGACAACTATAACACAAAGAATAAACAACAAAAATAGACAATAACGACAGAGTTAGGTTATGTTGTATCCAAATAATTGTCAAGTAGACCACAGTGGGTGACATAAAAGTATTTACCAAAAAAATATGACACACGTCATTATCGTATGCTATTTTTACATTTTTTATAAAAGAAATGTATAGAAATCGCTCAAACTTTCAAGATTTTTTTCTTATCAGAAAAGGTAAAAAGATAAAATCAATCAAAACATGAAAAAAGTTCCTGCTAATACGAAGATGAACTCATCAAAATGTTTTTTTCGGATAAATATTAATGTATAAAACCCGTGGTATTCCTAGTAAATGTTGCATGCACACCGGGCCTGCCAGGCCCGGCTTTGCCTTTTTGTGCATGTAAAAAATTCAAACATAGCTGCGCATCACTCCATCGATGAAAATTTCACAATTCTTTATTTTTGTTATAAATTTCAAAGCTACTTATCAAAATTTCCATGCCCAAGCTTATACTGCATACACATTTTTTTGTAACTAAAAAATTGTAACGTGCCGGGCCTCTGGGACCCGGTTGCCTTTTTGAGGGTTAAAATGCATGAAACGTCGAGATTTTATGTTATCTCGAAAAATTTTTTTTTATAAAAATCGACTTTTTGGGACTTTGCCGATTTCGCACCTTTTTTCAGTTCAATATTACCATGGCTGTTTTTTCTTTTTCAAAATTTTCACATTCTCGTGATTCATGATTGAGAAAGGCACAATTGCACCGCTAGGTGGATTAAAATAGGTTTTTCATTTTTGTGTTTAAATCAACTAAATAGGAAAACAAAAATTTGTTTTGTTATTTTTTTTTTCATCGAATGGCTTTCAGTGTAACGCAGGTGACAGGGCTTTAAAAAATGATCCGTAAAATCGAATGGAAGTAGATTGATCGACCACACAGCTATGTGAACGATTTCATAGCTAATTATACCTCGCTTGATTTGACTACCACTCTGGGAAAATTATACACGTGATGAAATAAACTCGATATCTCCGCTTGCAGCTTCGAGTCCCCTAGAGATTTTAACGTACGAAAAAAATATTTATAATCTCGTGCCACTCCGAGCCGAAATTTGGTACAGTGCACCAAGGGGCACTACACGCGATTATTACACATAATTGCCAATGCATTTGAATTAGCAGCCGATTTACAAAAACCTAGTAACAAATAAATGCATTATTTTCATGCCGGCACAGTACTTTATGTAACGGCTCTTGGAAACAAATTGAATCAGGAGAAACATAAAGTTGTACATTTGTCTCGGCAACAAACGGATTAATTATTGTCTGTACAGGCGGCGCTCCGCAAGCATTAATTCCACTGTAGTAGCATATGTACAAAGATTAATCGTATTTCGGATTAAACCATCTGTTCGGTATATCACAGGAGATAGCGAGAAGACGCACTTTGAATTCGTTCGCCTTAGAATTCCAACGATGGTGCATGCGGCGAAAAAATTTAAAAAAATATTATGAATTAAATACTGTTTTCACCGAGAGCACATCTTTATGTCCGGGACTTATTTTGTAAAATTATTGATCTTAGAATCATATCGATATTTATAACTTCAAGAGTTATATATTGCACCCTACTTTCGAACCCCTCACTCTATTTTACAATAGCATCAATTGTTGGATCTTTCAATATTTCACATATACAGTGAAGACCCGTTTCTGTCAGCACCTTGGTAAATTTTAGGCTAACAAAAAGGGACAATGACAAAGGGACATATTGTCTTCTTTTTTTTAATTGATCGAAGCTATCAAAGTATTTTTCTTTGATCCCTACAAATAGCGTATTAAGCCTTTCTGATTATTTAATATAAATTCCTAGAGAAAAATTATCAAAAAAAAATATTTTTATTTTTGCATATTTTGCATCTTTAGGATAAGAAAACCAACTTAATCCACCTAGCAGTGAGATGAGACATTTCTTACACATGTCACTGTTGGATCATTCATTAATTTGCAGAACTCTTTTATTAGTTTGCAGTTTCTGGTCTTGCCCGAATAAAACCTCAAATAAAATGAATAGAATATTGAAAATCAATAAAATGAATCAAATAAAAAAATAAAGCAAAAAATGCAAAACAAAATGTTTTTAAATTCATAAAATGAGTACAATGATTTGTATGAATCAAATCAATAAAATAGATAAATCAAATTGGATTAGCTCAATAAATGAAAAATTAGTCAATATTTAAAAATAGTTATAAAATTAATTGAATAAATTAAAATTAACAAATTGAATGAAAAAAATAAGTGGAATGACTGATTATGAAATTATTAAAATTAAAGAAATGAACAAAATGAATCAAATGAATCAATTAAATCAAATGAATCAAATGAAACAAATTAATCAAATGGATAGAACGAATTTAATGAATCCAGTGAAAACAATGAATCAAATGAATGAAATGTATAAAATGAATAAAATGATTAGAATGAATGAAAAGAATAAAACTAATAAAAGAGTAAATGAATTGAATAAATAAAACAAATGAATCAAATAAACGAAACGAATAGGATTGATTAAATGAATAAAAAGAAGAAGAAAATGAATTGATTCAAATAAAAAAATGGTGTTAAAAAGTTATAAATTAATTGGAAAAAATAAATTGTGTCAAATAAATAATTTGGATGAAATGAATAAATCTGAAAAATAGTCAAATTATTAAAATGAAGAAACTAAAAACTGAAAAAAACAAAGAATAAAAAAAATGAATA
The DNA here is from genome assembly GCF_030247195.1 of Topomyia yanbarensis. Lineage (NCBI taxonomy): Eukaryota > Metazoa > Arthropoda > Insecta > Diptera > Culicidae > Topomyia > Topomyia yanbarensis. The sequence continues at coordinate 91,462,890 of NC_080671.1, forward strand.
GAAGGAAAACAATGAATAAAATAAGTTAAATTAATGATATGAATAAAATGTATAAAAAAAATAAACTGATCAGATTTACTCTGATCAGTTTATTTTTTTTAAGAATGAAATGAATAAAATAGATTAAATGAACCCAAATGAACAATTAAGGATGCTGAATGAAATAAATAATTAAAATGCAAAAATCATATACTAAAAACTAGTCAAATATTAAAAATGAATAAAATAAACAAGACGAATAAAATCCAGGAAATGAAGAAACTGAAAAAATTGATTATTTAGAATGAAATTAAAAACCATTTTTGAATAAAGTAAATGAATAAACCTGATTGTACGAATTTGATAACTATTGTATCGGAAAGTTATAAATTGTTTTTGATAATCCCATCGTCTGAAAAATGGCTAATTAATATGCAATCCACTTTCTAAAGCTTTCATTATTTTTTGTTTTAACCTTTTTGTTTTCGTTGTTCTTTTCTTGGCGGCGTCGTTTACGATAATCTGGTATTTCTACTTTATTGATGGACCTCAATTAGTTATCAGGATCCTGGAACGTTCAATTTGTTTTGGAATTCAAAGTTGTCATTTTGGTTACATATTCCCAAAATGCAAAATACGTAAATATGCGCAATTGGAATTAGTAAAGTAAGACAAGGTCACATATGCTTTTAAACCCCTTAAACAGAGAGCGACAGAGAAAGAATGCGAGTCGTGAATGAGACAGGTAGAATTTTCAAAATTTTCATTTGCATTGATATTAATAGTGTAAAGGTTCTTGGCTATGTCGATAGCACAAAGGCCGTGCATTCAGTAGATAATAATGTACTCTCTTTCCAGTCATCCTTATAGCGTGCATATTGTTTCGTTCGGAATTCTCGTTCAGGAAATATGGATAAATGAGTCCTATACAAACTAATACTACGAAAAAGAAATGGTTTAAATTTTCAGGATAAGTATTTAATTTGTTGGAAACGCAAGCGCCATTGAAAGTGTCACTTGATATAAAACTGCTCTAGATGAATAGGCATGCTTGACATTACAAGTCTTAATTTTCTGCGAACAAATACGTTTCTTCGTGTTTATTTGTTGTTACACAGTAATGTGTATGACAAAAATGTAGATCAAACGTTTCAGTACACAGTACATCCAACGCCTCTACTAATTGTGACTGCCATTGAAACATCAATTGAATTTTACTTAGTATAGAGCAAAAATGGACAACGATAAGTTAGAAGAAACGTTGTACTTGTATCCCCCATCGAGAATGGGGTCTTTAGGAGACTTTAGGATCTAATTCGTGGATATTACCAAGAACACGAAGGAAGGGAGAGTGAGAGAGTGAGTGAGAGTGTGAAAGGGAGAGGGGGCGTGTGAGAAATGGAAAATGATGTTTAGTGCCGTGACCTTATATTTAAAGGTATATTATGCGATATATTGATTCCTTACATCCTTATTATAAATATTGTAGGTAGTAATTTTTACGCCATGACCAGTATAAATAACCTGAATCTTGCAAAAGAGCTAAATTTTTGCTAAAGTTTTGGGATTCAAAAATATAGTTACTTTCGGTGATGCCGCGAGTATGATTATATGAGAAATCTTTAATCTCACTACTAGGTAAATTACTTGATGATCTATGTATTAATATACCATCAACATTTACCTCACGATTGAATGCAATGCCTAATCCAAGGGATAAATACATGAACTCTAGAAAAAAATTCACTATGAATACATTATTTTGTCTTTGAAATAAACTTTCATATTAATTTTTGAGAAATAGTTCATTTATTATAGAGATAATTCACAATTTTTTGTCGAATGTCGAACTCCTTGAATCACGTATATGTGTTTTCATACCTCGATATTCAAAATCGGTTTAGTTTTGCCCTAAAATACCAGTAAAACAATACTCGGTATGAAAAGTTTTCCTTTTTAATTAGTGAAAATTAGTAAGGGTGGAACAAAAATACAAAATGTTTAATATCTCCGCCGCTCGTGAACGGATTTTGACAATCTATAGCTTGTTAGAAAGGTATTTGCATAAGCTTTTTATTTCTGTGATCGCTTTGTTCGAAAGTTATTTGCTTAAAACCCGTTTTGTTTCAACAAAATCACCCATATCTCAGAAAGTAAACAACATATCGAAAAAATAATAGTGTCAAATGGTAACGTTAGGCCTTTCGTTTGAAACTAGTTTCGTTAAGATCGGTTCAGCCATTGCTGAGATAATTACATGACATTTTGTACATACATACATACACACATACACACACAGACATTGTCTCAATTTGTCGAGCTGAATCGATTGGTATATGAGGCTCGGCCCTCCGGGCCTCGGAAATAGTTTTCAAAGTTTGCGCGAATCCTATACACTCAGGTTTTTTACGCGGGGGATACATTCCGCGTAAATGAAAACCGCGTAAATTTCAAAATCCGCGTAAATGAAAACCGCGTAAATTTCAAAATCCGCGTAAATGAAAACCGCGTAAATTCCAAAATCCGCGTAAATGAAAACCGCGTAAATTTCAAAATCCGCGTAAATGAAAATCGCGTGAATTTCAAAATCCGCGTAAATGAAGACCACTTAAATTTAAGAATCCCCGTTAAAGGGAACCTCGTTGATGGATACCGCGTAAATTTCAAAATCCGCGTAAATGAAAACCGCGTAAATTTCAAAATCTGCGTAAAAAAATACCGCGCAAAAAAACCGCGTAAAAAAAACTTGAGTGTACATTTCTTTTGTAAGAAATGTAAAAAATATTCTCAAGAAGAATTTACTCAAATTTGACTTAGTTTGGCTACTAGAGCATCAATCGGAATTTCATGTGAGGCTGCCAAAATCAGATAAAAAACCTGATAAAATCGGTGGCAGACAAAGTCAGGGGCTGATAAAATTGGGTCTTCACTGTGTTCATATTTTTAACATAAGAATCACGACAAATTTGAAAACTAATTTGAGAGTTTTTTTCCAATCCGTGGAGATGTCATTCACGCTAGAAAAAACACATGCAGTTCTGATGCACCGCAATGTTCACTGCATTGTAATTAAAATCTTTAACGTGCCAGAATATGTAACGAAGCGTCTATTATCCCGGAAAATGGAATAAAACAAAATACATGCGGTGAATAAGCTGCAACAGTTGACTACCGGACGATATGGCGATTTGCCAAGCCAAGAGCATATACTATAACTCTTCTCGAAAGCATACTGCTCGACGCTTCCCATGCAGATACTCCCAACCCTCCCGTTCGAAACTTATCATCAAGACTATGGGGAAAACTGGGAGAAGACCAAGCATTTTATTAGCCTTTGAGACCCAGCTAGCTATTCTGTCGCACTTTCCACTCCTACTAAAAGTCGATTTAACTCGCCACATTAGTGCGGAAGCGATCTACGAGCGATAGGGCAAATCTAAGATTGTGCCTTCTTTCTGGGAATGTGCGCTCGTAAAAGGTACATTTTGCGCAGTCAAGAAGCCGTTACCGGTTTCTTGCATAAGGACATGCATACTAATTTGTGGCTTTAATGCTCGAGTTACTGGTTCGCATCACCTACCTATGTGTAGTATGTCAACATCGAGCAAAGGTAGTTAGGAATGTATTAACTAGTTGGGCGTCATCTATCATAACGTTTCTCAGCTTACTTGTGGCGGCGATTGAAGACTTACAAGTTTATACTGGATTACTTGCACAGAATTGATTTCGATTTGGAAAAATAATCCACCACTGCTCTTACCACATCGGTCACAATGCAGCGGGCAGATCGATAATCACTGTTTTCCTATATCCACAGTCTCGTATGCAGAAATATTGACTGCATTTTATTAGCCACCACAAAGCGGTGAAGCCATGCAGTTATTGCTGCAATAAATCACATCCCTTCGCCTACCGGTCAGAGGCTTTGCCCTGTTCAGTCCACCCATTCCAATTAAACTCTCATCATCAATTATTTGCTTATCATTTCAGCAAGCGATTTGGAAGCCAACGATATGTACCACGACCTGATAGTCCAGAGCGGGGCCCCCGAAATTGTGTCCTACAAACCGGAGGTCGAGCTGGAGGTTAACTCCCAGTTCGAGATGATCTGCAAATCAGCAGAACCGATCCGGTGGCACATCCGGCGCACCGAAGATGAGGTATTTTAAGTTAAAATTTTGTAAAATCGTAGATACCTTTATATAAATTTAAATGCCATCCAAACAGAACATCGAGGCACCGGAACTGATTACAATCTCCGAGGTGGAGACACATGATGAGAGTAAACCACACGGGAGCCGAGTTAGTATAACGGCAGCAACGGCAGAAGTCGTCGGTCGGTATTACTGTGTCTTCGAGTCGGCGGAGAATGAAAACCAAGATCTAGAGGAACTTGAGGAACAGTTCAAAGCTACCAGTACCTACATCTTCGTCAAGGATCCCAACAACCCATTGGTTCCAGTGAATCCAGTAGTATACGCTAGGCAGTACGAGGACGTGGTCATTCCTTGCAAACCCTCGTCGAAAGATATCCACGTGGAACTCGTTAAGGACGAACAAGAGGTAAACGTCGCTAATGAATCCAACCAAAATCAAATATTTCTTCCAGATCTCAAACTTTTCTTCACAGTCCACGGTTCTTCTGTTTCATTTCTTCCCACTCATACTGTCTCTTACTATTCTTCTAGTACAACGAAACCTGTCGAAACGCTCAGTTTGACCCGGCCCAGGGCTTCTTGTTGCGCAATGAAACTATCGAGCTCAAGTGGCTCACCTATCACTGCTATCATCGGGAGCTTGAGCTAAGCCAGCCATTCTTTCTCAATTTGCAATGTATGTGGATCTAAGAAATTGTTCTTCCTTGTTAAATCAGTCCCCTCCTTCATCAACAATAACTCTTAATCTTATAAATACGTACAGCCACCTCTTTTGGATTAGTAAACTTCATTCCTCCACCCAGAAGAGTGGACTGGTATTGACATACCCCAACTTGTAGATTCCACACAGTTATTAATTTGTGAATAATGCAGTGCTACCTAGCACCTCCGCATTTGGTGGTGCAGTGCTACTAGCTAGCCATTCCCTGATCCCGTTCATGGCGACTAACTCCTGTAAAGACGGGTAGCTAAATTGCGTATCTAAGCGTAGTGTAAATAAATTGTACGCCCTTTATTTTATCAGGTAATTTTATGTGAACCTGGTTTTTTGATATTTAGGTACCTATGTAATTACGTATTACGAATAAATAGTATTACTATAACAGTTCCTCCAGGCGTGTGAAGATTCGTTTATGTTATTGATTGTGACAGCTGGACAGGTAAAAGCACAATAAAACAATATATTTTTTGGACAAACTTGAGAGAACCATTTACTCAAAATTGGAGAAAATTATTTCGTCGTAGGGATTGCAACTGTCCAACCCAGTGAGCAAATTTTCTGGCAGAGACCGCTCTGCTAGATTTCTGTAAGTCTTGGTTTGGCAGCCCTGTCAGATTTCTGCGCGTATCCTGTCGGGTTAGTTGAACTAGGGCGAACTCGGTTTCGCTTGCATTTTCTGACAAATTTTGACAGGAACCGAGCTAAACCCTGGCATAACTCGGACATAAACTGTGCAAAGATCCTGGCAATTCCTACCTGGTAGAATTCAGCACGAATCGAGCAAAACATCTGACAAAGATGTTCGATTCTGGATAAAAGTGAGCAGCATCGGTTGGTTTAACCGCTTCTGTCAGAAACGGTTGTTGCGTTTGAGCGAATTCGTTGCCAGAATTCTCGCACAAATCGCACAAAATGCTCGCAGAAACTCTGCCAGCATCAATTTCGCTTTGCTCAACTTTTGCTAACTTTCTGCTTGCCACGCTGACCGGGAAGGAGCAGCGAGAAAATGAGGAAATTAGTCGCTTAACATGGAAAAAGCATTCAAAATAAACGATTCTGCCCGAAATGTAGCAAAGGTACCGCGTAACTCAGTATAAAAACCAGTTTTTTTTCTGTAATTTTATGTTAGCTGTATCGATTTTGTTGGCTATTGACGGCAGATTTAAGACTAAAAGAAACGAAAGAAATGAGTTATGTTCTATCAACGACCATACGGTAGAGTTACGCCCAACTCCTACCAGCAGAAGACAAAAGATTCTTCACATTTCTTTTCGATCACGTCCATATGAGCCTGCTTAATCTTACTTTTCCATTTTCAATTTAATAACTGATTCGTTCTAGAATAACGTCCGTCTTTTAATTTCATTGCTTTGGTTTCTCTTAGTCTTAAATTTGACGGAAATAGCCAACAAAACCGATACAGTAACGGGTGTTCAATAAAAATGAGAATTTTTTCAGTCATATACATACAAAACAAAACAAAAATTTCGACAAATTCATTTTTTTTAAACGCAATGTTTATTCTTCAAAAAAACATCAATGAATATTGTAGAAGGGGCCCTGGTCAGCCGTACGACACAACTTAGTCGCGATGTTCTCACAAGAGCGCTGGACGTCACTGACGTCCATCTTCCGGATACAATTCTGGATCCTGGTGGTCAACTGCTTCATATCGTTGGCCCGCCAATTTTTTTTGGTATACTAGGGCACTAAGGGAGCCGAAAAATCCTCAATGGAACGGCACTGGGGCAAGTTGGTCGGGTTCCTTTCTTTCGGCACGTACGGTATCTTTTTTAGCTCAAAATACTCCAGCGTCTTCTTGGCGTAATGGGAAGATGCCTTGTTCGGCCAGAAGACGTACTTCCCATCCGCATGATGTTATTTTAAAAACGCCAGAATAATTTTCTATGATACTCCTCCTGGCACACTTGTTAATTGATGGCCAGACCGCTCAGCTTGAACCCCGGCTTTGAAATCCTTCTGTCCGATATGGCGATGTACAGAATAACTTTTTTTCAAATTTATGCTTAAACTTATATTTTACTTCGGGGGGTGTGGCCCACTTGTCGCTGGAATAGTAGCTGTCATTTTCTGGAACATAGGTCTTCGAGAGCGGAAAGTAACTTTCGTCGTCCAGCACGAACGACGACCCGCGGTAGTTCTTCGTCATCCACCGGCACTGCGATTTCACGATCGCTATCTGCTCGTCCATTTATTCGGGGGACCGAGTCTTCTTCCGACAGATGATGTCCTCCATCTTAAGGGCTTGGTGAATCAAAGTATGAGAGCAGTGAAATTTTCGGCCGGCGTCACGCAAACTCGTTCTGTCTTTGTTGTCGAACAGCTTTTTCAACGCTTCCTTCTTCTTATTCGCCATTATCTTCGCCGGAAGGCCACTATCGTCCTTTCGCTCCACGCTCAGGGTTGCCAGGATCCGTTAAATTATACTCACGGGCACGTTTTCGTCTCGAAAGTGGTCTACCGAAAACATTTTTCCACGATGACCGTGCGTTCCGTAAAACCGTAAGACGCTCGCAGAGTGCTTGTTGTTTCGACGCCATCTTCGATTGAACTTTAATTACAGAAAGGTATTGAAATCATTCTCATATTTTTATTTAATACCCGTTAGAACGATGCAGTAGTTAAAACATAGTAACAATTTTATGCTAGTGTACCTTATTACAAAAGTTTGACAATAGTACATATGCTATTTAAAACGTTGAAGGTTCTAATAATTTCCAAAAATGAAGAATCTTTCATTATTATGATATGGTGTGAAGTATTTTTAATATTAAGAGCCATAGTGCTCAAGGAAGAACAAGGATGTGAAGGAAGAAAGTTTAGAAAAGCTTCATTCTACGGGTAATATGGCCAAGCTTAGAGTTTCCCGACGACTTAACCCTTTGTCTTCTACCGCGAGAGTCAGGATGTTGTGGCATTTTTTTCGAATGCGAGTCTGCGGCATGCCCGGACAAGCGTGAAGTGACTTAGCACTTTATGCTGTCGGAAACACTACTGTCATTATTATTCATTACACCGTGCAAAAAAAAAATACAAAAAATATTCCGCTTCAACAAAAAACCAAAAATTTCCCATAGTATAGGATCCGTGTTGTGCCCTTCGGATAATCATGGATTTCTTTTACGTTCTATGCAAAGTGCGACAATGGGCGCTCGCGGCGCTGTTGGAACATGGATTGTTATCTTTTCCGTAAGCGGGGGCACTGATTCCATGCACTGGTTGGCAAAGGGGAGGTCGAAACAGCTCCCAAAACTCAAGCTGACCCTGCTGGTAAACCCCGAATTAAACCATACCCAGAACTATCAACCAGTCCGTCCTCTCGGAAAAGATCAAGGTCTTGTTAATCTACTCAAAGTAAGTTTCTTCTGAGTGTTTTGCGAAGGAATATTTTGTCTGTTTACCAGCTAACAAAGTAGAAATAGTTGGCGTGGTCTACGATGAGAGTTGGCATGCAAAAATTTGCTGGAATATATAAATGCATATGCGATTTTTTTTTAAATTTCATGCAAGCTTAGTTTACCACTTACATCTAAGTATTGGTTGCAGTGGTTCGAATCCTTAAAAAAATAAAGTTTAAACTGTGAGGGTCCGTTCCAATCCTTTTCTAAAATTCCTTCACTACAGTTTAGTTGGAACCCCAAGCTTCAGTATTTTTTTAGTGCAAGTTGTTAGGACGATTTGATGGGTACAAAAATTTTTAGTCTCTAAGAAGAACGGTTTTTTTTCAATAATTGCATGCGAAATATAAATTGTTAAGCTCCATTCCATTTTTTTTTTCAAAGATTTCTTTATGACGGTTTAGTTGGAACCGTGTTTAGTAATTAACCAAATTTTGGGTAATTTTTAGTTTTGTTTTGAAAAAAACATTACGAATATTTCATGAGCTAAAAAAAATTCCAAAATCCCAAAGAAGCAATTATTTTCAAAAAAATTATGCAAATTTTGGTTTTTAACTGTATAGCTCCATTCCAATTTTTTCTAAAATTCTATCAGAATGGTTCAGTTGGAATCCCAAACTTCGGGTATTTTTTCTGTTTTTTTCTGAAGCACAAGCTGTTAGGAAAATTTTATAGGTAAATAAAATGTTTAAAGACCCCAGGAAGAAATTATTGTTAGGAAAATTCGAAGGTTATGACCAAAAGTTTTCAAGTGGCATTTATCTAAAAAAATTTAGAATCCTCAGGACGAAATTGTTTTCAAAGTTTTTTTAAAAGTCATTTTTCATCGAAACGAAATTTTCGATTTCCATTTCATTGATTTTTTTCAGAAATAGGAAATTGAAATATGGAACAGAGCACCCCTCAATGATGTTCGATTGGGTTTAAAAACTGCATAGATTACTTTTTGATGCAATAAGCATTTTGTAGAAGATTTTATGCAAAAAATTAAGATGACAATTTTCTTCGAAATATTCCCCCTAGATCGAACCACCCCAGTTCTCCTTACAAACTTCAGTTTTAAACTGTAAAGCCCTGTTTCAAATTCCTTCAAAAATTTCTTCACCACGGGTTGATAGTGTTGACCAGCGTCATTCATCTATACGCGGAAAAATGTGTTCCTAAATTTGTAAAGTGACATGAATTCTGGAACAATTATTAAGCACCTATTTATCCTTAAAAAAAATCTCTTTCACGATATTGTTCATAGCTATAACAACTCAGATGATTGAGTTGATAATTTCACGTGAACTATTGCACAAAATTCGGAAGATTATTCATTAATCCAATTCTCTCCCTGAACTGGTTCCTGATCCATTGTACAGTGATTACGATCTTATATTCGGGTTCGTGAAAGATTTAAAAATAAACCATAATATCGCAGATCGATTCCCCTTTCAAAATCCAGTTCATGTATTATACGTTTATGTACTTACTCCTCACATTGGCATGCGAACTATTTCACCAAACTTGGAATATTATTCATGAATTTATTCGTGAACTTTTTCATGATTCTTAGTATATTTGATTATTGCTCGTGAAATACTCCATTTACGATCCAAATCAGGGGTTCGTAAATTGAATTAGTTCGTAGAAAAGTGTTCGTTATTTGGAATTTAATTCGTAAAAAAAGTTGGCTTCACATTTTTATAAAAATTGGTTGGTTGAGAAATATTCTCGATAACCCTAACAATATGGGAATTTTTGGATTTGGTTTGAGAAGTAGACGATAAAAATGGATGTTTGGTGCCATTTTGTAATCCAAGATGGTGACTTCCGGTTGATCAATATTCTCGATAAATCAAACAATATGGTTATTTTTGGAACTGGATTCATAAGTAGATGTTGAAAATTGATGTTTGACGCCATTTTGAATTCCAAGATAACGACTTCCGGTTGAACAATATTCTCCAGAACCCTAACAATAGGGTAGTTTTGGAAAGGGCAAGCCCAAGTAAATAATGAAAATGGACAGTTGGCGCCATTTCGAAAACCAAGATAGAAACTTGCAGTTGAACGATTTTATCGATGATCCTACCAATACACAGTGTTTTAAAACGTCGTTTTCGTGCTCAAAATTAATAGTGTCTAAACCGTTGACTTTAGAGGTATAATTTGTTCGGAGAAGTTGTTGTTCTTATGATTGCGCATCCACAGGAGTATACCGTTCAGTGATTAATTCACCTATAAGTGATATACGAAATTTATTTTCCGAACTAATTGAGATAGAGACTTTGTGTCTTCGACAAAGTTGTAGGAAATGTTACTACAAAAGAAATTGCTAAAGACACTATATACCTAGCTTCAATAGTTTACGAGTTATGGAACATATTATATGGAAGACCCCTTAAAATTAGTTTTTTCATGATAACTATTTTAGACATTCTCGTATCTTCTTGGAATCTTCCACAAAGTTGTTTGCGGTATCGAAATACATATTTTTGCTTAACATAGTTACTTCCTATCTGTTGAATTTAAAAAGATATTCCAAATTTTACGATATTTTTGGGGTAACTTCCACCTTAAATAATTCGTTAAGGAGCAAAAAGGAGCAAACAACATCATAACATACTGAAAGTACTAGCTTTTTGCTTTCATATAATGGCCCGATTGTTAGTCGACGCGATTCTCCCCGAGTGTTATGTTCAATACAATATGCCATCGCAGTGGTTTAAAATGAAATATTCAAGCGCACTGCGACAAACAGCTTCATTTTTTTATGGTAAATTGCATAGAACACGGTCGCCTATAACATGCAATGCATATGGTTTGCCTTTCAAAAATCAAATTGCAGTTTTGGATGTGTTTAATAATGTCGATATTTGCATTATAAATTAGATAAATAAATTTATTTTTAATAATCGTTTTCTACGTCATCTTCAAAGTTTCTTCTTCCGCTAGAAGAGCTTTGGCGTCTTCTAAAAATCGTTTTATACTTTTTTTAGCCATCCCCGAGCCTCAGTCATGACAGGATCCACATTGTGCACATGTGACGTTAATCAAGCTCCATTATAATTGTCACGAAAGACATTAATAAACCTTCTGGTGGGATTTTCATAATTTTTCCAAGCTTACCAGTATCCAGTATGCTTAAAATTCACGTGACACACTTCTCGAACGCACGATATGCCACGTTTCGTACTTTGATCTTGATTGTGGTCAAAGTTTTTTTTCCTTTTTTGGACATCGATGAATACGTTTCATGCAATTTACCATGAAAAGATGAAGCTGCTTATTGCAGTGCGCTTGAATATTTCATTTTAAACCACTGTGATGAGATATTGTGTTGAACATAACACTCGGGGAGAATCGCGTCGACTAACAATCGGGTCATTTTATGAAAGTAAAACGCTAGTACTTTCAGTATGTTATGATGTTGTTTGCTCCTTTTTGCTCCTTAACGAATTATTTAAGGTGGAAGTTACCCCAAAAATATCGTAAAATTTGGAATATCTTTTTAAATTCAACAGATAGGAATTAACTATGTTCAGCAAAAATATGTGTTTCGATACCGCAAACAACTTTGCGGAAGATTCCAAGAAGATACGATAATGTCTAAAAAAGTTATCATGAAAAAACTAATTTTAAGGGGTCTTCCATATAATATGTTCCATAACTCCTTAACTGATGAAGCTAGGTATATAGTGTCTTCAGCAATTTCTTTTTAAATAACATTTACTGCAACTTTGTCAAAGACACAAAGTCTCTATCTCAATTAGTTAGGAAAATAAACGGTATACTCCTGTGGATGCGCAATTATAAGAACAACAACTTCTCCGAACAAACTATACCTCTAAAGTTAACGGTTTAGACGCTATTAATTTTGAGCACGAAAACGACGTTATAAAACACTGTGCAATATAAGTATTTTCGGAACAAGTTTGACAAGTAGATGGTGAAAATGGATAATTGGATCTTTTTTTAAAAATCCTAGATGGCGACTTCTGGTTGAATAACATTGTCGATAACTCAAACACTATGAGTATTTTGGAACGGGCTTCATGAGTAGATTACACTGCGAAACAAAATAAAAAAATTGGGAGCCGAGCGAACAAACAAAACAAACGAAAACCGCTAAAAACTAATTTAAAATTTTTTATAGTTCCAAGGACAATTTTTGAAAAAAAGTTCGAAAATCAATAATTTTATTGTAATGCCTTATGATTTTCCCAACGAACTGAGCTTGGAGGCAGAGCAAAAAAACATGGTGGGGATTTAGGGCTCCAACTAAATCATCGTGAAGAAATTTTTGGAAAAAAATAGAACGGAACTTTAACAGTTTAAAATCAAAGTTTTGTGAAATTTTTAAAAATAACATCTTTTAGGTGAAAATGGGCATCTCTGATCAAATTTTCCCAAGGGACTCAGCTTTAGATTAGAACAAATAAAAATATGACAGAGATTTAGGGTTCCAATTATCGCGAAGAAATTTTTGAAAAAAAAATGGAACGGGACTTCACAGTTTAAAACCAAAGTTTTGCGAAATTTTTAAAAATAGCATCTTTTATGTGAAAATGGGCATCTTTGATCGAGCTTTCCCAGCGAACTGGGCTTGGGAGCAGAACAATCAAAAATATGGCAGGGATGAAAAAAATATTTTATAATCTAAGAATAAAACAGTTCAACAGTTTTACTTTGCATAATTTGTACCCAAAACGGATAAAAATTGGATTAAAACCATTCGTGCATAATACTACATGTACACTACAGAGTTAAAACATGTTATAATAATTGGCAACAAGAAAAACATCATCAAGATAGCGTTAAAACACGTTTTAACGCATAGTGTGAACGTAGTATAAAAGACACAGTACCTAACATACATAAAGTTGGATTTTTGTGTTTCGAATACATCTCATCAGTAACTTCCACTAACTTGGGGCCAGTTAGACGATGAATCCAAACTAGCACTAAAATTTGCACTCGTTAACTGGTACCAAATTGGTGCTAGGTTGGATTTATCGTCCACCGGATCCCAAGTTGGGCTTAGTTACTGAAAAAATTAGTTCGATACACAAAAATCTGACTTTGTGCACAGGTTGCCTACCGGTTCTAAGATAAATGACCCAGTGTGATGAAAATCCAAAAGGTTAGTTTCCTTATACTGCCTGCCAGAAAATGTACCCAAATTGCAGCAATGCATCAATGCTTTCCGAGCATAATTTCACTTAATACACTGTTTATTATCCAGTGTACTCCATAAATAACTAAATGAATCTTCACGCGAAGCTAGGAACAATATACTAGACTTAAACATTGTAAATACTGTATGAAATTGTAATTAATGATAACAACCATGGACGGCCACATATGCACATACTCGTTGTCTTCCACAGGTTCTTTCTCTCACTCTACCTCTATTTATAAATCTTTCCCCTTTCGTACACTGTACCCTTTCAGAATACCACACACCGTATACGGCCAACCTTTGGCCGATAATTTGTTCCCACATGGGCTAGAGTACGCTAATTGTTGTAATTACCACCCTTTAATATAGATGCAAATCGACAACTACAAGTACACTGAAACCGTCGGCTTTGTGCTAACCCCGTACCGGTTGGACGAAAGCGGCCTTTACCTATGCCGTCCCAAGGAGGATCCGGACAAACCGATACACTTCCAGCTGGATGTGATGGAATCCTGTGAGTTGAACGACACTAACCACTGCAAACTAGGCAGCGTGCGTCATCATAACCGGCTACTGCTACTGTCCACTAGTGGCTATACGAGTCGTCATGGTTCATCACTCAATGAAACCACCGAATATTCCGTTGATTCTTCTTTTGAACTAGCACCACTAGATTTCCTTCTCTCGGATGATACTAACCCACAAACGTTCCGCACGTCTAGAACTATTAGCGACTTTCTGCTGGGTAATGCAACCGATTACAACAACACGACAACGGCGACCACCAGCACCTTCGAGTACAACAACTACAATGAGAGTGATGATGGGTACGACACAACAACCACTAGTGGCAGTAGCAATAGCAACAGTACTAGTATTAGCTCTGGTGTTGGATCCATAATGCTTAACGCAGGAAATGTCACTGGTTACGGTTCCCATTCGCTGGACCCATCTGCCTCGCCATCACTTCGTCCGTTTCGGTTCCACAGCTGTAACTATCTCTCTATCAATCTGGTTCTTCTCTATCCGCTACGTTATGCTAAGCTTCTTCCGTCGTATCGGTTTGGCTCAAGAGCCGCATGCTCCCTCTCTCTCCCTATATAGATCACTACACTTTTTTTCTAATAACAGCATGTAGTTAGCATCCTTCCTATATCAATCAAGAAAATGTTTCAATGACAGCAATGTGGTGGGACTGGGAACGCGGACTCGTTGCTTAACTCATCATAGTTACTAGGCGTCTCCATTTCGAAACCGAAACTAGTTTAAGAGAACAAGATGGGAGCAAGTTCTCTCCATTTGAACAAAAGCTACATTTCCGCAAATAATAATTAATATTTCTTCTCTTCCCGAACTCGGAACCGAAATAAACAAAAAAAAACCAAACCATCTAACCCGCGCGATACCTCGCCTCACCCACCTCGCCTGGTCATGCAGATGAGTACGAACAAGGTATGCGGTTTTTCAAACAAATAATCAGTGGCTCATGGCAAAATAAACACCAAATAAATCCTGCAAGCAGCAATTGACTTTTCGCGTGCTAGCAACTACCCATACTACCACTCGTGTTGTACTCTGTATTTTTATCCTAGATGGAACTAACCCCCCGGTGTGTTCATACGCACAAGAGCAACAGACAGCTGGGTGCGAAATTAAAAAAAAACTTTTCCATAGTGCGATTAGAATGTTCACTTTCGCCTTTTCCGATCAGTAAAAAAATAACACATTTCTCTATTCTAAAGTAAGCCACCTTCCTTCCTCCTTTTCCGCCTCTACCGCTCACGTGTATCAATAACAATTCCGGTAAACCAAAAGGGTTTTTTTTATAGGACGTATATGGTGAGTCCGTTCATTCGGCCGACTTCCATGGGCAGCTTCACTACCAAATACTCACATCACCCAGTATAGGTACATTGCAGTTTTAGTGGACTGATTGCTATGCACTAACTCGCGGCACTGATCACTGATCCTAGTGGTTCTAGCAGCAATAACTTGTAGCCATCGGTTTTGTAGCTGGGTATAGTAAAATGTATCTTTTCGTTTATTAATACGGCCCCACGTTGATGTGCTACACTAATCATAGTTTAATTGATGGGATTTCATATGTTTAATAACAAGCGTCGGTGTGTTGTTCAGGTTTTCACTAAAATTAAACATAAGTATTTTCATCTGACACTACAACTGTAGTTCCACTCAGACGGAGCTTTGTTTTATTTGTTTTAATTCTGATTAATTTAAATTCGTGATTCTTCCTTTTTCTCACTCCAATACCCATAAAACGCGGGTTAAGTACCGTTTATTTTTATATTTGGTGGGTTTATTTGTGTTTTAGATTTGTTTTCCTTTTTTATCAGACTATGAGTTAGGTATTCTTCCCCTTGTTTATATGCAGAGTGTTTGGTTCATGGTTAAGAACCTCTCGAATGGTGATAGGCTATCATATTTGGAGAAAAAAATCGTTTTACATATACTACCAAATCTCATCCGTTACAGAAATATTGAACTTTTTATGTAAATAACTAGTTTGTATTGAAATGCCTGTAACTCAAAAAGTATACATTGTATTTCAAATCTTTTAGTCCCATTGAAAAGGTGAGAAAACTTCCCATTGAATGATGTCCTCAAATGTTTCAGCTAATGAAGTTAAGTATCCTTTTAGAAGTGATTCATCTCAAATTTGATATTTTTTATCAAATTTTCGTTCATTTCTTGGAAATCTTTATCATTTCAATAATTCAGATTGTTAGTCTGAAAGAGCTGCATAATTTGTTCTTTGACGTGATAAACTTATCTCATTCTCACTAATACTAGCTCTAGTTGAAAAAATATGACACTTTTTGTACTTTTTTCTTTTCATTAAAAACCATGAAAATTTTACAGAGAAAAATGTATTGGTACCTTTCAGTTAAGTGAACTTAGTATTCTTTTAGAAGTTAATTAGTTTAAAGTTAGTGTTATTGTTAGCATTTCAGCTAATTTTTTAAAAATAGTAAATGATAAACACCACCATTATTATCATCGAAATAATGCATCTCAGCAAGTTTACAATTCTTTATTTGACTCCATTGAATTATCTCTTTTCGATTCGAAGCAAGATTATTTTTATCACATTATTTCATATGCAAAAACCACGATTTTGGTGACGTCATGCTGTGTTCACTATTAAAATGTAGCGAAATGATAGAGATAGGGATAAAGTGTCAAATAACAAGCAGGCACCAGTAACTATAACAATGCTAAAATTCGCGCCACCGCACAGAGGAGTAACTGGGGTCGAATCCTGGCCAAAACTATTTATTGCGGCTATTGCTGT
The DNA here is from genome assembly GCF_030247195.1 of Topomyia yanbarensis. Classification (NCBI taxonomy): domain Eukaryota; kingdom Metazoa; phylum Arthropoda; class Insecta; order Diptera; family Culicidae; genus Topomyia; species Topomyia yanbarensis. Next base: position 91,479,646 of record NC_080671.1, read on the forward strand.
TATTATGCCTTAATATAAACTAAAAATAGAAAATAACTGGTTTTTGGGACTATTTGGCATCTATCCACCTACCAGTGCAGGGGTCAATTTTTTAGATCCTTCCGAATACTAGTATTTTCGAGGTGATCTTTGTGAATACATTTGTTTTTCCCGCTGCATGAACAGTTGGTCATTGGAAAAAGAAGAAGAAAAGGGATGCCTGTGCACATATTCATAAAGATTCACTTTGCCAAACATAGTATTTTACCCTACAGCATTTTGGTGTACCTCAAATTAGTAAAAATATCAATATTTTCAAATCGCTTGGAATTTGCGGATCGGAAAAGATCGGAAGAGATTGAATGTTTTTTGAATAACCGGAATCTTGTTTTGTAATGTTGTTTCAGCAACTTTGCCGGATCTTGCCGTATAATGTAACTTTTTTGTCATTCAAATTTGGAATAAATTATTTAAAAAGGGTGTTTTTAAAGCTGGTCCAATACACAGCAACACTACTATTTTCGGTTATTTTTAAGCGGAGGTTATACAAATAGTTGTGTTCAATTACGTTTGTTATAATATTGTCTTATTTAATACAGTCATCATCATTTGAAAGCGATTTTTCGGGATATATAATAAAAAATGATTAAAAGCCCTTTAAATATCACTATTTTCCATCCATGCAAAAATTCTTTAGCATTTTTTGGCATACTCGTTATTTTGCCACAACATTCAGTATGCTTTTAGATATTTAAAAAAAAATATAAACTAAATAAAAAATCGAAAAATTTTTTTTTTTGGTTATTGGCCAAGAAGTTGTTCTAGTTACTCCTCTGTGCACCGCAGCCGCTGTCTGCGGTACTAGAGCCATTCAGCGGGAAATCAGAACAGTTGCGGATGAGCTGGAGCAGTTTTGGGATCTATGTGAGCCGTCTTGACCCGAGCCATACAGTGGAGGAAATCGTTGCCATGACCCAAGAATGCCTTGGAATAAGCGATGCACCCGATGCAATTTTGTTGGTCAAGAAGGACACCGATCTCACGAAACTCAACTTCGTTTCTTTCCGAGTTGACCTTCCGAGCGAACTAAAGGACACTGCACTCAAAGCGTCTACTTGGCCGACTGGAGTACTCGTTCGGGAATTTAATTTCGATCAGCCAAAGCAGGATAGATTTCGCTAATGGGCTACCGGGATGCACCGCAGCTTGTATTATAGAAGCCCTCGATCCCCCCGCCACAGTCCAGCTACTGCAGCCAACGTTCACCAGTCGTCCCGGTTCTGTGCGCGGCAGTGGAGAAAGGTTCTTTCAAACGTCCCTCTGCGGCCAGTACCCATCCTTTCTCAATAATTCAAGCGCTGAAATGTTCCCCGATTCCAGTTCTCCGTTAATTGTACCGTATCAGCACCAGATGCCCTTCTTCCTGCCTGCAAACCGCAGCTGTTTACGAGAGACACCTAGTCCAGCTGCATTGCATACATCCCACGTAATGTCGTCTCTTCGGTCACCGGGACTCACACTTGACGTCAGCCGTGAGGAAGCCCTTAGTCCCCCCACCACAGTCGAGCCCTTCCTGCCAGCGACCAGCATCCGTCCCGGTCCTGTGGTGGAGATGGGATGAGGGGTCTTCCGCAAACCTACCTCAGGCAAGTACATTGCATCTATGAGCTCTTCCTTGCCTCTAAGCTCTTCGATTTCCAGCATTGGTCTACGACAGGCTAAACTGCTGCTATACTACCAAAATGTTGGTGGTATTAATTCAATCATTGAGCAATACCGTCGTGCTGTCTCCGATAAGAGTTTTGACATCATGGTCTTCGTCGAAACATGGTTGAACGATGACACGCTTTCCAGTCAGGTGTTTGGTACTGAATACGAGGTGTTTCGCTGTGACCGGAGCCCTAGCAACAGCCGAAAATCCACCGGATGCGGCGTATTAGTAGTGGTTAAAACCAGCTTGAAGGCAAGAATCGTCGAGAACACTTCTTGGTATTGTCTAGAGCAGGTTTGGACGATTATCGAGCTTGGCGACCGTAAGTTGTACTTGTGTGCGTTGTATGTTCCACCCGACCGCACTCGTGATACCGAATACGTTGAAGCACACTGCAGCTCAGTTTTTACTATCCTCGAAGATGCTAACGCCGTTGATGAGATCATGGTACTAGGAGATTTTAATCTTCCTAGCATTTCATGGAAATCTTCCCGTAATGGATTTCTTTATCCGGATTCAGACCATTCTGTTCTCCACCCATGTGCAGTGAGGCTACTTGACAGCTATAGCTCAGCCACGTTGCTACAAATCAATTCTATTGCCAATGAGAATAGCCGCCATCTCGATCTTTGTTTTGTCAGCGATCAGGTTTCCGCCACTTCGACAGCTCCCTCTCCCCTAGTAAAACCAGTGGAACATCATCCTCCACTGATCGCCACGATTGATAGCGCTGTGGTGCATGACTTCGATATATTACCGCTTTCTGTCTCCTACAATTTCCGTAAAGCTGATCATCGCAGTATCGCAGACAGAGTTAAAAATAATCGAAGCACTTTTTTGCCGGCTGAAAATGAACCTGTTGCGACTCGCGGTGAATAGAAAAAATATTGATTCAACTATCCATCTTATTCATTCAGTTGAATATCGTACAATATATTCATTACACTAATTATCTAGGAAAATGTTTTCAAATGCCGATAAAGCATATGAAACAACAATCATCATCGCTTACATTGTGCCAGGGTCTACTTTGATGCGGTTGATTCGCTGCTGCACGGTCCCTTCGTGTAATAATCGGAGCCGAATGAAAATATGCATGGATGACTGGGCGGTTTGTTCGATTGACGTTTTCAGCTGCGTCACTGAATATTGAAAATGAATGCGGCTGAATATGATCAATTTTCATTCAATGAATTTGAATATTTTTAACTCTGATCGCAGACCTTCTTTCCACCATCGATTGGGAAAATATTCTGGACCCCGAAGATGTCGAAACCGCAGTTCAAACCTTTTCAAACGTTCTGGCGTACGCTATTGACAGGCACGTTCCAAACAAAGTTCACCATCGACAAACCGGCCCTCCATGGCAAACGAGTATACTGCGACGGCTGAAGTCTATAAAGCAGTGGCGTAGCCAAGGGGGGGTTTTGGGGGTTAAAACCCCCTCCAAACCAAAATATTTGAATTGAAGAAAAAAAGTTTGATGCTGACTAGTTTATTAAATATTCAAATAATAATTTTGGAAGTATATTATCTGTTCATTACATTGAGAACCTAATGTTTTAAACGTAATGGGACTTTTTGTAAATTGTGAGAAAGGGATCTTGTAACCAATATTTTAGTGAGGATCCTATAGTTGATAAATCATGTAAATAGCCAGCAAAATAGCTCAATGAAAACGCCTTCATAGAAACTGATGAAAAATGGCGTTTTACGCCTAACAGGTCAGAATTGGTTTTTATGTGCATTTGATTTTTTTTTAGGTTATCACTTATATAAAGTGCTAGCTAGTGGCACTTTTTCGCTATTTATGGTGTACATTTGGGTATCGAATTGAATGGCGCCAAGATTCCATCATTTGGAAACCGTCAGCTTTTGGAGGTTTAGTATTTCGCAGCATAATTTTGTTGATAAATTTTTCCAGTTGGATGCATTACTAATTCCAATCAAATTTAGTTCGAGACTCTTCAGCAAAGTTTTCAAGAATGTTTTTGCAAATAGCTTGGTTGAAGATATGAATGCAACCCGTATTTGTGCATTTTAGGCCATATTGCACTACGATTCCCTTACTAACCATTATAGGCGGCAACGAAGAATTTGGGAGAACACCTTGTAGATGACGTTTACTATCCTAGTATGCAAAAGTGACTTCAACGCCACTTTGGTCAAAATTAACTTTTTCGTATTTTTAAGTTCACTACGAAAATTCGCATCTTTCAGTGCAAACGATTTCAAATAATAAAAAAAATAATCTGTTGAAATCCGAAAAGCAAAGTGGTGAAAGCATGCTTTCACCCGCACCATGCAAGGTTTGAAAATTTAAAATTTTCCTGAAAAATATACTCGATGGCATTTACGTCCCCTTTGCATACAAGGCAGTTCAGTAATGTGATTAATCGGTCATTAGTTGCGAAAATCCCGCTTAACACATTTTTTATAGATGGGACATACTACTCCCTACATCCTATACTTCGGTAAAATCTCCTCCTTCCAGATCTTCAACAGCACCCAGTGGAGTGCTCTAGCCAACTCCTCTACTCTGTGTTTCAGTAGCTCACATGACAGTTGATCATTGCCAGCGGTTCAACCGTCCTATTTTTCATGAATCTTAGGTAGATCCGGCATCTGTCAACGACTGCTCCAAGCTGATTCTTGCAATACTCTTGTCGTCTACTGCTTCGCTCTTTAGGTTCGTCATAATATACTTATCAATCGTGAGAATTTCTGCACATTATTTATATGGTTCACAGACTATCCTGTGCGATAACCGGTTTATACAATGCCCCCGGCCTACCAGGATGTTTTTGTCACCGATTACGAGCCCTACATTCCGCCATAGGCAGCTATCATAGACATGCTCCAGCTGCGCATAAAATGCATATTTCTCGGCTTCGTGAGGTCAGTGCACATTGATAATGCTCTAGTCGAAGAAATAGCCTTTGATCCACACTACACATATCCTTTCGCTGATCGCCTGCCACTTGATCACGCGTTGGCGCATTTTGCCTAGTTCTTGTGCCGTCGCTCGATCCCCGCATTTCCGCAACTTCTGCCCGTCTATCAAAGCTCCTCCAATTCTATAGTTTCGAATTGGTGAGTTTTCAGCTCATCCTTTTCTGCTTGATTGTTAGTAAAGTGGTGTTTTTGGGCCACTCGTTGAACTTGACCTAACCTGTCTCGTAGTCCGCCACCCACCATAACTGACACCTACGACAGGTATTTAGTTTTGCCTACGTTAGAGTTATAGCGCCCATGCCCGCTCACACCATTCCTTTTCGCTATTACTGCAGAACACGGTAGTACCCAGTTGATCGCGGCCTATAGATTAAATGTGATCAATAGACCCGCCAACATTTTTGAAAAATCTAAGAATTTCGTCAAAACCCCCTCCAAACCAAATTTCTGGCTACGCCACTGCTATAAAGAGAGCTGCTCTGCGGAGGTTTACCAAGTATCGCACAATATCACTCAGAGACCATTACGTCAGTCTCAACCATGCGTACAAACGAGCCAGTCAACACTGTTTCTATCGATATCAGCAAAATATTCAGCGTAATTTCAAGTCGCATCCTAAACGTTTCTGGAAATATGTGAACGAGCAGCGAAATGAATCAGGACTGCCGTCGACTATGACTTTCAATGGGAACACAGCTACCACATCTCGAGACATATGTGCACTTTTCTCGGAAAAATTCGCGAATGTATTCACAGACGAGGCACTAACTATTGAGCAAATCGAACTCGCTGCTAGCAGAGCTCCACTTGTGGGTCAAACTCTGGGTGCTATCGATTTTAATGCAACGATAATCATCAGAGCTTCCTCTCGACTTAAGTCATCTTTCAATCCGGGACCCGACGGGCTCCCCTCCGCGATACTGAAAAGGCACATCGAAGTTTTGGTTGCTCCGCTTCTTCAGATCTTTAGAGCATCTATTACTAGAGATATTTTTCCATCTTGCTGGAAATCAGCGAACATGTTCCCAGTTCATAAAAAGGGCAATAAGCGAGACATCAATAATTACCGTGGGATAACTTTATTGAGTGCTGCCTCGAAGTTGTTCGAGCTGGTGATTATGGAACCTCTTCAGGCTCACTGTAAGTCGTACCTAAGTGACGATCAGCATGGCTTCACGTCTGGGCGGTCAACTGCATCTAACCTGTTATGCTTAGCATCCTACATAACAGAGAGTATGGAACGCCGCGCTCAAACTGACGTCGTTTACACCGACTTATCTGCCGCTTTTGATAAGCTAAACCACGATATCACCATAGCAAAAATGGAGAGATTTGGAATAAATGGTAGTGTTTTGCAGTGGTTTCGATCTTACCTCACAGACCGAGAGATAGCGGTTGTCATAAGAGATTGCCAGGGCCCTATATTCACTTCTATGTCAGGAATACCTCAAGGAAGCCACTTGGCACCGTCGATGTTTCTGATATACTTCAATGATGTACATCTAATTCTGAAGACTCCCCGATTGTCCTTCGCGGATGATCTCAAGATTTTTCGCATAATTCGTACAATTGAAGATTGCAGATTTCTCCAACAGCAGCTTCAAGCCTTTGTTGACTGGTGTACCATGAACCGCATGTATGTACACCCGAAGAAGTGCTCGGTAATATCGTTTTCACGGAAAAATCTATTTCAAGAACTTCTAGAAACAGAAATCGAACGCGTCAGTCACGTGAAGGACCTGGGAGTGATCCTGGATTCTCAACTCACGTTCAAACGACACGTCTCCTATGCAGTCGGTAAAGCGTCTCGAGCGCTAGGATGCATCTTCAGGATAGCCAAAAATTTTACAGATGTTTATTGTCTCAAATCGCTGTACTGCGCTTTATCCCGATCAATCCTAGAATATTGCCCTGAAGTGTGGAGCCCAAACTACAATAACGGCGTTGAGAGAATTGAAAGCGTACAGCATCACTTTTTACGTTTCGTGCTCCGTAGATTGCCCTGGAGAGATCCTGTCCGATTACCTAGCTATGAAAACCGGTGTCAGCTGATTCAATCGCTTTATGTTTGATGCTCCAGCTATATAAGAACAAATTAAAATAAACGTCGCACCACGAACATTACGCAACAACATTATGCTTCGATTACCGTTCAGACGCACTACTTATAGTATGCATGGAGCCATCACTGGTCTACAAAGGATTTTCAACCAGGTTGCTTCAGCTTTCGATTGCAACGTGTCTAGACAAACTCTGCGTCAGCGATTTTCTAGACTTTTTAATCAATCTTTTAACCACATTTGACTTTTTTACCGTTTTTGTGAGTTATGTATGACCACTATTTGTGTATATGACTTGGATGTTAGTAATAAGTTTAATATTAATACCAACACCATTGGGGCTTTGGTGTGCCTGTTGGTGTATAAGACTAATAAAGAATAAAGAGTATAAATTTTGTTGATTGATAATTAGAATAATTACAAAACTCATTTGAAAAACGCTAATTTTGAGCTATTTTACTAGTATAATGTAATTTAGTACTCCTAACTAAAATATATTTGTACATAAATCAGGAGGAAATTTCCTCAGCTTTTCAATGAAACCTTGGGAATAACGATATAAAGCATATTTTTAGACTAGAGCCTTTCAAGCATTTGTAAGTCTTGAAATTACAAAAAAAAGCGAGAAGAGATAGTAATATGACGTTGAAGAACAAATTATGGATCGTATTAAAACCCAACTTTTGACTAATTGATATTGTAAGGATTATAATTTATTATTTTGAGAAAAATATCAAAAACCCCATCAAGAACTTTTAACTACTTCACCACTAAAAGGTAACTAAAACTAATTAATTGAAAGATACGAGAACATTTTTCTATAGGAAATTTCATCACCTTTCCAATGCAATTAAAGGATTTAAAATACAAAATATGCTCTTTGAGTTATAGGTAATTTAAGAGCAGCAAAATATTAATTCTACAATTATCCGGGGTGCGATTTTTTATTGAAATACTGGAATAATCGTGTCTGACCTACATCATCATCACCATCGAATGATTATGATATAATTATGTCAACACCCACACAGCGGAGGCAGGAAGCCATGTGAACTCACACCTCCCGAAAAAGCAATCAAACACACTTTATCTGCTGCCAGCAACACAGCAGGTGTGCTAACATTTAATTCAATTCCAATGATATCCTATCCGCTGCCAATACACAATCGCTTCAGCGAGGCAGAAAACCCTTTCAAAACCAACCCCTTTTCAGCGAGAGAAAGAGAAGGAACAAAATACATTTCATATGTTTATATATTCATCAAGTTACAAGCATAATGCAGTCAATCGGTTGAAATTGAACTATGTTGTATCCCAAAACATTGTGTATAGCATCTGGAAGAGAGGTATCAGATCATGGATTTAAACAAGGTAATCTACCTGGATTAGACTGCAGAACGACACAAATTTTCTGTTAGTATTGTAATGAAACATATTACGGAAACCGTTACCATCATTGAAACATTTTAAAATTTCATTATTTTGGTCGTACTACAAAGCCAACATAGCGTATCATTGTTTCGACATTGCATGAACATCTTATTTCAACCATATATACTTACTAAATTCATGTACCTATACTGTAAAATATGTGTTACTTTTATTTGCATGAACTTTCTGTTTTAGCATGTTTGTCTTGTTCTTCGCTTAATTTCTGTTCTTCTGTGTTTCCCGTCAAACTATTACTTATCCCATTTAATTTGCTGATTGTTAACGCCATTTGAAACAAAAAAAACTTTTTGAACAAAACCACGGAACTGCTAACATTCGTTTTTTATCCACTGCCACCCTTTGAATCAATTATGCTTCCGCCGTGGGTGTAATCGTAAACTGAATGGATAATCTCACCTACACTCGAAAAACCCCAACAACACAACAACGATAGCCGTTACGGAGTACATTCAGCGGCCCCGGATTGAGAGCCGAAGCGGGGAGTACATCAAACAGGGTGAAACCCTCAAGCTCGTCTGCTCGCTGGACGTGTCCGAGGGCGTCAAGTTCGATATGAGGTGGTTCCTGCCGAACAAACAGCTGGCGCAGAATGTGAGTAGGATGTTTTCTCCGTGGACCCTTGTGCATTGTTTTCATTCTTGTGATTATCTGAGATGTGCCTTCAGAGGAAATAAGTAAAGAATTTTAAATAGTTTTGGTACAACATCTCCCCTGGCGAGTTGGAACTATCAATTTTATATACTAATAAACCTAGTCAATGCATTAGTCTGGTCGTTAGTTGTTTATGCTCTATCCGTGCGTTTTTATTTTTAACTATTCTGCAATCATGCCGTTACATGCATTTAGGTGACTGCGTGAAGCTTTAAAGCTATTCCGCTGGTATTTCACAAAGACTTCCTGAGGGTTAAATAAAAAAATAATGCACATGTTGGACCGAGTGACCAGGCTATATTCGAATTAGTGAAAAGATTGTGCACTATCTCTATTCAAAATCAAAATCAAAACAGTCTAGAATTAATTTTATAATTCGCACATTATTCTTATCAGGACACCCGAACAACGATCAGTCGAATATCGGTAATGTCGCACCCGCAACGGCCACAATACACCATTGGAACATCCGAACTCACAATCGAACAGACCACCGCTAGCGACACCGGTTTCTACAAGTGTGAAGCTCAAGACCATCACAAACACGTGAACCATCGGGCGGCTCGAATCGTCATCGTGGAACAGGGCGCCGTATTCATAAATCTCACCGAAGACAATATGCTGGACTTGATTAACACCACCAGCCGGCGACCCATCAAAATCGTGATCAAGTACAGTGCCCACCCAAAGCCACTATTCCACTGGGTGAGAGACGACAGTGAGGAAGCGTTGGAGGCGGGGGATAAGTATGACATATCCGAAAACAATAAGCAAGTGACGCTTATTATCAAGCATCCTAATATTTACGACACCGGCGTTTATACGCTGCATGCAGTGAACGAAGGTACCAATGCCAGTTATAACATGAAGGTGTATGTTAGGGGTAAGAAGCTTGTTTTTACATTAGTAGGAATCTACACTCACTGATTTTTTTTTCAACATTTCAGAAAAACCTATCCTGAAGATGAACCCAATCTTCGCACGTCCGAAGGAAATGGTCACGTTCGTATGTACTGCAATCGGGTACCCCAAACCGAATATGCGTTTCGCTTTCATTCCATGTACTGGAGAACCATGGACCAACTGTTCTAAGCCCATCCAGTCAAAGAATATACGCGAATACGTAAGTATGCTTGTTGACATTCTGCCCGATTAGCTCTTCCCAATAGTGCAAATCATTAAGCCTCCTGCAAAAATATATATGTCTTTCGATCATAACCGCGGTTTATCTCTCTATATATTTTAACATCTAAATTATTTAACTAAATTGGCTTAACACTCTAAACCGCAACTATTGAAACCTTCGTTACGTGACATGAATTGATTCACTGTGTTTCCAAAGACCGCTCGATTAGTCGCTTGGGCAGAGCCGGACGAGGTGGTCATGCTGAGGGTAAGTTGTTCGAGAAAAATACCGCTGTTCGTGTGCTGGGCCCAGGGATCGAACGGAGTGGGGATGCAAACGGTTATATCTTATGCAATCGTTGTTGTTTAATATTCAAGACAAAATACATTTATAGAAGCAATTAGAAGAGCTACAAATATTCTGGTTCACAGCAAATGTTTCAAATGGAACTGAGTAAAGCTTGGTTCAAAGTAAATCTGGTCGCATTTAAACTCAGGATGCCATGAATTCTCACAAAATTCTCGACTCAATTCCGAGAGCTTTCCGAAAACAAATATAAATTTTCTTAATTTGTGAAGAACAAACATATTTCGCTTTTAATAGCTATACGCGTAGAATGCACAATTTTCAGTAAATCTTAATTTGCGTATGCATTCCAGTCCGTCTACTTATCGTCAAGTGCCTCACTGATTTACAATACTATTCACCGGACTAGACTAGTTTTTTTTTGAATAAACAACAAAAATATGAAAGCTATAACGTAGCAATTATGGTGAATCCGTTCGCCAAAGTTCAACCAAGCGCAATAGCAAACGCAACCGCAGCATCTAGAGCAGCCCAGGAAAGCTAAACCCATCCCGGGGACAACTTGACAGCTCCCATATATTAAATTCATAGGCAAATTTTGTGGTGATTTGGTGATGTCATGGCGGCTCGAATAGAGCGAAATTTGAAAAAGGTGCATCCCATTTACTATTTTCCATATTTAAAAAATAAACAATTTAACCATTTCTATCATCAAATTTATTTCGCTGTTCACATTAGAAACTGTCCTCATTCCGCCTTGCTTAAACAGAAACATAGATTGCATTTGGAATTTAAAAAATCCAAAAGAAAATAAATCGATTTTCGGAAATAGCCTATTTTGGCACCATTAGGGAGAGGGTCGCACTATTTTTTGAACAACTTTAAAAGAAGCCATATTATCTATAACCTTTCTCAGAATAAAGTATCAGTGTACTGTTTCTTAAACATCTATATAATGCTTATTTAGCAGAATTGCCTCAATTTTCAGCATAAATGAAAATAAATGTTCCATTCTGTGCATCTATTCCCACCTCAACGATCCAATTATCGCCTCATGGGTGTGCCAATTTCCACCTCATCGAAAAACAATCTAGTTGAAACGCAATGCCTCATATTCCATTTGCGTCGATTCTAACTAGGTATCCAGATCATGGACGCCAACACGTGATTTGTAAAACGAATCATTCTGCTTTTTTCAGCCGATCAAAACAAACGTAAACATCACGCACACGAAAGAAACTCATCAGCTGTTAGTAGAAGAGCGCCCAGAACTGCGCATGCAGGAAATAACCATGCGAAAGTTAACAACTGGAATATAAAATTTCACATCACACATTACTTCCTCCCGATCCAAATTGTATGTGCAGATGAAAATAAAATATCTGCAATCAACAATTAGTTGAATAGCTTGAAATAATTGATTACTTATACATGAAATTGCATTACAATATATTTTCAAGTTCATGTTTTGGGTTGGCCGCACTGGTGATTCTTTTCTGTACGATGGATGCAAAAAAGTTTGTTTTGATTGTGGTAGTGTATCAGCGAAACATGCCAATAATAGGAACCCCCGTATTTAGTTTTATCCTATTATAACACTAGGCCTATTCTAGTGTTTGACGAGTGATTTTAAAGTGAAATTATCGTAAAAAGGTTCTCCAACTAAAATAAAGGTATGTATCAGTGCAATGTTTAGTATATTTGTGCTGGAATAACGAGATATGAGGCGGTAAATGCTGGCTCGTAAGTGTTTATTTTGCTAAGCGCCGTTGCATCCAGTTTCGGTTCACTACGTGAGTGAGGCGGATTAGTAGATATTTCAATAAGGTGATTTTGTTTTAATTAAAAGTTGGATTTAGAGGATAGTTCTAAATACATATGTGCACAACAAATAAAGAATATAACTTGAGCTTATTTTTTCTCACCTGTTTTAGCCAAATCGATAGTGTCATTATCTCATATGCTTGGTTCGAAACCAAGGGGTACGAAATAGGGTCATAATAGGCTCTACTGCCATAATAGGCACATCACCCTACAAGATGACTTTCAAAATCAAGCCACTACCACTTATGTTGGAATTTCCGAAAATCTTCCGAAACTAATCAACATCTCCTAAGGCATGAAATCCTCCGGTAGAGCCGAGGAAAATACCAGCATAATTCTGAAGGGATCCATACCAAAACCATCGCAACATCTTCCGGACAGAATTATTGCAAAAGTCGAACAAAACTCTGGCCGAAGTCGAACAAAATTGTACATTCCTGGTAGCATTCTTGCTGAAACCGAGCACTACTGGTTTGCTGCGTTTTATTCAAAACCAATTTTGCTAAATGTGTAGAAAATCCTACATATATTGTTTATTCTCCCGATCAAAATACTAGAATTCTTGACGTTCTTAGTGAACTTGAAACAAGATGTCGCAGGTTCACGAATTGTTAAGCTTGGTGATTTACTTTCATTGGCCAAAATGTTTTTCATTTATATTTCATTTATAACACCAATGATTTACCGATTACAAACTTCACACAACAAGAAAATCAAAACATTTTTAGGAAGGAAGAGAGCCGGTTGCTAAAAACAACGACTTCCAGCTAAATTTATAATAAGATTTATGTAACTTTGCTGACGGTTTCCAATCAGGGATAAATTTATTCTCTAATAATAGTTTTCTTTATCCACATTTTGGAATACGCTTTTTTAAATGTTGTTCTAGCCGCATTGACGGCGTTCACAACACACGTAACGAAACACGCTTTTCTCTTGAAACTTTTTCGTGTCGTTGTTTGTGGTAGTCGTGCAGAGAAGGCATACTAGCGCCACCATCAAATCGGTGATACATATATGCAGGGATGTTATGCACCTCAGAGAAAATAAAGAGAAACAAACAAACGCTCTTTGCACTTTTCGTGCGAACCACCGCTCTTCTCTTTCACAATAATCCTCTTCACTCCGATGCGTGTTGCTCCCACACGTGTATTCTACTCCATGGCTGCACGCCACAAAGAGTAGAAATAAAGAGGCTCTTTAGTGTGTATCTTGGTCCCACGCGCACGTAAGTAGAGAAGGCAACCAAAAAACATTTTTAAAACGTTCTTCCGATCAAACTTTATCTGAATTGTAGTTTGATTCGCCTTCTTACCTGCTTTCCAGTGAGGGGAGGCACAAAAAAGAGGCTCTTCAAGGTGACTCTTTGAACGAAATTGTGCAGCTTTTGGTGCACAGATCTTACTCTTTCAAGTGTCTCTTTGTGCGGTCGTTCTGCACATCGCAGTGTTTTTGTGCTGCTCTATTTTCAATCGGTGTATTTCGCTCTTTGTGGCTCATTGTGTGAGCAAATAACAAGGCTGCATATATGAAACAAGCACTATCTGTCAAGTTGTCCCCGGGCTGGCTAAACCGAACACGAGCGGAGACGAACCAATAGGACGCCAAGGAAAACGCGCCGAAATCAAGCATAACATAAAAAGACCAGCAGTTTGAGTTGCCTGAAGTGATGAAGCCGAGTAAAAAAAAGTGGAGGTCCACGAGTTCGTGAAAAGCAACGACAATGTGCACGGACAGATCAGCGATCTAGTGATCAGCATCAAACCAGCCGTACCAGCCGTCGAATGCGAACAAATGGCGCTACTGGACAGATCCAAAATGCCGAAAAAGCGCGGAAGACCACGTAAGTAACTAAAGCAGAAGCCTGTGAGACGCTGAAGGGTGCCTGGAGAGGAAGAGAAACAGAAGAAGCCCAAGCCAGCGATACAACCGACAGATGGAAAGGGGGTGGCGAGATTCGACTGCGCCAAGAAAGGGAGACGCTTTAGTCGTCAATGCAAACGAAAGCGTGACGTACGATGCGATTCTCAAAAGGACCTGAGAGGGTCCCAAGCTGAAGGAGCTGAGAGAGAACGTAGTAAGAACCAGGTAATAAGAACGCACTCAGAAAGGTGAGATGCTGTTCGAGCTGAAGAAGAATCCATTGATGAAGGCTCGAGCTATCGGGAACTCGTGGCAGAAGCGGTGGGTGGAGAAGCGAACGCGAGAGTTTAAGTTCAGGAAACAGTGGTAGAGATAGCGGGAATCTGGATAAGATCACAACGGAAAACGAAGGGAGGAACGCGCTGATAGAGCAATGTAAACTGGAGAAAGCGCAGATGTATTTATGTATTTATGTATTTAACAATTTAAGTCCAACTGACACTGAGTCTTATAGCCGTAAGCTCAAACGCGTACTAACTATATTTAAACCGGACTAACTTTTAAACCGGCCTAAACTATTTGGTAAGCTTTAACCCAACGATGCTGTCATTTATATGGCTGCGTTCTGATCTGCGATACACGACAATGTTAAAAAACTACAAATTCATGTTAAAGAAAATGAATAAATTATACAACATGGAGAATTGTTTTTCACTCCGATATTTTCTTACAGTAAAATAGCTTTTCTTCGTCATATGTCTCGTTCCATAGCGTGTGAGAACAATTTTGTCAACATGTAACTGATATGTTTCTGAACTTAGAACTTTAACTTGGTGGATAGTTTATAGTTGGCCTATGATGTACATCATTTTGTAGTGACATAATATTTAATGCATAAAAGAAAATAAGTTTGAGGTGGTTGAACCATCATTTGGAACTGGTGCCATGATAGTTATTTTAAACTTTGATTAAAAAATTGGTTGAAATATTTCAATTTGAATTCAAAATGAACTGCGAATATCATTCTAATTGCACACGATACCTGTCGACACGGGGGGAGCATATTTATATTCCTTTCAAGCTAATTTTCACAAGTTTGGAATAAATATCAATTATAAATAAAGGTTAGATCACACTCTGCGAATTTAAATTGTACACGTTTTTTTCAGCGAAGCTTAAATAAAAAGTATACAAAGGTCAAACCAAAAATTAAACTTTGACAGAATGATTACAAGTGTTATATTTCATATTGTTGATTGCATATTTCTGTAATGCAGATTGGAACGATTCTATTTGCTAACAAAATTTCTACGATTTTATTAATTAACAGAAATGAAACTTTTGAGCATCCTAATAATGTATTTTTACGAACAAATATATTGGTCGCCGTTGCGTTCGCAATCAATTTTAAAATATTTTTATTTGGATGTTTTATGTGAGTTTATTCATATAGAAAAAATGCCTATATTTAAAATCTTTTATTTAATATTTGCTTAGGGTATTTATGGAGTTACTTTACAAGCAGTTAACATTCTGATTCAATTTGTGAACTGGTAGCGAAAATAAGAAAATTTATAAAATAGTGCATTTTACGATCTACTTCCGATTGTCATTTATTTATCCAATAAAAAAAAACTAATTTTTTTCGTTATTCACTTTCTTTGATGTGAGATACGACAGCAATATGGGCAATAATTAGTGATAACATGTTATTGATTTATATTAAGGAATAAAATGATCCCTCTTATTCTCACAGCGATATGTAAAAGAAAATAATCAAAACAATTCTTATTGCACTTTTGATTCTAATTCGCAAAAACAACTTTGATTTGAATATGTGATAATCGATTCGATTTATCAAAATGCTCTCCTGTAACTCTTCGATGAGCAATTGGAATCAAGCGTGTAGAGAGAAGGAAAGAACAGAGAAATCAAAAATACAGGTAAATATAGTTAGACGGTGCTTGTCTTTCTTACCTGTTCAAACTGGCCTATGTATTGCCATCTTTATTGCGAGCAAAGAGCATTGATCCAGAAGAAAGCCGAAGAGAGGATTGAAAATAACGAAGTATGCGCAAGAGGAGCATATCATATTTTTGTCTTTTTTCGGTAACATGATGCTGTCATTTGCATTACTGCGTTCTGATCGGCAATACGCAGCAATGTTAAAAACCGTACAATGAGGTTAATAGAAAATTCACTGTTTATCCCATTTAATAGTCTGATGTATTTATATTTTTAAAACAATTTTGGAATCCTCGTTTTAGCTTAAACAAAGTCTCAACTTTCACAAATTCTTTCATATCCTGTGCATTTCTGTTCTATCACTATGACTTTAAAACGACAATTTGTTCTACAGTGAAAATGCTAATCGTCCAAGATCTGATGGAAAATTATAAATAGTGAAACAATATAAGAAAGTTTCGATATTATTTAAATAACGATCAAAATGAGAATATTTGTAGCAGATTGTTTACCGTCATAGAGTTACTTAGGTTGTATGGTATGGCTTTATTTACAATTTTATTTAATCTTAGTTTGGATTCATTCGAAAGCAGTAAAAATATAAGAAAATATCCACTTGTTTATTGTGTTCTTTGTGAGAAGATATAAGTAGAAAAGGGTACACATTGTGTTTATATGTTTTCTTTTCCTCTAGTTAAACTAACTAAAAAATTGTGGATAATTTAATTAAACAGCTTCACTCGTTTTGATAGCCATAAGTAAACTAACAAACGAAAACAATTTTTATTTAATGCAGCTCTGCATCCAATTATAAAATTTCGTTCTACGGTTAGTTTCAAAATGATTCGACTTCTGCTAACTTGCAATATAACTTGCAATATAACTTCGGCATGGCATTTCAAATGAGCGTGCAGCACCTTATGGATAGGACGAAAAAGAATATAAAAAATGACATTTAAAACTCGATTATACCTGTTTTTCGTACGGGATAAAACTTGCTTACTTGCCCTCATATGGTTTGTGTGCAACATGGTCCATAATATTGCACATAAAGGTCGAAAAGTTGATTCAAATTATTGAGATGTATGCAAGAGGAATATGGCGCCCCTTTACACTGTTTTCATTTGGCTTCAGGATGCAGCCATTTCTGCGATGACAGGTACTAACGTCTTAGACCGGACTAAACTCAGGCCTAAAATCAAAGATAGTACCGTGCGGCGGTACCAACTAGCTGCAAGCTTACCGCTATTAATGAACTAATTTACAAATAATTAACCTAAGGTGGCAACAAACGGTTTCGAAACTGTGCAGAACTAATGACGAAGTTGAAGATGTCGGTAAAATCGTTGAAGTGACCGGCCATTGCTTGTATCGGGCGTAGTTAGTGTTGCCATTTCAGTCTGCAGCAGTGTTCGAGGACGAAGGACACGGGTAGGTGTGTAGAGGCTAATTTGTGATAGGAGATCGAGAACACCATATTCAGCAAGAAGAAGCTTAGATACGAAGGTAGCTCGCAACGCGATTTTCTAAAGTGTGCAGTAATAGTACACCCAGCCAAATCATACAGCGAAATTCATAAGAATTATCTTATGATGTATAGAAGAATAACAAAACTATATTTTCATAAGATGATTATGAAAAAATAAGACTTTATTGGGTATTGCATACGTTACTCGCTTGAGTTTCATACGAGCATCTTATGATTTACATAAACATAAGAGAAATATATAATATTGTCTTATGAAAAATCGAAGATGCGTTATGGAAAATTAAATCATAGCAAACCGATTTGACGAAATAAATGCTGCTTCATAAGATAGTCTTATGATTTACATACGTCCTGCTTGTGGCTAAAAATATACGAAATACTTATGAAGTTCACTGTATTTTTGGCTGAGTGTAGTAATCGACAACGGTCTTCGTATGGTGGCAACGCATATCTTATGAACGGCTTCAATTCTTTGACTCCAAGTTGCATGGTAGTGGCACCAGAGGACGTTTGCGAATTCCAACTGTGAGCGCACCAGTGAACAATATAACGCTTTGAAGCACAAAGGATCCCGGAATTCGTTAGATATTTGGTCGGTATTAAGTCAGACCGGACTAAGTCGCAAAACACCAAAAAATGAGATAATGATAGCGCTGGATAAAAAATTTCTTCAGCTACTTTCGACTTTTGCCAAATATGGAATATGTAACAATAACCAAGAATTATAGCAAAAATAAATTTATAATTATAACGTAAAGGATGCTTCGATTCAAACTTTAAACTCGTTTTTCTCGAAATCAATATATTGTCTCTTAGTCCGGTCTGACTTAACACCGACCATTTTGAACATAAAACCTAGTAGACGATTTGCTTTGTCAATGATCGCTGAGAAGTGATGAGTGTACGTTAGCCTAGGATGGCGCTATATGCTACGACGAGCATATCTGGGCGGCGGTCAACAGACGTAATGACTAATATGCTCTCTGAGCTGCAGAGGAAGAGGGCGAAGGGACTGCCACCGCTGACTTAAAAGCCGGGTTCGGGAAAAATTCCACCGCAAGAAAACTCCAGACTCCAGACCAGTTCAGTAGCACATGACGGGTTCGGGTCATCGGAGCACCAGCGAACCGGACGCTAGGCTCCACCGGAATCCCCGACCTCGACACCCAGCTGGGTAGCTCGTGAGTAGGCTAGATCCACCGCCGGGGACTAGTTCGAGCAGATCGCGTCAAACAGTGGGTCGTAAAAAAGCCAGTGAACCGGAAACCACGCTCCACCCGGAATCACTCGGCACCTACTGGTCCATCGCCGGGGATTAGATCGAGTAGATCGATACGAAGCGGGGAGTTAAATGGCTCACGAAAACAAACATCGCTTTTGGGATCCACCGCCGAGAAATTCACAGTAGCGTAGATTCTAATTGGCTTACGAAATAAACACCGGTATCGAGAGAAATTCCGCCGCCGAAGAACTCTCAGTCGGAGTAGGGTGAGTTCACCGCGGAGAATTTTCAGCAAAACTTTTACCCGATTTTTTTTAATATTTGCGCTAACTGATTAGAAATATGCACACCAATTTTGTAACTTATTCCGCATAATGTACAATTAGTGCAAATAATGGATTTAACCCATTTACTTTCTCTGTTGCGTATACAGCTATCACCAAGCCTTTTAGTTTGAAATGAATTTTTCAAACATAAAAAAAGCATTGCGGTAGCTGTCACTCATAATATATAGGGGGACCCGGGGCTATAAAGACAGTGGGGGTAATTGGTACCCCCTCGAAAATAGCAAGACTTTCTGACTATCGTACATATTCGTGGAACCGCCATTCTGAAACATCAATTTTGAGAGCTGAATTTGATTCTTTGTTCTTTTTAGAAAGAGATACAACGTGTTTCATTTTTTTGCCATTCTCAAAACAAAAATCATTATAATGGTAAAACCGCGATTAAAGCAATAAATAAGTGAAAAAATTAAAAGTGTTTTAGAAAGGTTGAGGCTTCCATTTAATGAAATGATTTTTGTTTGGGTGAAAACACGGATATTTTCGAGACGCTCATAACTTCTGTGCGAAATGAGCGTACGGGGCTATTCGGATCCCCTACTCCGTCAACCACCGTTCAGCGGCTTGCGGCTGCGTACACCATTGTACACGCCACTACAAAGAAAATACATGGGCCGCCAATCGACAGCTGTGACTTACCAGATTAAAGTTTTGTAAAGCAATTTTTTTATTTTTTTTGCTTCTTGAGGAGGATCTCTTATAAATATTTCAAAGATGAACATAATTCCGATGTTAAAAAAATTAAAGAAATGACTGTCTGAATTGCCCCGTAGGGAGGTCCGAATTACCCCTACATTGTAAAATGATGGAAAAACGTAAAGGTTTGCAAATCGTCGCCTAGCGCTGTCATTGAGTGGTGCAAATGAATCTTTTATGGCACCAAAATGTAGCTGAGGTTTCAAACTAACAATTAGGACCATTGACCGGTAAATTTTTTCACATCTGTCCACCTAAAAGGGCGATTTTCTTAAGTAAGTCCGAATAGCCCCGGGTTCCCCTACGTTTTTAAGAAATAGTGTTGCGTGTACGTAATAGAGGAAGGAAATGGCTTAATGAAAGCAATAATTATCTGCACTATAATTGGTCCAAACCAATTAACCAATAGCCAAAGCCGTCAATATGGGGCATGTGGCACGTGAGAGACTCAATCAAATATGTGAAGTTACAAATAGAGGTGCCGTATGTCCGTTTGAATCATTCGTCGCTCGCCTGCCAAACGAGCGACACCATGACTGTAACGTCCAGACGGTGCAATAAGCGGTAAAACACTGTCGAGTTTGCACTTGCGTCTTTGCTGTGAAGGGTAAACTGGTCTAATACGCCCCCCTTAAGCAGAAATAGCTATATTTCAACGTTGGGCACTATGATCTCCACTGCAACTAACCTAATTTATTGCTATATTAATAGAAAATAGTTCTTTGATTTTTTGATAAAAGCAGGCAAATAAAAACATTATTACACATTTTTCAAAGATGCTCAAATTCCAGTTTCTTCGCTCACCCAGTTTCAATACAATATGCCCCACAACAAAAGGATAGTATGTCCCACAGCAATCGGTAAATATGCTCCACAACAATAGGGTTACATGCCCTAATCGAATTATTGAAATTTTTATCAGAGGGGTATATTCGGCTTTGCCGTCAATAAACAATATCGAACACTACTTTTCTTTTATAATGTACCGACGTTTCGACCGTTGGTTTCGGCCTTCTTCAGTGGAAATCTGTAATTTTGGATGATCACTGGATGTTAATTGAGTGACTTGAGTTGTGTGCTGTCGTCGAAGAGCGGGGTGGTGGGACGTTCGGTCGGGCTCGTTTTTCCGTGTTGCTTCGTACTGTATGAAGTACTCCAGCGTAGGTCGCACTTTTACCTTCTACATCGTTCCTTCTATTAACAGTGTTTGAAGTATTGTAAATGTGGAAGCACTCTAGCATGGGGATGAAAAATTTGATCTGAAATTTTTATCATGCTACAAAAAGGTCACACATTATATGAAACCTTGATTTACCTAAAGAAAATCAATATTATTGTTTTTAAAACTCATAATTGGCTCAATAGTTACTTTGCAGATGTGCTAGTAATGGGACAAACCATCCAGAACTTGGTGGGGCGTTTTGTCCGGTGATGAGCTGTTGTAAAAAGTTGAGTATTTTTTTTCCTTTTTTTATTTCTCACGGTAAAGAGGGACAAGTCTGTCTTTACCACGAGGCATGTTGGTGGACTTGAGTGATTCGTAGTTATGCTGACTAAGCTCGACCTCCATCAACAGAAGACAAAAATTAAGCCCGTAAGGTATTAAACCTGTTCTAATGACTTTGCCACTTCTAGTTTTCCGATCTGTATTCTTCACATCCTTGCTCTTACTTGAGTACTATGGCTCTAAATTTTTATAACTTTCCCTACCCAGTAATCTCTAGCTAATTGAATATCGTTAAAATGTAAAAACATGAATAATTCTACATGCACACATAATTTCAAACCATTTCAAAAACTTGATATGAATTTATATATTCTAATAAGTTACTCGAAATAGTTCTACCAAATTCGACTCTTCCCAATTGATTGAAATGGTTTGAGAAAAATAGTGGGAACTTACATCGACATTACTCTTTTGAAGCTTTTACGTATATTGTTGTTTTGCGAAATACTGAAAATGTCCAACTAACTTAGTACGTTGATTTCATGAAATTATACTGTTATCAGTTATTTTCACGTTTCAAATAATTCTGGTATCCTGGGAATAGAAGTGAGGCGTTTTGCCCCGATGGGGCCTATTATACCCTTTTACCCCGCAAAGCTTATCGTGCGCGCTATTTGAAACGAACGAGTATAGAAATGCTATGCAAGATATGGTTTGATTCGTCTACACACAATGATTTGCAAAGTGGGTGGGTAAGATGGGTTTCAAAGTTCGGGTATACGTGATGCGTTTTTATCACTGAAGCATCTGATAACTTGCTTCTGTAGGTATTTATAAAGCACGGGCGGACTGAACTGGGTTCATTTGAAACACACTTAGAACTGTGTTATAAATAAATAGTATTCAACTGGAGAAAATAATTTCGAGTCAAGTAATGACCGAAGCACATGTTCAGGAGTGGTTTAGTTTTAGATTTTTTGTAGTAAGTAATAGGACTATTAAAGTAGGTACTGTCCTTGTTGTTCATTATTGTGAGATATTCATCAACATTTAGTTACAATTGTACAATATACCGAATAGTCTTGAAATGTTCTTCCGTTTGAGAGCGTTGCTGGCTGCAACCCGGAGAGTGTGTTAGTGTTAAAGTTAATGCAGTCCAAACTTGGTTTGGCTTAGCAAGCCAATGCAATATGCCTTCTGCTATATTTTTCCTTGGTGGAAAAAAAATTATATAAAAACTATTCTTTCTCCACTAAGGGGTTATATACAAAGTTGTGGCGAAAAAGTGAGTTAAGTTCGTGATTTTTTAACGCATTTTGTGCAAATTTTATTTGGAAAAGCGAAAGACAGTTCTTTGGTAGCACTACCGAAGATAGAAAAAACAAGTTGAATTTAAAAAAAAATCAATGTTGTTGGAGTGATGGCCCATCCCCCGAAGCGTGTTTTTTGGCAGAGGTTTGCGGTGAACTCTTTCCAAGGCGAACCGCTCAACTGAAATCCAAAAACTAAAAAGATTATTTAAGAAAAATGAATTATGGTATACTTGAACGGACCGGTTCCCAATAATTTTTTGACATTGAAAATGTCTTACTGCACTATCTGGGGCAGGGTGTCATTCTAAAATCTAAAATCAAACGATGTCACGTTTTTGCGTCACTATTTTGAACGCTAATAACTTTCTTATTTATGAACGGATTTCCGTCTGGTTATCACCAAACAATTCGGAATTAACTGAAATTATGTTTTATTGCTATAGTGTTTTTGTATTTCAATAGCACGCTATTGAAAAACAAGCAAAAATGAACAGATCTCGAAAACGTGAAAATTCCCATACATCAGTCAAACTATCCCCGGCAGCGCCGTCGATAGGGAGCAGCTTAGTGATTCAAACGAGCACGAAAATTTATAAATAAATGTGCCGCGTGCCTGTTTGAATTAGTTGTTGCTGTTTTGCCAGACAAGTAACATCGTGCCAATAGCGACTCGTACGACAGATTGGAGCACCCAGCACACTACGCTTCTATGAATGACGTCATCCTCGACTATTTAAAGAATGTCATTCCTTGAGCGACTTCATTCTCCCTTCGAACGTCGGGCCGTAAAGAACAGCAGTAGCAGTCATGCATGTTGACAATGCGCTGCGATGAGTGCTACATTTGATCACTGCCACCGCTGGGGGTGATCCGATGTAAATAGCGCGCGGCTGGAAGAGTTGGCAAACCTCAGTTAAAGCTGAATAATTGTTCCATTCTGCATGTTATTGTTAAATTAAAAGTCCTTTTAAAGGCTATAACAATAAAGAACAAATTGGAATATTTACAATCATTGACAGCGATAATCCAATTGCGCAGTTTATATTCGTTATTTGTAGCTTACGCGTATTGTCGCGCTTATAATAAAATCTCACATTGCGGGCGTCTGAAAGGCGCATCAAATATAGCCGCAGTTGCTCCGCAAGCAGATTTCAGTGGAGCCAATTGCGTGCTTTTCGAAAGCTTCAAGGAAAAAGCTGCCTATAAATTTATATAGGCGGCTGTCACGCGCCTATCTCAATTGAGCTTTCATATAATCGCATATCGAGCGATTATCCTGCAAGGCACAATATATCGACAATCTGAAATTTGCAACAATCTGGCATTTGTTTAAATTAAATTTAAGCTGCATAAAGTACATTTCCAGGCTGAAATTGGTGAAAACCTGTGATTTATTAAATATAATCTTTCGGAAACATAATCCAAAATTCTGCAATGTTTCAGAAAATTGGAGGATGTGGCAACACTGCTAACTAGCGAAAGCCGTACTAAAAAGAATCCGCAAATATTTTTTTGGTTATTCTGCATGAAGGCAGTCCTTCTATCAACAATGCGAAAGTGATAAAAGCCGATGTCATGTTTCAAACTATCAGTATCAGTATTTCAAATTATCTGCTGAAGGGGAAGGTTGTTTGTTTCTTTCCAATTTTAATTATTTATCCGATGTAAGTAGCGCGCGACTGGAACAGACGGCAAACCGTAGTTGCGGCTGACTGATTGTTCCATTTCGCATGTTATTTTTGTAAATTAAAAGCCCTTTTCAGGGCTATAACCAACAAAGATGAACATTGATTTCGCCGTTTATATTCGTTACGTTTTGCTTGCGCGTACATTGACAACCTGAAATTTACAACAATCAGTGATTTGTTTAATATTATCCTTCCGAAACAATACAAAAATGTACAGTTATTTAAAAGTATATTGCCATGCTGAAATTGGTGAAAACCAAATCCAAAGGTCTGCAATATTATAGAAATTGGAGGATGTGAAAAATCCGCAAATATTTTTTCGTTATTCTGCATGAAGGAAGTCCTTCCATCATCAGTGCGAAAGTGATAAAAGCCGATGTCACGTTTCTAGCTATCAGTATTTCATATTAGATGCTGAAGGGAAAGGTTGTTTCTTTTCATTTTGAAATATTTATCTGATGTAAGTAGCGTGCGGCTAGAAAAGATGGCAAACCTTTTTTGCAGCTGACTAATTGTTCCATTCTGCATGTTATTTTTGTTAAACCAAAAGCCCTTAGTTAGTTTAGTACTTTTCATTTCATAGCACGCGTGTTTGTGGATCCCACAAATAGTCCTTTTCAGGATTCCACCAATGGACCCCATATATAGAACATTTCAGAGTTAATGTTAATTAAACCACCGAATATATAAAGATGCATATGTTAAACTTTCTTCGTTTACGAATAATTTGATTTATGACCAGTTATTTTTCTATCGTGCTTGCAAACATTTAATTTGATAGCAGGTATTTAAAGATAGATGTAAGGTTTTGTTTGTGAGCATCATTAATTTATGTTCACATTTCGGGGATTTGAATAAAACTTTTTTAAAACTTGAATTTGTCAAAGTACAGATTATCAATTTTAATTTAAAAATTCAACAATTATCTCTAGTGAAGAAAAGCATGCCTATGTGTAGTTCTGAAACAGTCGATGGCATTAAGATTTTAATTTGGCCACGGATAATATTGCTTGCTCATAAAACTGGCTGCATTTTTAATGTCATCGTGGTCGTGTCTTGTACACAACCCTTAAATTTTTTTTTCTTACAAAAAACACGTTCACCAAAAAAATTGAGTTTTTCGGTATTCAAAATTTTAAACTAAAATTCATTGCAAAGATTCCATTGCATTCCAAAAATTTTTGATGAAAAAGGAACCGCACAAGTAAACGAGAATGTAAATACAAACAAATCAAAAAAAAATAAGGAAAATCGGATGAATAGTTTTTGAGATATCACGTTCACCGCAAGGATAGTGTTCAAAAAACTTCATTCCGAGATAATCGTGTTTAAAATTTTGTGTTAACTTCATGCGTGGAAGAACCAGCGCGCTGCAAACGGCTGTAATTTAAAATCTAGTGCTCCGATATGGATAAAATTTTGCACAGATATTTAGATTAGATATTTTCAAAAGTATGAACTTTCAGAATATTCAATAATTTTTTTTTCGATTTTTTGAGTTCCAACTTTGTATATAACCTCTTAAGGAAAAAAATATTTGAAATCTTCAGCGAAGCACAAAACCTGTAACTAAATTTGTATGGAATGGAGAAGTAGGCATTGTTGTTTCACATGCCCTCGACAGAACGACGTCGCGTTACGTCGATGATAGACTCCCAGCCGAATTTACGAAATGTGCTAACTGTGCCTTCGTTGCGCAGCTTTATTTCCAGCTTTGCCAGAGCCTCCAGTAGACTGGATCCGCTTATATTGGTTAGTTTGCTACTCTACTCCGCCGCCCGGGTGTTGTAGTTTTCTCTCATGAAAACTGGCCTTCACCTAATTAGCTTGTTGGTTAGTACATCCAACAACAGGGAGCAGTACGCTCCACTGTTTATCTTGGTGGTGCATAACAACGAGGTAATCCAGCTCTAAAAGGAAAGAAGCTAAAAATTGCAGGGTTTTAAGAAAAATAGTGGTTTGCTCTTAGAGGATAGCGATCAGAGTCCATTGCTGAGAAAAATGATTATAAAAATCTATATATTTTAATATAAGGTGCAATTCAGGGAATTGATATGTTTTATTAATTAAGTATCTGATATTTAAAATTTCGACGCGCATTGAAAAGACCCTAACAAGTTTTACTGGTCGTAAATAGGACAAATTTCTTATCAAATCGTGCGTGTAGTTCATACTAGTTATCAAAAAATATTGCGCCTCCTTCAAAACAGAATTAACGCATGGTAATTGATTGCCAAATTTATTCAAATTTTGCATCCCCGCTCCGCCCAAAGACCGTGTCGTCGTTGCTCATTTCGGTAGACTGCTTCCGTTGTTGTGTGGGTCGTCTCGCTCTAGCTGGTGGCGTTAATTATCATCCACTCATTTCAAGTAGCTTGCATGCACCGTTTTCTCCGCTGCTTTTGTATATACCCACTTCAGTCAAATCTTGCTATCTCTTCCAGGGATTCCGTTTGCAGGAAAGCGGCAAGAACAGGGATATCATCACCGTTGAGCAGTACAGCTTCCAGGCGGATACGGCGGGATATGTGGGCTGCTACGCTTCCAACAGTGAAGGTCAAGACTTTGTGAAAGCCGATCTGCTGATCAGCGATCTGGAGGAACCGGTCTCGATCGTACAGGAGGCACCCAAAACGGATGTCACCTTCGGAGATCGTGTGTCCATTGTGTGTGCGGCTTCGGTTTACAACTACACCAGCCAGATAGCCTTTTTCCAGAACGACATTGAGCTAACTGATGAAAGTACAAATGGAGTGTCGTTCGAGGCTTGGTACGAAACATATGCCTTCCGGAAAAGGCTGATAATCGATGACGTTGCAAAGGAACATGAAGGAGAGATCCGGTGTCAGGCAAACGTGGCCAATTCGGATCTCATCGAAAGCAAGGAAATAAGGTTGATCGTTCATGTGCCGATTCAACCGAAAATTTTGGAAGGGAGTGACACCGTCGAGCTGGAACTGGGCATGGGTGATACCAATCAGTTCCAGTGCAGCGTCGAGGGAATGCCTCAACCGACGGTGGAATGGTTAAAAGATGGCATGCCGATGGATTTCGAGAATGAAACCAGAATTCAACTAATTAACGGGACGACGGTTTTCTTCCAGTTTTTAAAGGCAGAAGATTCTGGTGAATACTCATGCCGTGTACAGAATAAGGTCGGCCATGCCGAAAAGCTGTGGAACTTACGGGTAAAAACTGTGACCATTCGAAGAACCTGGATATATTTAGTCCTCTCGCTGTTGATAGTATTATGTTTAGCCGTTATTCTAATCTCAATGTTTTACTATAAGAAAAAGAAAGAAGTGAAGGCCATGAAGGAAGCTGGCCTAGCCAACTTTGAAGAAGGAAACTTGGAACAAATGAATCCGGAAATATCGCTGGATGAACAAGCGGACTTACTGCCATACAAAAGCGAATATGAATTTCCGAAGGAAAGGCTAAAACTCGGCAAGCAGTTGGGAGCGGGTGCCTTCGGTGTGGTAATGAAGGCTACCGCTAGCGGGATAATGGTCAATGAGGACGAGACGATCGTTGCCGTGAAAATGGTGAAGAAGCAAACCGATAACGAAGTGATGCGAGCACTGATTTCGGAGCTGAAGATCATGGTACATCTGGGACAGCATCTCAATGTAGTGAATCTGCTGGGAGCAGTTACCAAAAACATTGCCAAAAGTAAGAGTATTAGCTTGTCTGGTTAGAGTCGTGATTTTAACGAGTTTTTTTTTAATTGGTTATAGGAGAACTTATGGTGATTGTAGAATATTGCCGCTTTGGAAACGTTCAGAACTTCCTGCTCAAACATCGACCCTACTTTATCGACCAGATCAACTCGGACACGGGTGAAATTGATCCCAGTATCGAGAAGAACCAATTCCGGTGGTCCAAAGCTGGCTACATGTACAACAGGTAGGGTTTCATAAATTACTTAAATTAACTTTGTGAATGCTATTTTCTAACAATTATTTTTAACAAATGGTAATCGATTGCATTGGTAATTTTAGAAAAGTATGCTAATTACGACAATCGAAAACTGTAGCCAATATTTGTAATACCACTAAAATAATGTACTCATGTTTCTATTTTCATACCGATCGATTGCCTGCTCTTTTGGGATGACCAAACAACATAATCAAACTACGGTTGCAAACCATCCTAACCATTCTATCTTCGATCTATCTCTTTTATCCATTTGTTCGCATTCCTTTCCTGGAACCATCCTCGTGTAAACGTGTGCTAACCACTTTTGTGCGCTGCCAAACTACCAAACTGGTGTGTGTTTGTGTGATTCCACTACTGCTAAAATCATTGGTGCTGGGCTATGTGTATTGTACTTGTTTTTTGTCGTTTGGACACACTCCACAGTCAGGGCTTGAAATATGTTAATCTTTCGTTTTCTACACACAACGTGAACAATCACAACAACAACAACAACAATACTCACCAACCTACGAACAACTATCCGATTTACTGCAACAACGTCAACAGCAACAATTCGGCAAACTACACCAACCCGAAGAATCATCTCAATTCGAAGGGGTACGTCAGGCATTCCGGAATCCAAAACATGGCCATGGTGGACAGCTGCAACACGGAAGCCACTGTGATGACGTCGATCGAAGGTGAGTAGAATACATCTAGCTTAGGGTTCGCAGTACCGACCCTTTTTGGCGAGAACCGGTACTACGGTACTGAAGCCTTCAGTGCCGGTAGTACCGGTAAAGTACCGGTACTCGAATATTTTTTTTTAAAATTCGGAAAAAGCTTCAAACTGAAATTGAATGCTCAAACTGATGATCTTATTCTCAGATGATTGATTTTTGCTGATCAAAAAACATGTTTATTGTTTTTAATTGCTTCGGAATGGCAAGACTCATTTCACAGAAGATATATTTCGTATGGGGCACCTTCTTTTATTTCGCAATCTAGGCCACTTTGAAATCAATAACTGCTAAGTGGTGCGACTTTCGTCGACTTCAACAGATGGTAAATGTATGAAACCCTATTAACAACAGTAAATCAAAGCGAGAATGGCAGTAAATCCGAGCAGGTTAATCGCATTTCCTCTCTTGCTTTTCTGAGAATTGGTTTCGACCTTTATGTCGTTTGCCTACTATTCGCTAATGCATATCAAGGCTGCTTGCTTTCCTGTAAACTATGGAGTTTTGCTGAATTTTCCGATCGCCAATATTTACAAATTGCCCCTTTTGAAGCAGTTCACCAAGTCTAGAACTGTTAGCTACTAAATCGCTGTTCGTTCTTTTATAGATAAAGGTTTAAGAGCAAACCAAATACAGACATGACTTAGACCATAGTCTTATTACGCGCCACCCGGTGAATAATGGAAACCAATCAGAATGTCGCTAATAAAACTTTAACTTCTAGAATTATTATGATGATGGCCTCACCTCATTCCCACACAAAGGTGTTATCTCAACGATTTATCTAGAAGGCAAATTAATATAATTAAACGTTATCTTGCAGACCGATATTTTGAAACAGATCCCCCTGCAGAGTTAACATATTTGTCATAAAAAATTGTATAGTACCGAAAATACCGGTACTGGCTTTTGTTCAGTACCGGTATTACGGTACCAAAAATGGGTCGGTATTCCCGGGATTTTCGGTACCGGTATTACCGGTACCACAACCCTAACTAGCTCGACAAGGGGGTTCCGTGTCTAAAATTCGGGAGAAGAATCAAAAGTGTAAGATTTCGAACGCTTATAACTTTTGGTGTACTGAATAAAAATACTCAATTTTTGCATTATATTGTTTGCAAAATGCTCACCAATTCTGTAACGAATTCTAAAGTATAAATTAATCACAAAAAGACTGATTTTCAATAAATCTTTCAAAGATGGCGCGAAAAAGTTGAAAACATTCAGCCTATCACAAACAGAGTACAACCGACAACCACAATCTCGAAAGGTTATAAACAGGAGATGGGCGTGATTGGCAAGTCCGGGAATCGAAATAAAGTTAAGATTTTTTTACATTTTAACGACATTCAATTAGCTATAGATTACTGGGTAGGGAGAGTTATGAAAATTAGAGCCATAGTACAGGCTTAATATCTGACGGGCTTAACTTTTGTCTTCTGCTGATGAGGGTCGAGCTTAGGCGGCATAACTACGAATCAACCGAGTTCACCAGCACGTCTCCTGGCATAGACAGACTTTTCTTTTGTTGGTTCTTTCGGTAAAGATGGACAAGTCTGTCTATGCCAGGAGACATGCTGGTGAATTCGGGGGATACGTAGTTATGCTGCCTAAGCTCGACCCTCCTCAGCTGAAGACAAAAGTTAGCCCGTAAGATATTAAGCCTGTTCTAATGACCCTGCCACTTCTAGTTTTCCGATCTATATACTTCACATCCTTGCTCTCACTTGAGTACTATGGCTCTAATTTTCATAACTTTCCCTACCCAGTAATCTCTAGCTAACTGAATGTCGTTAAAATGTGAAAAAGAAAATGTGACTAATACTACGTTCACACTACGAGTTAAAACGTGTTTTAACGCTATCGTGATGACATTTTTCTTATGGCTAATTATTATAATGTGTTTTAACTCTGCCGTGTGAACATAGTATAACATAGTCGAAATAAAAAAAGGAAAAAAGTTAAGCATTTTGCTAACCTTAACAATAAAGCGGATGATCCTAAAATTATAACCTCTATACTCGAAATAAAAAAGGTATATGTTATTAGGGTGTATGAGGAGAGGGTATGTTGAACATTCTTCGTAAGTTTGTCGTAAAGCAAAATACCACAGTTCCACACTACTGTTAAGTTCGTTATTTTCGGAATATCCACACCAAATCCTGCAAGTACTTCAACCCTTTCAACATTGGGCTAATGTGCATAGTGTTTTCGTTTGTGCTATGTTTGGAGTATTTAATTCAGGTGAAAAAATGTACAAAA
This sequence comes from Topomyia yanbarensis, assembly GCF_030247195.1. Taxonomy (NCBI): domain Eukaryota; kingdom Metazoa; phylum Arthropoda; class Insecta; order Diptera; family Culicidae; genus Topomyia; species Topomyia yanbarensis. Next base: position 91,510,657 of record NC_080671.1, read on the forward strand.
ACCAACATCTCAGAACGGGTTTGGCTGCCAGCCGACCCGCTAAAACAACTGTTCTCGTTCATAACCTGATTTCTCTCCGGCACTACCTTACTACATTACTTTGGGGAGAGGTTTTTTATGTGCATAGCACACACTCTAATCCAACTACTAAATATTTAGTTCCTTCCCTAGGGTTAGAGCCCAACTCCTCGACACACCACCAGTTCTCGACCATCCACACAAACTGGCAGTTTCCGCATTGTATTCGGAAAGCTAACTGTGTGTTGAGACTTACTGCTCATCCTCTACGAAGACAATCTGGGCGGCATACTTCAGATTGTCTAGTTTACCGAGCCCTTCGGCTCCCTTGTGCCATTCAGCACCACGACTCGGCTCCCTTGTGCCATTCAGCAACCACTTACTCGTTGAACTCTCGATATGTTCGCGAACTACTCGGTCTAGTCCCCGACTATGGACCTAGCCTACTCCGATGGAGAATTCCCCGGCGAGAGAAGTTCTCCTGAAAACTAGCCAACCAACCAGATGTCGAGGTCAGTTTGGCGTTTCAGGTGGAGAAGAGCGTCCGGTTCACTGGTGCCCCGACGACCCGCGACTGGTGGTGTCTCAGCCTAGTCCCTAGCGGTGAATCTAGCTTACGCCAACGTAGAGTTCTCCGGCGAAGAAAGTTCTCCCGATACCGATTCTTCTTTGGTTTAAGCATCATCTACTTCTTGACCCCTTTGGCTCCCTGTCCGGTTCCATTTAGCATCGCAACTCCTTTGAGCCCTTTAGTTCCCTTTTCATTCCATTTTGCCCCACTTCCCCGATAAACCATTCAAATCCCGACTTTACTAAAATCTTGTTTGCGAACTACTCGGTCTAGTCCCCGAAGATGGACTTAGCCTAATCCGACGGAGAATTCCCCGGCGAGAGAAGTTTTCCCAAAACCGAGCCAACCAGCCAGATGTGGAGGTCAGTTCGGCGATTCCAGTGAAACAGGGCGCCCGGTTCAATCGTGCCCCGACGACCCGCGACGGATGCTGTCCCGTCACGGTCTATTCAGTCTAGTCCTCGACGTTGGATTTAGCCTACTCACAAGCTACCCGGTAGAAAGTTGAGGTCGGTCCGACGATTCCGGTGAAGCTTGACGTCCGGTTCACTAGCACTCCGACGACCGTAACCCGGTGCTACGTCTCGTACTACTCAACTGGTACCCGGCAGTGAACTTAGTCTACACCGACGGAGAGTTCCCTGGTGACGGAATTTCTCCCGAAACCCGATTTGTAGTTTCACGGCGACTTACTAGCCGATGACACTACTTTGTTGGTCCATTCGCCACTTTCTGTGCAGCTCGGAGAGTTTACTCGTAGTCACTCTGTTGACGAGCATCCCAGATATGCTCGTCGTGGCACATCTCTTCGACGATATTGTCAACTGTTACACCAGGCATACCTCTTCGAACTTCTTCGAACCTAGGGCATTTGAAGACCACGTGTTCCGCGATCTCTTGCACGTTCACACACTCCGGGCAAAAAGTTGACGAAGCATGTCCAAACCGATGCAGGTACCTCCGGAAGCATCCGTGCCTGAACAAAAGCTGCGCCAAATGGAAGTTCACCTCTCCATGCTACCTATGCACCCAAGCCGACACATTTGGGATGAGTTGGTAGGTCCACCTTCCTTTCTTCGCGTTGTCCCACTCTTGCTGCCACTTTGCCAACGAGTGCGCTAAGACCAGTCTCCTTGCATTTCGTGAATAGCTCCGCTGGTAGCATTGCACGTCCTCAATCAGAGCAATGCAGATGGGAATTATCGCGGCAATTACGCATGCTGCGTCCGACGATATCGTTCTGTACGGCATAGCGACATGGACAGCCATTAGGCGAAACGTGCTTGTCAACTTCGTCCGGTTCCGCTTTGAGTTCAGCGCAGCAGCCCAGGCCGGTACGCCATACTTCAGTATTGAGGAGAGGCCAGGAGACGTCTCGTGTTGCATCGTGCTCCTCTGGTATTCGGCATTATCCTTGCCAATGCGTTTTTTGTAAGCTGTAGAACCTTGATTTCCACTGCAACCATTTAGAGGAATATTGTGGTATGACTCAATTTGATGTTATGCGCCTCAGCTTTCCCATCATAATTGAGATACGAAGGACCTTGTCTAATTTTGCATATTATCCCAGTTAGGATCAACTCGTTTAATGAATCTGATTACCATACTAGGATTTGATTGCCAAATCTCAGAGGGCTGTAGGAACCCTTTTCCAAGAATTGAATATCTGTAACTAACAAGAGCGCTGCAATCACAAAGTAGATGCTCCGCTGTCTCATTCTTAAATTGACAGAAACGACAACTCGGACTTTGAATTTTTCCCATTTTATGTAGATGATATTGCCAATGCGTTAGTTGTCGACATGACTGTTGTAATTTAACCGATCGTCGACCATCACACCCAAGTGCTTCAGCGCACGCATCGATGGGATGGAATGTCCCCCGACGGTGATCTCGATACGCTGGATACGGTTGCTACTAGTACTACCTCGGTATTGTGGTGAGCCAGCTGCAACTTGACGTCAGCCATCCAGGTTTCCACGATGCCTATTGTCTCTTTCGTCAACATCTCACCTTCCTCAAGGGTCTCGCCGGTTATCGTTAGGACAAAATCATCTGCAAAGTCGAATATCTCAACTCTACTGGACAGTTCCAGTGTTAACGCTGTTGTATATTATATTCCAGAGCGTTGAGCCAAGTATGGAGCTCTGAGGTACTCCCGCATGTAAATGGCCTCTAATCGACCTCTGCCCCATTTTTCGTCTCGTAGACCAGTACTCGGTTCTGACAGTAACTTTTCAGAACCTTGTACAAATAGTCCGGAACCCACATTCTGTGCAGCGCTTTGGCATTCTTCACGTCGATCGTATGACCCTTTTTTGAATTAGGCCATCCAACAAATTCGGAGGCATTTCTTTTCTATCCAGATCATCCCGATCATACAGTCCACTATGTTCAGTCGTAATTTATTCGCATTATTCTCTCATGTCTGGAACCGATTATGCTGAACAGTACTGCGCGAATCTGTGGTGTCCAACATATAATATAATGGTTGGGGCTGACATTCAGATCTCGGAAGAGACCTGGATGTCAATGACATCGGAGAAATGTAGATCATCTATGAAAACAAGGTTGATTTGTTCCGAATATTGAGTATTAAGCTCAGACTCGTGGAAGTTGAGTGAAGTCTTGGAAGTTGAGATTGATAACCTCACGTGCTGCGAAAGCAGCATATTTTTAGTGATCGAATCGGTGACCTCGTTCGATGACTTAGCCATCGAAGGATACGATCATTTAGCAGTCAACTGCTTCAAAAATGTATGCGCTATAGGGAGAAATCCTTTCAGAAGGCTTTTAAGAGATTCAGTAACATGGGAAGCTTTGAAGAATTAACTCCAGGATGTCATAAATTTTCAATAGTCCATTGCTGGACTGAGTGTCTGATTGAAAAAAGAGGATACTTGGGGTTTTCGGTGTCCCTGGAAGTAGTGGGTACTGCTTGTTAGAATTCAAATTTCCAACTTCAGGGGCCAATTGCTTCGGGGTAAAGACAGCACTTCCTTTGGATTTATTAGATGTTTTTGGTACATTCTCAGAGGACACCTTAGGACACTTACGAGGTAGTCTAGGGGTGGAAAGATTTCTCTTCTTCTTGGATTCCCCCGGGTTAACAAAAGACGTTCTCTCTTGTGGATCATCAGATTCTTGCTCAATACGAGCCAAAAGAGCAAAGGAATTGTCAAAAAGACAGATAACGAAGCATTCTTTAGTATTTCTGCATAAGAGCGCTTGATTTTGTAACGGATTACTTGCGCACACAACAGTCGACAACTTAAGCGCCACTCCCGTTAGGAGGGCTGCCGACGCATGACGATAGTCCGGCCAGAGACTCTATCTACAAGGCGGGTATGTTAAAGTGGCTCAAACACCGTTCTTACTCAGCTAATCCACCAACGAGACCCCAAAAAATAACCAAAACGAATAAATTCGTTGAAAAATTCTTTCGCTTAAAAATCTAGCAATAAAATGGTTAAACGCACTAACCGCGCTCACTTTAATCGAGATGGTGTTCAACCTTCAGGGAGATAGAGAGACACTACGGGGCTGTAGATCATTGCTATATTGCTGTGGATGCATTTTCTAGTCCCGGGACGCTTAGATCTAGATACAATTTTGTTTGGTCTCCCTTAACTTTTAGTCTAAACCTGCACAACACCGACTATATAAGATGCCGTTTGATGACGGTCGTATCCTTCCCTCGCTGACGATGCAATCTCAGTCGTACTTACTGCTCGCTGAGTGGCAACCCCATACTATAACAAGTCTTCGCACGTCAGACCCAGCTCGGCGATCACCCCATCCATTACCACTTCATTTGCAGGTACATATACCCTAAACTGCTGCATATGTCGCTTACAGCAAGCAAACTAAATGTTTAACTGTTCAAGGCTTTTCAAGAAAAATTTAATTAAAGGGTATTACGATCAAAAATTGCTCCAACAAGCATGGGTGTAAATCGGTCAAATATCGATTTCGATATATTTCTTTGCAACCTTCGATAGCTTATTGTGTTTCAAAATCTCGGACACCTTTCCTCTTCAGGTCGACGTATAATATTCCTGTCCCTAAAGCTGTTTAAAGTTTACCTTGACGTAGGTTTCGCTATCCTGCACCACGCTATTAAACTTCGTCAGCATCTTCATGTACGTTTCCGCGATCGTTCTCTGGCCGTCTTGTTTTGATTATCGTGACGATATGGAGACACCACCTTCTTGTGAGTCGACAGTCTGGCTCGTTTTTTAGCTCGATGCAAGGTTGTAGACGACACTCCCAGCTTGCTTGTCATATCACGGATGGAGAGGTTGGAGTTTCTCTTGAAATAGCTGGCCACTCTTTTCGTCGATTTTGCGTCCCTAGGCTTTCAATTTCCGATTTTGATGAGAGTAGTTCAGGGGCCCTATTCGCACAGTCACGTCACTTAGTGAATAGAAGGAAATTTTCTTCTAGTCACTAGGTGACGTGACTGTGAGAATAGGGCCCCAGATTTTCGCGATGCACGAGAAACATTTTACTCCATTGTTCGTCATGCTTCGTTGCCATTTTCATAACTGAAGAACAAATATCAACATCAAACAGTAGGCAGATCCTTAACATCTTTAAAACGAGAAGTGTGCAGGTTTTTTTAACGTAGGTTGAAAAATAAAATGTGTCAAGTTACAGTTGACCAATTTTTGATCGTAATGTCGGAAGAATATACACAGTGTATAAAGGACATGTCTACTTTCTAGAAGGTAACCTATTAAACTGAAATTTATTTCTCCATATACATGTGTTTGCTATAAGCTACACTGAAACAAAATGTTATCTTTAACTTCTTTCGTTGTTAGCAAGTCCTACCATTCCTCCTCAACGTATATAAGTTTCCTTCACACCGAATAAGTCGCGATGCTGTTACAGCTTAAGCATCTCGAATGGTTTTTTCATGATGTCCGCAATCATATGGTCCGTTGACAGATAGCGAAAATCTATGATTTCACGTTGATGTAGGTGCTTTGTGAACGCATGCTTGGTGTCTAAGTGTTTGGATCGACGCTCGATACGATCCAACTTTGCCATTCTAATACAGGACTAATTGTCTTCCCACACGACAATGGGATACGAATTCTGACGCAATTCTGCTTTCGAGTGGCCCAGCTTACTACTCCGCCGACGAATTTGATGATCTGTTCAAAAATTGATTTTTGGTCTTTCGCATTTCCTGTCCAATCTGCATCAACGAAGCACTCGAGTACCCTACCCTTGTAACAATTCAGGTTTTATGATACTCTTGAAGTCTCTATTAAAACTTAGATTGCACTTGTAGGTTGCTATAAAACTTAAATTGGTAGTTGGATAGTCACCTCACCCAGGTGTAGGCGGCGTCCCTGGGTCCCCTTGAGGTACCTCAACATGCGTTTAGCTTCTGTCCAACCAAGGTGGGTCGGGTTCGGGACCTACCGACACAGCGGCGAAGTTCCGACGGAGATGTCCGGCCTGGTGATTACGGTGACGTATAACAAATTACCTATCAGCAAACTATATGACGTGTTTGTTGGTAGATCTGTCTTCTCCTTTTGTTTAATATAGGCTGGATCGAGAGGGATCTTTGAGGGTATTGCGTATTCGTGTCCGAAATGCCAGATCAACTTGTCGAAGTAACTTCCCTGATTCATGCTGTAGTGACCATCTAGTTTTTCTATATAAATCCCGAGCAATAGAGTGCCAGTGTTGATAGCTTGAAGTGTACTCCAATGCCAATGTCTTCGAAATCCATTTTCGTGTGACAGAAAATAACTATGTCATCTACCTAAATCAGGATGCAGAATAGTCCACTCTTGTTCTTCTTTACGTACAGGCACGAATCCACTTTCCCTGGATGAAAACCCATTTCTTTGAAGATGGTGTCGATTTTGGCGTTCCCAACTCGTGCGGACTGTTTCAAGCCGTAGAGGCTGCGCTTCATGTTGCATACCAAATTGGTATCTAACCTAAACCAAGAAGGCCGCTGCATAAATATGTCTTCGTCAAGGTTCGGGTATAGGTAGGAACCCCTGATGTCCAGGTGTTTTGCTATCATACCGTCTCTACTCGCGATCGTCAGCGGCTTCCGCCGAGTTGTTTGCTAGGCTACTGGTGCCGTATTGCTCTGAGAATCTTCGTGCAACCTGGCTTTGTATCGCACGACTTGACCGTTTCTGTTTGTAGGGTCGTCCGCTTTCTGTTTGAAGGGTTACTTAGAGCTCACCGTTTTTTTCCTAGCGGCAATTGCACCAGTCTAGTTCTCTGCCAGTGAGTCAAGCTCCTCCTTCATGGCTACCTGCCAGGCCCATCGTAAGAGCGTGGCTCATTGAAGTAATGATTCCTTCCATCGAATCGCATCGACGGTATTCCCTTGGCTCGTCCAGATCTTCTCGCTACACAATCAAGAGCGTCAGATTCGCTAGTGTCGTCAAAACCATGTGTTGCCTCGCTGTTACTGAGACCAGAGCTGCAAATTTTCAACAGTTTGTTTTGAACTTGAAAGAGGAAAAATTCTCAAATCATGCCCTACTATATTCAATTCGCAGTTGTTCGTTTCCATTATTCATTCAAACAGCCGACCTGCTCAATCATTTTCCATTCATTTTCAATTTCATTGGCCCTGTGAATATCTCTTTACTGGGGTATTGACTAGGTTTTTCAAGCAAAACTACTCTGAACATAGTTCTTACTGTTCATGTAAACTTGAAAACGCAAAACATGACATTTAACCTAAACTGGCCTCTACAGAGCAGATGACAGCTTTGGTTGGTGAATGAAAAAGCATCAATTTGAAATGAAGACGTACGATTGAGTTATGAAAATCCCGCCAACTTGAAAGTGAATGATTGAGGGAGGCTTTGAATTTGAATCATGGTTGGGTTTGATTGAACTGAAAGTTGGCATTTGAAAATGAAAATTTGCACCACTGACTGAGACCCTCAAAGTCCGCATCCTCGGACTGCGCAGAACGAAATGTTTCATCTACTTGAGATTCCGGTTTATCGCGGACGTCGTTTCTGTTTGTTGCGCACTCGGATTATTCTAGCGCTCGTTTTTCGCAGTCGCTTTTCATTAGAACCTAAACGAATATTATTGTCTCTTCTTTGTTGGGGACAATATCCGATTTATTGTTATATCCGAAATCCCTGGTTCGTGTTTTCGGCGTCTCTTCAAAGAATAGCGCGTCGCTACTAACGATCACCTGCTTCGTTGTTTTGTCCAAAATACGACAAGCTTTGTGCTACGACGAGTAGTCAACAAAGATGATTTCTTTAGCAGTAGCTGAGAGCTTCTTTCTCTTCAAGTTTTCCACGGTTGGTTTAGTACCACAATTCGTACGGTGACGATTTCACCGATTTTGTCGTAAGAATATTGTGGAGATACACAACTGTGTTCAATGACAAGAGAAGATGAGATGAGAAACATGAAAAGTATTAGTTTGTAACTTTTCTTCAGGCAATAAAATTTTTGGATGAACTAAACTTTTTGAATCATTAATATGAGCATAACAAATCAAAAGACTCTAAGGAAGTGAACAACTAAAATGGCGAGTAAAATGTTTCATTCGCTTGAGTGAATTTAATCTAATTGATTTCAAAAATAACATGGATTGAGATTAAAACTAAGGACATTTGAAGTAAAATTAAGGACGCTTTCCCAAATCATCGAAATTATGGACATGTCCTTTAAAATAAGGACGGTTGGTAACCCTAATAATATATCCGCAGTTGCTTCGCAAGCAGATTTCAGTGGAGCTTTATTTTTCTGCCAGCTGTGTGTTTTTCGAAAGCTTCAAGGAAAAAGCTGCCTATAAATTTATATAGGCGGCTGTCACGCGCCTATCTCAATTGAGCTTTCATATAATCGCATATCGAGCGATTATCCTGCAAGGCACAATAGCATCGATCAGAAGGCGACGAACCATCTCAACGAAGTAACGGTTCTTGCGCTCCGCTATGCCGTTTTGTTGTGGACTATACATATCCCGCCGTAAATTGGGCTTGTATTCCTTCTTACTTATAAAACCTTCTTACTTATATTTCCTCCGGTTTACTCTCCTCCTTAATCGGAGCGCACGATTTAAAGCTTCTGGCCAAATCTGGATAAACATGTGAAAAGAACACATCGCAAATGAATGCCTCTCTGTGTTTACTTTCTCTTTCGATTATTACGGCGTCATCATAAAACTTTCCAATATTGTTTCAATAAATATCGAAAGACTCTGATTTCGTCTAGCATATTATGCTAAAAGTTAAGGAGCAAACGTTAAAGCGGCCTAGTTATTGACGGAAGAGAAAGTAAACACAGGCTCTCATTTGCGATATGCCCTTTTCACATGTTTATCCAGAAATGTATTTTTCATTAGTGCCACATATTCATTGATCTTGGCGGCCACCATTTTAATTTGTGTTTCAGTAAGTAGAGCATATACAGTAACGGGAACGGTCATGAAGTAACGATACCTGCTTACGAATGCTACTTCGTCCGGACCGCAGACCAGGGTTACCATATTCACAGATTTTTCTGTAATATGACAGATTTTTTTTCACAATTTTTGATCACAGATTCTTTTTTACAGATGACAGATTAACGTTTTGATGAAAATTTCACAGATTTTCACAGATTTTTGGAAATATTGATTTTTCACAGATTTTTTGGAAATTTATCACGGATTTTCACAGATTTTTTTCCTGTTTTAGTCATCACAGATGGTAAAAAGATTTTTGTGACTGAAACACAGATTTTAATGTGGCATCCCTGCCGCAGACGTCGGTGTGAACCAGGCTCATTGTCGCCTTCGTAATCGTTGATCATTCTTTCGGGAATGTAGCTCGCGAACTCTTTCCTTCCAGGCAACACTCGCACGGTTTGGTCCCGCAATCTGAAACTTTTAAACCGTTCACTATCATTTTCTTTTCCATCCGGCTAATTGCAGCCGGGTCCCGATGTCCGAACCTTATGTGCCATATGCGCTTGCAGACTTTATTGTGTTGGCCGCTGGCCATCAAAACAACCTACTCAGGTTGCTTCAATATGTTCATATAACCCTTGCTTCAGCACTGCCCTGGCAACTGTCATTTCTCTAAAGATTATTTTCTTGTTTGTCGATTCTCGCCATAACGCTCAATCGTGCCACACTCCTGGCCTTCAACTTTTGCTAATTTTCCTACGGCCATTTTGACGCTTTTCAAGTCACAACTTTTGAGTTGTGCAAAAAAGCACCGGGCGGCGACTGTGTGACTCGTCGCACCAGAGTCAACAACCCACAGTTTTGTGCTGTAAGAGCTCGTGCACGTATTAGCAAGGAAAGCGAATGAAACTATATCTTCCTTTTTCTTTTGCTGTAGTGGTTTTCCCTTCGGCCGGAGGTCACTCCAAATTTCGGACAAGCTGCCGACATTGGTCCTACTTATGACTCTCTTTTTTACAATTTCAACATATCAGCGGTTTCTTCTTATTGAGGCAAGCATGCACCGTTTTTACCTTTAACGCCGACTTGTTGCCGAATGACCCGTAACGCTCTGCCACTTTGTCTAGTAGTTCCAACGTGAGATCCGCATCAGAGCGACTCTCTAGTTCAGTTGTTAGTGTGTCGTAAGAAGATGACAGGATTCTCAGAATCATCGCGACCCTGAGGTTTTCTGCTAAATCCTGCCCGGCAATAGACAACCTTTTGAATAATTCCTTCATGGCGAATAGATGTCCTGCTATGTCCACGCAATCCGCGAAACGCTTGTCGCAGATTTGCTTCAACAGCGATACTTTGGAGGTTATAGTTTTCTCCTGGTGGTGGTTTTTGAGAGAGTCCCACCTCCACGTGGTCTTTGCTGTTCTAGTCACACGGATCAACCCGTGCGGGTTGTCGTCAATCAAAAGGTCGAATGTTGCTCTTGCCTCCGCCACGTTCCAGATTTCAACAGTTTCCTGCTCTGCAAACAAATTCGATAAAGTTAAATTCATTTTTGATAATATACACTTACACTTTTCAACAAAATTAACAAATTGCAGGTGAAGAACTAAACACCAACAACACGGTCAACTCGAACGAACCGCTGTGGCGCTCCAACTATGGTATGGACTACAAAGGTCCTGCCCGATCGGTAACCACCACCGATCTGGTTTGCTGGGCTTCCCAGGTGGCCTCCGGTATGGAATACCTAGCGTCCCGGAAGGTCCTACACGGCGATCTAGCCGCACGTAACATTCTCCTGTGCGATGACAATGTTGTCAAGATCTGCGACTTTGGGCTTGCCCGGTCAATGTACAAGAGCGACAACTACAAGAAGAAGGGCGAAGCTCCCCTGCCGTTCAAGTGGCTGGCCCTGGAGTGTATCAGTGATAATATCTTCGGAACGTACTCAGATGTGTGGGCCTACGGTATTGTACTGTGGGAGCTGTTTTCATTAGCTAAGGTCCCCTATCCGGGAATGGAAGCCAACCAGGAACTGTACAACAAACTACGAGATGGTTATCGGATGGATAAGCCACAGTATGCCAATCAGGACATATATGATATTATGTTAAACTGCTGGAATGTTAAACCAGACACTAGACCCAGTTTCAAAGATCTGAAAAGCCGGTTCAACGCAATGCTGCCGGAGGAGCTGAGGGATGTGAGTATAATTTTCCGTTGCATTTGTTAACTTACTTCAGCGTTTTATAAATTTACAGCACTACATCGATCTCAACGAGCCATATTTAGCGATGAATGCCGAAAAAGAGCAACGAGGTGATCCAGACTATCTCGCAAGTCTTGGCCCGCCGGAAGAACAGGCGCCATCGGCGCCTCCAAATTACGTCAACGGAATCATACTACCGTTACCACCCAGTACGACAATTTGTAAACCTTCTTTCACAAGTAACCAACTAACTATCCTCTTTCAATTTTCACAGTTTCCGACAAGCCAGACTATCTGAAAATGTCAACCACCAAGTCCGACTCTGAGGAAAGCCAGTTTGATTTTGCCTCCTTCAACAACAGCCAACCGTCGCCAACGTTGAAGAACAATCTGGACACCAGTCCCCAGCAGGGCAGTAAACGTCACAAGAAAAAGGGAATTCCCGAGGAAATCCCGATGCTGCACAATCACGGCAAAGGTTTCAATTCCGATTCGGAAACGGAAGCGACCAGCCCCGTGCCCACGGTACGCACATCGAAAATCCAGCAGCCCGAACACGAGTACACAAACCTTAAACGACTAGATCGGACAGCCGACGACAAACCACAAACGACGAATGACGCGTTCAGCAATCCCGGCTACGTGATGGTGAAAACGGTCAACGAGAAGAGATTAAACTGAATATCCTGACGACGGTTGATAGTGTAGGAGCAACCTGGGGCCGCACAAGCCAACCTCAAACTTACTTACTTGTTAGCACACTGCAACCGATTGAGGCAATCGGTTGCTGGTCGACCTCCTCGAGTTTTATTATAGAGAGTTATTTTCGACTGAGAAACAAAAACTGTATCATTTTAGGAAAACCTATTCATTTGAATGTGAATCGGATGTTGTATGTACGTACGCTTCTGTGAGTAGAGCTAGTGGAGATGATTTATTTACTGCTAGTGAAGTGAAGCGAGAGCTTTCCACGTTATGCAAAAACGTAGCACTCTTATAGGAAATGCTTTTTTGGAAAAAGTTGCCTTAAATGTTTTTACATGAAATACGATTATCTTTCTTATTTTAACGATGCACGTAAATTATTGAAATATAATTTAGCTGGAAAATGAAGCACAGACCTTTGATTGCAATATCACAAACAAATCATTAATTACATCGCATTGTAATATTCTGTTGTACAGGGTACAGGTTGTTCCTGGTGAAACGATGTAGTTGAATTCACCACTGTTAGTTGAGTGGTCCCGCGTCCTTCAGAAAGGCCAGTATCACTTCTTCTCGGGTGAAGTCGTTGGTGAGGATCTCTCTAATTTATATTTGTAGTTGTATTTAAACAATTTAAGTCCAACTGACACTGAGTCTTAATGAACTATAACTAAACTAAACTAAACTAAAGGGGCAACAAACGGTTTCAAAACTGTGCAGAACTAATGACAAATGGTAGGGGCGCCAGACGACGTTTGCGAATTACAACTGCGAGCGCACCAGTGAACAATATAACGCTTTGAAACATAAAGGATCCCGGAATTCGTTGGATATTTTGAACATAAAACTTAGTAGACGATTTGCTTTTTCAACGATCGCTGAGAAGTGATGGGTGTACGTTAGCCTTTCATCTAGGATGACGCCCAAATCTTTTACATGGTCTAAGCGTTGCAGTAAACATGCTCCTCATTCGATGAAAGCTAAAAAACCAACTGTAAAAGTTATCAACGAGACAGTAGCTCACGGCAATCGGCTTCTTTCCTTATAACTAGAAATATTTTCAAATCATCGGCGAAGAACAGTTTTCCTCCACGCATTAAGATGAAAACCACATAATTCACGAACAGTGAAAACAGTAGCGGACTAAGCGTACCACCTTGAGGAACTCTAGAATGGTTGGAAAATGATTGAGATACATTGTCACCAATCTGAACAACGACTTCACGGTGAACAAGGTATGATCGAAGCCAACAGCAGAATCGGGAAGTGTATCCAAGTTTATCAAGCTTCGTTAACAGTATCTCATGGTTAACAGTGTCAAACGCAGCCTTAAGATATGTGTAGATCGTGTCCACGTGCAGTTGTTTGGACATTTGTTCTGTGTAGAATAACGTGAAAGAGACCAGGTCCGTCTAAACCCATCTACCGGGGAAAACCGTACTAATGTAGTATCGGCAAGCTGAGAACAGCGCCTCGTTGATGAGCGATTTGAAAACCTTCGACTCGACTCGCAATGAAGTTATTCCACGATAATTTTCGATGTTGCATTTGTCACCTTTTTTGTACACCGGAAACATCACTGAACATCACATATCGTTTGTACAGCTCTTTATTGCAACTGCGATACTTACTACTGGCTATTGCAAAGAAGCGCTTGAGAAAAGGACATCGTCGATTTGTGTACGTACGAAGAGCTTTTGGCACGAGTACGTTATAGATTCCGAAGCATGGCGTTAGACCATGGAGGCTTCCTAAAAGGTTGGCATCATCTACATCCACATGATTATGTAGTATAAATATTCCAGTCTATGCGTTGTTTTTCTGGAGTAATATAAACAGCATAGACAAAGTAGCACGTCATCGACGATGACTTCGTCCAAACAGCTTCGATACATGAAGAACTATCCACACCAAATTCACAGGAGACAAATGCGGAAGAAACATCGATCAAAACTCCTCCGCCGCGACCGTAAATGCTGTTGCTATCGCATCGATCCGCATGATACAGCGTCCCCGAAGAGCTGCACAGATGCAATACGATCATCAAGCCAAGATTCTGTCAGAACGTAAATATCGTAGTCACCGTCAGCTGCAGTCAAGTACACGTCTTCGATCTTCATTCTTAGCCCCGTGAAGTTTTGGTAGTACAACCGCAAACCGTCAACGCCAGTCAGGTGTCCCGGCATATTGTCCGAACGTGATGTGCTCGATGGCAAGCTAGAAACCAAACGGTTTTCAGGAAGTGGATTGTCGTATACAGCAAAATATTCACCTGAAAAGGGAGTTCGGAAGACCCCCTCACGACCTCCGAACGCAGGGCCGGGACGACTTATCTGGTCGCTGGCAGGTAGCACGGCTACGTCAGAGCGCTCGGGGGCCTCCAAGGTACTGCATAACGGGCGTCCCGGTGATGACAGCGCAAGCTGGATTAGCTGATGCGGCCGCGGTGGCGAATACAAGTTGAAGCTTCGTTCAAACAACGGCACACGCAAAGTACTCGATGATGTGCTGCAAACCAAAAGGTTTCCAGGGATCGGATGATCATTTAAAGCAAAATACTCGCCTGAGGAAGGAGTGCTGAAAACTCCCTCACGACCTTCGAACGCAGGACCGGGACGACTATGATGGTCGCTAGCTAGTAGCACGATTACGTCGGAGCGCGCAGGTGCTTCCGAAGTACTGTATAACGGGCGTCCCGGTGATGGCAGGAGACCGGTAGTTTATGGCGCTGCCGGAGCCCACCGAGTTCCACAGTGGTTCGGGTTCCACGTGTAACGTATGTTGTTGGGAGATATGCGATACGGTGCGGGCATGAGAGACCTTCGTGTGCCCAACTCTGAGCCGCGACAGCATTCGTTGTTCCCTCCTATCGGTTCGGTCTTCCCAGCGGTCTGGTGAGCCGTTGACGCGCTGATGTTGTCTGGTGCTGCCGCGTCAGTAACGTGCGAAGGCTTCGGTAATCCCTGACTTCGGCTGGCCCAAAATATATGCGGCCGGGACAAGTCGGATGATCACCTTTTCATTGCCGTCGAAGCAGCAGTGACCGAGAATCCCACAAATTGTGGTGAGTGAGTCATACTAGTCCTCGAAGGCCTGGATGAAAGGGTGGTGCGATTTCCCAGACTCAAGATCGGATATGGCCGCCAGAGAGTCAGACAGTACAACGACGGGTCTATCTTCCGGTTCCAGAACCAAAGCAAGCGCGATAACCGAAGCCTCAGCAAAGAAAAGCGAGCATAGTGCCAGTAGGCGGAGGGAGACTCCTTCTCCTATTCCGCTTACTCCTATTCCGAACTCATCGCCGATGTTGGAGCCTTCGGTGAATATCCGCACGTGATTCTTATACCTGGTCAGTCGGTTAAATTTGGCCCGACTTTCAGCTCTGTACACAAGATTGCGTTCAGATTGGGTCCGCGGTCGTACCAGGCCCGGTCGCACCAGGCACAGTCGAGAACTCGGGGTAGATGGGAGATTGGTGGCAGGTCCACGTCTGTATATTCGCGATGGATCTCGCTGACCGTCTGTAACACGAAGCAGTCCTCTTCGCCAGTCCGTTCCAAAAATCCCAGCAATCTAGCAATGATGGGTGCAGCCGCCCAACGAAGGGGTAGTCCCGATCTCCTCACAGGTCGCTTCGGCAGACGTGCTGGGAAGCAGACCAGAAGCAACGCGGATTATCCCGTGATATAGGAGGCTTAAAATGTTGATAAAGCCTTCCATATTACAGAACGTCAGTTCTATCCCGTAAAATATCTTGCTGTGGATAAGCGCCTGGCTAATATTCAATGTGGGGCGACCATTGCAGCGCTTGTACCGGGAGCTGATTGTTTTAATTAGCCGCAAACGGCTTCGGTACTTGGCTTTGATCTGCCAAAAGTGTGGCAGGAAGGTAAGGCGACGGTCTATGGTAGTCCCCAGAATCTTCGATTGCTTGCGGTAGGGAACAATGAACCTGACCAGCAGGATCGGTCTTCCTGTTGCGCTATGGTTTGTGCTTCAGCAGTGTGTTATCACGCTTTTAGTAAGAGACATGTTAAAGTCGACTGATACCGCTCACTTACGGCGACTTGAAATTCACGACGGATTCGTCCGGTGGTCCTTTCCATTGCGACCAGCACGATGTAATCGGCGTACAAGAAGACGTAGATCCCCATCGGTAGGCAGGTGAATAAAGTTCGTGGACACCAGGAGCTGTGTGACGGGGGACTGGGGGGGGCCGCGATCCTTCGAAAATGCATCGAATTGGGCACAGCCGATTCCCACCCCAAAAGTGCGGTTGGACAGGTAGTCGCTCAAGAAACGGCCCATGTTTCCGGTAATACTCCAGTTGGCCGACAGTTACAGTTACTGACTGACGTACCACCTCTCCAAAGCTGGCGAGATACGAACCCGTTCCTGCTCCACGCCGGAACGCGAACCGCCGTTGATACAAGAGTTTACGCTCCTCAAGTTGGTTCATCAACCGTCTGTTGACCATTCGCTCCAACGTTTTAGTGAGCCAGGGGAACAGGCTGATTGGGCAAAATCATCTGACGTTCTGTTTCCTTGGTTTCGCTTTGGGATAAGAATTACTATAGCTTCCTTCCATGAGGTGAGCATCGGTTCACCACTTCTAATGCGGTTAATGCTGTTCAATATCGCCCGCTTGGCTACCGGCGGGGAATGTTGCACTAGGGGATAGCCAACGTCGTCCAGTTCGACAGACTTGACGTGTATCGGTTCCAATACCGCGCAAAGTTCACTGCCGGTGAAAGGCCGGATGTACACTTCCCCTGAATTGGGTTTGAAGCGAACGGGGTTACTCTCAGCGCTTCGCTTGATTCGTAGGAGCGCATGTCTGCAGACAGGGAAGCGAAGTGCCTGCCTAGCACGTCACCGATAGTCTTGAGATCGATCATCGGACATCCGTTAATGGTAGGGCGTTGAATCTGCGCCAGAGCTCTGATGTCGAGGAGTCTGTGTAAATACTTTCTAAGAATCTGGTCCAGCCGGTGTTTTTTGCCTTTTCTATGGCTTTTCTGGATTCGTTTCTGGTTTTTCTAAAGTCATCCGATCGCTGACTTCGGCGCAGGTTGTCCACAGGAGTCTTCCTTAGTGCCCGTAACGCAGTTCGGCGAGCCCGGATGTCTATTCCGACTTCTAGGCACCACCAGAGCACCGCCTGTCACAGAGGGTTCCCACTTGTCCTGGGGATGCAGGAAACGGCAGCCCGATTTAAGATGGCGGTGAGTTCGTCCGAGGTGTAGATCGGCTTGTCCCGATCTACACCCCGATCGTCGACGTTTTCATCGTAGTGGATCCAGTCTGCCCCATTGTAAAACCACCGTCTTCGGTGGGTTGTTGAAGGTGGCGTTTGCACGTAACCTGGATTGGGAAGTGGTCACTGTTGCATAGTTCAGCAAGGACGGTCCACCCATAAGATTCTGCTAGTGCCCCCAAGCAGATAGAGACATCGATGATCTGTTAGCGGATAAAAGTCGAGCTGCCATCGATGAGAACCACGGCATCGTTGTTTTCGACTACTTCAGCGATGTCGTTTCCGCTCCCTTTGCATGTACGTGAGCAGTGCTGGTGCTGTACCCGTTCACATCTCCCATGATGATAAATGGGGTCTTAACTTCCTCAATGAGCCACAGAAGTTTATTGCTCATATTCCGAGTATTGCCGGGAATATAAAGGGATATAACGGTGCACTTGACTGGATATTCAATCCTGGCGACGGCTATTAGTTCGGAATCCAAATATCCAAATATCGGTCGGGATGGCACATCGACCCGAATGGCCAGGCCCACCGTTTGGTAGACGTTATCTCCACTGGCGGCGTCCCACGAATACCGGTGTCTAAACCATGATGCTAGATTCGATCCCAGATATGCATCTCCTGCAGCGCCAAATAGCTGGGCTACATCTGGGCAATGATCTTTTGCAAGTCACCCAGGCATCCTCGCAGACCACTTGTGTTCCACTGGATGGCCAGTGTTGTTAGTTTTATTGTCGGAACAGTGGATTGGAGGTACCCATAACCTGCGACGGCGTTGTTGTCAATGTCTGTGGAAGATATACCAGTAGATGGTTCCGGATTTAGTGTAACACACGACGAGCTTACCCGGGAAGAGGCCAGGTCTCCTACGTCAGCAGCCGCCCCAATCGGTACAAAGCGGAACGTCAGGGTCGGCACGGAGAAGCAGGTGCTCGTGTTGTCGCCGGTCAGGTGAAATTATACTAATTCTTTCTGTTTTTGTCTTGCTAAAATTTTTAATAGAACAATGAGAAATTAGCTATGTTTATTTTTCTTCTCTTAATAACTCGTCGTCTTACGATCCGTACTGGAAAATGAGTGTAAAGTTTTAGTGTAACGCAGAAATAATCAAAAGAGACTTCAACACTTCCTTTTTAATACCCCAAGTTACGGTAAAGATGGTCGTGGGCCGCCACAGTGTTTCTCAGGCCAAATTCTCGTTTGGACTGGAACAATCGTTATGTCCAAACACTGTTCCTCAAGTAGTCTGTGTGGGCATGAGTGTCATCAGTCTGCAATCTACGAAGTACACCATGTTCACGTAACGCAATATGCAACTCCTAACACATCTATGCAAATATGGCAATTTCACAACTCAAAATAATTTAGCGGCAGTTAGTTTCCCATTGAATTGCATTCATTCTCGTTACTGTATATTTACAGACAACCTAAAAGACCTACCTGATGAACCTCGAGACTATCGTTTCAACACGTTAATGAACGTATCCCTCGGAACGTTTATATTGGCGATAGAACGCATTTTCTTCTTGCCTTCCGACTGTTGTTTCAGCAGTTTCATTCTCCGGGTGACATCACCACCGTACTGAAAAATAAATAAAAACGAATCAATTTCCAAACTCATTTCGATCTTACTCTTGTCTACCAGTTTTGCCGTTACATCCTTCCGGTAGGCTTTAAGCGTTTCCCGAGCCACAATCTTCCCGCCAACCACGGCCTGGATTGCTATTTGCACCATTTGTCTAGGAATCAGTTCCTTCAGCTTTAACACTAGCTCCCGCGCATGCGAATGCGCCTTGCTGATGTGAACTATGGTACACAGTTCATCCACCATCTGTCCATTCAGTAGTATGTCCATCCTCACCAGAGCACTGGCCACGTAACCATGATCTTCGTAATCGAAACTGGCGTAACCAGAACTGATTGACTTGAGCTGATCGTGAAAATCAACAACTATTTCATTCAGCGGCATCATGTAGGTGGTCATAATCCGATTGTTGTCGATGTTAATCGAAGTCTTCTGGATGGCCCGTCGTTCTACGCACAATCCTATGATCGAACCGGTACATTCCGTGGGAGCAATAATCGTCCCAAGCACGAACGGTTCATAATATTCCTCAACTAGCGTCTTTTCCGGAAACAAAGCTGGATTGCTTATATGAATTATTTCGTTTCCACCGTGTGCAGCTATTATTTTAGCACCTTTCAGTTTAATCTTGTAGGTCACTGAAGGAGCGGTCAGGATCGGTTCGGCATCGTATTCTTGCTGCAGTCTCTGACTAAAAACATCCAAATGTAGTAATCCTAAGAATCCCAGTCGCCAGCCTTGCCCCAAAGCAGGACTGGAATCAGGGTTTACAGTAACAGCTGAATCGTTAAGCACAAGTTTTTCGATAGCACTTTTGAGGTAGGGATGCTGTGACTGATCCGCTGGGTAAACTCCGGCAAACACCATCGGCTGTTGTGGTTTAAACCCTGGTAGAGGAACGCACGTTTTATCCTGCTTCAGGTAGAGAGTGTCGCCAATGTTAGATTCCTTACTGGTTCGCATATTGCATCCTAGTAGACCAACTTGGCCAGCAACCAGTCGATTGACTTGTTCTTCACCAGGTCGTAACAAAGCTAAACTTCTTACCTCGTATGTTTTGCCAGTGTGACAGGAAACAATCTCCTGGCCTATGCTAATATTACCATCTTTCACATACACCAAATTTAGTGCACCTCGATATCGGTCAAACCAACTATCAAAAATTAAGGCTCGGAAATTTTCGTCTCTTCTCGCATCTGGCGCTGGCAGCCTGCGAACAATTTCTCTCAAAACAGCCTCACATCCTGTACCCAGTTTGGCAGAAATCCTCAACACCTCATCCGGATCAATCTCAAACAGAGTGAACAATTCCTGTGCCACTTCCTCTGGGCGAGCATTTTTCAAGTCAATCTTATTCAGTACCGGAACGATAACCAATTGCTTTGATTTCGCTAGATGATAGTTGGCGACTGTTTGGGCTTGTACACCTTCATTCGCATCAACCAAAAGAATAACACCGTCGCATGCGGACAGCGATCGTGACACTTCGTTTGAAAAATCCACATGCCCGGGCGTATCGATTAGATTCAGCAGGAAGTTCTCACCACCGTTCTTATACAACAGCGAAGCGGTTTGAGCCTTCACCGTAATGCCACGTTCCTTTTCGACTTGTAGGCTATCCAGAACCTGCTTGTTGCCAGCATTCGACGATATCGAACCGGTTAGCTCTAGCAAACGATCAGCCAAGGTACTCTTACCGTGATCTACGTGAGCAATTATGCTGAAGTTCCGGATTCGCGATACCGGAATCTGATCATAGGTGATGTCTTCCGACTGTAGCCGGGAGGATATGCTCATGTGACGAATAAATGTTCGGGTTTGTCTGTAATAACCTTTTAAGTTTACGGAAGTTAAAGATAAACATAATTTTCTAAATACCTATGAACAGGACGGATTTGAAAGAATGCTGGTCTAATCCGGAATAATGAATTCATTTTTGGGCCACATCCACTTATTAATGTTTTAGTAGGTTCACATTCCTTCGAAAAATTTACGAAACAACAACGTTTAATGTTGGAAAAGAACGAAAATGATAGGCACACGATGCGAATCAGTCAGTACCGTTATTTATTTTGTAAACAACACACGGAACTGCCAAAATCAGCTGTTTAACCGATTTAACGGTTTAAACCGATTTACATACACAGTAATAAAAACGAACTCAATTATAACTATTCAAAATCACATATGAACAATTTACGGTGTGGCGTGTTTATTGTCTAATCACAATATGTCAAATTGTGAAAAAACTATAGTACAAATAATCCATTTATTGTTCTCGTTTATGCGAGATGGCCAGTATATGATATCAAATACAAATATGTATTTGATGATATGATATATATTGTCTTCGAATTAACAATTTTTGTACAGACTGAAATACTATACTAACTATACCTATTTTCAATTTGAACATTTTTCTACTTAAATTAAAGTTAAAATGATAAAAAACGCTATTGAAGAGCTGACAGCAAACATCTACTGGGTTATTCTGGCCGTACTGCGTGCGATGAGTAGAGCGCCGAAAGAAGTCCATTCTCCGCAGAGACCTAGCAGGAACGTTGAGGTCCAGCTTAGAGAGAAGCAGAGGGCAGTCAATGTTGTCAGCGAGAAGATCGAACACAAAAAGTCGCAGAAAAACTCCTGTTTCGTAGCGTAGGCAGGTTGATAACAGTACAACGATGCTCATACGGTGGTAGTTCAAATCGATTTCGCCAGGGAAGCCGTCGAAGGGCATACCGGACGAAGCTCTTTTGCACCCGTTCTATGCGATTGATGTGTACGGTGTGATACGGGGTCAAAACGATAACTCCATAATCTAGAATGCTGCGTACAAGACTGATGAACAGTGCCTTCAGGTAGTAGACGTCGTTGAAATCTTGAGTGTTTCGTTTGATGAGTCCTAGTACTGCATAGGCTTTAGCAGTTACTGCATTGAAGTGTTCGATGGAACGTAGCTTACGGTCAAGTATAACACCAAGGTCCTTGATTGATGAAACTCGTTCTACTGGGGCAGCGCTCACTGCATACTCAAACGTAATTGGCGAGAGTATTCGTGTGAATGTGATTATGTTGCATTTCTGAATGTTTATAGTCATTCCGTTTCTATCACACCAACTCATGATCTTATCTATGTCCATCTGAAGTGCACAACAATCTACCAGAGTTGTTATGATGCGACAAATTTTCAGATCATCTGCGTATATCACATTACACGATGTCAATTCGCTGCAAATGGCATTCACAAAGAGCACGAAGAGAAGAGGTCCAAGGTGACTCCCTTGAGGTACACCCGATGTGATGTCGAATGGGTATGAAAGTATACTTCCAAGTCGCACAGATGCACTGCGGTTTGTAAGGTACGAGAAGATCCAATTGGTCAGCCAGTCCGGAAATCCGATTCGCCTCAATTTTTCAACAGCTAACTGATGAGGAAGGCGATCGAAGGCTTTGGAGAAATCTACATACACTGCATCAATTTGTTGTAGTTTCTCTAATTTATCAATCAGCGTTGACACATAGCTCATTAGGTTCGTCGTTGTTGAGCGCTTTCTAACAAACCCATGCTGATCTGTAGTGATAATGTGTTTTACTGCAGGGTAGAGAATATCTAACAGCATACTTTCAAAAACTTTTGGAAGGCAGCTCAGGATTGAAATTCCCCTGTAATTTATGGCGTCATGAACATTACCGGCTTTATGAATTGGTGTTATTAAAGCCTCCTCCCACTTGGCGGGAAAAATACTTTCACCGAGAGAGCGATTGAAAAGCATGGATATCGGTACAGCTAACAACGAAGAGCATTTCTTGACGAAACGCGGTTGTATTCCGTCCGATCCTGGTCCCTTTGAACCGTCAACACCACGTAGATTGGTGTACACTTCGCGTGCGGTGAAAGATGTTACAGGCAAATTCAAGGAGAACGTCGGCAGACTACTCAGACAAAGACGATTCAGACAAAGGTGGTGGGTTATTACTTACCACACTTTGAAAGAAGGACGAGAATAGAGTATAATAACAAAAAACACCATTGCTTCGGCTACCTTCGAGAGAGATAGACGTGTTTACTGCTATCGTCTGCTCGTTGTGAGTTTGGTTCGTGGTACGTTGCCCTTTCGGGACAGTTTTGAGCGGTAGTGGTGTTGGCATCGCGTTGGTTTTCTCCCGCGCAATTCGTTTGCGTGGTTGTAACGCGTCGGTTCGGCAAGACCGTTAGTGCACAGTGCTGGTTGTGTGAGTTTTGTGTCGGGCGGTGGGTGGAGACGGCGTCTTCGCTTTCCGTCAGCGATAGTGTTTCGGCGGCAGCTTGGTTGTGCTGTGGAGACATCGATAGGCGGCGCGGCGTTATTTTGCTTGTGGTGGTGACGCTACACATTTCAGGCGGGAGCCAGTAAGCAAAGCAGTAGAAGTCAGCAGCGGTGTTGCAGCGTAGGCTGATTGGACTGCGTTGGGCGTCTTGACTTTTCGCGCCATTCAGCAGGCGCTTCATTGAGCAGCAGAAAAGTTAAGTTTTTATCTTTTATTTTATTATCTCCTCATCTTTGATTGTATCTGATTTTCTTAATAAAATTTTTATTTGTGACGGTAACACCTGCCGTCCCAATGTCTGACGAGGACGACATGGGCGTCACTCCCCTGATTAACCCAACCGGTGCAATACCGAAAATTCAAAACTCTAACCAAAACTCTTCTTTCCCCCTACCTCCCCTGATTCCCTTGGGTTTGGGTACTGGTTCTGGAACGGGTTTAGGTACGGGTTCGGGTAGTGGTACTGGTGGTACCAGTTACAATAACATCGTCCCTAACCATGCTCCGCGCGTTCGACAATATAATGACCGCCCAGGCGATCGATTCGTGGTCTATTTCCGGCCAAAAGGAAAACCTCTGAGGGTCTCCCAAATTAGTAAGAGCTTGACTGCCAATTTCTCTAGCGTGCGCGAAATTATTAAAGTCAACGCGAATAAACTTCGTGTCGTGCTCTCAGATCGGAAACAGGCCAACACAATAGTTAATGATCCACGCTTTAATATTGAATATCGCGTGTACATTCCGGCCAACGTAGTCGAAATAGATGGCGTTGTAACGGAAGAATCATTAACTTCCGCCGACCTAATGAATGGTGTGGGAATTTTTAGAGCCCAAACCCTTCTGCAGGTTAAGATACTAGAAGTTAAACAGTTGTACTCAGTATCAGGCACAGACGATACAAAAGTTTACACTCCTTCGAGATCATTTCGACTGACATTTGAAGGGGCTGCACTACCAAACTACGTACTTTTGGACAAGCTACGACTTCCAGTCCGCATGTATGTACCCAAAATAATGAGCTGCACTAATTGTAAACAGCTGGGACACACAAATACCTACTGTTGCAACAAAGTGAAGTGTTCAAAGTGCGGAGAAGCACACAACGATGACACATGTACAAAGGAGGCTGAAAAATGCCTTCTTTGTGGTGGCATCCCTCACTCTACACATGATTGTCCGACATACAAACTACGTTCTGATAAGCTTAAGCGTTCCACGAAAGAGCGATCCAAACGCACTTTTGCGGAAATTCTAAAAGCATCGAATCCGAACCCCATACCGTTGCAAAACACATTCTCAGATTTATCTGACGATGATGGATGTAGCTCGGAAGGGGACACCGATTATGTACCTACTGTCGGTGCCAAAAGGAAGAGAAGTGCTGCCTTCTCCCAGAAGCTCCCACGCAAAAAAGGGCGGACACCGGCCAAGCCATCTACCTCAAAAAAGCCATCGACAAATAAACTAGCAGCCCCTGGTTTCCAAATTCAAGGCAAGGACTTTCCGAGTCTTCCAACTGAAAATAAAAATCGCAGCGCTCGACCACAGCAGGAGAAAAAGACTGACACAGGTCTGATCTCCTTCAAAACAATTGTAGAATGGATTTTCAATGTTTTTGATATTCCGACGCAATTCAAGAGTATTATTTCTGCCTGGCTTCCAACTATTAGTGATTTTGCTAAGCAACTAGTCGCTAAATGGCCCCTCCTGTCTTCACTAATCAGTTTCGATGGCTAATACGTCGAACAGTATTAAGAATACCGTCATAATACAATGGAACAGTAGAAGCCTCATCCCAAAATTAGACACATTCAAGCAACTTCTGCACCACACACATTGTGACATTTTTGCAATTTCTGAAACATGGCTTCGGCCCGATTATACTTTAAACTTTCGTGACTTCAATATTATTAGACTAGATAGGGACGATCATCATGGAGGAGTACTTTTGGGAATACGAAAATGTTACTCCTTTTATAGAGTCAACCCTCCTGCCTTCACAGGTATTGAAGTGGTGGCCTGTCAAATACAGATCAACGGAAGAGACCTATGCGTTGCATCAGTTTATATCCCACCTAGAGCCCCGATAAACTTCCAGCAGCTCAAAGGTATAACTGAAGCTCTCCCTGCGCCCCGCTTAATCTTAGGGGACTTCAATTCACATGGTCTCGCTTGGGGGGAGTCTTACGATGATAATCGTGCCCCTCTCATCTCTGACCTTTGTGATGAGTTCAGCATGGCCATCCTGAATACTAAGGAAGCCACAAGAGTCCCAGCCCCTCCAGCTCGAGCAAGTAGGTTGGACCTCTCTCTATGCTCGAACTCACTGTCGCTTGATTGTACTTGGAAAGTTATTCAAGACCCTCACGGCAGCGACCATTTGCCGATCGCTATTTATATTTCCAATGGACCCAGTCCAGCGGAGCCAGTAGGTATTTCGTATGACCTTACACGTAATATTGACTGGAAGAAATATGCGGAATCGGTAGCAAGGACAATTGAGTCTACTGCAGTTATGTCACCATTGGACGAGTATAACTTCCTCGTCAGCCTATTTTACGACAGTGCAGTTAAAGCTCAAACTAAGCACTTCCGTGAAAACACCTTTCATGCACGCCCCCCAAACCGATGGTGGGACAAAGAATGCTCGGAATTGTATGAAAAAAAATCTAATGCATACTACAAATGGCGTCGAGAAGGCAAGCAAGAACTTCGTGCCGAATATACCTCACTTGAGCGTTGGCTGAAAAACCTTATTAAAGCAAAAAAGAGAGGTTTTTGGCGTCATTTTGTGGAAGGCTTATCAAAAGAGACTTCAATGAGTACTCTTTGGAAGACAGCCAGAAACATGCGTAATCGGTCAACGACAAATGAGGATGTTGGATATTCAGACCGCTGGATCTTTGACTTTGCTAAAAAGGTATGTCCAGATTCGGTCCCCGCACAAGAATTCTCCCGAGATACTTCAAATGACACCAAGCTTTCTTTCTCGATGGTGGACTTTTCAATAGCTCTACTATCGTGTAACAATAATGCCCCGGGGCCGGATAACATCAAGTTTGCCCTGCTCAAAAACTTGCCTGACTCGGCTAAGAAACGCTTGTTGAATTTATTCAACTGTTTCCTCGAACAAAACATTGTTCCGCACGAGTGGAGACAAGTTAAAGTCGTTGCTATCCAGAAGCCTGGTAAACCAGCTTCAGACCATCATTCGTATCGACCAATTTCTATGTTGTCCTGCATACGAAAGTTGCTCGAGAAAATGATCCTTCGTCATCTTGACAACTGGGCCGAAGCAAACCAGTTGCTCTCGGAAACACAGTTCGGTTTTCGCCGAGGCAAAGGAACAAACGACTGTCTAGCGCTGCTCACAACGGAGGTGGACATCGCTTTCGCCAAACGTCAACAGATGACCTCGGTTTTTCTGGACATTAAAGGAGCGTTTGATTCAGTTTCCATCGATGTCCTGTCAGAGAAACTTCACCGTAGTGGTCTTTCACCCAAGCTGAACAATTTCTTAACCAACTTGCTACGTGAAAAACACATGAGTTTTGCGCACGGTTCTTCGTCGACGTTGAGATTTAGCTACTCGGGTCTCCCCCAGGGTTCATGCCTTAGCCCACTTCTGTACAATATTTATGTCAGCAGTATTGATGATTGCCTGACATGTAATTGCACATTGAGGCAGCTTGCAGACGATGGCGTAGTGTCGGTAGTAGGCACGAACGGCAAAGATATGCAAAAGCCTCTGCAAGACACCCTAGACAATTTATCTGTCTGGGCTAACGACCTGGGCATTGAATTTTCGGTGGAAAAGACAGAGATGGTTATTTTCTCGAAAAAACGCGATCCCGCTAAATTCCAGCTTCTGCTAGATGGCAAACCAATTACCCATTCGATGTTTTTCAAATACCTAGGGATCTTTTTCGATTCCAAAGGCACATGGGGTAAACATATTGGTTACCTGAAACAAAAGTGCCAGCAGCGAGTAAATTTTCTTCGCTCTATTACTGGAACTTGGTGGGGTGCTCATCCTCTCGATTTGATCAGATTGTATAAAACAACTATCTTATCGGTGATTGAGTACGGAAGCTTTTGTTTCAGATCCGCTGCCAAAACACACATCCTTCAGTTAGAAAGAATTCAGTATCGGTGTTTACGTGTAGCTTTGTGCTGCATGCATTCTACTCATACGATGAGCCTTGAGGTAATAGCTGGAGTGCTACCTCTTGCCGAACGGTTCTATGAGCTCTCACTTCGACTTCTGATACGCAGTGAAGTAATGAATCCGCTCGTAATCAACAATTTCGAAGCGCTGCACAGTTTAGAAGTGCATACAAAGCGCATGTTCCCTTATTACGACTACTTAACGCTACCTAGTCCATCAAAAATAAATCCTGCTGAAAATATCCCACTGCATTTTAACAACCCACAGATTACTTTTGATCTAACCATGAAACATTTCACACAAGGTATCCCTGATCACCTGCGACCGTCGATTATACCAGCTATTTTTTCGGCTAACTATAATCATATCGATCAAGACAAACAATTCTTCACCGATGGATCAAGTATTGATGGATCAACAGGTTTCGGAGTATTCAACGTGAATCATAGTGTTTTTCGCAAATTGGAAGAGCCATGTAGTGTGTATGTTGCAGAGCTGGCAGCAATACATTGTGCTCTTGGCCTAGTAGAGGTTCTGCCTTCTGCCAAATACTTTATTTTTTCGGACAGCCTCAGCTCTATTGAAGCTCTCCAATCAATGAAACCGACCAAGTACCCTTCGCATTTTCTGTTGGAAATACGAAGGAGTCTTCGTGCTTTGGTCGACCAGTCATTCCACGTGACATTTGTGTGGGTCCCGGCCCATTGCTCAATACAGGGCAATGAAAAAGCAGACGAACTCGCCAAAAAAGGTGCAACCGAAGGCAATGTCCTCGAAAGGCCTATCACGTACAGCGAATACCTCAACTTCCCTCGGCAAAAGGCCCTTGCTGCCTGGCAAACGAGATGGACAATGGGCGATAAAGGGCGGTGGTTGTATTCTATTGTCCCAAAGGTTTCAACTAAACCTTGGTTTAAAAGTTTCGATCTACCAAGAGACTTTATTCGTTTCGCGTCAAGACTAATGTCAAATCACTACAATAGTAATACTCACCACTCACGTATAGGACTTGCCGAGAGCGCCCTTTGTGATTGTGGTAAAGGCTACCAAGATATTGACCATATCGTCTGGTCGTGCTCAGAGCCTGGCTCCGACCATCGTGAAGCCAGAGAAAAACTCAATAGAGTTCTACAAGCGCAAGGAAGGCCGCCCGATATGCCAATTCGGGACGCCCTGGCAACTCGAGACCCCCAAACCCTTTTACCCATATATCTCTTCCTCAAGTCGATTAATGTGAATCTATAATGTTTTGTTTTTCTTATACTAGTTATACTTAGCAATGTATCACAATTCATCAGCAGATATCTACATCAAGTACCCCTTCTCCCCAGTTCTCGTTACAGACATTTTGACTGTAACGAGAACTGGGATTTCCTTGTTGCAGATACACCATCCGTCACGAGATTCGACGTCGGCGCGCACGAGGGAGTTGCGCCATACCACCCAACGAGCGATCCATCCCAAGGACCACCAATCAGCGTAATGGACCACCGGTTGCTGCCACACCTGCCAGGAAGAAAAGCGGACGATTCGATAAGCGGACGCGCCACCTAGATACACGTCATGACCCACAGACCAGCAACTATATTATTTCTTATATTTTATAATATATTGTAATGATACTCCGGCTCATTAACACCGAAAGGCTCCCGAGCCAACCAAATAAAGTCGAAGGAAAAAAAAAAAAAAAAAACAAAAAACATACTATAACTATTTCCAATATCGTTCGTCAAAATCCTACCGTTGATTTATACGTTTTTATTTGTATAGTATTTCGCTAGAAAACTATATTTGAACTATACGAGAAATAGTAGAAACTCGGAACTAAGCGACTATTTGTGGTATTGTACATGTATAGTCTACAAAAAAATGTTCGAAAAAAATCGTCGTTTTTGTATTGTAACATAACCTAACGCCATATTCCCCAAATTGTTATCCGGCTGAAAACAATACCCCAAATGACGGAAACAATTTACGGTGTGGCGTGTTTATTGTCTAATCACAATATGTCAAATAGTGAAAAAACTATAATACAAATAATCCATTTATTGTTCTCGTTTATGCGGGTTCCGCAATGTCCCATCACCGAGTCTGGGTGTCATCATCGTGGCCTACTGTGATTTCCCGGTTGCTGTCGGCTGAGGTCAGAATACCATATCACCGGATCTGTCGTTTTTGAAATAACATTCGTTCGCGGCATCGACATCAACAGCAGTTTGCCAGAAACATAAGGATTGATTTCTTCTTTCAAACATGAGCAAATCTTTGAATCTATATACCAAGTAGACCTTGGCATTGTCGCATAACCGAGCCCAACCGAAGCGGCGCAAAGCCGCTGATAATTCGCCGGACTAGGTGATCGCTTGTTTTGCGGTGTACATAATAACTAAAAATCTAGACCAATCGTTTTGAAATTTTGCACAATTCTTCTTCACAGTATTCCTCAGATAATGAAGGGAGCTTCTTTATCTTTAGTTTTTTCGTAGCACTTTAAACTCGATTTTCGCAAAAAAAAAATCTTACACAGTTGCGTT
This sequence comes from Topomyia yanbarensis, assembly GCF_030247195.1. Taxonomy (NCBI): domain Eukaryota; kingdom Metazoa; phylum Arthropoda; class Insecta; order Diptera; family Culicidae; genus Topomyia; species Topomyia yanbarensis. The sequence continues at coordinate 91,540,425 of NC_080671.1, forward strand.
TCGGCTTCGCCTCATCAGAAACCGACACTAACTTTTTGTCGGAATAGATTAGCGCCGGCTTGACGCAAATCCCTTAAAACTAAAACACACTTTGTTTCAATCGAACGACTGATCAAACGTGATGTCCCGTCCGAGCAGAAGTTCTGTTTATGCCGATGAGACACAGTGAAGCCGAAACTTGTCTTGGCTTAGCAGGCCTGTGCGAAAGCACTATGCTATATTTCCGACAAAAAGTTAGTGTCGGTTTCTGATGAGGCGAAGCCGAAACGCAACTGTGTAAGAAATAAGGATTTGTGCCCTCAAGTGCAAAGATTGGTTTTACCAACAAATTTTCACCCTGGTGAGAAATTTTGGTGTTTACCAATTTTCCTCCTTAGGGTGAAATATAGCATAGTGCAAAAAAATGTTTTAACCAGTTTTCGTAAAAATTATAGCAATAATAATAATTTTGTAAAAAGTTGATATCAAGAAGTAAATGCCACTCTCCCAATTTTCAAGATTTTGCAATGAAATTTAGAATAACTTTGCATCGAAAAAAAAAATTCGCGATCGTTATTTTTTCCATCAAAAATACCTTGACCACTTACCCCCTCCCCCTTCTTCCCCTAACAACAATTATGCATACAAAAAGCTAAGATACTACAAGAAGCATCCGGGACACCTTTCAAGCATTTCTGCTGACCCAAATGCATCTTGATCGCACACGTATTGCACCAGCGACCATAATTATCCAGTATGTTGAATTTATTCCATTAATGCTACTAGGAATTGTTATTGTTATTTATCAGTGTGCAATCGGGCTGTCTCAACAACCTATTTCTGCAACCTATGTGCATTAACTGTACACCTACCGCCTCACCGTTGCACTTGACAGTGTGTGAAGTGTTTTATGGTCACACCTACGACCGCGCACCCGGCTTCCCATGAGTGCTTTGGCGGCTCAGAGGCTGCCCTTCCATGTTGCTCAGGGATACATTGCTCCTAACACATCCATGCATACAGGCATACATACGGGCTTACATTCATACATACATACATACATACATACAAACTATTTGGCACAAGTTTAGAGTGTGTAACGTCGCGTCATTTAGTCTGTCATGCTATGGAAAATTATCTTACCATCGCCTTGGGGTCAACGTCATATTGGCAAATTTCGCCTTGAATCCGCTTCTGTCTCTTCCGAATCTCCTTTTTGTCTGCTAGATCCGAAGCGGATCAATCGACTATTAATTGAAACGGTAAACATACTAGCAGTATAAGTCCTTACTCGCGAATACTTTTCCTACAACTGTGCTGTTTCTTCTCTATCCATCTCTATCCACATGTCCCCCACCCAAGCGAATTGATCAACTTGCAACTAGGAGCATATATTTACCAACCAGCCAAGAAGACTTCCAAATCAATGAGAATGGACCATGCCAGTCGAAGGCCACAGGCCCAGCGCCATCTCGTACAGTGTCATTGTCATTTCTCAGCCCACACCCTGGCAGACGTTCATCCGCCCATCTAGACTCTGTCAAGATGAGAACCAACAAAGCCTAACTATTCGTATGTGCTAGTCCGTATAGATTTTGTTTTACTAAAACGAAACAAGACAAGCAAAATACAAGCAAAATAATTGTGATTAGTATCGTAGTTATAATAAATAAGTAAACGATTTCTCATCTGTTGTTTGTTTCCTTGTTCGTACTCCTCCTTCCTGTTCCTGATCTGTCTGGGCAATTGGCTTTCCGTTTCCTTGGCCGTCATGTTCTCTTGCACCGAGTTACATATATTGAAGCAAGAGAAACAAATGAAAAGACAAAACAAAAAAATGAAAATAAATGCGAAATGCTCTCCTTCCAGATCCCGAACATAACCCTTACTTTCCCTTTGCTTATCATTTTGGTATCAGCCAGGAAGCACTTGGCCTTGTACTCACTGCTCTTCCACCATCCTCGTGGTTTTCTCCATTTATCACTGGCGTCACATGTGATATTTGGGTACGGAAAATGATTTCCTGAACAGACAATCAAATGAAAGAAGATTGCAGGGTAATCAGTGCACTTTCTGCACCAGGTATCATATCGCGTTTGTAGATACACATATTAAGTGTATCTACTATACGATGTGATGACCGGAAGGATAGATAAGAAACCCAAGCTCCCCATTAATGCTACTAGGAATTCGGATAAAAACAAAAAAACATCCAGCAATTTAATCATGCACTAGAACCATTTTATTAAATTTGCAGAACTGTCCTCATTGAAAATAAATTCGTTTCCTTTTATTGTTGTATCCCGGTTCTCAGCGCGTATGTTAAATGAATGGTTTCCCTAGAAGCGTCTGTTTTGTGTGTTGTTTCATTCTCACAGATGTGTATTTTATGTACTTATCATTTCTTCAAATAAGTTGATCAGTTGTGCAAGAATGCGATTACAGTTAAGTTCCACTATAACTATTTAATTTTAATCTCCAATTAGTTTCGATTAGTAGACAGAATTTGCAATAGATGTTCAGTGCACTGGAGTGTTTTTTTCATCAGCCGCATCGATTGGAGAAAAAAACCGGAAATTTCCCCAAACTGTTTTGTCGTTCTAAATGGATTGATTTAATTTAGTTTATTTTAAAAATGAATGATTACCACAACCGGTATTTTGTGAATAGTATCTTTTGATTGTTTAACTTTAAAATCTTTATGCCTATGTTCTATCGGTTTTTCTATTGAAACGTAAATGTTTTTAGAGGAATTGAACGGATGAGCAATAAATAACTGTGGGTTATCTCGGTCTCCAAAATCGTCTAGGAATATTAACTAATAGTAGCGCAAACACGGATTTAAGATTTCAATAGGAAGAGTCTAAGTGTTAAGATTGGCACTATTACTGCTAATAAGTGGGATTATCATCTCTACGGCAACAAATTACGCTGCAAAACACTACTGTATTTTAATAATGATGAATGGATATTATTGGGTTTGAATACTTTTGAAGTACATATCGTATTTTGTTTATTGGAAATTAGCACATCGGACGTGTGAAATATTCAAAATTCATCGTTTTGTTTTTAAGGAACAAATAAAAATTAGTGTTGATGAAAGGCTGTCCGGCTTGGATTCAATTTTGCTATGACGCATTAAAGTTCAGTTATCGACAAATAAATCAAATACAATGGCCTTAATCACATTTTTCAGTTACTAACAATTTGCACGTGCCTCTGCCATAATGCTTACTACAAAGTGTGTTCTAATTCTAAAATTTCTTTACGATACGAGTTATCAAACTGACTTTCAACTTTAAAAGGTATAAATAATATGAGTTTATACAAATACATAGTTTTCATTGGACTTCCACTCGCACCACGTTTTATTGTAGTATTGCAGAAACCGTAGGCTTTCGTTTAGTAGCGGACTCGGTCGCACGAGACCACAAAGTATGCCCTCGTAGAACAGCCCCGAGGCAAGCGGTCGAGAAAAATTAATACATACATATACGAAATGTAGCATCAAAACACGATCTTCACCAGCAGACCGGAATCGTACAGCAGTAAAAAATAGAAACTTCCGGCCGGAAAGGAAACCAGCTAACAGTGGCTAATACCGTTGCTGTTGACCAGGGCGTTGTTGTTGGTCGGAGAGGATGAACTGTGGCCGGTTGCCGAAAGCGGAGGCCGCAGAAGATCACAATACTGAAGAAGGGCTTCCCGAAGGGAACGAGAAACCTCGGCGGACGACGTTGTGGTGCACTCAACTAAGTATGGATACAGTCCGATCAGTTGCTCCCAAGCGGTTGTGCCAACTGTTAACGAATACATGCATTAGGGTTATTAAAATCTGTACGGCAAGTGGTTAAATAAGTACCTTTAGCTGGTGGCGCCTTTTTCATTGATATCACAAGGGTAGCGACGGCCTTCAAGACAAACGATATCTCCGAAAGACGATATCTGAAATAAAAACATTTCACTTTTAGGTTAAACTGAGGAATTTTAAACCTTACCTTGGCAGGGGAAATTTCCCGCTCAATCGTTCGTCATCATTGAACTTTCTGAGAACCTCCTCAAAACGATGCAACAGTGCCGTAATGGCCAATCGTCCTGCGATGCCACCTTCGTTCACACCACCTCCGACCGTTGCAGCCGCATCTTTCTCGGTGTTATTGTTTGTCTTATTGCTTCCCAGATCGGGCCCCACTCCAACTATCCCATCGTCCAGCAGGGAAAACTGCAGCAACGTTTCGAAGCAAGTTTTTGCAAACTCTTCCCTTAGCTTCAGTTCCGTCTCGCAACCGGCGAACGGTGTACTTCCCGTAGTCGCAGAATGGATCGATCCCTTATTCAGCAGTACGACAGCATCCAGGATGAACTGTTGCGGGATTTCGTGGCTATGGGGTAGCATCTCATCCCGTATCAACTCGATCACCTGACAATCGATCGTTTCATCCAGCACCAGCTCGTCCAGTCCGCGATCCTCCACCACGCAGACACTGTGAGAATAAAGGATGTTATTGAAACACAAAGAACTAAAATTCTAAAAGAAAACTAAACAACAAAATTCTGGAATAGTTTCATTTCTGTCAACGATCTTTTGTTGTTTACTATAATTTAAAAATTAACGCTCCGATCGTGCTTTTTTCTTCTTCCTCAACCTGATTCCGTTTAATTTCTAAAAATTACTCAACTGTAGGAGATCCTTGAAAATATCTACTAGCTTGTATTCGACAAAAGACAAGGTTTTCCAAGCAGTAGCTTGTGGTGAGATTACAAAATCTTACATGACTAGGGTGATTGGAATTTGTTGAGACACCTCACTTAATCTGACCGATTCTTGCCTGTTATTTGAGTCCGGTCCGGATAAGTTTACGCGAAACTATTATTTGTGATTATTGGAGCGAACCTACTCTGATTCGGATTCAAAAACAATCAGCCCTTTTCCAGGTTAGCTGTTGAACATAACTTTAGCTCATCTCTCTTCCGGCACTCGCGTTACATGTCCAGCCCTCTATAGTTATCCGTACTTCATCAACCTTCCGGTATCAGCTCGTGCTTCATGCGTCTGCACAATTCTACATTCTCAATTGTGCCACCGAGTATTGAGCGCCGCGAACATTTAAATTGAAAGATAACGTTTCATCACTGTACAGAACAAGTTTTTCGCAACTATCTCTGAATCTCACTTGAGCCATGAAATGGCTCGACCTTCAAGCCATTTAGCTCTCAACTCTCCTCTTGCTTTTCCTTTCCATCGATTACGTCGCCATTTAGCTCTCATCTCAATGAGCCGTTTATCTCGATCTACTCGGATAGTCCCTGGCGGGAAACTAACTCCACTCCAACTGAGAGTTGTCCGGTGGAAGAATTTCTCCCAACACGGATTCAGCTCCTAGTTTTATCGAAATCCACTCGGACATTATCCGGCGGTGAAACTACCCTACTCCGACTGAGAGTTCCTGGGTGGCGGAATTTCTCTCGTTACCAATGTCTGTCCCAGCCAGTTAGAATCTACTCTACTGTGAATTCTTAGGCGATGGATTCATCTCGATACGGATGCTTGTTTTCGAGAGCGATTTAGCTCCCCGCTTCGTCCCGATTTACTCGATCTAGTCCCCGGCGGCGGATCTAGCCTACTCACAAGCTATCCGTAGAGTGTCGAGGTCGATCCGGCGACTCCAATGGAGTCTTGCGTCCGGTTCGCTAGCGCTCCGATAACCTGAACCCGGTATTGCGTATTGTCGGCTGTCACGTCGGGCAACTTCTTAGAATCTGGGGCATTCGAAGACCATGTGTTCTGGTGTGTCTTGCGCGTTCACACACTCCGTGCAAAAGGGTGACGAAGCATGTCTAAACCGATGCAGGTATTTCCGGAAGCATCCGTACCGGGACAAAAACTCCGTCAAATAGAAGTTCACCTCGCCATGCTTCCTATGCATCTACACCGACACATTTGGGATCAATCGGTGGGTTCACCTTTCTTTCTGTGCGTTGTCCCACTCTTGCTGCTACTTAGTCAATGAGTCCGCTTTGATCAATCTCCTCGCATTCCGTGCATTTCTCTGTTGGTAGCATTCCACGTCCTCCGCCAGTGTGATGTAGATGGGAATCATCCCGGTAATGACGCATAGCGCCCCTGACGATATCGTTCTGTACGCGCTCGCGACACGAACAGCCATTAAGCGAAAAGTGCTTATTAACTTCATCCGGTTCTGCGAAGTAGCCTAGGTCGTTACGCCATACCTAAGTATTGAGGATGAGACACCTGCCAGGAGACGTCTGGTGCTGCATCTTGCTCCTCCGATGTTCGGCATGATCCTTGCCAATACATTAGTTATCCTCGCATCCTTCTCACATACATAGTCAACATGGCTGTTGTAATTTAACCGATCGTCGACCATCACACCCAGGTGCTTCAGCGCACGTAATGATGGAGTCCACCAACGCTGATCACGACACGCTGGATTTCATTTCAGTTGCTGACCAGCACTAGCTCCGTCTTGTGGTGAGCCAGCTGCAACTGGGCGTCAGCCATCCAAGGTTTCCAAGATGGCGATTGTCTCTGTTGTCAACATCTGCGCCCCCCGGGTACATTGGGCAGTTCCAGTATTAACAGTCCGTTGTACATTATGCTCCAGAGTGTTGGGCCGAGTAGGAAGCCCTGAGGTACTCCCGCCGTAACTCTAATTGACCTCTGCCCCATGTTCGTCTCGTAGGCCAGTACTCGGTTCTGAAAGTAACTTATCAGAACCTTGTACAAATTGTCCCGGTCCCGTATTCGGCGAAAGTCATCCAGCTGGCGCTGTTGAACGCGTTCTTCACGTCGATCGTTACCATGGCACAGTCGCGATTACCCCTGCTCCTTTGCTTCGATGCTTTCTCTGCGGTCGCGATGAATGTGCGAAAGGCATCCACCGTCGAGATCACTTTCCGGAACCCGAATTGCGAAAGCTTGTTGAAGATGACCCTTTCCAGAAGTTTACTAAGGGTATCCAACAGGCATATAGGCCGATACAATACTGGATCTCCTGGTGGTTTCCCTGGTTATGGCAGCAACAGCAGCTTTTGGATCTTCCATCTATCCTTGAAGTAGCCTTCGTCCACACATTTTTGTGGAACTATCCTGAACATATCCGGAAACACCAAGATCGCGGTTATCAGTGCCACGTTGGTGATACCGTCCGAAGCGGGAGCTTTCTTCGCTTTCACCTCATCCACCACTATAAGGATCTCGTCGTTGGAGACTCGATCGTGCTAGGGCTGCTTTTAAACACATTATAGTGCTTAGTAAGTCTACATGCTATAAGGATCTGTGTAGAGAAATACACTCTAAGCCGCGGGACAACGCTTACCGTGTTGGCCAAGATCAAGAGTCCAATGACGCCAGCTGAAATGCACTGACAAATTGAAAATTGTCGTGAAGGATATTTTCCCGAAGGCCATGGTATTGGGTCGTGCTTAAATGCTCTCTGAACGCAATTTCTGAATTTTGGGCAGGCAGCACGGAGGATCCTGAGTCTTTCGTACCACCAATACGCCAAATGTTGGTATTTCCATTTGGATCCATTTTTCTCGGCATTGTAACGTCACAAGCCCACTCTAATGTTGGCTGCCAGTACGAAGTGCTTCCACAAAAAAGTCCTTGTTGCTGTGCAATGTCGTAATGATTGAGATTAAGCTGGGTTATCTGCATCTTCATTGACCTACCTTCGCTCTTTTGTACTCTGGGCGTAAGAAGCAATGTGTCTATTCTTCCCACCCAGATCAGATCTGTCCGCGCCTTTACAGTGTTTTGCCTGACGGACGAAACCCAGGTACCTGAAACACTTCTCCGTTTGTTTAGCAGCTCTAGGGATCAATTGCAACGAGCACACCGACCATCCAACTTTGATCTTACCGGTCGACATAAGTTGGTCGGCCACGAGTTACCGATCGGTCAAGCTCTTTATCAATAGATCCACCTTTCTGAGTGCGGCTGGTTCTTACTACGTTATCCCCCAGCTCCTTCAGCTTGGGATCCCCGCTCACCTTTTTGAGGATCGCAGCATACGTCACGTCGTGGTTTACTTTGACGACTAGAGCGTCTCCCTTATACCTTTACTGAAGCAAGTCAAAAATTTACGTTTTCTAAGATTCGCCATCAATTTCCTATTTGTCGGGTTTTCCGCTGTCCCGACCTTCTTGTGCTTCTTCGATTCCTCCTCCTCTCCTGGTGTTTCCCTTACTCTTTTCACGAAACGGGACTACTGGTCACTAGAGTGGGACATGGTTATATGAAAAAAATGAAATTTCGCTCCGAGTAACTTTTTGGGTCCCATTTAGCTCCCAGAACAACTCTGCAAATTTTTAGTTCGATCGGTGAAACTATATTTTTGCGCCCACGGTTTAAAGTTTACATGGGATTTCGTATGGGGAAAACGTCTTTTGCAAATTAATTCTTCCAAGAGTCACCCGTTACCTCCTAAAAATAAATGGATATCTGATTTTTATAGGAAATTTATCATGGAAATAAAGTCTAGAAGACTGCAAAACAATCTGATGCTTGTGGAAAAAGTTATTAAGCAAAAACCGATTGATGTCCTGAAGAATGATGAAAATTTTACGTTTCATAGCATCACTGCTGCTGATGGTCGAATTATATACAAATTTTTTAATTTTCTCTTTTTATATACAAAAAAGACTCAATTTATCCCTCAAAACTCTTGCGAAGTGGCCAAACAGTATGGGAAAATGATTTAGACATATTAAGAGAATATCAAAACACAATTGCATACAATTGGACAACCAACAACAGTGGTGCTAGAAAAAATGAATATTTTATCAATCGTCAGAGCATCAATTGGTTTCAGCTTAATAACTTTTTTCTTAAGCGTCAGATCGTTTCGTAGTTTTCGAGACTTTGTTTCTGTGTTAAATTTCCTATAAAAGCCACATAACGGTTTATTTTTAGGAAGCAATGGGCGACTCCTGGAGGAATTATTTTGTGAAAGTTAATTTTCCCATATAAAATCCCATGTAAACTTTGAACAGTGGGCGCAAAAATATAGTTTCAGGGATCAAGCTAAGAACTTGCACAGATGTTCTAGGACCCAAATGGTACCCAAAAAGTTGCTCGGAGCTGGAATCTATTTTTTGTCCCACCCTACTGGTCACCCTTCGGTGTCTCATAGGCTTCTGCTTTCGTTACCTCCGCAGTCCTCAGTGTCTTTCGGCATTTTCAACTCTCTCCAGTAATTCTGTTCGTATTCGGCAGCTGCAACTTGGTGTCTTCGAACGAAAAGTGCTGCGTACCATCTACGGTGGAGTGCAGATGGAAGACGGCACATGGAGACGGCGAATGAACCATGAGTTGCATCAGCTGTTGGGGGAGCCGCCCATCTGTCATACCGCGAAAATCGGACGACTACGGTGGGCCGGGCACGTAGCCAGAATGTCGGACAATAGCCCGGTGAAAACGGTTCTCAATTGCAATCCGACCGGTACAAGAAGACGTGGCGCGCAGCGAGCACGATGGATCGACCAGGTGGAAGACGATTTGCGGACCCTTCGCAGACTGCGTGGCTGGCGACGCGCGGCCATGGACCGAGTGGAATGGAGGAATCTTTTGTATACGGCACAGGCCACTTCGGCCTTAATCTGTTAATAAATAAATAAAAACGGCGAATTTGATGCTAATCACCAGGTCGTTGATCTGTCCGTGCACGTTAGCTATACTCTTCACGAATTCGCAGAGATCTCCGATTTTTTGCCTCCAGTTCTATCGCTTTGTCCAATCCAGACTGCTGATCTTCTTGGGTAATACGGGATTTCGGCGTACACACCTGAAACCCTAGTTTTTTTGGCGTCCTACTGGTTTGTCACCGTTCGTGCGCGGTATGGCCTCCCTGGGATGCTCTCGCTGCTGCTACTGTTGTGGTTGCATTGGCTGTTGCACTTGGTCGTTTTGCTGGGAAGATCGGCCTCGCTAGCCGATCTTTAACGAACGGATTCACCACACTTGCTCGGTTAGAATTTTATTTTTGTTGTTTTAGACCTCTAATGTTTTTTGGTTCCCAACTCCCAACTTGGTTAGCTTGGCAAGCTGTGAGGTTGATGCGGTGCTTCATGGTGTACCGCGTTCATAGCTGAATCGGCGCTTGTCTGGAACGTACAACTGAGCCGACTAAGGTGCCGGGTTTCGAGCGAACTTGGAGATCTACCAAAGTTTTAGCGGGACAGGAACAGCTAGTACTATTGGCCACTTGCCGTTTCGGGGAAGTGTCACCCATCCTTACTAGAGTAGTGAAATGGCATGGCTGTCGGTCCGTGTAGTTCAATTTCGATGAAATCCTAATTCACATTAGTTTTCTGATGCCATTATGCCGTACTTTGGATCTTATTGGTACCGATGCTAATATCCCGTTTGGCCTTCCGATTGGGCTAGGGTGCTTTTATAGCTAAGATCTTTGATCTTCGATAGGATCTTGCCAGAAGCGGCACAGAATTGCTTCGTCGGATTTGCTATCAGAGTTATGGCTTTTTTAGATGTTTGTTTCTGTCCCTGCTGCCCAGTGCAAGCAACAGGGAGTATCAGCGTAATTGTACTTACAAGCCCCTTTAAGGATAGGTAAAAACCTAGCTGTAGTCGTATTTCTCGTCAAGTGAAAATCGAATCCTGTGACAACGCTGTTGAAAACACGCTGAAGTTCGGTAACAGTGCGATGGCGACTGTAGTTGATTTTCACAAAAGGAAGTCGCAGGAGAGCGCTAATTCGTAGAGACCGAATGTGGGTTTGAAGACCCAGAAATTAGAGAATTGTAGAGCAATTAGCTCTAACAAAGAGTAATTCCGAAACGAATAAAGCTCGAAAGTAGTCCCTCCTTGGGAGTTGCCAATGCGCAAAAAGGATGAACCGGCGTTGAACTGCCTCGATTCTGTCAACTCCGTTCTGGTAGTTAGGATTCTAGAAAGCGGAATAATATTTTAGTGATGCGTAGAAAAACGCGCAATAAAGCGATTTAAGGCAGTTGTTGTTCTTTATTAAAGACACTTTACATCAGAAGGGTCCATTCGTGTCGGAAAAAATAGTTTCAATTTCGCTTTCATCAACATTAAAATAATAATTTACAATTCAGTTTTTTTGTTCATCTTCAAAAAATTATATACAGCTTTGCTTCTCTGAGAAAGTTTAAAACTTTCTGCTCGCTGTCACTGTCGTTGCATAACGCCGCTCGTAAACTCGTCAGCTCCATATCGTGCTTTCTCCTCGCTTCGTCGTATATCCTGTAGTGAAAGATCACATGAAGAACGTCTACGGTAACTCCGCAGCAGTCGCATACCGGTGGAGAGGTCCTCTTCAGCAAGAGCTCGTGCGTTAAACGAGTATGCCCCAGTCTTGTGAGAGCTCGCTGATCTGCCGAAATCTTCCGGTCAGTCCACTTCACAAATTTGATTTCACGCAGTTTGACTTCAGTGGACGCTGACCATCGACGGTATCATTGGTTTCAGATAGCTGTTTTGATGTATTTGACGGCGTTTGCCCCCGAAACAGATATAGCTAATGGAGTGAGTCTGTCAGCCTCCTCGTTACCACGGATGCCAGCATGACCTGGAATCCAGCAGACCTTGATTGGACGATTTCGGAGCAGTCTTGCAATTTCCTGGATCAACGGGTGCGGGAATGTGCCGGCTTCGATTGCCGATATACAGCTGGTCGAGGCGGACATGATCACTAAGTCGCAGACCGTGTTGAGTGTTGTTAGCGCTGTTTTTATTGCGAATGTCTCTGCCGTGAAGACATTGCATTGCGGTGGAAGGCCAAGTGACTGTTGGAAGTGTTTTCCAAATACTCCCGCGCCTACTGCAGTATCGTCTTTCGAACCATCAGTGTAGATGATTGTTGACGGCTGAAACGATTTGTCAGAAGCTCTTGAACAACCGGACGAACAATTTCTGAGGGGTCTCCAGCTTTTACGCGCTTCTTGATGTCCCAAAGGATCTGAGGCATGCTTTCGATCAGATAGTCGCGTTCGGATGTAGATGGTTGGAAGAAGCGTTCCGATTATTTCTGTCAGACGTTCGGAAGCTCGGCGTACCAGGGGAAGGTCAGCATTCTCCCTGCTGTTTCCCAACATCTGATGGCTAATTGGGCTATAGTTTGGAGAACGAGGAGATCTAACGGTAGAGTACCTGTTCCGGCCATAATGGCTATGCATATTAGGGTGGGGCAAAATGATCGTTTTTTCAGCACAGCACTTTTTTGGTTCCTTTTGGGGTCCCAAACAACTGTGCAAAATTTGGGTTCGATAGGTGTTGACCCGGCGTAGCGCATTGCGTTTGAAATTTGTATGGAGATTAGTATGAGAAAACCTACATTTTTGCATTTTTAATTCTACAGACTACAATTCTTCCTGTAGTATGCCAGCAAATAGATAGAAGTGTAGTCCAGGATCTGCTGAACAACTTTTCCGAAGGATGTATGGTGTTAGAATGTCTCTAAGCCGAGTTATAGCTGTTCAAAGTTCAATACATCGAATTAAATGCCAAAAATCATTTTTATTGCCAACACTGCGGGTGTACCAATGGAATTTCATATAGAATTCCAAAATAACATTATTTATTTTAGATTTACCACATTGGTATGTTTGGATGAATTATTCAAAGGCCTTAGCTCAATTTCATGAGGTAGTTGAGCAATAGGGTGTAATGAGGGGTGATGGGGTGGGGACTTTAATATGTAGAAATTCGAACTGAAATATTGTCGAGTTGAAATGTTCAGATTAATTATTTCAAAACATTTACACATTGTCCTACGCATAATAGTAACGATGAAATAAAACATACTGTATCCATTTGCCTTGACTTTTATCAATAGAAGTTATGTTACAGACTGAATCAAATGATGTCGATGTTGATATGTCAGAGGATTATATTTCGGTATAATACGCATGATTTGATAGCATGCTCATTTCTATGCTGTTCGATCACGAGGCGTAAAGCTAAGTTCTGGATTTCAACATGAAATCCACCAGATCCCTGCATCAATTTTTGATTCAGGTGATCGAACAGCATCGAAATGAGCATCCCATCAAATCATAGTGCGTATGAAACTGAAATATAATCAATGCAATCCTCTGACATATCAACTCGACATCAATTGATTCAGTCTGTAACGAAACGTCTATTGATAAAAGTCAAGGCAAAAGGATACAGTATGTTTTATTTCAACGTTACTATTATGCGTAGGACAATGTGTAAATGTTTTGAAATATTTCATCTGAACATTCCAACTCGACAACATTTCAGTTCGAATTTCTACATATTAAAGTCCACCCCCCCCCCCCATCACCCCTCACTACGCCCTATTGCTCAGCTACCTACGCTCATGAAATTGAGCTAAGGCTTTTGAATAATTCATCCAAACATATCAATGTGGTAAATCTAAAATATATAATGTTATTTTGGAATGCTATATAAGCTACCATTGGTACACCCGCAGTGTTGGCAATAAAAATGATTTTTGGCATTTAATTCGATGTATCGAACTTTGAACAGCTATAATTTGGCTTAGAGACATTCTAACACCATACATCCTTCGGCAAAGTTGTTCAGCATGTCCTGGACTATACTTCTATCTATCTGTTGACATACTACAAGAAGAATTGTAGTCTGTAGAATTAAAAATGCAAAAATGTAGGTTTTCCCATACTAATCTCCATACAAATTTCAAACGCAATGCGCCACGCCGGGTCAACACCAATCGACCCCAAATTTTGCACAGTTGTTTGGGACGCCAAAAAGTACCAAAAAAGTGCTGTGCTCGGTTGATGTGGCTATGATTACGTTTTTCCATATAATAATGCCCCACCCTAATGCATATCTGATCCTCCTATTGTATGCAGATACCAGGGTTTCGCTGACAGCATCTCCACCCGTACTAACGAGCCCGATGCTATACAAAAGTCGCGAAGTAATAATTGCGGATCCAATTTGCAATAAAGAAGAGCGTTGACCACGGGGTAGCTTGGCACCGATCATCTTCAGAATGCGCAACCTAGATTCGCATGCCATCTTCGTCGATTTACAGTGCGCTACGAAGTTGAGTGATCGATCGAGGGTGACACCGAGAGTTTTCAGGCGTGTTTCTATCGGTATAGCAACTCAATCTACCGTGATTGCTTGACTGGGTGCACGGCGGGTGTTCGGTATCACCGAAAGATAACCCCACCAACAAAAACTGGTACCACTTATCACCGGCTGGATGTTGTTGGCTCGAATCAAAACTTGTCGAAAGTAAACAAAGTTCATTTCATATCGTCAACCTGGCGCCCAGGTGGTGAAATCAACGGGGTGCTGGAGCGTTGCCAAAAAAATTTTATTTCCAGATTAAATTTTACTAAACTTCCCAGTTTTAACTCAGCCGAAATGCTGGCTGGATCTAATTCATATTCCGGCTCCGGTGAAACAACCGATTCAAGTTAGAATGTTTAAGGGGTACCATTTCGATGTGGCTTAGCCGCATAACCGAGGCCCGGGCGAGGTGGCCACCGACCCGCCGTCGGAAGCAAGCGAACCTGTGATCCACTCGTTTGCCCGGCTTACTCAAACATAGGGGCTATCCCTAGTTTAAGTCCGACTGAGCGGTAGCGAAGTCGGACAGCACGCGCAAAAGCGATGTGGCGTAGCCACATTGGGTGCTGGACACAAAATAAAATTGGCAACGCTAGCAAAAGGTAAACACAAATGAACACTCCGGATGAACCTATCGTCAATTGACATTTCGACGAGTTTTGATTCGAGCCAATAATATGGGCCCCTTATCACCACCGACTCTATAAAAGGAGAACCCCTAGCAAGCTTAAGCTCTGCTGACTCGTTCGTTCCTGTACCTATCGCGTGCGAGAAGACGCCCACTGCGCTGACGTGTCACAACGTGTTCGTTTCTGTGCATACCGAGTGTGCGAAAAGAAGCTTTGCGCTTGGCAGACTTGTTTGAATGTGTTCTTTCCTGGGTATCAACGAGTGCTGCTCCTGTGCTGACGTGTCAGAACGTGTTCGTTTTTGTATACGGAGTGTGCGAAAAGAAGCTTTGCGCTTTGCAGACTTGTTCGAACGTGTTTTTGCCTGGGTATCAACGACTGCTGCTCCTGTACTGACGTGTCAGAACGTGTTCGTTTTTGTACACCGAGCGTGCGGGAAGAAGCTTTGCATTTTGCTGACGTGTTCGAACTTGTTCTTTCCTGGGCACAATATCGCTTGCCGTTAAAGGTTTTCTACGACAGAAAGGTGACGTATTCGCAAAACAATGCCGGTCGATCATTAATTTTCCGTTAACGACGGCGGAAATAAAAATGATAATCCCGATGAGGATAACCAATCCAAAGACGACGAATCTTTCAGGGGTTTTTCAGACACGGAACAAGAAGCAACTGCAGAACCGAAGGAACTGGCGGCTCTCTTTCGTCAGCGAGAGCAAGTTAAACAGTGAAGCATGAGCATCCAGCGGAACATTTTGCATCAAGGGCAACCGTCTCTAGCGCTGCTGACAGTGATGCAACACAAATTGTCTGCAGCGACCGGATGCGACTGTGCACCGACAAGCAGAAATTTACCAGGATTTCGAAGACCTTTTTGACCTGGTCTCAGCGAATGTAGAGGAGCTACTACTGGTTGCAAAGGACCGAGCAGCCGCAGCAGCGGGTTCAAAACCACAAGTCATCATCCAACAACAGCCTCTAAAAGCGCCAATTCCTACGTTTGACGGCAGTTACCCCAACTGGCCGAAATTCAAGGCCATCTTTTTGGATCTGATGGCCAACTTCCAGTGCTCGACCTTTATCTCTTTGTCCACATCCCAGAAGAGAGAGAAGGTGCGAATCGTTGGGCTTTGCTACAACTGCCTATGGAAAAGACACCTCACCAAAATTTGTTCTTCCGCCAAGTCGTGTCGCAAGTGTGAGGCTCGTCACCACGCTTTGTTGCACGAAGATGTGGCACCAGTTCCAGAGCGTGACGTCCAACCCAAAGCATCGGTGGTAACCAAAGCGCCTAAACCGCAACCACCATCCATCGATGAACCGAAAGCAACCACTACGATAGACCACCAAGTGTCTACATCCTGCTCCAGTTATTTCGCCACCAGCGCGAAAACCGTACTACTGCTCACCGCAGTGGTAGATGCCATTGACAGACACGGCCAACCTCATCCCTGTCGCGTCCTCCTTGATAGCGGCTCCCAAGTAAACTTTATTACGGAGGACATGGCCAACCGTTTGGGTGTCAAGAAGCAGCGAGCCAACGTTCCCATTACCGGAATCAACGAGTTGCGAAGCCACGCTCGTGACAAGGTGATGGTCAAATTCCGATCCAGAGTGTCTACATTCTTCTGTAATCTCGAGTGTCTGGTCACAGCCAAAGTGACTGGAAAAATACCCACCACCAAGATTGACATCAGTGGATGGCGTCTTCCGGAAGGAATAGTTCTAGCCGATCCAGCGTTCCACACTCTCGACAAGGTGGATATGCTGATCGGTGGAGAGTGGTTCTTCGATATCCTGAAGCCAAGACATCTAAGTCTGTCCGATAAGCTGCCACAGCTGCGAGAAACTTACCTAGGGTGGATCGTGGCCGGTGTCCTTAAAGAGTCGTACTTCGTCGACGCTCCAGTGCAGCACTCCAATCTGGTCTCCATCGAAGAAGCCGAAACCATGATGCAGCGGTTCTGGCAAGTCGAGCAATTGCCGGATATCCCCAAGCTCTCCAGAGAAGAAGTAGCCTGCGAATCCCACTTCCTGTTCACATATAAACGAGATCCAACAGGGGGGTTTGTGGTACAACAACCATTCAAGGAAACCGTTGCCAAGCTGGACGATTGCCGAGATTTAGCACTGAAGCGATTTCTGATGCTAGAGAAGAGATTGTTACGTAACCCCGAGCTCCAGACCCAGTACATTGAGTTCATCCGAGAATACGAGACTCTCGGTCATTGCCATGAAGTGATCGAATCAGATGACCAGCCGGACCAGAAAATTTTTACCTGCCACATCACGCCGTGTTGCGACCCTTCAGTTCAACCACAAAATGTCGAGTGGTATTCGATGCCAGTGCGAAGTCGTCTCCATCCAATCTTGCGTTGAACGACGTACTCCTCGTCGGTTCGGTAGTGCAAAGCGAGCTGTACTCCATCATGCTTCGATTTCGCACCCATAAAGTAGCTTTCACAGCAGACATTTCCAAAATGTATCGGCAGATTCTGATGGCACCTAAACATAAACACTATCAACGAATCTTCTGGCGTGAACGAACGTCTCAATCGTTGTACACGGAACTGGACACCGTTACTTATGGCACAGCATCGGTACCATACCAAGCAACGCGGTGCCTGGCACAATTGGCTGCGGAAGAGAAGGATGATTACCCGATTGCAGCCGAAATAATAAAAAACGAGGTCTACATGGATGATACGCTATCTGGTGCCGATTCGGTGTCGGAAGCTATCGAAGCACAACGGCAACTGAAACAGCTGTTGGCACGCGGTGGCTTTCCCATCCACAAATGGTGTTCCAATTCTACAGAGTTCCTCCAATACGTGCCACCCGAAGAACGTGAGCCCCAAGTGCCGTTGAAAGTATGCGGAGCGAATAAGGTCATCAAGGTCTTAGGTCTACTATGGGATCCAGAGGCAGATGCACTACTCCTCGCTAACCAGATCAAGCCAGTGACAAGAGACGTTGTGACCAAGCGGTTGATCTACGCCGAAGTCGCCAAATTTTACGACCCTCTCGGACTGTACTCACCAGCTATTGTCCTCGCCAAACTACAAGCGCAACGCCTGTGGAGCATTAAAGCAGACTGGGATGACCCGGTCGACGAAGAATTTGCACAACAGTGGCAAGAACTCCATAGCTCATTGTCATACCTCAACCAAATCCCAATTCCTAGATGTGTGACAAACAACAACGTGATGGCCTATGAGTTACACGGATTCTCTGATACTTCGGTCGTGGCATACGGAGCCTGTGTGTATGTGCAGAGCTCATTTGCCGACGGAACGACAAAGATGGCTCTTCTGACCAGTAAGTCTAAGTTGGCCCCCCTGCACGATTTGTCAATCCCACGGAAAGAGTTGTCCGCTGCCCTCCTGCTGTCCCATTTAGTGAAGAGAGTAACCGTCGAGTTGGGCATGAAATTTCTAGAAGTCGTTTTGTGGTGCGACAGTACAATTGTTCTAGCCTGGATCAAAAAACCACTAAATGAACTTGAGTTGTTCGTCCGTAATCGCATTGCTTTAATCCAAGGAGAAACCGATGGTTTCAGATGGGAGTACATCAACATCGAAAACGATCCCGCCGATGTCGTTACCCGTGGCCAGCTTCCCGAGATCCTCAGTAAAAACAACCTCTGGTGGCACGGTCCTGAATTCCTCGCCTACGTAATCTATCAGATTCAACCTCCTGCAGCCGTTCCAGATACAGATTTGCCAGAAATGAAAGCAGTCCTAGCCGCACCCACCGTGAAAATCGAACCACTTCCAATTTTTTCTCGATACAGTAGCTTTCGCAAACTACAACGAGTCATCGGTTACATCCTGCGGTTCGTCGACAACTGTCGTAAGAAATCTGTCGAATGTGAAACTCGTCGAAATTTGACCGTCCGTGAACTGCGCAAATCGAAAGAAACTATAATCAAAGTGATCCAGATCGTCCACCTGGGGGATGAAATTCAGCGAGTTATACACAAACAACCCTGCAAAATGATTGGCAACCTCCGAACTATCTTCCAAGACGGACTGCTTCGAGTAGGTGGTCGCTTGGACCGCTCACAATTACCTTTCGAAAGCCGACATCCTATCATACTGCCGGACAAGGACCCTCTGGTGCGTATGATGATCCGTGAAATGCACGTTGAGCTACTTGACATCGGTCAAAGTGGGTTGATGAACGCCATGCGGCAACGATACTGGCTGCTAAAGGCTCGATCCACTATCAAGCAAATCACGCGGCGTTGCGTGAGATGCTTTCGATGCAATCCAACCGACACGACTCAATTGATGGGCAACCTGCCCTCCGCGAGAGTTGTTCCGTCACCGCCCTTCGCAGTCACCGGTGTTGACTTCGCCGGTCCATTCTGGGTCAAACAAGAATCGCGACGACCTACTCTCGTAAAGGCATATATAGCCGTATATGTCTGTATGGCTACTAAGGCCGTCCATTTGGAAGCAGTGTCCGACCTCAGCACCGACGCTTTTCTGGCATCCTTGAGAAGGTTCATCAGTCGTAGAGGATGCATTCAAGAATTACATTCCGACAACGCCACGAATTTTAAGGCAGCAAACCACGAGATGCACGAGCTCCACAATCAGTTTCGTGATCAGCAAGCGGTCCAACGCATCGAGCAGTTTTGTCACACACGAGAAATCGAGTGGCACTTTATCCCGCCGGACGCCCCCGAGTTTGGCGGACTTTGGGAAGCGGCGGTCAAGTCCGCCAAAACACACCTCAAACGTATCGTAGGGAACGTCAAGCTGAATTTCGAGGAGTTTTCAACTGTTCTCACCGAAATTGAGGCTGTGCTGAATTCGCGGCCCCTGTTCGCCGTGTCTAACGATTCTGCTGATCCGTTGGTGATTACACCGGCGCACTACTTGATTGGCCTTCCTCTCACCGCCTTTGCCTAACCATCATTGGAAAACCTAAAGGTTAATCGCTTGGATCGATGGCAGCATCTGCAGCTCATGCGTGAGCACTTTTGGCGTACCTGGAGCCGAGATTACCTCAACACGCTACAGCCTCGGGAAAAGAACTTACGAACCATGCCAAATATCTGCATCGGCATGATTTTTCTGCTTCATGATCGCATCCAGCCACCACTCCATTGGAAGTTGGGGAAAATAACAGCTGTTTATCTAGGCGAAGACGGGCTAGTGAGATCGGTCGATGTGTTCGTCGATGGTTCAACTTATCGCCGCCCTATCACAAAATCTCCGTTCTTCCCATTGAAGATAATCAACCGAAATCTGTATCATCTGTTGAGTGTGCTCAACCGGGGGAGGATGTTCGGTATCACCGAAAGGTAACCCCAACAACAAAAACTTACCACTTATCACCACCGACTCTATAAAAGGAGAACCCCTAACAAGCTTAAGTTTCAGTTTGATTTCCACCTCTAACCTGTAAGCATCTTCAGAAAATAAACAGTTAGCAGTATAAGTGTTCTAGTCTTCATTACACCACCGACCAGCCAGGGGTGAGCATCACCGAAAGGGTCCTTTTCAGGACCATAAGAATTAAATTATATTTTCCTGCGGCGATTGCTCATTACCATCCAGGACGAAGCATCCACTGGACAATTGGATACCCAGCCGATTTTCAAGCGATAAAGCTTTCTACCAACCGGAACGTTCCCCAAGTTGGAACAGCGGGCATTAGGGCTGCAATAGAAGATGCTGGATTTCGTTGCAGATATCGAAATACAATGCTGACTGAAGCTTTCGATAAAGTGTCTGGTCATTCTTCCCCCAAACCACGAGTAGGATATCGTCGGCTTACAATAAGATCTTCACAGTGTGCGGAACCACGCGGAAGATGGGTTGAATAGCCACGAGAAATAGCGTAACCGAGAACACTGAACCTTGAGTCACACCGTTTTCCAGCGGATGCGCGGGCGATAAGTAACCCTCTACATTGACCTGGAACGATCTTTCTGACAGAAAACTGTCAGATGGTATCGTAAGCCTTGGACAAGTCAAGCGACGCTATCAGACAGTGCTCGTCACGGCCGGGTAATGACATCTCCAACCTACCTGACCTAAAAGCATGTTGTCGTTTGTCAAGACGCCCGTTCGACTCTAGTTCGGTGGTAAACCGTCGGTTGACTATTCGCTCGAAAACTTTCGCCATACAGCTTGTTAAGGTAATTGGATGGAATGCAGCTGGACCTACATCATTGGAGTTTGGAATTGGTACGATGACTCTAGTTCGTCAACAGAGCGGGAATACGCCACTACGCCATATTCTATTGAAGAGTTCTAACATTGCAGTTTTCACTGACAATGGCAGTCGCTGAAGCATTGGATAACCGATGCAGTCCGGGCCTAAAGAGCCACTTGGTTCTCTATCGAGTGTCCATAGCAGCTCGTTCAGAGTGAAGTCAGCGTTGTAAGTATCGTTGGTATCTGGTGAGAATTTCACGCGGTTTCGTTCGACCTTTTCCTTTCTTTTTTGGAACAATAACGAATAGCTGGAGGTAGCGGATCATTGGCTGTAATGTTGTGCCAGTTCTTCATCTACTTGTTCAGCCTTATCCGTGTAGCCACTGGACCGCTTGATGACTGTTGGTCGATGCTGACGTTTCCCTCTCAACCTGTTCACTATCTGCCACATCTCCGCCGCAGTGGAACTTGGAGATATCATCGCGACGAATTCCTGCCATGACCATCAAAAAATTTTCATCACGTTGGCGAAAGAAAGGTCCTTGTAATTTGATACT
This sequence comes from Topomyia yanbarensis, assembly GCF_030247195.1. NCBI lineage: Eukaryota > Metazoa > Arthropoda > Insecta > Diptera > Culicidae > Topomyia > Topomyia yanbarensis. Next base: position 91,561,858 of record NC_080671.1, read on the forward strand.
TACGCCTTTAAATTAAAGGAAATATATTACTGCGCCGCAATATTTTCCTTGCGGGATGCCGGATGTAGCAAGGAAGAATGAAAGATATTGTCTAGCATGGCTGTTGCGATATCGTGGTTAATTTTGTCGCAGGTCGCGGATAGTTCCATGTAAATAATATTGGATTGCAATTCCTCAGCGAATCCATCGAATAGATGCGTTGTGAATAAGAGCAGTTTCGTCGCTGTCGATCGCTTAGGCATCGGACCGTGTTGGTTATCATTCGACGTAGTGAAAGAAAATCGGGTCGAATTCAAAAAAGGAAACAAATAAAATATCGAAAGGACAAGAAGTCCTGCCAACACATACAATGACATTATTCAAATGCAGATTTTTCAAAACTGCATTTAGGAGTCAGCTTTCTACGTCCCTTTCGCCACCACATCCATAACTCTTCTATTGGCAGCACCCGCAAAACCTTATCATCTCTGCAGGTTCTATGGACTTTTTAGAACTTTTTGATGCAGCTGAGTCTAGTTATTTTCGGCCTAAATTCAGCTTCAGTGGCAAACTAAATTTTGTTTCTCTAGGAGCAGGAGTGAGTGGGATTATCGAGTAAATACGCCCCAGACATAGATTACGTAGTTTACTTATGTCAAAAATATAAAAGATGCCACCTTTGGCCCACAATTTGTCCATGTAAAACAAATCAATGCCTTGAGTGGTGAATGAATTTATATTTCCTTTGCACTGAAGGTATCTTTGTCTCCATGAAATTTCAGTCAGTTTAACGTCCACTCACCTTTTCGGGAATAAAAACTGATCCAACGTATCTGACAGATCCTTCCACAGGGGAGCAAACGGTTTTGGATTCTTTCTAGCCACCGGCAGCCCCGTATGAAGCACAGTCATCAAACTAGAAATAGCCAGCTTCCAGGTGCTAGACGACATACAGTTGTACTTCAGCGACAGCGGCAAATGCAGCGCTTTGATAATTTCATGCAGAATCTGACCTTCGATAACGGTTTCGTCTGCTGCCGTTTGCTGGTACAGTTTAACTGCCACCGTCAATGCTTTCTCGCCGAAGGGAATGTAGTTCATGCTAACCCATTCCACTCCGTTACTCGTGGGCAGTTGATGGATAACCACACCACTGCCGGAGCGGGTGGATTTAACCGGTCTAAAATAGGTAAAAAACAAATTTAGCATTGTGTGTAAATCGAATTAACTATGACAGAATACCTCGTCTCAATCCGATCGAAAGAAGGCGGCACACAGGCAAATTTGCTGAAGCTCAACAACTGCTTGAAGATAGCTGATATCATATGCTTCAAATTTGTTCCATCCTTTCCACCTCCAATTGCTTCTTTTTGCAGTAGTTCCATACAATCTAGCACACCGTCGTGCAGCGGAGTCAGCAGTGAGTCGGAAATAGTCGACATGATGTAAGGCGTCGAATCACTATGCACCGGCACGGCCACTGCATTCATCAGCACGGTACAAAACAGCGTAAGATCCTTGTTGGTAAAGCGCGTTCGTATGTGCTGAAACAAGGCGGGAAAGATTTGCACTAGCGCTGTCAAAAATGCCTGGCTCGGTATGTAGATATCATCGCCTCCCCTGTCCGGACCGTCCGAGGACAACGAGGGCGGTTTCGTGCTTTCCGCTCCAATAGTCAACCAAACTCGCCAGGCCACGTTCCATATGTCTATTTCCTCGTTGGCTGCCTTTTCCGATTGTTTGGCCGTCTTGGTTGATTCCTCCGTCGGAGGCATCGGGCGGTTGTATAAAATTTCCTGGAATGATTTCAATGCTGCGAGCGAAACTTCGTTACTCTTGCTGAGGGCCGAGTTCTCGATGAACTCCAGTAACAAGGCCCAAGCTCGCGGAAAATCTCCTAGCATCTGGAGAAGGGTACGTTTCGTGTTGAATACCTGGAAGAAGCGAGCTTAGAAAAAATAAAACATTTCCAAACGATGTTCGATACTCACCCGAGAAACCCCGGACAGTGTCAAAACCTGCGTTTCTGCCCACTGTTTCTGTGCCGTATTTCGCGAGTGATGGATCAATATGTTACCGCTGGTATCCACCTTCTCACTGCTTGCACAGCTGGACAGTGCGCGTACCTTGTCCAACAGCGGAAACAGTACCTGCCAGAGGACCGCCTGCCAGGTGGGCGGATTCAGTAGATTTCCGTGGGCGGAAATCGTCGAAAACAGAGTCTGCCCAGCCGACTTGCGGACCGCTGGTCTCGGGTCGACGCACAGATCACCGAGTCGCGCGTATAGGCACATCCACAAACGATCAAAGTGAGGCATGTTGAGGGTACCGGGGAAGTCCGGCAGAACCGACGTATCGTCGCAAACTGTTTGCGATAGCTTCTCCTGGTTCTGGTTGAAATAGTCGGAAATGTTCCACTGAAATGGGCAAAAGTTATTATCGCTGTTATTAAGTCAGTTGCCTTTCAAAATTTACCATCAAACCAACTGCAGTCAGCGAGATGTTTAGCTCCTGCGTTTGGGATCCGAACTTGGCCGCTGTATTTACACAGAGAGGCAGACAGCGCCATGGCATCACCGGTAGAAAATCGGTAACCACCAATTGTAAGCATTGGAAGGCAATTCGGATTAGGGTTTCACCGTGATGATCGTTGACAGCCCCGATGATTCCCAGTACAAGCGGCCACCCGTGGGATAAGGTTTCGCCGGCTCCGTTCAGCACTTGCAGAACACATTCCAGCTGATGTTGGCGTACATCACCGTGGGGAACGGAGGATAGTTCCGAAAGTGGTCCCAGTAGCAGTGTCTGTAGCTTTAGGTTTTCCTTCAATGGTTTCTCATATTTATACTGGAGGGCAGCTTTGACCAAATACGTGATGGCTTCCACGCCCCATCCTCGCATTCGGATGTGCGGGTGTTGACAAATTTCCAGCAAATGGTTGGTCAGAGGTCGCCAGAGGACTTCGATGCGCGATAAATTGACCAGGCCGGTCTCCAGTAGTTTCGCGACGGCAAACAGAGATGGCTCGCGGTTATTGTAGGCCAGTTCCATTGCCTCGTGGGATAGTTTGCAAAGAGCGTCGATCAGGTGGTGTAAGGCGACGTCATCCAGATACTGACTGGATTCGAAAAGCTGGCTTAACATTTGTGACAAAACCGGTAGGTCTGTCATCACTTGCGTGATTGAATTTGCATCAGTTTGTGGTTTCTGAACTGCTTGTAGGCTTCCACCGGTTGACGGTTTTAGCCCCAAGATCCAAGCTAGGTGCTGAAGAGTTGTCAACACGATGTGCCACGAACTACCCAGGATTCCTCCGTGGCAATGAGCCAAGTGAAGGACTGATCTCATGCACTGGAGGTTCTTGGCGGTCAGCAGTACAGGACCCTGATGGGCTCCTACCGGAAGTGACGATGTTGGGAGAGGTGTTCCGACGGCGACCACTGGATGTCGCTGTTGTTGCTGCTGGTCAGCATCACCGTACGAACCGAGAAATACGTTTCCCATATCTTGACTGCCACCACGAGAGTGAGATTTAAACTGACTGCCTTGGTAGTTGACATTCAGCACTGATAAGGCATAGTGTGGAGGAAGCGAAGCTCTGCAGAGTGCCGTTATGAATGCATCTCGTGGGGTGTGTAGTTCCAGCAGACCGCAAAGGGCGGCATAATTCTGAATGGCCTTCAGAACATTTTCCGTTGTGGATTCGTCAGTGGCGGCGTCGATGAGAGGCCCTAAGGCAGATAGTAGCCCCAACCAACTGGAGTAAATAAGCTGAATGTGCAGGGCTTTATCATCTTCGGATACGCGTTTTCTGTAGGGGATAGGATTTTCTACACCCAGCTGGGAGGGTCCTTGAATTGATAGCGAGATTGATCGTACAATATCCAGAAGGCAGGCGTACGCAACGGATATCCCATAACCATCCGGAATTGCAGGTGGTTCCATCTTATCCAACATTTCCAAGAACATCGATTTAGATTGCCCAGCGGGGAATGTTACAACCAGGGGAAGAAATACTCCACGAAAGAGAAAACCTGGTTGTGGCGAGATCCCAGGTCCGACCGGAAGTCCGCCGATCAAGGCTGCTGGCTGTCCTTGAGCCCCGCCAACGGAGCTATTTAACAGCTGCGTGTTAACGAACAGGCTCTGAACGTAAGTTCCAAGAGAGTTTATGATATCCTGGAAAATGTTTGTGGCGTGATCTTTGAGGTCATAGCAGCGACAAAACGATATCAGCAGTTCCGGTTGAATGGTCATTTTGTGGAGCACTTCCAGGGCAAGAGACCTTTGCCAGGATGGTTTATCGGGATCCAGAAATTTGACAATCAGCGAAAGGAATATCTCGCATTCCGTAACCAACAAATTGTGATATTTCTGGATCAAAATGGAAACGACCCTCAACAGTCTCATGCTGATGGGGAAGTACGGTTTATCGTGCGGAGCAGTTGTTTGAGCATTCTGCGGAGCCATCGTTCTGTACTTGATGTTCGGTGAAAAGAGCTTAATGACTAGGGCACAGACACGTTCCTTCAGTAGGAACGAGAATTCCGGGTTCTTATAGAACACCGACGTATACTGAGTTAGTACAGATTCTAACAACTCCAATCCAAATGTGCGTGTCATTTCGGTCATTCCCAGTAGCCAATAGGGCTGATCTGCATTGACGAGCTGAACTAAATCCTGAAACAGTAAGTAAGCATCTGCTGCACATGGTCGCAAACCTTTCGGAGCAACTCCCGTGGCCAGTTTGAGTTCTTCCAAATTCACCTCTCGTTTCTCGTCCTGGTTGGCCTCAGCTTCTGCTTCTTCCGCAACGACTCTTTCGAATACCAAAGAAACCAACTGTCTCACGGTCGCCCCTGCAGTGTTAATAGTCGTTGAGTCCTTGGTGAAGTGCAATCTGAAACACAACACCAAAGTTTTAGCCAGTGTCTCGCCGTGGACCACCGTATTTGTCGTCAGCAGCAGTGTCACACTTTGGAGAATTTTCACCTCCTCGGTACCATTTTCCATCAGCATCCACAACGTATCGGTAATGTACCGAGCTCCTTTCTGATCTACAAACTGTTGCGTAATCAACCGTTGCATCATCCCGAGGCAGACCTTGATGATTTTAACATCTTTCGATTCGCAGCCCTGCACCAATGGGTACAGAATCTGGTTGACCACGTAATGAACGGGGGTCTGCGGATTGGCGGCGGCCGTTTTCAGCTTTAGTATGGCCTCCTCACATGACTGCAATGAGAAGAGAAAATCTGGGTCAGTGTATTGTTCGTAGCCGGTGGCAAATTAACATAAGCAAAGATTGTAAAATATGTATCTACTACCGGTATCGTAGGGTGTAGCGACACGTGCCGAACACCACTGACTGGTTTGGGTCAGGGTACACGCTACGACCTGCAGAGATATGTATATGGGTATTTTGGATAGTTAAATCTCTAATCTATAATAGCATATTAGCTCGTACTTTACGGTTCTCGGAAAATTACCACCACCCTCCAGCAAAGCCGATGCATGAATAATAAATATTCTCAATTTCAAAGTTAGCCAAGTGTAAAATATTCATGCCGTAAACTTTCGCCATATTTACAGCCATAAACACGAACAAAACCAAGACCAAAACCGATGTCATTGTTGGCTGTTGGGATGGAGAAACCGGGTGGATTGCGCTGCTTTCTTGCTGGGGTGGAATGAGGTTTTCACCGGGATGCTGCTCATTCTGGGGATTTACCGCATCCTATTCCGGTCGGTTGGCTTAGGTACATACCTATCTCTATGTGCAGCAGGGAATCAACAAACACACCTGCTTCGTTGATGATAAATAGCAAAACAAGCAGCAGCGTGTCGTTCCGACTTTTACTCTGCCGCCCATGGCAACCATGCCTGGCCAACCCGGTTGGCATACATCATCGGTTAGCCACGCGGCTAATTGTCGGTGAGCCTCGATTGGGACTTTGACGGGAGCACAACAGTGCTTACCTAAACAATATTTGCTTACAAGTGCTAGTGTGTTTAGTGAACAATCGCGGGCGGGGGTAGACATGTTCTACATTCTATGCGAAACTATGAATTTATTACCAGTTATTAAATCGGGGTTTGGTGCAGTGGCAGCAGCTGGGACTTAAATTGAGTCAAATGGATGTTGATTATTTTAGGACGTAATAAATACGGATAGAATTACGCATATTGAACTATTGTTTCAATTCGGTAGTATGTATTTTTTGAAGTCGTGGGGCATTACAGTGAAATTTTTGATTTTCGGTATTTTTTTCAAGAATTTCGGAGACTTTGGAACTACCGTGGGCTTGGCAGCGGATTCCAGACTAAAATTCTTTATGCTTAGAGATTTGTAGCTTGGAGACCTTGGATTCTGGTGGTCCCTAAAATCTAATAGCAGCACGCAAAGGGATACCATGACAACTGGCAGATTGAATTATTTTTGCTATCAATTCAACTAGATCCAGACCGATGCAGTATTCTATGGGTGATGGTTCATTACATATAATCTAAATTAAATATCATTCAATTTGCACAATGTTTAAAAACTTAAGTAAATTAGCCAAAGTATTGGAATCACACCAATTCAAACTTAAATCTAAAGAAAATATCATTCAATTGCACAATGTATTAAATTTAAAATTTAGGTAAACTATACAAAGTATTGGGACCATATCAATTCAAATGTTCAAAATCTGCCTAATAATCTTGAAGAACCATCATCCACGCAAAGCAAACCGCCAAACAAAGTGGCTATGTTCCCAAATATAAGCAACTTTAAATACGTCCCGTTCTTTTCCTCTATTTAATTGGTCTGTTTTTGCTTTACTTCTATTAGTTTGCTTTTCCATTATTCATGTACATCAAAAAATATCAGTCAATTTATACGCTTCTAGTTAATCTCTTTTCATATTTTTTCTTGTATTGCAGCATGTTATAACAATACTAACTCTTCTCTTTATTTTATTTTATATTTATTTTTTTAAATTTTCGGTCTCATGTTTACCGCGTGGTAGAAAATTGAGCGTTATCGATTTATTAAAATATAAGCAATGCTCCTCATAGTCGGCTATCCGGAGTTCAAGTTGCTTATTTGGCCATTCAGAATAATACTAAAAAAAGATAATATTCCGAAATTCTCGGCAGCCGGCTGCCCAGAGCAATTTTTACATGATAATACAATTGGCGTACTTACAGAGATGCAGAGGATTCCTCGGTCTCTAGCAGCAACATGTATCGGACTAACATTCCTTCCTTTCCCAGATGATCTGCACTCGGACGTGGCCGGCGTCGGTATTGATCAGCATGCATGATCATGATCAATATAGATTGCACAATGTGGCTCATCATGCTAGTCCCAAGCATGTTGTTCCAATGAACATTTTCCAATCTCAATTGGTTCTGATCAGTAACGGAGTAGCTACCACGGGCGATCTCTTATGCTTATGCTTATTTTTTTTATTTTCGGTCTCATGCGTCAAATTCTACTTTTTTGTAACTTATTTTGCTTTATTTTGGTTTTAGATGTACATTGAAAGATAACTTCTTAAGCTATTCTCGTTTATCATATTGTCTGGTATTTCTAAATTGCATATTATAAATCTTATAAAAATTTTTAGTAATTGTCTTTTGCTGTGTTGTATTTCCCCATTTAATTCTGGATATTGAAGATTCCTGAAATTTATATTATTTCGCCGTGTAGCTGCTCGAAGGTATTGTTGTGTAATCTGCCACATATCCGCTTTATTTCGGCATCTTGAAAACTTGTGTTCCAGTGTTTCTTGTTGACCACAGGTTGTACAATCTGGATTCTCTCTTCTGTCTTGTTGAAATAGAAGGTCATTGTGATTGAATTTCCCGTGAATTAGAAGAAAGAAAGCTGATTTCTCGTCGGAATTTAGTGATCGACAATTTGAGTTTTTCCACACTCGCCTCCAGTTCCGGTTGATCCGCGTTGTCGCACTAACAGCTGGTAGTAGTTGTAGCTGATGCTGATAAATTTCGTTGGCTGTTGATCGTTCTTGCAAACGTTTTGGAAGGCTGCCTAGTATTGAGTTGATTGTTCGAAGGTGGCTCATGTCAGCAGGTATAGATGCTTGCTGTATATAACGATCTATTGACGGCAGGATGTTTCTTGTTTTGATGAAACGATTTACGAGTAGTGACTTTGCCTTTATTTCAGGGGAGTGCAAACCTAAACCTCCATCCCGTTTTGGTCGGATAACGTCGATGAATTTTACCCTCTGTGTTGGAACGCCCGACCACAAAAAGAATCCAATTTGTTTTGTGAACATTGCCGCATATTTGTTTGGTAGATTGAAAATGGACGCCATGTACCAGATTTTTGAGCAAATATATGTGTTTAATAATATCACTTTTTGAATAAGATTGATCAGCCTTGGCCGATTCGTCCATAGAAGTGCGTTTACTAGTCGGTAGATTCGCTCCCAATTGGCAGAGATTGTTTCTTTCACTGAGTTTTTGAATATAACACCTAATATTTTGATGGATTCTTTTTTGCTGAAGCCACTCCAATCTCTTATTCCCACTCCTATTTCCAATGCTTCCGTTTTTAAGATATTTAACTTTGCTCCTGCAGCTCTCCCAAAAGCTTGGAAACACTCTTGTATACGAGCCACTTTCCCTGCACAACGGATGATTACTGTGATGTCGTCGGCATAGGCAATTACACATTATCCCTGATCGTTGCATATTTCCGCGAGTTGATCCAATAACGGTTGTAGATACATGACGAAGAGTCACATACTCAGTGGATCGCCTTGACGGACCGATCTTTTTATAGCAAATGGTTCAGTTGTACGATCATTAATTCTCAGGTGCGATCTAGCGCAACGAGTTAAAGATTCCATGAAGTCTACAAATCTGCTATTGATTCCCATTCTTCTGATAGTAGAGAAAAGAAATTCATGATTAACACGATCAAACGCACTACTGAGATCACATGCTATCACAATCCTTCCTATTCGCTCGTGTTTTGATATGCCGATATGGTCACGTATCGAGCATACCGCCTCGAAAATTGTTCTCTTTCCGTTGCTTCATTTTTGATTTTCTGATAGTATTCTGGAGGATATTACTTTTAATCTGCTTTTTAATATACGGCTTAGAATTTTGTAGTCAACATTCAGAAGAGTTATGGGTCGAAACGAATCAATTCCGCCGTTGGCGCTGCCTTGCTTGCGAACCAATACAATAACTCCATCTTGCAGGTCTTCTGGCACCGCTCCATTTTTGATTTCGTTCAGGATTGCAGCGAACTCGCTTTTGATAATCGTCCATGTTTTCAGATAGAACTCTCTAGTTAGTCCATCCTTGCCGGGTGATTTGTTTGCTGCAGATCCTTTAATTGCAGCCAAAACGTCTTCTTCACTGATGTTGTCCGTTAACCTTCTGTTATCTTCATCGTCGTCCATGAGAGTTCTGGCAGGATGGAAGCGTTCAGTTGGTTCGATATCTTCGGCGGTGAGCAAATCCTTGTAGTGCTGAAGAACACACTCATGTATTTCAGACTTGTCCTCAGTCGGATGGCCATTCACGTTTACGGACTTTATGCTTCTTCCAGATTTTTGTTTGTTTTGGTTTTCTAACTGGAATATTGACACATCTTCTCCACTCAAAAACTCATTTCTTATATTTTTCCTTTCTTCCGAAAACAGTTTCTGTTTTTGTAACATTATAGCTTTTATTCTATTTATTTCGGTGGTACAGTCTGGATCTTTGTGTCGTTCATATGCTTGCTTTAGGCACGTATAATAAAAACCCATAGTATCGTTAAAGGTTTTTAACTTGATGGAGTTTTTCCATCGAAAAAGAGAATCAATTTTTCTTTTAGTGTATCTGAACCACCAGTCTGTCCACGAGTTATAGTTTCGTCTTTGTCTTGTCCAATATATCCATTTTACCCTAAATTCCTGAAGGTTTTCTGGTGTCATTAGATTGTTGTATAGTTTCCAGAAAGGCTTATCCACTCTGTTGGTTGTAATCGGAAGTACGATTCTCATCACAACCGCTTTATGATCACTAAAGCTGTTAACTTGGTGATGGCAAAACCGAATATTGGGAAGACAATCTTGACTGCTATAGATTCTGTCAATTCTGGACATAGTTCGACCCCTCACGAATGTGTACTCATCCTGAGAGTTGAAGGCTCTCCAAACATCTTTCAGATTTATTCCATCGCATACGCGTTTTAAAGCTGAACTCTTAGACTTAGAACCGAGTTGAAATCTCCGACTACTAAGCAGTATTTTGAACGGTTTTGAAGGTAGTATGGAAGGGTGTGATTGAAGAAAACCTCACGAGAATTTCTGTTTTGAGATCCAGAGTTTACGCGCCACATTTATAATTGTTACCTCACTTCCCAAGTTGATGATTAAGGCCCTCGAATCTAAGCTCCTTTGCACCCGGCTAGCTACAATATCACTTCGGATAGCGATCGCTGTACCACGTCTGGTTTCATTGATGTTAAAGATTATTTCGTATCCCGGGATTTGGATCGCTTCGCAGTGTACCTCTTGCATACATATAATATCTAAATCTAGTGTGTGAATAAATGTGATGAGAGCGTTGATCTTGTTTGTATTACTTATTCCGTTTATATTTAATGTGGCGATCGTGTATGAGAAGGTTTGTGTGTTATTTATTTCTGGCATTTTCAGTTGTTTTTTTACTTGCCGACGATGCGTTGATGTTTGTCGATCGTAGCTTCTCGTTCCTGAGTGATCTTCTTCGTCGGAGATCTCCATTGTTTCTCCCTCGAGTCTACTCGTGAGAGGAATCGGTCGGCTGCTATTAGTTTCACTGCGTGTGTTTTCTGGGTTCTCGCTCTCCGTATTTTCATCATCGGCTTGTTGCCCATGTGGATGGAGCTCGCTGTTTGTTGACGGTATTGGTGCTGCTGGTGGTTTCATAAATTTTGCTGACGGGGTCGAAGAGTTCGGGTTGTCCTCTGCCGCTCGTTTGGTGCTCTGGATCTGTTCAGTGGGTTGTGCTCTGTCGTGGAACGCGTTACGCGACGTGCGGGATTGGCTTCTCGTTCTCGTTCTACTACGACCGGCAACTACACTCGAGTAATCCTTACCCTGTGCTGCCAGTTTTGCTCTGTTTTCGGAGCAGCTATATCCAAAGTGGACGATATTGTTGCAGTGACGACATGTTTGGATTTGATTAAGGTACGTAACATGCGTGCTGTATCCTTTGATACTGATGAAAGATGGTATCGGCTGCTTCATGCGAATGCGCATGTTGCGGACCCTCGTGTTTGATGCTCATGACTTCACCGTAGTCTGCGAAAAAGTCAGCAATCCATGATTCTGGCATCCTGGGTGGAAGATGATGTAGCTTTACATCTATACCACCGTCCTCTATATACAGTCTTACTCGGTGTTTGTTATCGTCGTTGGAGAGCAGCAGCTTGTTGTCGAGTGTCTCAACGATATTGTTTGCTCCTTCCTGCGTCTTCATCTCGACATACACCTTGCCTTCAACCCGATCAATTTGTATCGTTGAAACTTCTGGCGGTGTGAGCTTTAACTGCTTTGCGATGAAAGTATATACGGTTTCATCTTTCAATTTGCGTATTCCACGAGCATCGATGAAGAAAGTGCGTTTCCTCAACATGTCCATGTTGCGGCTGGGGACTTATTACCTTCAACAAGCTTTAGACCCCCTCCGGCAAATATTACGGTATTCGAAAAAAAATTGTAACTATATTTCGTTGAATACGTCTGCTGAGATAGACGGATCAGCGATAACTGCTAATGAGCTTTTCAAGCTCATACAACCAAGAAGCGCAACATATGGAGATGTATTTTCATACTCGATTGAATCAGATAAGTAGGAACGACCAACAATCTACAAGTATTAAATTACACATTTCTTTTTTTAACATATCACATATTCGTATTAACATATTATTTACAGGCACCACACATATCTTGACAGGTGACCGGGCCAAGTGCATTCACTCGTAGGATCTGTCATTTCGATGATCGCCTAGATTCTACGAAACCAGGGCACAGTTAAGCTTACATAAGCTAGTCTCGTCTGGTGAGTGAATGTAACCTGGAAGCCTCAGACACGACAGGACGAGACGGACAGACTGGACTCGACGGGGCCTAGTTCAGAGTTTTAGGCATTCTTCATTGCAAGGCTAGTGACTTCAAAAAAAAAGAAACGTTCGGCATGTTATTTTTCCTTTTATTACTATATCTTAAGTTAGGTTCATACTAATACCAACACAATCAATTGCATATTCTCCCATATACACTAGGGTGTCCCAAAATGACATCATGTTAAAAAAGTCATCGGGCTCACTTCTTAAATGAAAGGTTAGGGTATTGGGACCATTTTCTTCTTCGGAGTGAGTTTGCTAAAACGCTTCCTACTGGTGGCGACTTTTGATTTTTTGAAAAATGGGCCGATTTTTGATAAAATTACAAATTTATGCCTGTTGAAGTGGTCCTGAACTGTCTTAGATTTTTTTTCAGCATTTTTTATTTTTCTGGAGATTCAAACGGAGAAGTTTGGTTAGTTAGTTTGTACAAATTTAGAATTATAAGAGCGGTAGGGCCATTGAAACTTAGTAAAAAGTGAAATTTTTGGTGTTTTTCAGTATTTTTTCTTCAAAACTGGGTATCTACAAAATTTTAAAAGTACAGAAAACACCTTATACAGTTGAGCCGAATTCAGGGGCGTAATTTTGCTGAAGAAAGTGTATAGCTATGGCTAATGGGGTATGAGTTATTTAAGTTTTTGTTAGATAACCTTTGACATTTTTAGCAATTTATCAAAAATAATGCTGTTCCAAAAAGTAAATCTGTTCAAATGTGCTTTGACCATACATAGTTTCTCGAAAAATAGAAGGAAAATTATGAAAAATGACGTTTTCTGTACGTTTTTAGTATGTCAGGACGAGGTTTAATGAGCATCTGATGATTTTTTTTGTAACTTAAATTATAAAAATAATAACTTTGCTAATGACGCCAAGTCTCTAATTATTTTTTGAAGAGCTAATTATCCATAATTACTTCTAGGAGGCATCCTCAACAAGACGATTGTGTCAGAAGATGCGCTGTATTCTGTTGTAAAACTTTTTCGAGGATATTTGCCCCAAATTTGACTATTTCGAAATTATGTGATCTAAACAGTAAATATCAGTTTTTCAACACTCACCTCACTCTTCTGCGTTTTTCTCCACTTCAAAGTTCCTAACATGAAAATAAGACTTTACATATATAATGTAAGTACGTTAATCAATTCAGCCTTCAAATATACGCCATAACTTGCCATTAACTCGACATATATGTTTTAATTTTAGTGATTTTCAAACCCGCTAGGTGGCTATTAGCATAGAAAATATTTTTTAAAAAAATCGTCAAATGCTCTTAAAAATCGATTCTGATGTACTAGAGACAAGCGAAAAACGCCATTGTTCATCATTTTCCTTTTATTTTCCGAAAAATAATATGCGGACTAAGCCCACTTAAGTTATTTTATTTTGTAGAACAGTGTTATTTTTTATGAATATCATAAAATGTCAAAAGGTTATTTAACAAAAACGTAAATAACTCATACCCCATTGGCCGTAGCTATACACTTTCTTCAGCAAAATTACGCCCCTGCATTCGGCTCAACTATATAAAGTGTTTTCTGTACTTTTAAAATTTTGTAGATACCCAGTTTTCAAGAAAAATGGCTCTGCCGCTCTTATAATTCAAAATTTGCACAAACTAACTAACCAAACTTTTCCGTTTGGATCTCCAAAAAAATTAAAATTGCTCAAAAAATATCTAAGACAGTGCAGGACCGCTTCAACAGGTATAAAATTGAAATTTTATCCAAAATCGGCCCATTTTTCAAAAAATCAAAAGTCGCCACCAGTAGGAAGCGTTTTAGCAAACTCACTCCGAAGAAGAAAGTGATCCTAATACCCTAACCTTTCATTTAAGAAGTGAGCCCGATGACTTTTTTAACATGATGTTATTTTGGGACACCCTAATATACACTCACAATCTCTCATCCAAAACGCACAAACGCCCCTAGCTTTCGCAATAACACAAATCTGGTCACAAACGCGAACTTACATTACAATTTCAATCATCCACACACACCCGCAATTTCTCCAACATTAAAGAACCCCCTTACTTAAGTGAACTTTTCAGCACCTATAACTTTACAGCCGCGGGCTCAAGCATTAACCCACCGCTCGCGCGATCGTGGATCGTGGAATTCTCTACTCTCAATCAGCCTAAACTCATGTCTTCAGTTGGACCAATCAAGAATGATGTTCATATTCACCAAACAACACGTTCCTCTACCATACACTAAAAAATCAATTATCAGATTCACGGTCTGCGCGCGATCGTTCAAGAATACACGCGAATATGCGAATGGCCACACGATTATAAAATCGAATTTATGCACGCAGTTAGAGACACGCTCAAATGCTCGAGCCCTTCGCGATGACACTATTATGTACACAATTAGTAAACACTCACGCCAACCCAGACAGATATGCACCCCTGGACTCGAACGCTAAAACTAACACCTTTCACGTACACACCACCACAGGACTCACAATCAGATTCATGCATACAAGGTAACAAGCAATAATTACAGATATTCATCTTGCAACCGGGGGAATTGCATCTCAAACGCAGAACTTATCATTTCCATGGTGGTCTTGGATCTGCGTTGCCTGTGTTCAAGGCACCAGAGTTTTGTCGGTCAAGTCAAGGATATATGAAACCCGCTAGCCACCACCCACGGTCCTAGCTGCCCATAAAGGGATAAAGAAAATTTCGGAGTCTTTGGAACTAGAAGAAAATTTAGATTTGTTTTTGGCGGTTTTCGTTTGTTTTGACACTGGATGCTGGTGTTTCATGCTGTTTTTGGACATATTTCGACAAAAAAAGTTCGATTTTCAGCGTCATGTGCTCCTCATTTGGATTTTTTCGAGTATTGTAGGATCAGTGTTCAAGCGCCGCACCCCCTTGGTGATGTCCGATTGAGCTGCGAGATGGCATGGATTCCTTTTCCGATGTGATTGGCATTTTGTGGGGGACTTTGTGCGGAAGTTTGAAATGACCATTTCCATTGATATCTGCCCTGTAGAACCACCCTGGTTCTCCATACAAGCTTTGGTTTTGGACTGTGAGACCCTATTCCGGTTTTTTTTTCAAAAATTTCTTCACCAGGGGTTTTCTGGGACCCCAAACTTTTCCCATTTTTTTTGTTCTTCTCCCCGATCATATGTTGAACAGTGTTATAGGGCGTAGAGGTAGTCTCGGTCTCTGGCCAAAGCGAATGTCGAACTAACATTCCTTCCCTTCCTCGGTAGAACAGCCATGGTCGTGGCCGGCGTCGTTATTGGTCCAGTTTATTAAAGTATTAAATCAGGAAGCATGCTCAGTGAGAATGCTTTATTTCTCCCAAGTAACTGTCTGTTGGTTCACTGTGCATTTTTACTCATTCGGTCAATCACGAAGTGCAACTACGGACAGTCTACCTAAGCTAAGCGAAGCTAAGCCAACATTGCGCATTTAAGGGTTTTGATTTCTTAATAATTGCATTTTCTACATGAATTTTTAAAGTTCTGCAAAGAATCAAAATTCCGTTTTACGCCTCGTTGGTGTTAACCCTCAAACGCTATAAACACATTCCACGCACTTGTATCGCTTACCTCATGAAAATAAATCTGCTAATATAAGTAAAAGTTGTTCTGAAATATGTTGGTGTTAAACCTGCACTCCTCCGAAATCATAGATATATAGAAATTTTTTAAAAGAATTTTATGACGGTCGTCAATGAAAACCAGTAATACATTTATGACTCGTTTTTAATAATTGAATAGATTTTTCCGTATCACACCGACAGGTTTGTAAGAAAATTTATTTGGAATAATCTTAAATTACATTTTATTGTTCACATATTGTACAAAGATTTCATCTTCGGACGCAGATTTATTGAGTGAATTGATCATCGGATAAAAGAGGGGCAAAAATTGACCATTTTTACGTTGTCCCCTAACGCAAATATGTTTTTTTCAATTTTTCCTGAAAACAAAGCAGGCTATCTGTGAAATCTTTTTAGAAGCAATTAGTACTCATCAATACCTTTCTAAAAATATGCTATTTGTATATAACAAGCTTTGGAATCGTTCTTTCAGAGGGGTGCACTAAAGTGTTGTCCCCTAACGCTTTCCGTTGCAATACGATAAATCCTTCTGCAGAGTTACTTTGAGAGCCTACAGAACAGTATATGGACATTAAAGATATAACCAACCTATTTCAGCAATACCGTAGCCATGCAGTGTCATGGGTGGTCTCAGGGGCGGGGAGAGGGGGGGGGGGTTTCCATTAAGGGGGAGGCCTTATAATATCTAAAAATTATCAAGTTTTTTATTACATATATCAGTAAAAAAGCTATCTAAGGGTAATTCAACAATTTCAGAACAGAGTTTGAAGTGATTTCAAGGATATAGAATGGAACGCATTAGAATACCAAATAAGTATGAGAGCGCGCGGAAGAATTTGGTCATAGGGAATAACACTTACTCGTCGTCACATTCTTTCAAATTAGCGGGATAATTATTGACCACTTGGAACTAACCCGGTTTGTCTTTTCGGGATAGATTTTCTTCAACGTGAACCAAAGATCGTAGTTTAATGCAGTTTTTTGATGTTTTTATACGTTAAATTCAAATTGTTATCCTGAGGATGCGCATTTCTTAGAATTCGCTAATAAAAGATACCATTTAACGAAATTCTCCAGTTTTCTATTATTTAGATAATTCAATGACAAGCCAGCCATCTGAATCATAAGACCGCAATTGTGTGAAATTTTTTAACGAATTTTTTGTACTCTAATATATCTAAGTTTTCTATAAGCCCTTCTTTTCCAAAAATTGCGTAAAACGGCTACATATTGATTAATTTCCGCAATCATCACTAATAAGTGTCGTTTTGCAGATCTATGAATAGAAACAGTTGTGCAAACGCCAGAGGATGAACTAGAAGGGCGATATTCTCTTTCGAATTTTTTTTTTTCAACCGTATTCCTCGTATTTCGCGACAACATTATATAACTGCTCGACTGAGTATAATCGTTTGACAGTCTTTCCTTTGTTAAATTGCTACAGAGTCACATTTGTGTATTTGTAACGTAACAAGAAAATAAATATTGAACAACCCTATGATGTATTTTATCTGCCCTAATCACCAGTCAATTTTATTTTCAAGATTTTATAAGGTCAAAAAACAAAGTCTGTGCACCAAACTTACATGAAAAAAATTTAGTTGAATGAATTTAAAAAAGAAACTTTTTTAAAAATTCTCAAGATGTTAAAAATTTTCGGGCGGGGGGGGGGGTGGTCCGGACCCCCAAGGCCCTCCCCCTGGATCCGCCACTGAAGTCAATAATATATTAAACTTACCAAAACTACTTGAAACCACCTTGTTCGATCCATTAGAAAGTGGCGATTGTGGTCTACAATCTCTTCTATATACCGGGCCACACTGTGGTATGCGGTGTGTCCTGTTCTCATTTTATATTAATTTAATTTCTTAATAAAACACATGAAGGTGAAACTAGAAATACATCTGGTTTGGCATTTCAAATCTTTATTTTGAGTTATTCACAGGTTCAGAGGTAATATACATCGCTTTGTTTGAGCTTCAACAAATTCTTCAGTCGCGTTAGGGGACAACACTTCATATGCGACCGTTTGTGTTCATTTTGGTGTTGTCCCCTAACGCAGTGTTCGCAGCGGTCGTGAAAAAAAATTCCTAAAAACTCGAAAATCTAAGTATACAGTATTGTTCTGTGACTATCGATGATCAACTTTCTAGAACAAATAGATGCTTTTCAATTTGCAGCAGCAGGATTATTGATAAATACAAGTGTAGGTTGGAAAATCAATTTTTTGCGCTGTTGTCCTCTAACGCGACATTTTCACCTCTCAGAATGAAAGGACAACCTGAAAAACATCAAACCCATAACATTAACGTTGTGTTAGGACTTTTAAAGTATTCAATTAAGTTTTTTGAGCGCACATCGTAGGATTTTTCAAACGACGAGCTGTTAACAGTTGCATGATGCGTGCAAACGTTGTCCCCTAACGCTGGAATGTGTCCATATAATGGGTCGTTTTAGACCCACCCGATTTTTTCAATGTGCTGTACTTTTGAAAACTGCCAGATGCCAGCACCGTGCAAAGTGGATAAAAGCTAGTTGGTATATGTGATATACTGCCCATAAAAGCATAAGAGTCCTATATGGATTTTTATTCAAAATGAGCTATCTGTTGGATTGTATTCTGTATCACCACTGAGTCACAATGCACAATTAAGATTACCATAGTTTGATTAGAAAATATCGTGAATACGGTACTTCATTTTTGGTGTGCGTTTCAGATATATAAGTGAAATTTTATGATTGGTCCAAGTGAAGGCATGAGGGCAGGGACGACCGGACGTGACCGATTCATGATCACGCGAGCGGTGGGTTGATGCTTGAGATCGCGTTTGTAAATTTATAAGTGCCCAAACGTTCATTTAATTGCCGGGGTGTTTTAATGTTGGCGAGTTCGCGGGTGTAAGTATGTGCGGATGATTGCAATCGCATGTTCGCGCATGCGACCAGGTTTGTGTTATCGCGAAGGCTAGGGGCGTTTGTGCGTTTAGGATGAGAGATTGTGAGTGTATATGAGAGAATGTGCAATTGATTCTGTTAGTGAGTGTTAGTATGAATCTAGCTTAAGATATAATAATAAGATAATAATAATTTTAATTTAATAATTGAAGCAGTAAAATGATGACTTGGACATGTGCGCTATTCTGCAAAATGTTTATTAAGAGTTTATCTATAAAATAAAATTTTTCGAGGGTAAGGTGTCAAAAATGGCGTCCAAAATGGCGACTTTTTCGGAACAAGATTTTTCCAATCTGCAGGCATTCTCGTTTTTGAACCATTCAACCAATCAACTTCGGTTTGTGCCCGCCTAAAAGAAGACAACATTCTCGGGCGATGTAAGCTACAAAATCGCAACATTTGGATCATTAACGATTTTTTACAGCCGTCCAAAGTGGAAAAATTATGCGAAAAAACGATACTATATTTTCAAGTAACCGGCATTTTGTTTCTATATCGAATTTTGCATGTTTTGTAGATCGGCCTCTACGGAAAGTAATCTTCAAGATCGTTTTGGTTTGCTGCTTGTGGACGACGAATTGCGGCCTGTATCGTGCCCTCAGATGCGGTCGGTTTTCAAAACACTTTTTGCTGGAGCCGCCAGCCATTGTGGACACCTTACACTCGAAACTTTTTATGCTATAGATGAAACCTTAATAAACATTTTGCAGAATAGCGCACGTGTCCAAGTCATTTTACTTCTTCAAAAAAAATTATCAAGCATTAGGTACTTTTGCACAATCATATAAGAGGACACCCTTCAGTCAAATTGAGATAAAAAGTTCCAAGCATACGAAACTATAGACTGACAGTCCATCGTCAGGGGATTCCCATCCGACCGTTCATTTGAGATCAATTTGAAAATTGCAGTTTTTACATAATTTTGGTCGTCTTTGTGAAACTTTACAAGTAACTTGAAGTCATTTTTCACTGGATCGCCTGCTATGATTTCTTATCAGTTTCTTGAATTCTGTGAATTTCAACGAAGAGAACGTTTCTGTCCCGAAGAGTATTGATCTGAAGGTAAGCTCCCTTCTTCTGACGAATGATATTGTTTTTAGTTTTTATTCCTGTCAATACTGAGCATGAGCATGATGAACGTACAATTCGTAGTTGCTACTCCGTGATTCACCAGAACAAGCGAAGTTGCACAGAGAATCAACGAATGAGGCCTGGGAGTAGCTATGCCAATAACGCCGCCAGTCACGTCCTTACAGTCATCGGAGAAGGAAGGGAATGTTAGTGTAACAAACGTTGTTATAGAGACCTCTGCATCACCACGTTTGTCACTGGAAGCAGTTTTTGTTAATAGGATGGGGTAAAGAGTTACACAAATCTGCGATACGATCTGTGCAACTCTCAGTAGTGTTATAATGTGTTTATTGCTCTGGGCAGCCGGCTGCCGAGAATTTATGATAGATTTATCGTTTATTGAATTAATGTTGAAATGCTCGGTTTGTTAAAAAAGCAATTTCAGCTCCGGACAGCGGACACTCGGGAGTGTTGCATATGTTTAATTGAATCAAACGGTATGTGGACGATTTTATTATTCCGTGCTTCATTCCGGCGAAACACGGCATTCAAAAAGCAATACAATATAATGAAAAGCGATTACTTTTAGTGCCTCTAGACATTTGTCGAAATCTATGTAATTAAAGGTTTCATAATACACGCATAATTTATCGTGTATAAATTTTGATATTGTTTTTAATGACAATTATGTATTGGTTTCTTCCTCCGAGGACGAATGATTCTTATTTAATTTAATTATTATATTTAATTATTCGCGCATGTTCTTGTATCTAAGACACATTTTAAACGGTTTAAAATAAGTCCTACCGCAATACCTGGAACGACGAACTTTGTATGTCGGATATACAACCGATAACATGTGCGCGGTTTTTTACACTAATTTCTAGAACAAGATTGAAAACAATAAGAACAAAAAGAAACTAAATTGTTACCTTTTGCGTCAATATTCAAGCTACAATATTTTGATACTCATGAAAAAATATGGTTAACGTGACAGTGAATATGATAATAAAACCAATGAATATGACAATGAAACATTTGTTGTTCGTGCTGATATGACTGCCAAAAATTGGTAGCTGGTTTTGAATATTTCTTGCGAATTGGTAATTCTTAACCCTCATTCACTCAGACAATACCATGCGTATTTCCCACGCACATTAAATACCCAGTGGATTAGTTTACTAGTTGGTCAAATAAACACTAAACAAACAAAGAAATTAGTTTGCTCAGTCTAATGAAATGTCGGCTCGATTGGCCTCAACTGGCGGATACGTGTTCCCTTACAATGCCGTACCTAATTCGTACTCTCTTCACCGAAGCGATGGTTGTTTTATCTTATAATAAATGAACTGCCGATTTAATTTGAACTTTTACTAACTTGGTGAAAAGTTTCGATGATGTGCTTCGTCAAATGGTTGCATCGGAATAGACTTTTCCCAACGCTCAGACCCAGTAGCTCTTCCTTTTTTCCCTTTTATTATTCTCTATGCTACTTCGACAACCGTCGCATTTTCTCTACGTTGGTAACAGCATCCGGGGTGTATTTTGCAATAGATTGTGTTTTCCAGATAAGTTTAATAATTTCTAATATTTGCATAATTATAAGTTTGAGCCCTAAACACGTAACATTTAACATTTTTAATTATATATTTTTACTGCGTATGCTTTCTTTTAATTTTATTGCTTTGCCTCGATCAATCTGAGCATTTGGTTCTATTCATTCGGGAAAGTCGGGTTGGATAAATTAGGGTAAAATAAATTTACCGACGCACGTGAGTCATCCATTCCCGACCAGCATAGCATGATGAAAGTCTAACAGCATGCAATTGTCGTTAATGATAAATATACAACATTTGCTGCATTTAGACGAGTTTGATTGCATGTTACATGTGTTTTTCTATTCTACTTCATTAGTCTTGTTCTTTTGTACATCTATTAGTTTGCTTTTCCATTATTTATGTATACCAAAATAGTATTGTTCAATTTATACACTTCTAGTCAAGCTCTTTGCATCTTTTTTTCTTTATTCGGCATGCTATGATTCATTTTATTAGTATATCTCTACTATACGCTATATAGATACAAACGCTCGTGGCCTTCGCGATAACACAAACCTGGTCACAAGCACGACCATGCAATTGCAATAATCCACATATACTTACGCCCGCTATTTCGCCTACATGAAAACACCCCGGTAGTTAAGTAAACGTGGCATCTTTAAACTTCCAAACGCGGTCTCAAACATTGACCCAGCACTCGCGCGATTATGAAACGGTCACGTCCGAAAGTTTTACTAATCTGGAATAATGCCTTCAGTTGAACCAATCAAAAAAGTGACGCTCATATTCACTAAACAACACGTTCCATGGTGACATGGGGAAACGGACTACCATCTGTACCATACACTAAAAATTAAGCATCAGATTCACGATCCGCGCGCGTTCAAACAAGAATACACGCCACATCATTATAAAATCAAAATTATACACGCGAAGTCACACAAACGTGACAAACACTTTAATATTCAAATGTTTGAGCCCTTCGCGACCATACCCGGCACCTACACCCGCGATCTCGTAAACATGATAACATCCCGGTGATAAAGTGAACGTCTCAGCTCCAATAAATTTTCAAACGCGGTCTCAATCGTGAACCTAAAAACTCCCGCGGTCGCACGAACATGAATCAGTCACTTCCGGATGTTTCTATCATTGATATCAGCAGACTAGGTCCATGCCTTCAATTGGATCAATTAAAAAAAAGAAAGCTCTCATATCCATTGGACACCACGTTACATGGCGACATGACTGAGGACTCTAGTGATATGGGGTAACTTACTCCCTGTCAGAATGTGAATTGTACACCAAAAACTAACTATCAGAATAAAGGTCCGCGTGACCATCCAAGAACGCACGCGTATATAAGAAATGCCACACGGTTACAAAATCCAGTCTTGTACACGCGAAGTCACATAAACGCGAGCACACGTGACAAACACGTTAACGTACGAACGCTTAAGCCCTTCGCGATTAACAACGCACACCTACGTTCGCGATCGCGCAAACCTAATAACACCCCGGTAGTAAGAAGAACGTTTTAACACTCACGAAGTTTCAAACACTGTCTCAAACACGAACCTACAAACGTCCGTTTTCGCGCGCTCATGAATCGGTCACGTCCGGAAACTATTACTCTCTGTCCTAAAAACTTAGGTCCATACATTCAGTAGGATCAATCAAAAAATAAAGCACATATCCACTAGACAACACCGGGCACTCTAGTGATATGGAAGATCTCACATTTTATGGAATGATTTTTGTTTAGGTGAAAACACAAATATTTCCAAGACGCTCACCACTTTTGTGCGAAATGAGCATACGGGGATATTCCATCATCCACCGTTGAGCGGCATGCGTCTGTGCACACGATTACACAAGCTACAGCAATGAAAATAAATGATGCGCCAAACGACAGCTCTGACTAACCAGGCTGACTAATTTTTAACGCTTTTTTTGCTTAATAAGTTTCTAAAAATAAATATTTTATTGGTGAACATAATTCTATTTGAAACAAAATTTGAAAAAAAAATATATCGGTCTGTATTGCCCCGTAGGGAGATACGTATTACCCCTGCATTTTTAAAGGGTGGAAAAACATACAGTCTTGCAAATCGTCGCCTTGCGCTGCCATGGAGTTGTACAAATGACATTTTATGGCACCAAAATGTAACTGAGGTTTCAAACTAACAATTAGGACCTTTGACCGATAAATTCATTCACATCTATACTCCTAAAAGGGCGATTTGCTTAGGTAAGTCCGAAAATCTCCGTGGTCCCCTTTCAATTCGCCATTCTTTAAATATTGGGATTTTACCAAACATTTCAGAATTTCTGAAAAACTGATTCTCAAATTCGTTATTCATTGACTTTATTTAAATTTATTAAATATTTTAATTTAATTCATTTTTTCAGTTTATTCATTTCACGGATTTTACTTATTTTGTTTTTTTTATTAATTTTGAACATAATTTTAAATATACGGTTATTCGAAATTCCGACGTTGAATTCCCACATCGGCATTTTGAGACGTCTTCACAAAATTACATTATTGAGATTGATTGTTAAAATCCTTACTACGAATAACGTGCGAATTGAGATATATGCAATAATAAAAAAATTCAATCCGACGTCGATATTCCTAACACCACGGCTCATCGTCAAATCCCAGAAATACTGAATTTGACTCTTTATGAGCATGAAATGATTTTATATTCTTAAACAACAAGAATGCCATTGGCAATGAATGCAGGAGCAGGAAACTTGTTCATTTATTTCCAATGTCCAAACATACTAAAATGGTGCCACTCTGGCGTCATCAGGAGAAAATCCACAGAAAAGCTGAACAAAAAGTTGGAAATGCTCGTCTCCGATCTCGGCACTGCACCGTTAAATCCATTCGTTCAATCCATCATATGGTGGTGATAATTTGATAGCCATCATAGCTGTGACTGTGATTCACCCAGCTCTTTGGATAAAATGTATAGCATAAACGTACAGGCGATGCTTTCAGCGATGCAAAAGCTATCAAAATTCATCGTTATCATGTTGGCGCCTGGAAGCGCAGAATCCTTCGAGGATAGAAGGGGAGGGTAAAAAAGGGACCGGAATCCGTGTCCGTGTCTGGCAAGCTGTGAAGTGCTACGAAACTTTTGTTGGAAATAAATAAATATATAATCACATTAGTTTATGCTTTTCTATATGGCAAGACATAGTTTTTCATCTTCAGCATTTCAATCTTGACGTAGATATTTGCCTGATGAAACTGGTGCGAGTTTGCTCAGTTGCTGGTTGCATTCCAAAGGTATCTTGAAATGAAGAAATGGCAAAACACTCAACTGTGTACACACAAACACACATGTCTTCGCTGTTAAGATTTCTTTACATTTTCAAATGTTGTTTTTTTATCCGCAATATTGTTACTGAAAGTTACCGGTGGATCAAAAGTAAAACCTTTGAAGTATCAACTTTTGTAATGACATCATCAACTGTAGCGGCATTCGAATGCAACTTTTAGCAGTATAAAACTGGATACAAGTTACCAGGATGCATGCCTTCGAGCGTTTTATTTTGAATCTTTGTTAGAGCTAAAGCTACAGCAATTGGCTAGTCCCGAATGATGTCTCGGGACAAGCAAACAAGTTCTGGTTTGCTGACGAGAAAGTGAAAATAAACTCTTTTAATTTTGACTTGAAAACCAAATTCCCGGTACTATGCATTTTTTTCACTACTCAAAAGGGGAAAAATGAACCAACCAATTTATGCACGAGGTCACAAAACCTAACATAGAACTTTTTATCGAAATTTCTATTGCTTGTTTCAAAAAGTCATTTTACATTAAATAAATTTCCAAACGACACATTTTGCATTCAAAAAATTCAATTAAACAACGTTTTCTAATTTGAAAGATTTAATAAAAATAGAATGGATTTCGGTTCGAGGTAGAGAAATGGGAATTGCACGGAATGGGTCTTTTCCATCGGGCATGCATGTGTGATACACAAAACATCAATTCTGTAAAATAAAACATTACACTTGAACATTAACATGTGAACAATGGTTCTGCCATAAAACTTTGCCATCACTTTTAATAATGTTTCATTATTCATAACTTTGTCATATTCGATTCAAACGAATTACTTCTCGTGACCTAGCATCTCACTGATATAGCCATTTAAAACATTTTATTATTACGAGTCCCACGGGGGCACTTATCGGTCATATTAAAACAGGTTGTAATGGCTGGTCAGTTCCACTTCCATCGACAGGCAATACATTGGGTTAGCATTTTTGTATTCCGAATAGATACGATTTTCGTCCATTTTTCGGTTTGGACGTTTACAACTTCCATATTTTTGGAATAATCTGTGAAACAAAAAAAAACAAATGAAAAAAAGCTAACACGATCTACAAAACTTCAAACATCATGATGCGTTTCACCTTTGATCAGACCCCATAATTTTGATTTGCGTGGAATTTGGTTCAAATACTCGAATGTCTAGATATTGCTCAAACCGCCATGCATTTTTTGGGAATACTGCAAATATGATCTCTGACGGGCGGGAAAATCCACAATCTACGCTTTTGTCCTACTGGACCTCAGGGAGCTTGGTTTTTGGATGTACTCTCGGTCAGACTCACTCACTACAGTTGCTAACGAGACGGTAAATGGCTGAAAAACACTGTTTAAGGCCAATTGCATCGGGTCGTGATTCTGTTTGTTATATTGAGTGTACGGTTCAGATGTGTTATTTGTTCACGCTTGATACTGCGTTGATCGGATTATAAGTGCTAATCTTAGGCGTAGTTGTGCGTTGATGATCGCGACATGTTTGCTTTTGTGTAGCATCGCTTAGCGCTCGAGCGTTTGTATATTAACGCGTATGCTAGTGTGTGTGTGTGTAAGTTCGCGTGTATTAATTTGATTTAGTATTTGTGTGGCTATTTACATGCATTCTTGAATGATTGCACGGACCGTGAATCTGATCTTAATTTTTAGTGTGCGGTTCAGATGCTAGAAGAGAGTGCGAAAGAGTTCCCCCATATCACTAGCTTCCGACCATGCCGCCATGGAACGTGTTGGTTAGTGTATACTTTTTTTAGATTGGTCCAACTAAAGACATGAACCTAGGCTGCTAGGACCGAGGGTGGGATGTTACGGACATGACAGATTCATGATCGCGCGAACACGGCGTACTAAAACGTTCACTTAATCACCGGAGCGTTTTCCGAGATCGAGAGCCTAGATGTGCGAGGATGATCGCGAACGATTCGAGCGATTGTGTGTTAACGTTTTTGATCCACGTTTGTATGTCGTGATTTTATAACCGTGTTGTCATTTCCATATTCGCGTGGATTCGTGAGTTTTGATTGTGCGCCTCAGATGTTAGAGCTGCAGGCATGGACCAAGGGTGGTAGAGGCTTACAAACGTGACCGATTCGTGATTGTGTAGGAACGCGCGTTCGTATAATCGCACTTGGAACAATGTTTGTAAATACTGGGTATTAAAACTATCACTTGACCATAAGGGCGTTTTTATGTTTTTTTTTGCGTGGGTGATCGTAATTGCATGTTTTAGTTTGGGATCAGGGCTATAGCTTCGTATGTTAACGGGTTTGATCATAGGAGCGTGTGTCGCGTTTATGTAACTTAGTGTTTTTTTTTTGAGTTTGTTTTAGACCTAGCTTGAAGGCTGCTAAGACCAAAGGTAAAAGGTTTCGAACGTGAACAATTCATGTTCGCGTGGGAAGGGGCGTTGGTGTATTTGAGACGACATTTATAAATTCGTAAGTGCTAAAATATTGACTTGATCACCAAAGCGTTTCTATGTATGCGAAATCGCGGGCGGAGGTACGCGTAGATGATCGCATGCGTCACCATATTTGTATTATCGCGATGGAAACGAGCGTTTCTATGTTAATGCGTTTGATTGCATGGGCGTTTTCTGTCGCGTATGCAAGCGTGTTTATAACTTCGCGGTATTGAATTCATTTACATAACCGATTAGTCATTTGCAAATTCGCGTGGGATTTTGAATGTTTGCGCGTGCCGCCATTCTAATGTTTAATTTTGAGTATGCGGTTCAAATGAAGAAAGAAAGTTAGATTCCTCATCTCACTGGGGAGGAGGTAGGAGTACGGAAAATGTCCAGAAGAAGAGGATATTGAAAACTAAGGTTGTTTGCCCACTTGATGAATTAGCTTGGTTATTTGCGCTGGTCCGACGTATGTGCATTCAAAGCAATACCAACAGAAGCGTGGAATATTCCAACCGCTGCTGTGGTTCATGCGTCTGCGCCATTACAAGTTTTCTATTCTGCCGCCGAGTATTGAAACCAGGATTCTTCTCTCTAGCAAACCGTGCCATAGTGTGACGAGCCCAAACTTAAGAATGGTGTGGAGTAGTGTGAACCAGTAAGCTGAATGGTTCTCCTCTGGAGCGTCATGCAGAAGGCCAATGTTCTTCGGCATCTTGAAGGAAGCTTTGTCCGTAGAACCACGGACTGTCGGAGTGAAGATTTACATTGGATTTCCAATTCGTTCGATGGTCGGACTGGATCCATGTCAACACCATAGTTGAGTCTGTCCAGAAGAAGCCTTGTGGTATCGGAAGTGTGTGAAATTTGAGTATTCAGTCCCATAGCCGGAATACCAAGACGGCGACCTTCAATTCCAGCTTCGGAATGGTCAGAGCTTTGAGCGGGGCTAGCTTTATTTTGGCGGCTACCAACGAAACTTGGTAGCCTTGTCCCACCGGTAGACGGAAATACGCCACATGAAGTCTTTCGTAGTCCGGAAAGTATCCAGTTGTGGAAAGCATTCTGTCCACCGTATCCAGCGCTCGTAAAGTTCGTCTCCTATGGGATCGTTCCATGACAGTCCGTAAGGCCAACAGTCTTGGATGAGATTTTCCCGTGGAATTTCACAGCATTAACTTCTGCTATGTTGAGCTTCATGTTCACCTTCAGCAATTGCTCCACTTCACGAATCGATGGTCTTATCGGGAATTTCGACAAGTCAACAGCAAGACAGCACAGCCAAACCGTTTACAAACTAGGTAGTAGGAATCGAATTTTGCTTTTGCAGCTAGACAAAGCGGCGCACGGGTAAATTTGATTGTCTGCCCTGCTATAGCAGCGAAGAGATTTTTGGTTTCTTAACTGTGCAGGATGAGAAACCGAATTGGTCCCGGCAACTTCTCTACTAACTCCAGTATTAATACCTGGTTCGCTAGATGGCCAACCTGCTGACATTCAAATAACATTGAGAGGATGATCTATGAAGGTTTCACTAGTGAACAAAAAAGGGAATCCGAGTGAAAAGAGTAATTTCATTCTAGACATTTGGTAATCCTGTTGTGATCAAAATTTGTATTGTAAAGATTTATCTTAAGGGTAAGTGATACAACCGAAACAAAATACACCATTTAAATGAATTACATGGGTAATAAATTATGTTTGTTATAATAGATGAAATAAGCAACCGAAGTTACTTCAAATATATTATTCCAATCAAAATATATTCGTTAACCTCCCTACCGATCAGTGAATGTATTTTTCCACAGCAAGTTAGCTAAAAAATAGAGTTCCAAAATTATTCCAACACATCAAATTTGACCCATTGAACCTAAATATTCATTTCTATAGTACTATAATAAGATGTGAATTAAATCGTTTCAACAATAAAAATTAATGGAGCGTACCATAATTAATATTGAACAACGATTTGGCCCGTAAAGACAAAATACTTATCTTTGAGCCACCCTAATAAATAATGTTGATTTCGAATAAATGAAAATATTCAACAGAGGTGTTCAGTGCACAAAAACTTCGTTTAGAATAAACATTATGAATCCTGATGACAAAATAATTATTTTTGAGCCACCCTAATGAGAGCCAAAGGTTTTTTTTTCTAATAGAGTTTAACATAAAAGAGGATTAGGCACGCAAAAACTAGCATACCAAAATTCTAAGAATGGTGTCGGCACATTAATATTTTTGAGCTACCCTTATGTATAGTAAATGCTTATTTTAGATATGTTTTCATATCACGAATTTTTTTTTTCGAAAGTTGTACTACTGGAGCTGTAGAGGAAGGGCTCCCCGTCAGAATCACGCACTACAATTGCAGACGAGACAGGCAACGTCGCCCACTAAAGCACTGCTTAAAGGGTTACATACCTTTT
This sequence comes from Topomyia yanbarensis, assembly GCF_030247195.1. Taxonomy (NCBI): domain Eukaryota; kingdom Metazoa; phylum Arthropoda; class Insecta; order Diptera; family Culicidae; genus Topomyia; species Topomyia yanbarensis. The sequence goes on from NC_080671.1 coordinate 91,591,318, forward strand.
TATTTCGAAAAAAAATCCATTTTTTATTACTTTATCTGAAAGTAAAACTCCCTGAGAATATTTTCCCAAATTTTTATAGAGGTCCGAGAAATAGATCAAAATTAACGCGCTTCGTCTGCCAAAAGCAGTGGTAACATGAAATTTAAAACTCAATCATCTCGAAATGTATTTTCCCAAAAATGTTTTTTTCGTGATCACGATTGCCGAAAAACCACTCAATTTTTTTTTCAATTGATCGTAATTAATTTTACTCGTGCCTTAACAATTCGATTTTTTAGGAAAAACGTTTCCAAATGCAGGAAAAAAATATTTATTCAATTAATCGTTAAGGTACGAGGAATACTAATATAATAATTGATTTTTTTGAGTTTTGGGATTTTAGTTGATCTATTGGTGCTCAATCGTGATCACCGCAAACCTCTTAAATTTAAAAAAGGGTTTCGCAGAAAAGCCATAGCTCCGCCAATTGTCAATATATTTTTATAAACTTACACTTGTTTATTTCGCTGAAAAATGTGCTACCAAAATACTATAAGTTTGATGAAATGCAATCATTGATTTATGCATTTACTTAAATTCAAACTTTCTTGACATTTTTCGCACAAAGAGGTATGTAGCCCGTTAAGACCAATTGCAGCGGGCCATCACACAGTGGCCCAGATTTGGGAAAAGCTGGCCAAAAGTCAATATCTCGCGAGTGCTGTGGTGTCTTCAGGGAAGTTTCTGTACAAAAGCAGCCCCTGCTTTTGCCATTGACAGATCAATGATTAATCGCCCTAGAAGTGAGACCCGAATTTCATTTTTCAAATATTTCATATTCAAGATCGGCGTCTTCGGCAAAGTTTTAGCAAATATCATCAAAAGAAATTTTGTTGAAGACGCCAAGTTTCCTTTTATTGAACTGATTGAAATATCACCAGTTTTTTTTACAGAAAAACCCTACACAACGATTTTTACTTAATAATTATTTTTCCTTAACATTCACTTGTTTGGAATGTTCTACAATGTTGCTCCATACTATAATGTGTGTGTGTTAACCATCCTAACTCCCACTAGCTGGTAGTGATTTACAGAAAAAAGATGTTTGCATGTATTTTAACATATCCATGCAAATAACTTGGTTCAAGGATTTAGGTAGGTGTTAGCTCAATTAACTTTCCGATGACCCATTTCGTGTACAGCGCCAGACATGTTCCGAGGTCATCGTTCCATCAACCAGCCCCGCCTTACTGTAATGTTTGTATCAAATGGATTATAACATTACAATAAGACTTTCGATTCCTTACATGAGGTGAGAAATCGACGCATATTTAGTATATTTATTTGATTTTTGTATATATAAATTAGAATATGTCTGTAGAAAAATATGCCATTTTTTCTATTTCCTTTCTCATCTCCTATTTACGCGAGTGACTGATACTTGCTTATCCATTTTTCGTCCCATTCCGAACCTTCTCCAGATATCCTCAAAATCTCCAGCTTCTTTCTCACGCAACAAACAGCCCGAGCAATCCTTCCTCTTTCTCACATTTGCAGGTTCAGCGCAATCCCTCCTTCAGTTTCCGCTGGTTTCTTCAAAACCAGTTCCCGTATGGTATATTCCTGTGGGGTGGGTTGGCTGTCGACACCCGTCCATCTCCTTAGAAGCTACCTGTTCCTTTTATTTCGCTGTCGGCTGAGACTGTTGCGACAATCAATCAATTTATTCCGGTCAAACCATTCGGAACTTGATTCGGAATCCTGAATGGAGCCAGTATGTACCCCAGCTCAAACGAAACAATTGATGCCGAAACCGATTGATTCGGAATCGGTTGCTGCATCTGAGCTGGAATCCACTCCGACTCCATTCAGTAATCCGAACCGGTTCCGGAATGGGTTTAACTGGGATGCCTTTCCTTTGCGAAATTTTCTCCTCTATCATCGATCAACCAAAGCGATGAACCTTAAAGTCAGGTTTAGATGGCGCTGCAGGCACTGAGTAGAACCAGAGATGCCAGGTACTTTTTTCAAATGTCTGCAATAATAATTTTAAAAGCCTGGGAAGAACAAAAAATGTGAGGCAAGCTAGTGTAACCAAAAGCCTTTATATTCAAAAATCTGCAAATATCTGCAACCATTCGGAAAAATCTGCAAATATCTGCGTCATCGAAAAAATCTGCAGCTTAAATTAAAAGTCTGCGAATTTGCAGACTTGTCTGCAAATCTGGCATCTCTGAGTAGAACGAACGGGAGTGTATTTTAGTAGCTAGAATCACACCCGTACTTGGTAAAATAACGAAAAAATTTTTTTTGTTAAACTGCACTATTCTCGCGACATTTTCGTTTTTCGATAAATTACACTGTTTTTCACTCAAAAACTTTAAAAAAGTTTGGACAAAAACAAAAACACCTTCTAGCGACTTGGCAGTGCTGCCACTTTTCCCGAAAGAGAAAAGAGAATGTAGGCAGAAAAATTACAGCCGCAGAAAAGGTAGGCATTTTGCATTCTTGGTCGCTAGCACTGGTCGAAGCATTAACTGGTCTACTTAGTAATTTTTCCGGGCACAAACAAGTCAGTGAAATGGTTAACGATATGCTACAGCGAGACAAATAGTCCAACCCTTCTACAAAGTTGCTCCATACTATAATACGCAGAAAATCTGTTAAATTTGTTTGTTAAATTGTTTTGTACACAAGAATCTGACAAGTTATTACTTGATCTACTCGAAAAATATATATTTTAGCCACAAAATTACGAATAACTTCTGTTCCTCACAATACCCGACGAAAAAATCGATTTCTATAGAATTTTTATTCATTTCGTTTATTTGATAGGCACAAATGCGTTAGCTTGGCGGTGCCAAATTCTTTTGTTTTTACATTTTGTATATTTTAAAACTAGGAGGTTACAATGTTGAAATATTTTTTTAAAAAAGAAAAATTTTACAGCTATCTTAAGACTAGAAATAAGATTCTATATACAAGAGAGGGGGCGAAAGATTTTTTTTTATGAAAAAATTTTAAAACAAGGAATTCAATAGTAATAATTTTTAGGAAATATTTACAGTTATCTTAAAACTAACAATATAGTTTGGTACACAAAAGGGGGAACAAATATTTATGAGAAAATTCGCAGGTGTTTTAAGACTAGGGATACAATTCTATTTACAAGATGGGGGACAATAGTTTTAACAAAGAGGTAAAATTACAACTATCTTAAAACTAGGAATACAGAATACAAATTTGAACTTTTTTAGCGGAGACTTATGCTTGGTCAAGATATTCAGAGGGGGGCTGTAGAAGCAGTTGTATCAAGGACAGGGGAGAGAAAGCGTAGATGGTGACCGGGAGAGAAGAGCAAAACTTGCAACTTTCGCTCAAACGGGAGATCAGCGAAAGATTACCGCCTCAGTCTAGTAGGTCGGATTGGCGGATGGTATTCTTCGGACCCGCGGGGTATCCTTCAAAAGTCATCGGACCTTGAGTCGCTCTCGCTTCAGTTTCCGTAGTGGTAAGTGCGACGGCGGTTACATAGTTGCAGTCTGGAGCTGATCGGTCCCACAAGGCAAGAGAAAGCTTCTAAAACGAGAAATAAAAAGAGAGGGGCTAAATTGGGATATTTGTCGTTTTTATGAAAGTATAAATAAGGGACATATAGGGGAAATCACGATTTGCCAGTATATCTCGGACTGGGACATTGGGTGGTCTACCTCGGGCCCGAAGGGAATCCTTTAACTGAGACCTGGCGTCCAAGTACCCGGCGCATACCCAGACAACGTGCTCGATGTCGTGATAGCCCTCGTCACAAGCGCACAGACTACTCTCCGCAAGCCCAATACGCCGCAGATGCGCATCCAAGGTGTAGTGGTTGGACATAAGTCGGGACATTACACGAATAAAATCCCGACCCACATCCATCCCCCTGAACCAAGGCTTCGTTGATACCTTTGGGATAATGGAATGTAGCCATCGTCCAAGTTCACCATTGCTCCACGAGGTTTGCCAACTGTTGAGTGTCCTCTGACGACAAATACTAAAAAATTCGTTGAAGCAGATTGGTCTTTCGTATATGTCACCATTTAATGCGCCCACCTTTGCTAATGAGTCGGCCTTTTCATTGCCCGGAATAGAGCAATGAGAGGGGACCCAAACAAAGGTAATTTGATAAGATTTTTCAGATAACGTACACAAGGACTCCCGTATCTTCCCCAGGAAATATGGGAATTGCTTTTTGGGCTTCATCGCACGAAGAGCCTCGATGGAGCTGAGGCTGTCCGAAATGATGAAGTAGTGATCTGTGGGCAGAGTGTCGATGATCCCAAGGATGTACTGAATTGCAGCTAACTCTGCGACGTAAACTGAAGCGGGATCATTGAGCTTGAATGAAGCGGTGATAGTATTGTTGAAGATACCGAAGCCAGTGGACCCATCGAGATTTGATCCGTCAGTGTAAAACATTTTGTCATAGTCGACTTCTCGGAATTTATTATAAAATATATTGGGGATCACTTGCGGGCGTATATGGTCCGGGATTCCACGAATCTCTTCCTTCATGGATGTGTCGAAGAATACAGTAGAATCAGAAGTATCTAGGAAACGAACACGGCTGGGAGTATATGAAGAAGGATTAATGCTCTGTGCCATGTAGTCGAAGTACAAGGCCATAAATCGGGTTTGAGAATTAAGCTCGACGAGCCTCTCGAAGTTTTCAATCACCAACGGGTTCAGAATGTCGCATCGGATGAGCAATCGATATGAGAGTTCCCAAAATCGATTTTTTAGCGGAAGAACGCCCGCCAGCACTTCGAGACTCATCGTATGGGTCGAGTGCATGCAACCCAAGGCAATGCGCAAGCAACGATACTGGATTCTCTCCAGTTTGATGAAGTGTATGTTCGCAGCGGAGCGGAAACAGAAACACCCGTACTCCATCACCGACAATATCGTTGTTTGGTATAACCTGATCAGGTCTCCTGGGTGAGCACCCCACCATGTTCCAGTTATTGTTCGGAGAAAATTGATCCTTTGTTGGCATTTCTGTTTCAGATACCTAATGTGACATCCCCAGGTACCTTTAGAGTCGAACCAGACCCCGAGATATTTAAATGTGAAAACCTGGTTGATCGTTGCACCCATTAATAGAAGCTGGAGTTGCGCCGGCTCACGCTTCCTAGAAAAAACAACCAACTCAGTTTTCTCCGTGGAGAACTCAATACCCAGCTGAAGAGCCCAAGCAGACAAATTGTCCAAGGTATCTTGTAATGGTCCTTGCAAGTCGGCAGCTTTGGGCCCTGTAACAGAGACCACCCCGTCGTCTGCAAGTTGCCTTAGCGTGCATGAATTGGCAAGACAATCGTCAATGTCATTCACGTAGAAATTGTAGAGCAGGGGACTTAGACATGAGCCCTGGGGAAGACCCATGTAGCTAAATCGCGATGTTGTTAAATCGCCATGCGAAAAGTGCATGTGCTTTTCAGACAACAGGTTTAGCAAAAAGTTATTTAAAATTGGCGAAAGACCATGCTGGTGCAGCTTCTCTGACAGAATGTTGATAGAAACTGAGTCAAAAGCCCCCTTAATATCCAAGAAGACTGATGCCATCTGCTCTTTGTTAGCATAGGCCATTTGGATTTCTGTAGAAAGCAACGCAAGGCAATCGTTCGTCCCTTTGCCTTTGCGGAAGCCAAATTGTGTATCTGACAGTAAGCCATTTGCTTCAACCCAATTGTCGAGGCGAAACAAGATCATTTTCTCGAACAACTTCCGAATACAGGACAGCATTGCAATCGGCCGATATGAGTTGTGGTCGGAGGCTGGTTTTCCTGGTTTTTGGATGGCGATGACCTTCACTTGCCTCCAGTCATGAGGGACAATGTTACCCTCAAGAAACTTGTTAAATAAATTCAACAAGCGCCTTTTTGCAGTGTCAGGTAGATTCTTCAGCAAGTTGAATTTGATTCTGTCTAACCCTCGGGGGCGTTATTGTTGCATGATAAGAGAGCAAGTGAGAACTCCACCATCGAAAACGGTGTTTCGTTCGCGGTATCGTGAGGAGACGCGGCGCGGTACGTTTTCTGTACCGGGACAGAGTCCGGACAGATCTTCTTGGCGAAAGCAAATATCCAACGGTTTGAATATTCCACGTTCTCGTTGGTACTATTACGGTTACGCATACGTCGAGCCGTACCCCAAAGAGTGCTCATCGCTGTTTCTCTCGTTAACCCGTCGACGAACCGGCGCCAATAACTACGTTTTTTGGCTTTCATTAGAATCTTCATTCGCCTTTCTAACGACGCGTACTGTAGATAGCTAACGGGTAACCCGTCTTCCCGGAAGGCCTTATATGCAGTGGACTTTTCCGCGTACAGCTCTGAGCACTCTTTATCCCACCACAGGGTGGGAGACTGTCCATGGGTATTCGCGCTGGGTACTGGTTTAGTCTGAGCTTGATTCGCACTGTCGAGAATCAAGCCAGCCAAAAACCTGTACTCTTCCTCCGGAGGAAGTTCTTGAGTGGATTCGATTTTAACGGATATCGCGGTCGCGTAACTCTTCCAATCAATGTTCCGTGTGAGGTCATACGATACATTGATTGTTTCCGATGGTCTTGAACCGTTAGCAATTGAAATCACGATAGGATCAGGGATCACCTTCCACATGCAATCTAACTGTAGCGAAGTCGAGCATAGAGATAAATCCAACGCGCTTGCGCGTGCTGGTGGTGTAGGAATCCGCGTCATTTCTCCCGTGTTTAAGATGGTCATGTTGAATTTATCGCAAAGATCTTGGATTAATGTTGATCTATTATCATCATGAAGACAGCCCCATACCGTACCGTGCGAGTTAAAGTCTCCTAGAACTAGCCGCGGTGCCGGTAAGGATTCCGTGATATTACAAAGCGTTCGGTGCCCTACCGAGGCTCTAGGAGGAATGTAGATGGAAGCAATGCAAAGGACCTTTGATTAGAACTTGACAAGCGACAATTTCAATGCCTGGTGTTGAAGGGAGGTTAATTCGGTTGAAAGAATAGCACTTTTTGATCCCCAAAAGTACTCCTCCATAGGGGTTTTCTCGATCCAGACGAATTATATTAAAGTCGTGGAAGTTGAGATTTATATCGGAAGTTAACCAAGTTTCACATAATGCGAAAGCATCACATTTTAAACTATTTAGTAAAAATTTAAAGGAATCGATTTTCGGGAGGATACTTCTGCTGTTCCACTGTAGAACAGTGATCGAATCGGTGACCTCGTTCGATGACTTAGCTATCGAAGGATACGATCGCTGCAAGGAGGGGCCATTTAGCAGTCAACTGCTTCAAAAATGTTTGCACTATAGGGAGAAAACGTATCAGAAGGCTTTTAAGAGGATCAGTAACATTGAAAGCTGTGAAAATTAAGTCCACTATGTCAGAAAATTTCATTAGTCCGCTACTGGACTAAGTATCTGTTTGAAAAAAGGGGACACTTGGGGTTTTTGGTGTCCCTGGAAGTGGTGGGTACTCCTTGTTAGAATTAATATTTCCAAGTCCTGGAGCAAATTGCTTCGGCTTTTGTGCATCACTTCCGTTGGATTTATTGATTGCGGTTGGCGCACTCTGAGTGGACGACGCCTTGGCACCCTTACGAGGGGAGGCTAGATTTCTCCTCTTCCTGGATTCCCCTGGGTTAACCAATGATGTTCCCTCTTGTGGGTCGTCAGATTCTTGCTCAACGCCAGCCAAAAGAGCAAAGGAATTTTCGGAAGGGACAGATGGCGAAGCATTCTTTAGCATTTCTGCATAAGAGTGCCTCGAGCGATCCTTAAGGGAGCGCTTAATTTTATCCCCGCGCTGCTTGTACGCCGGGCATGACTTAAGAGCATGCGGAGGGCCCCCGCAGTAAATACACTTCTCAGTTTCTCCACCGCAAGCGTCATCCTCATGCTCTCCCTCGCATTTGCCGCACCGTTTTTTATTGCCACAATAAGTGGCTGTGTGGCCCAGTTGCTTGCAATTGCTGCAGTTCATTACCCGCGGTACAAATAGGCGAACAGGTAGGCGAACCTTATCCAGGAGGACATAGTTGGGAAGAGCAGATCCGGAGAAAGTCACCCGAATCGAGTCTGACGGAGAATAAGTTGTCTTATCATCTTCAGTTTTTGCGGAATACAATTGCTTGCATTCCAGAATTTTCACCTTTTGAAGTGAAGGGTCCTTAAAGCAGCCAACCCCGTACTTCAACAGGTCTTCGCACTTTAGACCCGGTTCGGCGACGACCCCATCGATCTCCACAACTCTACAAGGCACATACACTTTGAATTGCTTCGTAAAACGCTCGCTGCGAGCAATCTGGTTTGCCTGGTCGAGGTCATTTACTATAACGCGTATCTTATTAGCTCGAACACGTGTTATCTGAGCCACGGACGGGTAGTTGGCAGTCAGCTCCCGTGAGATTTCTAGAATATTAGGCGATTTCGTGTTGGGCCGGAAATACACCACCCAGGGTCCAGTCGAACTGGCTGGGTATGTTTTAATACGGGGAGGACTGGGGGAATCAGGGGAGGGAGTAATTTCGGGTTTATCCGGTATATCCATGGGAATATCATTCCCATCCAATGTTACTTCGCCCTCGGCCATTTAGGCACGAGGATAACACGTGGTGTAAACGAGAGATGAAACTTATATTCAGGGGAAAGGGCAGAAGTAGAGACCGATCGGGGAAAGGGAAATGAAAGAAAAAAAAATACTTAGCTTATATAGCGGCGATTCCGGCTATTCTGGTATTCACTTCACCAGCCTGGGCACCGGCGAACAAAGACTGCCTCGAACAATGGTTGACCTTCACTGACAATTTATTCTTGTTCACTGTGCTGTGCATAAACCAGAAAACGAACTGCTTCGATCGAGAGCTCGGAGAGTTATGATTTCTATAGAATTGTTTAGGCGCGTTTTATTAAAAACATTTAGCATTTCTTGCAGAAAAACGACGAAATTTCAATGTTTTGCCTTTCTCCTACAGAAAGGCTACGCAATCACTCTGAAAATCAATTTTTTTGGTAACCTCTGAAAAATAATTCTTCCTAAAAGAAGGAAGAATTATTATGACGAAGAGCACTGAATATATTGATAGATAGTAGGCGTTGCTTTTTTTGTGCAATCTTTGGCAGATCGATGACAGCCTGTTATCATAAAGAAAATAATAACTAGAAACCCCAGTGTAACGAATCACCCGTTACATTTTATCAGCGTGATTCTTCAGATACGGTGGCGTTTGAGTGTACTAGAAACAACATACCGTGCGCATCGATAAACCTGCTACCAATACCTTGGTGAAATGAGCAGGAACTGTTGCCTGCTTTGTTGTGAGCGCATTTGTACACCCACTCGTCACCAGAAAGCGCTTGAAGTGTCACTGAAAGTTCGTTTGAAAAGCGAAACAGTGGGGTATCTTGCATATATTATTATTATATGCAATATTATTAATATTATTTTCTTTATACCGTTATGCATGTGGAGCTATCCCTGCCTTTGGGGCTGTAGATAAAGTGATCTTGCTAGCAATTATTGTTTCCACATTTAAGTATGGGATATCAGTTTATCATACGCGAATACGCTTTCTGGATGTTTCTTATTAGCTTGAACTGATGAAATTGGAACGTAAACCAATAATTAAATAAAGAACGGCAAGAAATGATCCAGAAAACAATAAAGAAGAAATTAGAATTGATCGTCAATATTTTGATAAACATATGATTATGGTTTAAAAGCCAACTGTCAAAATTCTCTTTGAAAGGAAATTCCGGACAGGCCAATTCTCGACAAACATATGATTACGGCCTAAAAGCCAACTGTCAAAATCCACTTTGAATGGAAATTCCGGACAAACTGTTACGCGCCAATCACAGATGTTGGTAGTTAACGAAAGAGAAAAGTTTTCTCTTTCATAAACTGTTGTGAACTGTGTTCGACTAGAAACGGTTTGTCCGGGATTTCCATTCAAAGTGGATGTTGACAGTTGGCTTTGTTTGTCGAGAATTTATGTTGTTTTTCACATATAATTCGCGACTCTGCATATTTCTGCATAAAACGTTAAATTTCTCAAATAAAACGCACTTAAATAATTCCATAGTGATCGATTTTGTCTCGGGGTATGATGGGGAATAGGAGTTATTCGTGGTTGGTAAATGACTGGGCCATGCGTAATATAGACCCGGTGGTCGCCACAGTGGTCCTTAGCCTCTTGTCCAGTAACTCCTATCCCTACCTCCCCGCGGTGCCAGCTGGGGTACGAGTAACCATAGGAAAGATCGGGTAACCAACCCCGGTGGGACCATGGTCGTATGCTGACAGGGAATGGGGGCTTCTCTTTTCGGAGGGTGAGTCCATCCGAGCGTCTGTTCCCCATATTAGGGGTGGCTTAACACAGCGTCTGTTCTCCATGTTAGGGGCGGCTGATCTATCGTCCTCGTGTCAGCGTGGGACTCTAAACAGAGCTGACACGATGGTCCTCCGGCGAGACAGGGGTTTGGGAAAGGCCCAACAAGCCGCCCTGGAAAACTAACCGTTACGAACAATGCAGAATAAAATACGAATTGGAACAATCGGCAAAGATCTACGCGACGAAATAAGGACTACGATCGGAAACTATAAACATGGAACTGCAGGTCACTCTGCTTTCCAGCTTTCGACAGGATAATCTACGACGAATTCCAACCACGCAACTTTGAAGTCGTAGCACTGCAGGAACTTTACTTGACAGGACAAAAGGTAAGGAAAAGCGGGCATCGGGCGGCTACTTTCTACCAGAGCTGTGGCACCACCAACGAGCTGGGAACCGGCTTTGTAGTGCTGGGTAGGATGCGTCAACGCGTTATTGGATGGACTCCGTTCAACGCAAGGATGTGTAAGTTGAAGATCAAAGGCCGTTTCTTCAACTACAGTATCATCATCGTACACTGCCCACACGATGGGAGACCCGACGACGAGAAGGAAGCGTTCTATGCGAAGCTGGAAGATGAGTACGACGGCTGTTCGCAACGGAACGTGAAAATCGTTATCGATGATATGAACTCTCAGGTAGGACGGGAGGTAATGTTTAGACCGGTAATCGGGCCAAACAACTTGCACACCATATCGAATGACAACGGCCAACGATGCGTGAACTTCGCAGCCTCCCGTGGCATGGTAGTCCTAAGTATCTTCTTCCCCCGCAGAGATATCCACAAAGCCACCTGGAGATTACCTGACCAACGCACCGAAAACCAAATCGATCACGTTATAATCGACGGGGATTCTTCTCTGAACCTACCGCAGTGCGAATATAGATTCGGACCATTATCTAGTTGCAGTATGCATGCACGTGTACAACACTCGTCCTAGTCGGACGACAAGGCCCAACATCGCGCAACTTCGGAAGGCCGGGGTTGCCCAAGACTACTACCCACGGAAGAACAACTGGGCGCAGCTACTCTTGAAGATGGCTGGAAGTTCTGCTGGCTGGAAGTTCTGCTACAGCGGCACTAGGTACAGCGATTCCGAATCGAGGAAACGGCTGGTTCGATGACGAATGTAAGCAGTTAATAGAGGAGAAGAATGCAGTACGGAACGAAAGAAGCGTCAACAGGAGGAACGAGATCTCGAAGCGATGGAGCAACTGTACCGCGTAAACGACACACGGAAGTTTCACGAGAAGCTGAACAGGTCGCGCAAAGGCTACGTTCCGCCAGCCGATATGTGCAGGGACTTGGACGGGTACCTTCTTACGAACGAGTGTGAGGTGATTGAGAGGTGGAAGCAGTACTATGACGAGCACCTCAACGGTGAAGTAGCAGAGGATAAATGCGGTATGGCAACGGATCTTGGAGCACGCGCAGAAGACGGCTCCTGATCTCCAAGAATTCAATGAGGAGATCGGTCGGCTGAAAAACAACAAAGCTGCCTGTGTAGATCAACTACCCAGCGAGCTATTAAAATACGGCGGTGAAACACTGGCTAGAGCGCTGCAATAGGTAATCGCCAAAATTTGGGAGGAGCAGATTTATCCGGAGGAGTGGATGGAGGGTGTCGTTTGCCCAATCTATAAAAAGGGTGACAAGACGGATTGCTGCAACTACCGCGCGATCACACTACTTAGCACCGCCTACAAGGTCCTCCCCCAAATTCTTTGCCGTCGATAGTCACCATTTGCAAGGGAGTTCGTGGAACACTACCAAGCGGGATTCATGGGTTTCCGCGCCACCACGGACCGCTTGATCGGCAGGTTCTGCAGAAGTGCCGCGAATACAACGTACCCACACATCATTTGTTCATCGATTTCAAATCGGCGTATGACACAATCGATTGAGATCAGCTATGGCAGATAATGCACGAGTACGATTTTCCGGATAAGCTAACACGATTAGTCAAAGCGACGATGGATCGGGTGATATGCGTTGTTCGAGTATCAGGGACACTCTCGAGTCCCTTTGAATCTCGAAGCAGGTTACGGCAAGTTGATGGTCTATCGTGCCTGCTGTTCAACGTTGCGTTAGAAGGTGTAATAAGAAGAGCGGGGATAGACACTTGTGGCACGATCTTCAGGAAGTCCGTCCAGCTTCTTGGCTTCACCGACGACATTGACATAATACGTTCGAATAATTGACACGCAACCAGATGATCACAGGAATTGGAAATGAAAGCTAAAAACGTGGGGCCTGCAAACAATACATTTTTGCAAAAGCCCAGGGCTTATTATTTGCTAGAGGGTAATTGACTGACCGCGATAAATTTGCTGTTCGTCGGTTGACCACTACATGGCGTGATTAATCATAGCTTGTCATGCTACAATAAAGATAACGGGTTATTGGCGTATAGTCTACAAACTAGCTATTGTATTTTTCATTTCTAGATTATTGTTCAATTTCAAAACAGAAATTGATGAATATTTGGAAAGAAGTTGTTCATCTTAAGACTGGATATTTCAAGAATATTTTCGTAAATCAGAGTCAATCAATTTTCAAATGGCATATTCCCGTATTTGTTCAGAGCACTATCAATCACCTGCACACTAAATATCATAGAAACAACACCCACCGGAAGGCCGGAATATTGATAAGCTACAGCAACAGATCGCTAAATAAATTAACCTTTTGCTGCATCTGCATTTTCCGTTATCTGGCTTTCCAGCACATGTATTAGTCGTGGCACGAAATCGAATCAGTTCACTCAACCGAAAAGACATACCAATGAGAAGAATAAAAGATGTTCTAGCCGCAAACAAGAACAATCCCAAATATCAGTAGAATCATAATACCATATTGCCTGCAAAGACCTTCGGAACAAAACCCCGAAAATCATCCGATTTGTACCATCAATGCAGAGATAGCTTTACAAAGATAACGAAAATATTGAAATCGGTACATCGCTTTTGAATTAAATCCCTTCCATCGTGCCGACGAAGCAAACTCTCAAATGGGCAATAAAACGATATAACACTTTTGCCTCATCTTTTCCATTGCCGTTGGCCATTGTCCTGTGCGTGAATGATGTACACGTACGTAGGTATGTGTGTTTGGTAATTTGGTATCAAACCGAGAGTGATAAGTCGAAGTACGGGGATCCCCCGGGGTACGTACCTCATCGTGGAAATTTAGTCTTTGACAAATATGACTGGGGAAAATTTCTCGTAAAAGTAAGACTCAGAGACAGATCCCGAAATTGTACCATTCAAGCAGATGTCCCAAAATAAGCCTTATAGGCGTGATTCAAACAAGAACCCCGGCAAAAACCATTAATACCGAGCATTGCGGTTTCGAACCGACTATGCTACGTGATGCCACAATGGGCGAGCTTATCAGCAATCTAACGGGACAAGGTGTAAGTTTAATGAACAGTTTTCACCCATTCCTTTTCTTACCTCTTTGATCTGCGGATATTTTTTCTTCGTTTCCAGCGACAGAACACGAAAATCATTCTGCAGCGTCTCCAGAAACTTTTGTGCCGCCTCGTTGTCTGTGGTTGTTCCGCTCACGAACGACATCCTTTACAGCTTGTGGTTTGGTTCGGTTTTAAGCCACTTCGGAAACAATCCTTCCTGTAAAACACTATCAAAGCGTAGTGAAGATGGTCAACCTTACGTAAGATTATGACCCGTTGGACAATAAAGTATCTGAACCTATAGTTCTTTTGAGGTAATCTCACTTCCCCCCAATAGCAACCAACTACTTTTTGTGGGGGGATAAGTCACATCACTGATAAGATTTTCCTTTCCTATCGAGCCGAAGAATCACTTCGCACTGCCGCGATACATTTCACAATCTGCAATGCATTGTTTTTTTCTCTCTATCGAAACGATGACACGTCAGTGCAAAACATTACTGCAAACATCAGCAAGCCGCACAGAAAGAACCAAAAATGTAAATATATGCAAAGTAGGCAAAGATTGCACCTCTCCGGTCCAGCAAATAGAATCACACAAGCACGGTAGCGATTTTCCTTGTTTTTGTTCCAATATTTTGTAATTACAATTCACGCAGCGAAAAATTTCACCGAGCTTCCTATTAGGAAACCTTTCCACTTATATCGAACGATTTGACACCGTCACTGGATAACTTTGGTGAACGTTGGCAAAGCACGTAATCATGCACATCTAAACCGAACCGAGTGGGAAATGCAAACACATTTTCTTCCCAATACACATTTTCTAGACAATTTTCCACCTAAAATTCACCGAACAGAAGTTGATGATTGATGATGATGTCGTTTCGCTTTTGTGATTATTCTTCGATCTTTCGCACTTTGACACATTGTGTGACTTGTCAGTGTGGAACATAAGTTCCACGCATGATTATTTGGACGAGGGGAAGGAATGTCACGTATGTGCGGACTTGTTTTTCAAAAAGGGCATATTTTCGAATGAACACAAAATTTAATTTGTGTGATTAAATTACGCTCCCAGTTCAGTTCAGCCGGAAAATGACCCGGAATGCTTGCTAGTTCTAGTTTGTATCCCGGCTACCCTAATAAAAAATATTATACACGAACTTTAACCCATATAGTCCAACGATTCCACATATTGTTTGGATGATACCGTGAAATATGTCGGTAGGCTCTTGAATGATACGATTCATTCATTGCCTAGTAAAGTTCAGCCGGAAATGAGCCGCGAATTGTTTTTAGTTGAATTCTGACAACCAGTGACCGTTATGTGGGTAAATTCGGTTTGATTATATGCAAAAAAAATAAAAAAAAACTGAGTTGCCTGAAATAGGCAGGAAATAAAATTAAACTCCACCCGAATAAAAATGTATAACGGAGCTACAGTGATTTTCATTGTTACATTATAACGAAAAACGTTGTAGAGATGTTGGAAAAAGTACAATGAATATACAATCAATTTTTTGGTTCTACAATCAATTTCATTGTAAACCCGCTTTTGAAATCGAAAAAGGGGGGTCGTTAAACGATGTAACAATGAAAAAATAGGGATCTTTAATTTGGAAAAATTGTATCAGTTTTTCATATTTATTGATAGCAGGTGTCCTATCGAGTGCACTCATATCATTCTCAAACCTTAATTATTCTTTTCTGATTGTTAAATTAAAAAAAAAAACAAATTAAATTCAACCAACAAACTGACAGTTGTCCAACTAAATGATGTATCTGCAAATATTTCGTCCGTCTCATTGTTAACTGTGACAGCACCCCACACTGCATGATCTGGTACTTTGGTAATCCGCTAACAGCCTGCCATCCCAAGTTTCATCTGCAAACTATGGTAGATCTGATAAGGCAACCTATAGAGTCGTGCAAGTCGCATGGGTTTGGATGTGTTATTGTCCTAAAAGGAAACAAACTAAAAAAAAATTGTCAATAGTTTCGGGCCTAAAAATTGGAAAAGGACTGAGATATTAACTCACGATACTAGTCTGCATCAGAATATGCCTTAACCCGCACACCCCTAAAGATCCCTATTGGCATTTTTTCGTACATTTTGAAACCACTTACAACGATTTAGGATTTTATTCTGTTGTAGATTTTGGAAGTCGTTGATTTAAATTGTTTTTACAACAATATTGCTTTTTGCCTTTCTCAATAGAAAGGTATTGCAATTGCTCTGAAAACCGACTTTTTAACAGAGGCCCGGAGGGCCGAGTGACATATACCATTCGATTCAGTTCGTCGAGTTCGGTAAATGTCTGTATGTGTATGTCTGTGTGTGTATGTGACCAAAAATGTCACTCATTTTTCTCAGAGATGGCTGAACTGATTTTGACAAACTTAGTCTCAAATGAAAGGTGCAACGTTCCTATAGGCTGCTATTGAATTTCTAATGGATCCGACTTCCGGTTCCGGAATTACAGGGTGATGAGTACGAACACGCAGAAAATGTCGATTTTAATAAATTTTGCAATGAATGTATAAAGGTGAAATTTTTTCCAAAATATGACCACAACTGCTTCGATTTGTAGTATTAGGTCACTAACACCCATTCAAAGTCTATTTGGCCACATTGGCCACCATCATCGGTTCCGGAAGCCCCGGCGGAAGTATCTAAATTCAGAATAACAGTCACATCGGTTTCTCGGAGATGGCTAGACCGATTCGATTACACTTGGTCTCAAATAAAAGGTATTGCGTCCCCGTAAATGGCTATTTAATTTCATCCCGATCCGACTTCCGATTCCGGAGTTACAGGTTGTGGCGTGCGATCACATAGCAAATTGTGATTCAAACCGATACTCCGATGAAAGCAAAAAAGGTAAAAATTTCGCTAAAATGTCTCTCAAACAACCTAAATTTGCTGTTCTAGGTCACCGACGGCCAATTAAACTTTCGTTGACTACATTGACCACCATAGACGGTTCCGGAAGTGCCCGGGAAAAGCGGCCATGTTTCAAAATTTACGAACTCACATCAGTTTCCCGGAAATGGTTGGGCCGATTTTCACAAACTTAGTCCCAAATGATAGCTATAATATCCCCACAGATGTCTTTAAAATTTCGTACGGATCGCTTATATGGTTCCGGAAATATAGACTAAATCCTCCGGTCACACAGGAAATTCCCATATAAGCCGGAACTCAATTTTTTTCAAAGGGGGACCCCATGAAATTTCAGAAATCGAATTCGTATTTTTGATGCCAAACATCTTTAAAATGCATGAAACGTCGAGATTTTATGTTATCCCGAAATTTTTTTTTATAAAAATCGACTTTTTGGGACTTTGCCGATTTCACACCTTTTTGCCTTTCTCATATAAAGAAAGGCTATGCATGACTGTAAAAACCACCTTTTAATCGAGGCCCGGAGGGCCGAGTGACATAAACCATTCGATTCAGTTCGTCGAGATCGGCAAATGTCTGTGTGTGTATGTATGTGTGTGTCATTTAAACTCACACAATTTTCTCAGAGATGGCTGAACTTAGTTTCATCTGAAAGGTATACCGCTCCCATAAGCTGCTATTGAATTTTTAGTTGATCCGACTTCCGGTTCCGGAGTTACGGGTTGAAGAGTGCGGTCACACAGCAAATTCCCATATAAACTGGTACCACCATGATGTTCAAATGATGTAAAACATTAAAATTGATGTAACATTACTCTAGTTTGCGGGTCTGGATCACTAATGATTAATCAAAGCAGCTTTGACCACATTGGCCACCTATGACAGTTCATGACGCCCCCGGGGAACCCGCCAAGTTCCTAAGCTAATATCACACCCATTCTCCTACGAATTCTCTACCGATTTTTACAAACCTGATTTCAAATGAAAGATACAGTAATACCATTGACTGCTGCTAAATTTCATTCGGTTCTGACTCTTGCTTCCGGAGTTACAGGGGTGTTTAAGCATACACTGGAATTTCCCATATAAATCGGTACAATCGTAATACCTCAGAGGCTAAAAACTATTGAAATGGTCACCAATCGTACTTCTAATCGCAGATCTAGATCACTGATTGCCAATCAAACATTCTATGAATATATTGTCCACTATCGACGATTCCGGAAATCCGGAATTCCGGGCTTATTCCACAATTAAAGTCACATCGGTTCTTCGGTGATGACTGAACCGATTTTCTCAAAACAAGTCTCAAATGGAAGGTAAAATATGCAGTTGAGTATTGCGTCGCCGCCCCTCCCCCCCCTTGCCTTGCCCTTACACCTCCCTCCTTCATCACTTCCCTCCCCTCGGACCACCCTCACGCCCGCATTTCCTTCATCCACCCCGTATACCGAAATAAGATGAAGAATTTCTGACGCATCCTCCACTCCCACTCTACTAACCCCCATTCCCTCCACTTTCAAACCCATTCCACCAAAATTTCAAAATATAATCACATGAAGATAACATTGAACTCATGCTGATTAAGCTAATTAAATATTATTCTTTTGCCTTTCTCATATACAAAGGTTATGCAATTGCTCCAAAAACCTACTTTCTAACCGAGGCCCGAAGGGCCGAGTCTCATATAACATTCGACTCAGTTCGCCGAGATCGCAAAATATCTCTGTGTATGTATGTGTGTATGTATGTATGTATGCATGTATGTGTGTGTATGTGAGGATTTGTTAACAAAATGCCCATATCGGTTTCTCGGAGATGGCTGAACCGATTTTTACAAAGTAAGATTCAAATGAAAGGTATAATATTCCCATAGGTTGCTATTGAATTTCATTTTCAACCGGATTACGAGTTGAAGAGTATGGTTACAAAACAAAATTTGCTGATTTGTCCACATCGGTTTCTCGGAATTTTCTGAACCGATTTTGACAAACTTGATTTTAAATGAAAGGTCCATCAGCTGCTGTTGAATTTTGTGTGGATCCGAGTTCTGGTTCCTGAATTACAGGGTGATACGTACGATCACGCAGCAAATCCCGATTCTAACGAATTCTGCGATGAATGTAAAAAGGTGAATTTTTTTCCAAAATGTAAACACAACTGTTGAATTTGTAGATCTAGGTCACTAACAGTCATTCAAAGTCTCTTTGGCCACACTGGGCACCATCGACGGATCCGGAAGCATCCAAATTCAGAATAACGGTTATATGGGTTTCTCGAAAATGGCAAGACCGATTTGATCAACTTAGTTTCAAATGAAAGGTGTTGGGTCGTCAGAAACTGATATTAAATTCCATCTCCATCCGACTTCCGACTCCGGAGTTACGGGTTGTGGAGTGCGATCACATAAAAAACTCCGATTCAAACCGATACCGCGATGAATGCAAAGAGGTGCTCTTATATATACTTACCAAGTGTAATAAGAATGAAAGACATTTCCATAATGCTATATTATACGAACCAGCTATTAAATCATAGTTTGTAGAAATGAGAAAAGCACAATTGCACCTCTAGGTGGATTAAAACAGGTTTTTCAGTTCAATATTACCGTGGCTGCTTTTTCTTTTTCAAAATTTTAGAACTCGAATAATGATATATTTTTTTGTATATAGTTGTCATGTGACGTATAATAATAAAATGCAATATATGCATTTAAAAGCTTTTAATGAATAAAAACAACGCACACATTCTCGTGATTCATGATTGAGCAAGGCACAATTGCACCGCTAGGTGGATTAAAATAGGTTTGCATGTTTTTTTACAGCGGATTTACTGTTTAAATGAATTTCCAGCAAAATTGTGGTTCATAAACATTTCTTTTTATTTGCGTATTTTTAATACATAGTTGAATCCAAGTCGGTGGATGCTTTCATAGTATCTTTTCTCAACGTTTAAATCGTTTCCTACAAGCGAATTGCTTACAGGAACACGCAGCCGTTTTAATCTATGCCCAAGAACGACACATGCACCATTGGCCGGAGCAAGATCATAATCTTGTCAGCTGAAAAATTCGTACAGTATTAAAGTTAGCAGACAAAAGCTTTAGCAGTGGTGGCAATATTGAAACATATTTCTACTTACTTAATTGTCATGTTCCACGGAACAATCTCCACTGCCGCCAAGAGCTGTTTTGTTTACATTTTGACATGGTGTCATGTGTTCTTTGGATGTTTATTCCCAAACGAGACATTCAGAACACACGCACATATGTTGCTGATTCTGAGTATATGTCGGGCAATCACAAAACTTCCCATCTAGTGTCGCTCTGCGATATCAGCTGCTTCTTATCTCCTGTCGACAATGCAGGCAACAAACTACCTGGATCAGTACACGGTGCCCTCGATACCGAAAGGAATTGAACTTTTAGACTGCAATCAACTGGCGTCGATCGCACATGTCGCCTGTAAAAAAATGGTAAATTAGATTTCTTATATTTATCATATTGTATTATAATATCTACCTGCTAAAGTTTTAAAACCGGAAAATATTCCACGAAACGGACATACGGAACGCCAAGGTGAAAAAATACGCTTAAAAATAACAACTAATTAAATGAACGAGAAAATGAAGAGCGTCATTTTTGTGTAAAATCTAAATGTACTGAAAACCAAAACATTGTCGTTACTATAAAACATATTGTTAACAACAGTAACTGTTGTAAATGCAATGTTCCGTTCTGTTTAGGCACCTCGTTCTTTGATTTGCTGTAATAGTTAACAACGACGAACGGCTTGTTTAAATAGTATTAGAATTTAAAAGCAATTCAAACCAAGTTTCTTGTGCCGAGTGGAATCAGTCGAAGGAAATAAGCTCTCCGTAACTTTCAGCAAAGTAAGGCAGTCTTTGCTTATAAAATGCCAAATTTGACAGAGCGAAGTTCACTTAGTTATGAATGAATGTAGTATCGCGATTCATCACTTCATTTACAGTGTTCCCGTTAAAATAATACAAAATATACTGAACAGTGCTGCCGAAACGCATATTTTGCGACTCTTGGTTTGGTTTGGTGAAAAAAATATTCAACTTTCTTGCAATTTGCAATTTTTGAAATTTCATGAAAAGTCCAGTAATCTTCCTAAAAACGTTATTTAAACGAAGATGTTTATAAAAGTATGAAAACTAACGATAAAAAAGGGAGTCAGTTATGAACGGTTATGAACCCTAACCTAGAACTACAGTTCACATATTTGAAGATTTCTTATGTTTAACTTGGGTGCATCTACTCAAAAATATAATCATTAACATCACTCTAGGAATGTATAACAAATTTGTATCAACTTAGAAAAAATGCATTTAATTTCCATTTTTGCATCAACTTTGCACTCCCTCGCAGAAAAGATTGCTTAACAATCGTCCTACGCTGGTCCACTTTGTTCGATGTTTTGTTGAATGTAGGGCTGTTTTTGTAGGGTTTTGACGTCTTACACGCAACGCAAAATATATTGCACACAACGCAAAATGCATTACGAATTTCTATTTTGATGGAAAGAAATGCATTTATTTTCGCTGATTTTTAAAAATGCATCACAAGTGATCTGCCCCTAGCTTCAAAACCATTTTCTTTCCCCTCTGAGTCGTACTTAAGGGAAAATATAAAAAAATTACATCAAATTACTTAGCGTAGAATGAAAAACACACGAACATAAACCTTATCTTGTTCACGCTATGAATCTGTAGATGTCGCTGAAGGTAATTGAGTTTTGCAGCAAAACGTCAATAGCTTTAATGCTAGTAGGCAATCGTCTCCTTGCTTTTTTGAACCCATGGGTAATGACAGTAAATCATATCTCGACAAACATATGATTACGGCCTAAAAGCCAACTGTCAAAATCCACTTTGAAT
Organism: Topomyia yanbarensis; assembly: GCF_030247195.1. Classification (NCBI taxonomy): domain Eukaryota; kingdom Metazoa; phylum Arthropoda; class Insecta; order Diptera; family Culicidae; genus Topomyia; species Topomyia yanbarensis. The sequence continues at coordinate 91,612,941 of NC_080671.1, forward strand.
GGAAATTCCGGACAAACAGTTATACGCCAATCACAGATGTTGGTAGTAAATGAAAGAGAAAAGTTTTATCTTTCATAAACTGTTGTAAACTGTGTTCGAATAGTAACGGTTTGTCTAGAATTTACATTCAAAGTGGATTTTGACAGTTGGCTTTTAGGCCGTAATCATATGTTTGTCGAGATATTTTGGTATGAGAAAACATTCTTTGACCAGTACTCAATAAGTTCAACCGGTAGTGTCTATATTCATTCTGTCAGGCCAATTGATTCTCACTTCCTCGCACATCCGACCCTTAGTCTGTACTTGCTATTTCCATTTAGTGAAGCGCTTTTTCTTGACTCGTTCTGGTGGATTTGGTTCAGTAATTTTTCTTTACGATTAAATCAGAACGTAATTGTAATTTTGCAATTTATTAAATATTCGCACGGTAACCTGTTGGTTTTACCATTACTCAGGTCAAGAATATGCGACGTCTGATGGTGTAATAACTTGCCATATCACTCAACAATAAAAGTCTGGCATCAATGTAAAAGTGCCGCAGACATTCCCTATACAAAAAAGAATCTTTTATATAAATCTCGCGGCATTGAAAAGGATAATAAAGTTATAATAAATAAACACAAAAAAGTTCCTTTCGTCGTTTGTAATTTGTTTACGTCGCGCGTATGAGAAAAAAGAGAGGGGAAAAAGATTAGTGACGTTTCGTCGTTCTAATTTTATATAGAATTCCCCGTCGAACTCGATGAAACATCTCGCGAGCTCTCTCGGGGGGTATAGCGGGTATTTACACACGTTTCACGTTATTGCCCGTTACGTCTGTAGATAGACTTTCGTGCACATTTTTAAAGCAGCAAAATAAATATTCTAACTTTAAACTGCACGGGAAACAGCAAATAAACAAACCAAACATCTTATGCACAATCCTAGAGAGGGCGCTCATTGTTGTTTTTATTAGTCATCGCAACAACCAATGCGATGCGGTGTGAGCATATGTTCGTGTGACAAATTTTTTTTGCTGTGAGTCAATTTGGGTTAAATTCGCAATATCTGTGGGTATACATTCCTACACGCAGAAATTTATTTATTCATCTATAGTATACGTTTCTATCTACTTCTCGTTTCTTCTGCTGTACATTTTATGCAGTGGACATATCCACTCATTTAATGCTTACTAGAAAGTATATGCTAGTAAATGCATAAAAATCACAGCATAAAAAAGCTGGGAATAGAAAGTATGCTAACTGATAGAGTGATCTGCCCTTAGATTATACTTGAAAATCACATGAGCAAGCAAATCTTTAAACGTTTTATTTAAAAATGTTTAGATCCTATACGGCGATTAAAAGTATACCACCATACTAGATATGTGCGGCGATGCATTTTATGTTCAGTCTTGTTTACGTTACGTAAAAACGTGATTGTTCTATAGAACTAATGGCACTTTGTTCACAAATTCGGAAACATTGTTTTTTCGTCCGTTATCTTCAAAATTAAAAAAACACCCTAAGCAAAGCGAATAAACGACGGGTCCACAGGCTTCGGTATCTTCAACGAAAATCTTGCTGCCTCATTCAAACTCAATGATCCTGCTTCAATTTACGTTGCAGAATTAGCTGCCATTCAGTATACTCTCGGGATCATTGACACCCTGCCCGCAGACCATTACTTAATCGTTTCGGATAGTCTCAGCTCCATTGAGGCCATCCGTGCGGCGAAGCCTGGAAAGCACTCACCGTATTTCCTGGGGAAAATACGGAAATATCTGAGTGCTTTATCCGAAAAATCTTACCAGATTACCTTGGTTTGGGTCCTAGGGGCAGATCACTTTAAAAATGTAAAACAAATTTGCATCAAATTAGAAAAAATTCATTTAATTTCCATTTTTGCATCAACTTTGCATTCCATCGCAGAAAAGTTTGTTTGACAAACGTCCTACACTCATCCACTTTGTTCGACGCTTTGTTGAATGTAGGGCAAGTTTTTTGTAGGGTTTTGACGTCTTACACGCAACGCAAAATACATTACACGCAATGCAAAATTCATCATGAATTTATATTTTGATGGAAAGAAATGCATTTAATTTTGCTGATTTTTTAAAATGCATCACAAGTGATCTGCCCCTAGTTTGGGTCCCGTCGCATTGTTCTATTGCGGGCAATGAGAAGGCGCATTAGAAGGCGACACTTACGAAAGACCAATTTGCTTCAATGAATTTTTCAGTATCTTTCGTCAGAGGACGCTCGAAAGTTGGCAAATTTCATGGAGTAATGGGCATCTGGGACGGTGACTACATTCTATTATCCCAAAGGTATCAACGAATGCTTGGTTTAAGGGCTTGGATGTGAACCGGGACTTTATTCGTACGATGTCAAGGCTCATGTTCAACCATTACTCGTTTGACGCGCATCTTCGTCGTATAGGGCTTGCTGACAGCAGAGCTTAAAAAAATTGACATCGCTGCATGAATTTGAAAGAAAACGAAATTCAATTCATGCCCGCTGCGATGAATGAATTTTTTTGGTTCGTTTCCATCGTCATTCGTTCTCCCAACGCAGCGCTTTCAGGTACGGACATGTTCGGTTTCAGAAGCAAAGTGAATTTTCTTTCTATGCTTGCTCTGAGAGGTATTATCGATCAAAAGTGCACCAGATATAGATTACACAGTTCACTTATGCTCGAAAATGTACAAGATGCTAACTTCTGCCTTCAAACTGTCGACATAATAACAAATGAATGCTTTGGTTGGTGAATGAATTTATGTTTCCTCTGCACTCAAGCATTCGATTCTGCATGAGATTTCAGTCAGTTGAAAAGTGAATGAATGAGAGAGGCGTTGAATCTGAATAAATGCCAATAATTATCCGAAATGTCGACCCTCCCCTCGCCCCTGCGATTACAGGATAGAAACCACTACAATAAAGTGTGCATATCCCCCACAATCATCAACCAGCCAACGAGAATGTCAATTTTACAATATGTATCCCACTTCCTATCTTTTTCCTTCACTAACATAAGAGGGGAGCAAGCCGACCCTAAAAACGGTTTTCTCTTCCCCCACTAACACGTGCGATGTACCTTAAAAAATGGATTATCGGCCTCGTTAAGCTACCGTATTTTGGCCTAAATAAACTTAGTTATATAAAAAAGCGAATAATCGGAAAGAGAATGAACTGACATCATAGTAGCTTGTATTATTTAGGTAAATGTAAACATATTGGGGATTCTCGAGTTCGCGGATTAGGTTTTACACCAACCGATATAACCCCACAAAATGAGCTAATGGCGAATGACCCACAGAGGTTAAAGCCACAAATAAACAACAAAAAAAATGAGCCGGATGAACTTTGTTTGGCAATTCTTGGTGGTTTGTTTACACGAGAGTGAGTTTGAATGTAACAGAAGAGCACCCGTTGCTCTCGAACTCACGCAACTGACAAATTAAACAAACTACCGAGAATTGTCAAACATGAACTTCATTCATCATGAGCTCATTCGTGTCGTCATCTTGTAGAACTCAATTCTTGAGCGTTTTTAAAAAAAGACATATCTGCAATGAGTTACTCTCTTTATTTACTTTCTCTTCTGTTAATAACTCGATCGCTTTAATATTTATCCCTCAACTCTTTGCATAATATGCTAGTTAAAACCACCATCTTTCGATCTGTACTGTAAAATAAGCGTAAAGTGTTATAGTGACGCCGTCAAAATCGAAAGAGACAGTAAACAAAGAGAGTAACTCATTGTAGATATGTCGTTTTGAATAAAAGCTCTAGAATTATCGGCACGGGAAAAATGCTTCAACGTTCGGCGAAGGTGCTTGTTAAAAATTGCCGGCGGCGCTCATGTCTACCCCATAATTCAAACTCGCGCAGTGAGCAAATTTTCTGGCAAAGACCGCTCTGCTAGATTTCTGTAAGTCTTGGTTTGGCAGCGCTGTCAGATTTCTGCGCGTATCTTGTCGGGTTAGTTGAGCTAGGATGAACTCGGTTTCGCTCGCGTTTTCTAGCAAATTTTTACAAGAACCGAGCAAAACCCTGACATAACTCGGACATAAACTGTGCAAAGATCCTGGCAATTCCTACCTGGTAGAATTTAGCATGAATCGAGCAAATCATCTGACAAAGATGTGGCAGGAAATGTGCAGATATCTTGGCCGTACATTTCTGACTGGATTCTGGATAAAAGTGAGCAGCATCGGTTGGTTTAACCACTTCTGTCAGAAACGGTTGTTGCATTTGAGCGAATTCGTTGCAAGAATATTCGCACAAATCGCGCAAAATGCTCGCAGAAACTCTGCCAGCACCAATTTCGCTTTGCTCAACTTTTGCTAACCTTCTGCTTGCCACGCTGACCGGGCGTTTTTCTCTGTTCGAGTAAAATGTCAATACGGCGTTTTGAAAACCCGCCCTTAAAATAGACCTTGCCGTAAGCAGTTACTATAGTACTAATAATTTTTGTATAATTTGAATGATTCCAGATAAAGTTTTCATTTACGCAGGGGTGCATAATGTGAATGGGTCCAAATCAGATTGATTACCTTCGTGCTGCACTGCATTGTCAGTTTTTACCGCTATCCTATCCCTCGGTGAGCATAATTTTCGCGCGTAACACATATGTTCCACAAACTTATTTTGATTGTCAAACGTGTTGTTGAGTGTCTGAAGCTGGAGCAGAAATTTTTTGAATAATGCTGTTCTAATATAAGTACCTAATAGGACGATCATTATTTAGCGTATTATTTAGGATTGTTCAAATATCGTAATTGTTGTTTAACATTTGATCAGATCAGACTTGCCAATTTTAAAGTCAGAAATGAAATCAGCAATGGAGAAGAGTTGTATGGAGGAAATCAGTCACACTGTTCTAGATTCTCTACAGAAGGTTTGTTTTTATCAATTTTATTCTAGTTAGTAATCTTGTTGAATACTATAGCTTCCTAATACAAACATTATGTATTTGACCAAAGAAATTCTTGGACGGATTTAGTTTAAAAAAACGATATTAATTTAAATCGAAAAATGTAAAACCTTTTCAAAACAGTATTCTTTGTTTAATTATAGTAAATTATATTTAATTGTGTATTATCCTAGAAATTGCCTGATACAAAGTAATTTGTAATCATTTACGGTTTTGTTGGTTACAAAAATATGTCAGTACTGGACTGTATATCAGGTCTAGGATACAAATTTAGGAAATCCATCCATAGTTATACTGGCAGGCTAACGTATTCCATAAAACTATGGAAGCATAATTGTAATTGATTTCCATTTTTTACTATTTTACATTCAATTTATCAGATATCAGTTCGAACAATATCAAACAGCTACGGACTAAACATAGCGGAAGCTGTTGCAATCCTTCAAAAATGGATCGACGAAAATGCTGCAAAAGCCAAACTTGCGCCGGAATTCATAGTCCGCGGCATCAATCCGCAGCGGGGAAGCGCATTTGTAACTGTGGCAAGCGACAAAAAACTTAAAACCATTCAATCCAAGGCCAAACAGGTCAGCAGTTTACTGTATTCGGTTGAAGTCGCTTCGGTATCCTCGCGGAAGATAACGATCCCCGAAGATCAGGAGTTCAAAGTGTACGTTTTTAACAATTCTGTCAGCTAATTTAAGTATTCATTGATCGCTTTCCATTACAGAATTAACCTTCCCTTGGAAGCGGGTAAGCGCGACATAAAAGTATTTGTACCTGCAGATCTTCCACCGGCCGCGGTTAAACCGGAACCAAAATCGAAAATAAATTCCATGTTTGCGGCTGGATCTTCCAAACCCGTTTCGAAACCAGAACCACCTAAACCAGCAATCAAAGAAGAGAAACAAAGTTCACCGCCGTTGACAATAAAACAGGAACCGGCTAAACCATCCTCGCCGAAGAAATCTCCAGCGAAAGGTTCTCCTAGTAAGAAAAAGGAATCCAAAAAACCAGTCACAGGAAAAGCCTCGATAGCTTCCTTCTTTTCTAACAAACCGGCGACTACAAAAGCTGCTGTTAGCACCCCGGTAGTGACAGTGAAGGAAGAAAAAGTTTCACCGAAAGAGGAGACAGCACAGGATAAGCAGCTGAATGGTAAGCAACAGGATGAATCTCAGCGTTGGAAGCGAATGATTTCTGACGAATCTGACGATGATGATGTGGTTCCGAACACGCCACAGGAAAAGAAGGAAACGAAAAAAGCGGGTGGTAGGAAAAAGTCGATGACAACCAAGAAGGAAGCTGCGAATAAAAAGAATGTCAATCCGAGCAAGAAATCTAGAATCCTGCAGATTGAAGATTCTAGTGAGGATGACGAGGGAGATGAAGATAAGAGCTTTAAGGAACCGGAAGAGCGAGAGATTCAGTTTGAAGCCGAGGGACCACAGGACGTGGAAATGAAGGATAGTGAGGAGAGGGATGAAAGCCCCACAAAGTCTGCAGACAATGATTCGAGCAGTTTGCAACGAAAGAAGGCCAAGGTTAAGAAACTGGTTACGAAGACATTTCAGGATGATGCGGGCTATTTGAGTGGGTATTCTTCTGGTTTTCACATTTACAGCATAACAAATTTCCCGTATTTCAGTTACCGTGAAAGAATACGAGATGGTTTCCGCTTCGGAAGATGAAGTGGATGATGTGTCTAACAACAATACCACGGAGGGTAAGGACATCGCGAAACAATCCCCACCGGATGGGGGCAAAGAAAATAAGAGTGTCAAAGCGGCAGATAAAAAGGTCAGCAAGGCGACGCCACCGACGCCCAAAACCAAACAGGGTTCGATAAAGAGCTTTTTCTCAAAAAAATAATTATATTTTCTTATGAATAAAATCACACCTGTTCTAGTTTATGAAAATTTCAATTTGTTATTCTAACGCGCAGGAAACCAACCGATTTTGGACCACCGATCACAATTTTGGGTCCCAAGAGGAAGCTTTTATTTTCTCATAAAGAAAGCCCACAATCACTCCAAAAATAGACTTTTAACCCGAGGCCCGAGTGTCATACTAGATTCAGTTCGTCGAGATCGCAAAATGTATGTGTTTTTTTATAGTGTAGAAAAATGTTCTAAAGAACCCAAAACTCAGGGAACGGTAATGGGTATCCACAACTTTTTGAGCTCTTTCCCTCCCTGACCTAGCCTATTCCGACGGAGAATTCCTCGGCGAAGTTCTTCCGAAACCGAGCTAACCAGCCAGGTGTCGAGGTCAGTCCGTCAATTCCGGTGGAGCAAGGCGTCTGGTATGCTGGTGACCCGAAGCTCCGCGACTGGTGGTGTCTTGTCCCGATCTAATCAGTCTAGTCCTTGGCGGTGGATCTAGCCTACTCCGACGGAGAGTTTCCCGGCGATGACTATTCTCCCGAAACCGTTGCTCGCGATTAATCACGTCATTTCCTGTGTAAGGCCTCACCACTATTTTGACATTTTCCAGGTTGATGCCTGGTCCTCCCGTTTCAAGCATTTCCCTGCGTGTCGTTTCGTTCTTCGAACATTCGAAGACTGCGTGCTTTGGCCTCCTCGACGTTCTCACACTCCGGGCACAACAGTTACGTTGCATGCCTGAACTGTTGAAGATACTTCCTGAAGAAGCCGTGGCCTGACAGGAGCTGGAAGTTCACCTCTCTGTGCTTTCTACGAACCCACGACGACGACCTTTCTTTCTCCGTATTGGCCCATTTCTGCTGCCATCACCATCAAATAGATTCTCACCATCTTCCTCACGTTTCGGGTGTTTCTTCGATTGTAGTACTCGATATTCTCCTCCAGGGTGATGCAGATGGGGATCATCGCGCGATAACGCCTACTGACTCCAACGATATTGTTCAGTACGCGCTCGCGACTCGTTTGCTCATCAGCCGGAACGTCCTGTTCAGCTTTTCACAGACGTCTCGTGCTGCTTCTCGAACCACCGACGTTTGGTATGATCCTCGGTATTGCGTACGTCGCCTTCGACGACCTTTCGCAAGTGTAGTCGACGTGGTTGTTGAAGCTCAACCGGTCGTCGATGGTCACTCCCAATTGCTTCAGTGCACACTTCGATGAAATCACGTGCCCTCCGTCGTCGATCCGCTAAACTGCTTTGCAGTTGCTGGTCAACAACACGTCCATCTTGGGGTGAGCTATCTGCAGCTTTACTCCGTTCATTCAGCTCTCGATCGTGTCTATTGTTTCCGTCACCGACATCTCCGCCTCCTCAAGTGTCTCACCGTTATTGAAACGTCATCCGCGAAACCGTGGACTTTCTGAGCAGCCGTAGTATCTAGCCTTATCGTACACCCCGTCCCAAAGAATTGAACCGAGAATGGAGCGTTGAGGAACGCCCGCTGTGAATCGCATTGACTTCTGCCCTTCGTTCGTCTCGTACAGCAGCACTCTAATCTGGAAGTAGCTTTTCAGGATCTGGCATAGATAATTGAGGACCTTCATTGTGTGCAGCGCTGCAATGTAGTATCGATCTTCTCGCTTCTTTTTAGATGCCTTCTCGACACTCTCGAGCACTGTTCAAATTACATCCATTGTCGATGCACCTTTGTAAAATCCGAGCTGTATTCTAGACAGTACGTTCTTATCCTCCGTGCAGTTCGTCAGCTTGTTAAGGCCATTCCGAGGCCGGATCACTCGATGGTTTCCCTTTTTCAGCTCGTCGCTAGTCCATTCTCGATCGTCCGTCTTTGCTTCTTCTTCTTCACCGTACGGTATCGGTGGCCAAATAGTTGAATCGTACTTAGGGAAGAGACCCTCAACGATTATCTTCAGCTTACCCTGGCGTGTACTTCTCGGTACAGATCCTTGTGACAATCTGATTTACTACGCTTGATATCCCATTTTAAAACGGTCCTAGCTTCCCGAAACTCCGCCTTGTGCACCTCTATATCTGACTCTGATACTGATCTATTGGCGGGCTCAGAGCCTGCTGGCTCTGAGACAGGCAGTTCGTAGCGTACATTGGACGTCGTAAGTTTGACGTGGTCTACTCCGTGGCTCAAATTTTCGCAGCATTATGGCGTCACAGGGCGTCACCATCCTTTTTGTTAGATCAGTCGCACCAACGTTCTCGGTACTGCTGTCTGGCCGAAGTACCTCCACAAAGAGGCTTTTGTTGAAAGCTTTCGTCTTCCAATTTTGCTCACTAGATATCCTTCTCCCATTTCAAGTCGGTGTTATTTTTCCTTACTGAGGGAATAGGCCAGTATATAGGGGTTTCCCCATTATTAGGGTTCTGATTTGCGCGGCAGATCCTGGTGCCTTTACAAGCATTTCAGATTTTCGTATACAAACAAAAAGGTAAACAAACAAATAAACACATTTTACCGTGTTTATTCTCTCCACTTCTGCTGCTGTTGATCTGCTATGGTTAGGCAGAAAGGCGGGTGTTGTCGTCCGATCGGCTGAGAGAGCAACAGCCGAGTTTCCTCCGATTTCAGTTGGCTGCCCCGGCAGCTGTCCTTGACAATTAGCAAGGGAGGCGAGATTTGCTCTTAAGTTGGAATCTCCCTAGCGACGAGGCGAATAATATGGTGGCTATGGTGTTTTTATGCTAAGACCTTTGATAGAATCTTTGCAGAATTGGCACAGATGCATTCGTCGGAGCTTTTTCGGTATTATGGCTTGTTATTGAGGTTGAACAGAGTCAAACGCTGCCCAAACCTCATGAGCAATTTCCGTGACTCAATCAGCTCCCAGCAATATCACGAGCTACTCGGATAGTCCCTGGCGGTGAACTCGCCTACCGCCAACTGAAAGTTGTATGACGGCGGAATTTCTCCAGACACCGGTACCCGTTCTCTTGGGCCATTTAACTGATAGCTTTATCGAGATCTACTCAGATATCCGGCGGTGAAACTACCCTACTAAAACTGAGAGTTTACCGGAAGCGGAATCGCTCTCGGTATCGTTGTATGTTTCGTAAGAGCTTATTAGCACTCAGTCAATTATAATATGCTGTATTGTGAATTCCACGACGGTGGATTTGTCTCTATATCGATCTTCGTTTTCGTGAGCCATTTAGCTCCCCGCTTCGTCCGGATCTGCTCGATCTAGTGCCCGGCGGTGGATCTAGCCTACTCTCAGCCAATAGGTGCTGAGGTCTGTTCAGAGGTTCCGGGTGGAGCGTAACTTCCGGTGCACTGGCGTCTCAACGACCCACTGCTCGCTATTCGACGCGATCTACTTGCTCTAATCCCCGGCGGAGGATTTAGCCTACTCACTTTATCTGGTTCCCCGTCGACCCGAACCCGTTGCTACGTCGCATACTGCTCAACTGGTTCCCGGCGATGGACTAATCTACACCGGCGGAGAGTTCCCTGGCCATGGAATTTCTCCCGAGACCCGATTTGTGTCGTGCTTCGGGAAAAGACTCTCCACGATGATTTTCAATTTGTCAGTGTACATTTCAGCTGGCGTCGTTGGATCATTGATATTGCCCATCACGACACGGTCAGCGTTGCCCCAGGGGTTAGCGTCTGCTTCTCTGCACAGCTCCTTGTAGCAGGTGGACTTGCTCAGCACTATCTCGCGCTTGAAAGAGCCCCCACCGCCCAGGAATGTCACCTTTTACTCTTCTCTGATTGCCTCAGATCTTGCTCTCTGAACGCGTCTTCTGGCTTTTAGGCAGGCAGCACGGTGGATGCTTAGCCTTTTGTTCCACAAAGACGTTAGGCGCCGGCAGCTCCTCGGCATCAATTTCTTCGGCATTGTTACGTTACATACCCTCGCTACTGTTTGCGACAGCTGATATATATTTACTTCAAAAACCAAAAGAAAAGTTAATCGATGAAGCCTTGAGTGTAAAATTGAATACATTTTCGCTTGATGCCCTCCATCAAAGTCTTTCCAGTGTCATCCGGTACCAGTTTCTCAGTTTTTTTGACATTAAAAATGTCTTACTCCACTATCTGGGGCTAGGTGTCATTCTAAAATCTAAACTATCTCCCATGTAACGAAACTATGCAAGGTTTGCACGCTTATAACTCCGATATTACTAGATGGATTTTAATCATTCATACACCAACCGATTCAGAAACACCTAACTTAAATATTGGTAATAATTTAATATCTCCCCAATAAAAGTAGACTTTTGGAAATCGGTAAAATTAAAAAGTTCACGAAAAACGGGAAAATTACCATTCGTGAGGCAGATTTCTCAGACACAGCCATCAATAGAGGGCAGCTTAGTTGCTCAATGAAACACGAAAAGTCATAAATAGAAGCAACGCATGTTCGTTTAAATCAGTTGTTGCTCTTATCCCATACGAACAACATCGTGTCCGGGCGATGCAATAAGCGCTATCGATTTTCGGTAACATTGGCATTCGCATACACTCGCACCTAAGTGACTAAACCATATACGGTTAGTTTATAAATAGAGGTGACGCGTACCCGTTTGAATCAGTTTTCGTTCTTATGTCGAACGGGTAAGACCATGGCTGCAGTGTCTGGGCACTACACTAAGCGGTAGACGCTATGCATTTTCGGCAGCGGTGGCCGTGTGCGGATTTTTCGGGTACCAGCACGGTGAAACAGAATGATTTGCAAAGTGGGTGGGTGGGGTGGTTTGGATTTAATTCAATGCGGTGTGTGCTGCGAGTGTTGCGTTTGAAAAAAATATATTTATTTTTATGCATGCGTGTGCATTGGAACTTGTTAATCCATGTTTAAGGCTAGTTTACAGTTCGGAAAACGTGTCACGGGATTTGGGTCCCTGTGTATTTTAAATGGAGCTCGGGATTTCAAATCCCGTGACGGGAAATGAGTCTACACAAAAATGACAGTTTTCCTGAAGTGTAAACCCAACCGCGGGAAACATCACGGGATTTTAAAACTCTCCACACAGAAATCCGGCCGGGAACAATTCAACACAAATTGTTTCCGACGGGGAAAATAGTATTTTTAGAAGGTTTGCGATTTGCTGCAAGTTGGATACTGTTTGTATTTTTAAGAAGCAGCAGAGTTTTTGGTTTGACAGTTTGGAGAGATCTCGGCGGGAAATTTTCCCTGATCAAATCCCGACGCAAATCCCGTGCGAAATCCCGTGATCCATTTCCCAAACTGTAAACTAGCCTTTACGGCGCTTTGTAGCTGCGTAGGGTAAAGAGCCTATTGGTTTTCATGTTTCATATTTCGGTTTTATATTTTTTATGAGTAAGGCATCTGACAACGTGCTTCTGTAGTTATTGCACTGTTCAGCAGCGTAGTATTTTATATAGGAGAGTACAGCAGCAAATTTGAATTGCAAAACGCAAAAAAAAAAAAAACGTGAGTCGATATGTGTGATAGGTAAAATTCATTTGCACGCTCTTGAAAAAAGCTACATTTTTAATGTCACCGTGGTCGTGTCCTGTACACAACCCTTTAATTTTTTCCATTTTCTTAACATGTCCTTCTCGTCTTTGATTGTCTTCTTGCTCTTCCGAAGTTCCCGCTTCATCATTGCCCAGTACTGCTAAACCGGGCGCAGCTCCGGACAGTTTGGCGGATTCATGTCCTTTGGAACAAAATGGACAGAATTGGCCCCATACCACTCCAGGACACTTTTAGAATAGTGGCATGATGCCAAATCTGGCCAAAATAGCGGAGCTTCGTCGTGCTGCTGCAAGAACGGAAAAGGCGCTTCTCGAGGCACTCAGATTTGTAGATCTCGCCATTTACTGTGCCCTTTGTCACGAAAGGCTCACTCCTCAGTCCGCAAGAGTAGATAACCTGCCAAATGAGATATTTGGAGGCGAACTTCGACATTTTCTTCTTCTTAAATTTGTCGTCCACATAGAACTTGCTCTTGCCGGTGAAAAACTCCAACCTCGGAATTTGCTTAAAATCGGCTTTTATATACGTTTCGTCGTCCATCACACAGCAGCCATATTTTGTCAGCATCTTCTCGTAGAGCTTCCGTGCCCGAGTTTGAGCCGTCGATTGTTGCCGCTCATCGCGGTTTGGGAAGTTCTGTACCTTGTATGTATGTAGTCCAGCTCTCTTCTTTGCATTCTGGACGAAGATCTGCGACATGCCGATTTTTTTATCCAAATCACGGCTTGAGACGTTGGGATTTGCTTTAATCATCCGCTTCACCTTTCCCTCCGTCTTTTTGTTCTCCGGTCCCAGTTTTCTTCCAGCTCTTTTGCCGTGGCCCAACGTCAACCGCTCCTGGAACTGCTTCAACACACTGGAGACGGTTGAATGGTGAATGTTCAAAATTGTTCCCAACTGCCGGTGCGACAGATCAGGAAGGTGTTTGGAAAGAATTTGTTCTCTCGACTCGTGTTGGTTCACCTCCATTTTCGTTGAATCGAAAAACACGACTTCGAGTTTGACAGCATGTAAACAATAGTCCTCACTCTCAGCGTCACAATACAATACCAATGGTGTAGTGGAACAACTGGTGGTCACTATGTGGGTACTGCTCACTAACTCGTCAATTCATGTTATCCTTGAGCGGCGCATTGCAGGATGTTACGTCGATCATAGAGTCCCGGTCGCCTTTACGGAATGTGATAGCGGAACCTTCGTTGCACAGTCTTACATTTAGCTTCGCTAGGACTTCCAAAAGACTGTAAACCTCTTGCGTTGGTCACCCTGTTACTCCACTCCATGCCCCAAGAGGTAAAATCTCCTATAACAGCCGGCGTTCGTTTAACTAACGAGTTGGTTAGTGCGTCCAGCATCCGATTGTACTGCTCTGATGTCCACCGTGGGGGAGCATAACAGCTACATATGAATACGCCGTTGATGGCGATCACGAAGCCTTCGTGTGAGCTATCCAGCACCTCTTGGACAGGGGAATCGCCCACTGTATGGCTTGCCGCCATCCTTGCACTATCCAACTGCAATAATTATAACGTCGCACATCGTTTCTGTTTTTGAGCCATAACAGTTGCTGTGCAATGTCGCAATGATTGAGATTAGGCTGGGTTATCTCCAGCATCATTGGCCTGTCTACGCCTTTTTATACTCTGGGCATCAGTAGTCACCCGTCTTTGTGCAGAGCACTTCGGTTGCTTAGTGCAGTCTCCAGCAATCCTTCTCCCCATATTTTCTGCACAGATCAGATATCAGGTTACATTGCTCAATTAGTTCGCATCTCACTTTGTCTTCCGTTGTGACAGATTCCTGCACTCGACTACCTCGCTTCTTGAATTAAAGCTTTTACGTTTGCTTCTTCTACCATCGCTTCTGCCACGAGCTCCCGATAGGTCGAGCTCTTGATCAGTGAATCCTACTTCTGCTTGAACAGCATCTCACCTTTCTGATTGTATCTGGTTCTTACTACGTTCTTCCCCAGCTCCTTCAGTTTGGGATCCTCTCTTACCCTTTTGAGGATCGCAGCCTACGTCAAACCGTCGTTTGCTTTAACGACTAGAACGTCTCTCCTATACCTCTCCTGGTGCGGTCGAATGTCTTCTTTCTTTTTCTTCGTTTTTTTCTTTTCCTCTCTTCTACACTACTGTCCTCCACCGAGTTTCTTGAGTTTCTTCGGTTCCTTTTCCTCTTTTGGTGTTCCCCTTACTCTTTTCACAGAACGGGAACCGGTCATCCTTCAGCTTCTCGTAAGGTTTAGCTTTCGCTATCTCCATGGTCTTCAGTGTTTTTTCGGGGTTTTCAGATCTCTCCAGTAACGCCATTTGTTCGCATCTGGCTGCTATTATGGCAGATTTGATTCTAATTACTACATCGCTGATCTGTCCGTGCACGTTGTGCTTGCTATTTACGAATTCCTAGAGCTGTTCGATTTTTTGCCTCAGCTTCGTCACTTTAAGCCAGACGTGCGTACCTGAAACCCTAGCTTTCCTTGGCGCTTGTGCTCGGTATCACTTTCCTGGTCTGCTCCTGTTGCGGTTGAATTTGCTGTTGAACTTGGTCGTATTGCTGGGTCGGCGAGCTTTGGCGAACGGGTTCACCGCACTTGCTCAGTTAGTTTTTTTATTTTTGTTTTTTTTTTGTCTTCTTTCGTGCTTTTTGGGTCCCAGATCCTAGTCACTATCTACGCCCGAAGTAAGTAGTCATCACTATATGATTCCTTGGTTATCGCATGCGAGGGTTGACGCGGTGCTTCATGGAGTACAGCGTTCAGAGTCGGATCGGCGCTAGTCAATAACGTTCAATAGGGATCTTTAATTTGAACCTACTTCCACCGGCTAAGGTGCCGGGTTACGAACGTACATATTTAGAGACCTACCAAAGTTTTAATGGGACGAGCCAGTGCCCACTTGCCGTTTCGGGGAATTGTAACCCATCGTTACTAGGGTAGTTGAATGGCGTGGCTTAACTTTAAGTTAGGTGGAGGCGAGCTTTGCTCCTTTGTCGGAACCTCATCAGCGACGGTTGTGACGAATCACCGGATTCTTCACTCCCTGCAAAGAATGCCGGAACACACCGTAGTGTTCTTCCCAGTGGGAGCCGCTGTCCACTCTGCTTCGACCTCCTTGGCTGTTAGCTGGGACGGAGAGCAAGGTTTGTTTGGCTTATCCGGCCCAGCGAAGGCGGGCTAGTGCGTGTGGGTCCTTAGCGGTTAGCCAGGGAAACGAAAACTCCTTTGTAATTAGCTTCCTCTGACGGCGATCCTGCACAGTAAACACTATGAGCACCCAAGCCACGAGACAGTACTTTTCGACGGTTTTCTATCCGTCACATACGCGCACTATTGCTGTTGTGGCGATTAACTGTCCTAAGATGCGTGTCAAGGACGTCTTCTTTCCACCGTGATCTGTCATTAACTGTTTTTCTACGGAGGCTGCCTTTCTTCTTCTTCTTCTTCTTTTCTTGTTGAACTATCTGCTGACAGTTCTGTGTGAGGGCTAGTGACGATGACTATATTGTCCTGTTGTTTTGTGGCTGGAGTATTTGAAAGAATAAAACCTGAAATGAAATAAATATAAACGAGTTTCAAAATGTATAAACAAGTGTATAGTTAATTATTGGATATTATGAATGCTATAAATTGACTTTGATTTCTTTGATAAATGCTACCACTTCCTTAAATATATCTAAATTTTTTGACTTGAATAATTCAGGTAAGGATGAAAAACTACATTCAAAGGAGTATTTAGATCGGATGCGTCCAAACTTACTACAAAACAGAATAATGTGTTCTGAAGTTTCAGGTTCCGGACATATGTCACAATCTTCATCTGATTCAATTTTCATTTTTGCGAACCAATATTTTGAGTAATCATGACCTGATATCAATCTATTTAACAGTCTTATGTCACTATGTGAGAGATTTTTGTTAAGATACCAAGGATCCGATTTAAATTCGTCTTGAAATTGATAAAATTGAATTCCTTTTAGTTCGTTTACAGCATAGTTGTGATACCACAGATTTGTTTTTTGTTTCATTTTGTTGTCAGAGTATAAGAATGCATCTTTTAACAATATGACATTGGATAAGGTCATGGTTCCCTCTACTGCACTTTTCGCAAGGCTATCTGCTATATCATTACCTTCTAATTCTATATGACTCGGTATCCACTGGATTGCCACCGACCAAATAGACGCGGTTCGTAATATTCTATTGAGGAGTTCGCTATTTTTGTTATTTTTTAAAGCTGTACTTAGAGTGACACATGCTGATCTTGAGTCTGTATATATATTACCGCGTTTTGAGTCCTGTTATTGTTTATTAGATTTATCGCTAAATCGATTGCAATTATTTATGCTGTTCTTATACATGTTTCATTTTTCGATTAACTGATTATCAATTTTTTGTCAAGAGTGGTATTATTGTTTTGAAAAAGTATTGCTTTGGTTTTATTAGGATTTAAAGTTTAGATTTTTTATTTCAGAACTAAATTTTTGAAGAAAAACCGTCTCTTTGATTTTGTTTAATGGTATTTACAACAAAGTTCACGCAAGTGTTTTTGCGAAAACCAAAGGATGTTATTGGAATAATGCTGTTTGATTTTATAAATTGTTGAATTTTAGTCAAAACGGCTGTGTTAATTGTTTTTGTTATCGTTGGTACGAGTGAGATTGGTCTTTTGGAGTCTACGATGATGGATCTTTGCCAGGCTTAGGAATAGCTAATTTTTTATGGTTTTAAGAGATAATGGTAACTGACTGTTTTTCCAAAATTTGTTTACTTCTCGTAAAATAGCGTTTTTTGATTCTATTGATAGAGAGCGCAGCATTTCAAAAGTTATTTTATCTTCACTGGGTCCAGATTTTTTTTTTGTTATTTACTATTTCATTAAATGTGGATAAGTTGAGTAAATCGTAGTTTATGTAGCCATATGTGCTGTCTATTGGGCGAAAATCATCTTTGCCAAAATGTTTATCTAGGAATTATTTTGCAAGGGTTTCATCTTCATATAGTATGTTATTGTTTATTCGTTTTTTGTGTTTACCGGTTAATTTGTTGATTTTGTTCCAGAGTTCTGAAGATTTTAACGGACCACTTCAATGAAAACTGTGGTTATGTGACGTCTTCGCAAAACAAATTGTTTCTCCGTATATATCGCTCCAATTTCGTTGAAATCTTCTTACTACCTAAAATGAAGTTGAAACAATATTTAGGAATTTACCGAAAAGCGAAATATGCATTTATTACAAAGATTTCCTGTCCAGAAAATTATTGGTCCTGTATAAATCCAATCAACATGGCTCATTTTCGTAGCTCAATTTTCTAGTCAGGTTATCTCCGTAAATCAATAAAAGATAATGCTGAACTTACCTTGATCCCTTTGTGACATTCCAAGGAAACCTTTTTAATTCACTGCTTCCACAAAAAGTACTCAAAAATCGGAATTTCCTGTCCGAAAGATTTGGGTGAAGGGATGTTTATTTACATCCATATCGGCAACACTATGGTGTTTGCAATAGTTTGCATGCACAGCGTAAATGTGGATAATATATGGTCAAAAGAAAATATCGAATATTGTACAATGTGCTTATAAGCATATAATCACATATCTCAATAAAATAAGCACTGTATCTAGCTTATTTCATTTTGATCATGAATATTGACATAAATTTTTCCGAATTTATAATGTAGAATGTTCTGAAAACATCGTTGCATAAATGACCATTCGTAATCGAACATTTGTTACATTGTGAAAACATTTAGCGTATAATGATATTCCATGGCCATCTAGCTTCAATTTGGCTTGTTTGTTGACTCAAATGACATGACTTCATTGACATCAATACCTTTATCTAGCATGCTAATTGAAAAGAGTTTATATCAATTTTAGAAAATATACACTGCGAAAAATATCGAAATGCTTGATATGTTGATCTTTTCCATTCTTCAAAAAAGCAAAACTGAGTAGTGAGCATGAACACTAATGATAGATTATAATGAAAATATGGAGCTGTTTTCAAGATAAATTAGTGTCAGAAATACAACTGTCAGCAGTTGATTATAATTGGTAATAAGAGTAATAAGAGCGTGCTGTATTCAAATTCTGATAGAAAGAGTTCGATGACTCCGAGCAAACTAGGTAGCAACATGTGTGTCTGCCTATTATGAAAATAAAAATGCTTACAAGGACGACCAATTTGTATCGCAATACCGACAAAAATGTTCCCCAATTCGGGAATAAAGTGACATGAATTCTGGAATAATCGTGTTTCTACGTTCGGACACAGGACCGTTAACAGAAATTCATGTGTTTTATCAACGTTTTTATAAACAATTTTCCGTAACGCCAGATTTATTGATTTTTTATTAACTTTGATCACGGGTTTCGCTTAGTCATTGACAAATCGTTATTACTGTCTGTGATCTAGTTGATGAGCATTTTTCATAAACCAAATGTTGATTAGTGAATTTATTCATAAATTCAAGAACATTGTTCACGGTTTGACGTGAACTGATTTATGATTTATTACATCTTGATCATGATAAGGTTTTTGTGGTTGTGAACAGAGTTAAAAATATTCAAAGTCATTGAATGAAAATTGATCATATTCAGCCGCATTCATTTTCAATATTCAGTGACGCAGCTGAAAACTTCAAACGAACAAACCGCCCATTCATCCATGCAGATTTTCATTCGTCTCCGATTATTACACTAAGCGACCGTGCAGCAACGAATCAAACGTATCAAAGTGGGCCCTGACACAATATAAGCGATGATGATTGTTGTTTCATATACTTTTCCGGCATTTGAAAACATTTTCCTAGATAATTATTGAAATGAATATAATGTACGATATTCAACTGAATGAATAACATGGATATTTGAATGAAAATTTTTTTCTATTCACCGCGAGTCGCATCAGGTACATTTTCTGCCGTCAAAAAAGTGCTTCGATTATTTTTAACTCTGGTTGTGAATGAGGCAATAAAACTACTGCTTTAGTTTCACGAAATAATATTCATGGATCCCTTCAAGCCTCGTAAACTAATTCCGAGTATGTTAGTCACGATGAACCCTTCTTATTCGTAAAATAATTCACAAAATCAAAATACGTTTCCAATTTAATGATATAGTTCATGAAATGTGCAATTTTGTGCATGCTTCATGCTTGTGAAATTTAAAAGATATCTCTAATCATTGGCACTTTCATGCAACTCTGCACCAGGTCTGAAAATTTTCACGTGAACGATTTTACAAAATTTTGGAATATTATAATTATAAGTATATAATAATTATAAATTGTACATATAATATACAACGCAAAACGAATATTAAATTTGTGACTAAGTTCCTCAAATTATAAACGTGAATGACATTATTATGCCCGAAAAATCAGATAGAAAACTCATCAACTAATATAACGACAATGTACATAGTAATTGCGAAAATCGTGACTAACCTCTTGACATCATGAACATCGTTCAATATTCTGCTCTTTTGGTCGAAACAGTGTTTCTTCAAATTATGAACTAGATTTGTAAGATAAAACTAAACATATTTGGCACACAACCGCAGTGATCTTACTAAATATTTGAGTGCGACACAATATGATATTTGGAGTGAACTAGTTTCAGGGCCGGTGTTAGGGTAAAAGCGTGGGGGACTAGATAAATACCGCATTTTTGCAATACTAGCATAACAATCTGATAAAATTACCCGCGGTGCATTTGGAGCACATGGCATTGTGGTACATCGAGGCTTTCAGGCGGTAGTATTGTGCGTGCGAGACACCTGCTCGTCTGATTTCAAATTTCAGATTTGTCCAAAAATTTCAAGTGGGTAATTACCCTCTCAGATATATTCGAGTGGGTAATACTACTCATACTACCTAGGGCATCCGCCATCTCTGCCTAGTTTTGTGAAAAAATTATATGCAGTAGCAAAATGCAGAATTAGAATCATGCGTAACCGTAGTTATCAAATAGAGATTACCTCAAGACGCCATTTATCTATGCATTCACTGGTTGAACAATCTGTCTCGCTGCAGTATATCTGATTTCTTTGTATCCTCAAAAATTACTATCAAACTAATTAGAGCAGGTGAGGTTTCGACCAGTGCAGTGTTTGCAACGTAACTTTAGCAACATTCTCTCTAGAGGTTGTAATCTCTTTTTTGCAAACCATTCTAATAAAGCTCAGCTGGAAAGTACGCCGGCATTATGGCTGGTTGTGGTAATTATTCCGACGCCAGTAACAAAACGAATACTAATTACAATCGGTTGTGTCCCTGGAGATTGAAAACTAACCGGTCACCAACAAGAATTCTGGCTGGACTTACTAGTGTGTTCGTTACTATACATAATATACTGAAACTTTATTTAGTCAGCGATAGTAAATATTTCTATCTGCCTCTTGCCTCTTCAGCTGTAAATTGCTCTTTTTGACATTGTATGCTTCCTAGAAGCACATGCTAAAAATGCATAAAAATCACAGCAGAATAAAAGAGACGGAAACAGAAAATATGCAAACTCTGCATTTTTTCTCAGTGTATACAAATTAGCAAAAAGGAACTTTTTCAAATAAACTGCTAGATTTTTGCTTGGTGTGTCTTGTCAGAACCATCAAAGTAATCGTCAGTGTTCCTAGAATGTTTTCCGTGGCCAAGCATTTTTTTCCATTGAAGTGGTCCCTTAAGGATGGGATTGACTTTCGATGTATTCGACAAATTTTATATTGATTTCTTCTTTTTTAAGTTTTGAGAATACAGCTTGAGCTTTCTTGAAGTTAATCAGATTTTGCGTAGTCGATTGCTTGTTGAAATCTCCTTTTGAATCATGCAGGTCATCACCCCATGCGGAATGATGTGCATTCAAATCGCCTCCAATGATCACTTTTAAAAAAAAATCAATTTTCAAATATTAGTGTTAAACTAGGGGCAGATCACTTGTGATGCATTTTTAAAAATCAGCGAAATAAAATGCATTTATTTCCATCAAAATAGAAATTCATAATGTATTTTGCGTTGCGTGCAATGTTGTTTGCGTTGCGTGTAAGACGTCAAAACCCTACAGAAAAACTAGTCCTTCATTTAACAAAACGTCGAACAAAGTGGATCAGCGTAGGACGTTTGTTAAACAAACTTTTCTGCGAGGAAGTGCAAAGCTGATGCAAAAATGGAAATTAAATGCGTTTTGACGTAGGACTACGTCCTTGTTTTCGATATGGGGGTGCACTCTGAAATTCTACAAAAATGGTATGTAACGAAAAGTGGTCCAATTTTAAACGCATATAATTCAGCCATCTCACGATAAATTTTCAAATTTTTTGCGCAAATCGCCCCGAAATACTTCTAAGAATAGATTCCAATAGATAAACCCAAAGATTTTTGATATCATAGCATTAAAACATTAAATAATATACAACCTTGTCAAAATATCGCGCATTTACACACAGAAGATAGCGCTTCCCAAGCCCTGTACGACGGATTGGTGTACCTAGTGCGCAACGCTTCTATGAATGACGTCATCATCGACTATTTAAAGAACGGACTTGGCCAGACACGCTCAGTTCCCTGTTGAACGGCTGGTGAAGCAGATCACTGCGCTGTGTTTTTTACAGCCAGTGTAGCTGAGCTAGAAGTCCGTTACACTGGCTGTGGAGGGACGCTACCCTGTGTCGTCCAACAGGCGACCGCTCCAACTGCTTCCTAAATGCCGCTGTAATGTTGCCAGTACATTTTTGGTTTAACTAGCACATGTATTTGTTATTTGCGCATGAAATTAAGTAATGTAGTGGTAGTAATAAGCTTCCCATATTGGTTTAAACGCAAGGACAGTTTTTAAAACAGGATTTGATTAATTAGTTTAGCTCATCTAAGCAATTTTATCAATTCTGTAATTTAAAAGGAATTTTACGGAACTTGGTGAATTTGGCCCCACTTGCAACTGGTATAATCAACCTGCACAAAGTGTTGCATAACGCAGGGCTAAGCGCGGCCGTTCCTTTCAATCGGGAAAGGCCGTGTGGAATTTTGGTGAAATGCGCTAATAGTGTCGTGGTGGTACTAGTTGTCTCTTTCGCTCTACCCATCATCATCAGCGTTGACTCATTTTGCATTGTGCGCTTGGGTTCAATGTTTGGGGCGAATGTGTTGGTAGGTAGGGGAACTGGCGGTAAAATGAACACGTTAAGCAAAGTCATTATTTTCTAACTAATAAGTGAATGAGATATTACAATCACCTTATGTTTCTTGTTAGACATGTTTTGTACATATCTGGTAAAAATATTTCGTCATAAACACATTTTTTCAAACATGATTCTTGATTTCTAAATATGTCCAAAAATGAGACATGTTTATAGCGAGTGGGTAAAATGAACATGTGGCGGTGGTAAAATGAACAGCTTCTGGTGACCTGCAAAATATCCTGTATGTATGCAATGCGCAGCGTTGGATAGCATTTTCCAATCAATCCCAACAAATCATGAGCTTTGCATACACACAGGGCATTTTGCAGGCAAAAAAATTGTCACGGAAGAATTGAATTTTCATGGCTTAATATTAACCATTTTACAATCCTGTGGCATCGAAACACATCTACAAACTTGGGGTTATCCATAGGTGTTTGAACTTTTAGGATCTGTTTGAGAGCATCTAGAAAGCTTGTTCTATACATGAGATGTGATTATATTGTCTAAAATTTGATTTTTCTTCATCGGTCCGGGTCTTTTTTCCCACACACTAAGTACTAAGAAAATAAATATTTTACATTAAGTAGTATAGTCCTACGTCTACAGTTCGTGCAACCCAATAGGGCTGCCCCTTGTAGTTTTTTCTAATTTGATGCAAATTTGTTATACATTCTTAGAGTGATCTGCCCCTAGGTGTTAAATCATTTTAAGATCATTGAGTGATATTGAAGGTGCTATATAGATGGAAACAATGACCATATCCAGCATTACTATTTTTACACCAACTACTTGTGTTAATTTTGATAACTGCGGAAATTTAATTTCTATGAAGCTAAGGCTATTTTTTAAGTAAATGGCTACTCCGTAATTATCGTCTCTTGATTTAAAAAATGTGTGGTATCCTGTTATGCTGTATTTACTAGTAGGTTCAAGTTCAGTTTTTGTCCAAGTTTCTGATATTAAAGCCGCTGAGTATTCATTACCCAACAGCGATCTGTGAAGTTCATCCTTATTTTTATGAAGACTTTGTATATTCAATTGAATAAGTTTGAACGCATCCATTTCTGAAATGAAAATGTTTAGTTTCCCTTTTTTTATTTCGACTATGTTAGTCACATTTTCTTTTTTTACGTTTTAACGACATTCAATTAGCTAGAGATTACTGGGTAGGGAAAGTTATGAAACTTAGAGCCATAGTACTCAAGTGAGAGCAAGGATGTGAAGTAAACAGATCGGAAAACTAGAAGTGGCAGGGTCATTAGAACAGGCTTAATATCGGTTGTCACGGTAAAGATAGATACGTCTACCTTTATCAAGGACACATGATAGTGAACTCGGGTGATTCGTAGTTATTCTGCCTAAGCTCGACCCTCATTATCAGAAGGCAAAAATTAAGCCCGCACGATATTAAGCCTGTTCTAATGACCCTGCCACTTCTAGTTTTCCGATCTGTTTACTTCACATCCTTGCTCTCACTTGAGTACTATG
Source organism: Topomyia yanbarensis (assembly GCF_030247195.1). Taxonomy (NCBI): domain Eukaryota; kingdom Metazoa; phylum Arthropoda; class Insecta; order Diptera; family Culicidae; genus Topomyia; species Topomyia yanbarensis. Next base: position 91,636,891 of record NC_080671.1, read on the forward strand.
GCTCTAAGTTTCATAACTTTCCCTACCCAGTAATCTCTAGCTAATTGAATGTCGTTAAAACGTAAAAAAAATAAGAAAATGTTTAGAATATTGTAGAATTAAGTTTAAAGTGTTGTTTGGATACTTCCTTAATGATTTCCTGCCATTCAGTGGGCAAATTCTTCTGTACGAGGTCGGTATAGAAGTTCATCAATGTTCCTCTCATACTCGTTTCTGCAGCTTGCTTCGCTTCCAGTGCCATGTTTTTCCATCGTTCACGATCCGTCGTTTTGAATGTGTTGTTAAGCCCAGTGCCAACTCCGGTAAATATCTCGGTTGGTTTCGAATCATTTTTTACTTCCTGGTTCAAAATTTTGGTTCGTCGATCCTTCTCCATTCGGCTTCGTTTTTCCATATTTTTTTCCCGGCCTTCTTGAATCTTTCCTGCTTCCATGCGTCTAGGGTTACGGTGTTCATCATTTGTTGAAGTTGGCGTTGTTTCTACTCTCCTCTTTGGAACGGTTCCTGTGCTCATCCGAATGAAGTTACCAGCCGTCATTTTCGCAAAACTTTCTGCTGGTGTTGGATTGTCCGATACTTCTACTAGTGCCTCGTAGATGTTGCTGCTCAAAATTGGTGTAACTAGCTCCTGAGCTTCGACGAAGGTAAGATTCTGTCTAGCCATAAGAGCCTTTTTATTTCTTTGTTTTTCTCTCTCCGGACATGTTTCATCGGTTGTACCATGACTTGTCGTTTTGCAGTACCAACATTTCAGTTGCTTGGTACAATTCTTGTAGTTCACGTCCGTTTCGTCGTGAATTTCAGTGCAGTTCGAACATCTCAACTTACTTTTACAGTTTTCCGTTTTGTGGATGCATCGATGACAATTCTTGCAGAACAGTACTTTCTGGACGAATGGACGCACTTGGTTCCAACAACAGAAAATTTTTACCTTTTCCAGCAGCTGTTTCGTTCGGAAAGTTACACTCACGCGGTTGGTGGGCCTTGGGCTTCCATCCACGAATCTATTCAGACGGTAGACATCCACTACCGGGTACTTGCATTCCATGTCCGCTTTGATTTCATCGACGCTTATGTCGGCCGGAATTCCAGCTAATACTCCTGTTACGCATACGACATGACGGGGGATGTACGCCTTGTATCCGCGTTCCTTCAGTTTTTCGTTCCCTACAAAGAAATTTGCCATAAGGCACCATTCATAAATTACGTAACGCTTTTAGGGGGGGAGATGGTACAACAAGTTGTGATATGTTGTGACATAGGGGGGAGGGGGAGTTAGCTAGATCGTTACGTAACATGTTTTCGCCGAAGAAAATTTTTTTTTTCTGGGAATTTGTTACGTAATAGGGGAGGGGGGGATGGAGAAATTTGTGACAATTTGTTACATGGGGGGAGGGGGGAGTCAATGTTGGGCAATTTTTGCGTTACGTAATTTATGAATGGTCCCTTAAGTAACTGCTAAAGAAAGCGATGATTTTGTTACGTCTCAGATATTTCAGTTCGATGACATGATTTCGTATCTTGTCCAATTTGCGTATGAAAGATCCAAGTGCAAACTTGTTGATTTTGGATTCGTTCGTTCCTTCTACGTATACTCTATATGGCCCATCATCACATGTTTTGTACAAGTATAAATCGATTTCCTTTTTGCGGTATTTATTATCCTGTGGTGTTTTCCGATCGGTTCCTTCTGTCTCCTGTTGCATCTGGATCTGGCGGTTCTCCGCCGCCTCCTTCCGCCATCTTAACTTTTTTTAAAAAAAAAAGCCTGCTGCGCTATTTGCTCCTTTTGCTCACAATCCGTGAAAAATCCTTTGTTTCAGCACCGTTAATGCTGGTCACGCTAACCTTTCTACGAATTTCGTACTGAATTTCCTCTGAAAATAACGAGATATTAGAAAAAAACGCTCTGTCTAATCACACGGCGAAAAAACTTGACCTTTCTCCTTGGCGGGAAAATACAGAATGCTGCCTTTCTTCCTCCATGTAAACAAACCCATAACTCCACCTGTTATCACCGATACGCAGCATTATGAGCACATATTTTTCAGCCAAAGGCGAGCGGTGGCCTATCTTAACCCTTATATATACAAACACAACAATAAATACTACAGTCGTGATTCGCTGGTTGGGCCACAGCCTTGTCCAACTAACGAATTTGATTCGCTAGTTGGACCGACTGACCGACCGACAAATGTCAAAAACTCCAAAGGAGATGTTGTCAGTGTAAATGCATCTGTTCACATCTCTAAATATTGTCAGATTGATTGTCAAAGTTAATTTGACACGCGATTTTGACGTTCAGATGCTTTTTAGTTGGACAATGGTCCAACTAGCGGAGGTCCAACTAAAAAGCGGTCCAGTTAAAAAGTGTCCAACCAGCGAATCACGACTGTACACCTATCTGGACTAATAACAATGTTCATGTTTAACAATTTAAACAAAATTTAACTTAAAAACATGAACGAGCATACTGAAACGCGGTGAGTTCTGTTGTATCAACAATACACTCTACGGAGAGTGTAATAACAAATAGGTTTTCTCCACCCCGTGCTAAATTGTTACCCTGATATCTGTGACCCATGTTGCAGTTTGACAATCAGCTTGGACTACTTTCGTAATTCAGCGAGCAGTCTTATGTCGTTTGCATTTGAGGCAGAAACTAGCTCAGTTTCGGACTTAACTGCTGTCAAAACGTTCACTGAAAAAAAAATCTAAACGTTAATTCTATTTGCTTCAAACTACTTAAAATCTATATGTAGAAGAAATGCTAATGTTATCACGCGCACACATATCTTCTATGTGTCAACTGTATAAACTATGTATGCGCACACATAAGTCATATGTGCGTATTGTTATAGAATCGGGTTTTATGTATCTTATAGTTATGAAATGTCAATGTGAGATTAATATGTCTTGTAAATACACACATTATGTTTATGTGCCAGCAAATAGTGTCTATCTGCCTCCGCTGATTGCAAAAATCTATGTGTAAAATCAATAGGCATAACGTTTACAATTTTTTGAGTGTTTGTTTGAAGCCGGTGTCGAACCTAGGTTATGCGCCATTGAACTGAAAACCGGGTTGTTTGAAACGTTTGTTTGAAGCAACTAACCTGGGTTAGTCTCTGGGTTATCAATCTAAAACGACATTGGCAAAGTGTACGACAGAAGCACTGATCCACCGAAATGTAAACTGGCAGCAGCACGGAAAATAGAATAATAGAAGTAAAGGCGATGATTTGATGCTTAGAAAGTGTATATCGAATCTTTTCTTAAATCCACATTGCGACTTTTCAGCCATGCGCAACCGGGTCGTGCGTTGAATTACGCGCCCATCTAATATGCATCAGTGCGAGTGAGAAAACGTTTTGACGTTTGTTTTTGTTTCGATCGCACTCGAGTGTTTCCCATATAGCAACAACTCGATGAAATGTTATATTATCTCGAGATAGACAATAATAGAAGCAAAATAAATAAGCACGCGTTGAATTTGTATAGAGCTCGGTTTTTCACGTGTAGTTGCCTCGAGATTAGAATGTGCATCCTTTCTAGGCCACCTTTCTTATATGTTCCCTAATGTATCGACCGATTAGTCGCCGTGATCTGATCGTAAGACAATGAATGTGAATTATTCTTGGGATTCTTCATAATATTGTGGGTCTTCATGTTAGGTAGTCGCCGGATCAGAAAGATATTTAGGATTAAAAGCGTACATATAATCTTTTCGTCATAAATACATTTATTTAAAATTGTTCCATTTCTCGCAAACACTGTCATAAAGTCACCACAATTGTACATCCCAACCGGTGCACGCAGTTCTCACATTTCAAGTTTTGATCGTTGCTGAGACTTTATAAAACTATTCATTTCACTCACCTAACTCTATAGATAGATCTAAAACTGCTCTTACATACATTAAGTATATCACTAAATCTTTTTTTTTTCACGATTACGTTCGTTGCATATTGGATTTCTCGGCCGGCATTGAGCGTTTTGTTTCTTTGTACCGTACTTGTACGGTTTGTTGTTAAAATGGTTTCTTCCTTGTAGGTGTAGTTCTTATTGGGTTCGTAATAGTTTTACTAATAAAACTTTTTGTTGGAATAAAATATGTGCCTGGGGACGAACTAGGAATAAGCAACAGTCCTTTGCTGGCTTGTACTACACACTAATATTTACAATAAATGTAGATCACGGTAATGATTTTAGCTTCTAGAACGTTCGAGATACGTTAAAGAGTAAAATTATTTAAAAAGAATCATCCTAAAGGCAGTTTAATAGTCAGAAAAAACGAATAACTCAAAATAACATAGAAGGTAGTAATATGGCCGCTCATTATGTACAATAATAAAAAAATAATAGATTTAACCGATGAATTGCGTCAAATCGGGGAATTGGAAGCCCTGGAAGGTGAGCGGAATTGTGGACTGCTGTTGTATTACTCGGGAACGCGATACACGTTGCCCCGGTTGTCGTAGATTGATGGGAATTTGCCGTCCCTGGGCGTTGCCACCGTTCTGGAGCACCAAGCCGCACTGAGCGCTGCATACGTCATCTCGGAGTATCACGTCACGGGGCCATTCTCGAGCAAGCTGAGCACAATCAGTGATACGCAGCGAAGCACATTGAGGCTACAATGAGATGAAATTATTAGATGCAAAACTAGTTTTGAGAGGCGATCCAATCAAGGATTATTTTCACTTACGCCTTCGTTTGTACAGATACAACTAGTGCAGGGTGATGGGAACGCAGAGTCACCGACGTTCACTTGCTTTCCGCCGATATGGCAACCCTGAACAACGTTTTCCCGCCATGCACTGAGATCTATTTGTTGCATGGAACTGCAAGGCACGCGTGGGTTACTGGAAAAAAATGTTGAATCATGAGTTAGGATCGATTAGAGTTGCAAAACTTTTTCTTCGTTACTTACAGGAAGTTGCTTGGAAGATCGAAAGCCGCACGCTGCATATCTCCCTGAATGTCCAAATTCTCGCAAATAATTCTAGAGAGTGTAGTTTTGCGAATTTCAGCAAGCTGAGCTTCCGTAAATTTAACAACTGGATCATCAGTCTCGTACCTAGAAGGGAAACGCATTAAATCTATCGGGCATCTATGAATTTATTAAAAGCAACCAAACTCACCAGAAACGATCACACTTGCGCACCTGCCGGAACTGGATAGCGATGATGCAAGCGAAAGTGGGACCAACCAGACCTCCTTGTAGCGGTCGCTCGGACATACCACCGGGGAACAGGTCGATATCGTCCACGCTGTTGTAGATCCGCTTCAGCCGAGCGATGACCTCCGGTGGCATTTCCCGGCTCAAATCCTCCCAGGTCTGAGCTCGTTTGAGGTTGCAAAGTGCCCGATAGTTGTTGTACGAAGGAATTCCGTGGTCACGAGCACGCTGAACATTCAAAGCGACCAGATCAATTCCGGAGAATGGGATACGGCGATCCTCGAACAGATGATTGGTAACTTCACCGGTGATGAATTGATCCAGGGTTTCCATTGGTGTTGCTACCAGGCCACGGGCAATTTCATCGATCAGGCCAGGTTGCTGGCTAAAAATGTCCATTTTGAAGAATCCATCTCGAAGCAGAATCGGAGGATCGATTGGCTGATGCTGAGGACTGAGCCGCGGAATGTGTGGCCGAAGTAGTGAGTGTCCAATACGGAAGGCGGCTGCCGCGAATTCGGTAACGATGGCTGGATTACACGTTGGGTTGTAGTCCTTGTAGTATCCTTGTGGAAGCAGCTTTAGACCGTACAGATTGACAGCGTTCCAGCTAAGAATGCGCGGTAAGAATTCGTTGAAGCTGATGTGTTGATTTTGAGCAATGACGATGCGACGAGCGTGTTCGTACAGCTGATCTCCGTTCCAATGTGGATTGACGCCACGTAGTCCTTCGACAATACGGTTGTGCTCTCGGAGGAACAAGGTGTGGATGACGGTAAGACCTGGTTGTTCGGATGCCCGACCATCGCCGGCAGCGAAACAGTATCCACTAGCTGATTTACACTCTGGATGAATGGGAGTCTGGGGGAGCATTTCCTTTCCGCGAATGGGATGAATGGTAGAGTTCAGACGGCCAGAGAACCCTCGTAGACCTTTACCGACGCAGCCATTTTCACCGTAAATTTGAGAACCATCCAGAAAAGCTGTGTTCTGATTGATCTGTTCTCGAGGACCTAATGTCTGTTGTCCAGGAAGTGATCTCATGAATGGGAAACAAAACCGTTCACCACTAGTTACATTCAGTTCCGGGTAGTAATGATCTCGTGGAGGGATTGGAATTGGGTGGCATTCAGGGTGTACGGTTCTGGGCGAATCGCATGATCGACAGCTCGGGATAGACTCGTGGAAACCTTTGTGAATAGGTGTCATGGTTAGATCGTGATCCAGGAATTGGGCATACTGCATGACCATCAGCGAATAACGTGTGTGAAGATTGGAAATGTCCGGGTGAATCAAAGCAGAGATCGTCCTAGGGTTCGGTAGAGGAGTGCCGGCAACGGAGATGGAGCGAGGTTGTGAAATACCGTCATCGTAAACTGGTGGCAATAAGCGGGCGAAGACTGTCAGCGACTGACCGAGTTCAGGACTTCTGAGATTGTTACAGTGACCAGTTAGTGTACGGAAAGGCGTTGTCGTGTCACATGCGGCTTCCAAGTTTTCACACTGCGGTTCTAAATTGATCGGGGAGATAGATCCGGTGATGAACTGGTTTACATCGATGCTCTGCAGGGCATTGTTGAAATCGTCTCCGCCGAATGCACCAAGGTTGTTGTCGAATACCTGACGCTTGCGACGACGAATCCTGAAAACCCAATTATGCTGAGACTATTTTAAGAATTTCGTTGTTGCAGTACTTACGAGTGTAGTGTGCCTAAGATTTCGTTAGAAGCCAGCTCGAAGAGTAGTGAAGTATTGGCAATAATCAGTGCGTTTTTGTTGGCCTTGCTGAATGAAGCAGCTGTTCCAGCTGGAGATTTGGCATCGATTCCACCCTCTGTAAAAATAACCGTACATGTTAATACTGTTTCAAAATATTATTCTTAACAAAGGGGGCTTACGTTTACTCCAGGCTTCGTATTCGAACCTTTTCCTCTCGTTCAGTTTATCTTTAGCTTTGTCGAGGGCTTGTTTGATTACACCAGCATCCAATTCAGCCAACTCTGGCGGGGTTGGGGTCTTTGCATCAACGATTTCTTCGACTTCCTCGGCAGTTTCCGTGCGCCAAGCAGTAACATCCAGCCCAGACAGTTGATCACAATTCAGACGGGCATTTAGGTACGGATCCTCACGGATGAACGCTTTAGGCTGCGCCTTAGACACTCCATTAGCTTCGCAAAGAAGTCCCGATAGAGTGACCCGACGAATGGCTTGTAGCTGCGGCAAATTCAGCGACGATGGTGGTAGATCGTTTTCGTACCAGAAGCGATCACTGCTGCGTAAATTGGCAAACTGAATAGCTAGCAGGCAAGTGATCGTTGGTCCAAAGACGGTACCTAAGGTTGCAGTTTCCGAGAGACCCCCAATCAGCAGATCAATATCCTCGGCATCTCTGGAAAAGGTCGCAAATATTTCATTTCATGTTTACCACGATAAAAATTCCCTACTCACTGATAGATATTTTCCAAAGCTTTCCTTTTAGCTGGTGACAGCCCAAAGTACTCCATGTCATCAAAAGTCAACTTGGATCCATAGGGGATCCCGAAACGCTTTTCGCACAAGTTCAGAGCTTTGTGATATGACGGAATGCCATGATCGCGACCCCGCTGAATAGCTAGAGCGATCGGAGTCCACTCATCGTTGAATGTGGCGTGATCGGGGACGTAAGTTTGCTGCATAGCAGGACTAGAAATTAGAATTTCGGCCGATGCCGATTCGTTGTACATATCCGGTGGCAACATGGTTAGGAAGGCTGGAATTGCTCCGACAGCGATCTCGTTGAACACACCGCCTCGGTTGCCCGAGTAATATCCGCTGTAGTGTTTGCCTCCTACGAGCCTGCGGAAGTTAGAAAACGTGGTTATCTTTAAGGCTTCCCTATCCATTAGTTAAAGAGTTACCTTAGATCTGAACTGCTTGCTATCTCACTACCCAGAACGATAGGCAGGAACTCGTTGTAGGTGATGTGCTGTATCTCCGCTATTACAGCTCGACGAGCTTCGTAGAACAACGTGGTGTCACTCCATTCCGGATTTAAGCTGGACATTTCTTCAGCGATTCGGTTGTGTTCTTTCAACAAAATAGTATGCAGTGCCCCGATCGCACCCGGTTCGTTACACCTCAGACACGCCTTGATGTCGACCTTTCCGGATGAGAATGTTCTTAGAGCCAAAATTTCTTTCTCCGTTGTACCGAACAGTCCAGAACCGTCCAGAAAGCCGGAAGCGGCATTCATTTGATCGCGGTGATCGAACTGGCAGGAACCGGGATCGTGGGATGGGATGGATCTTTTGTACTCTTTGCAGTCAGCTCCGGCGCGAACGTAGCACTGGATGATCTCATCGGAAGCTGCCGACGAATCGTTCCGGCAGCAGCGGAACGACGCGTGCGGTGATAGTATCTGGACTAGATCGTACGCCAGGAGTTGACCCCAGGCGGGTAACATTGCGGTAACGTGTGGATGGCTTGCGTTCACCTGAATCGAACGTTGTAGCTGCTCGATAATGGTATCCGGTGTAGGCAGCGCGTGGGAACCAACCGAGGTGCGAGGTTTGATGCGACCTGAAATGGATAGGTAATTTGGAAGAGAGATTTATTAGCGTAATGTGAGATATTTTATAATATTTGTTAAATAAAACCGGGAATCCCTGATCAAAATTCTAGAAATACAGAATTCAAAAATATTTCATTTTACATAGGGACAAGAGTTCAGGAGCTTGGCGATATCCCCCCCCCCCATGAATCTACTGCGAGTTGGGGAGTTTTGCTAGGATATGGTGGAGTTTAGGCAGCATTGGGCTCTGTTAAACCTCTATGAAATGCAATAATACTGAAAGCAGCTCCGACGAAGCGCATCTGTGCCACTTCTCCAAGATCCTGAGAATTTAGTATTCAAAGATCTTATCAAGAACAGCATCCTAGCCCAACAAGGGTGTCAACCGGCATATCAGGAGCGACGTCTGTAACAATAGTCGCCGCAGCAACAGCCGCAGCAGCAACAGCCGCAGAAGCAACAGCCGCAACGGCAACAACCGCAGCAGCAACAACCGCAGCAGCTACAACCGCATCAGTAATAGCCCCATCAGTAACAGCCGCAGCTGCAACATCCGCAGCAGCAGCAACAACCAGGTCAGAGCGGGTGAGAAAAACCCCACAGAAGCCGAAAGTAATAGCAGCGAAATTCTAGCTGTGGATACGACAAAAAAGAGTCCGAAAGACGCTAGTGTCTGCTGTGAAGGAGTACGAACGGGCAACACCGAGGGCAGAACGAGCACTGGCGTAGGTAAAGGTTACCATTTAGTTAGCTCCCCCCAAGCAGGGGATAGAGAAGTAGATTGAAGTTAAGAACACGCCAGTTTCCATGACTCCAAAGAGGGCAAGAGACGAAAGATCAGGCGAGCCTAAGAGACAAACGCGTGAGGACGCTCTCACTGCCGAAGGACAGGACGTTACTCAACAGGGAGAAAGCTGGAGTACTGTTGTAGGTCGGAAGCAGAAGCAAAGGAAACAGCTAAAGTGGAATGAGGGGAGTAAAGTAGAGTAAAAGAGGAAAGAAAAACCTCCGGTCTAAGGCGCCAAAGAGAGATAAAGCCTTAAGGCCGGAGATAGTGATTGCGTGATAGGATCTGGATGAGATCACGACGGTAGATGAACAGAGAAGTGCACTGAAGGCACTGTGCAACCTGGGTGAAGTGCACATGGCGTTCCTGCTAAAGAAAGGATGCGTAAGAACACAGATAGCGATGATTCGTTTACCGGTAACCGCTGCTGAGAAGGCACTGGGGGTAAGCGCTACGGTTGGATGGTCGAGATGTCCATTGAGAGCCGCACCAGATTGAATAAACAAGCGGAGAAATGCTTCATGTGTTTAGGTTTTGGACATTTGACAGGGGCTTACAAAGGCCCGGACAGATCCGGGATGAGCTGGAAAAGCGGGGAAACGGGTCATTTTGCGAGAGACTGCACGCAGAGACCAAAGTGCGTGCTTTGCACTCCAGATGACGGCAACGACCATCAGACGGTTGGTTTTAAAGGCGCTGCCTACGAGAGGGCGATTGTAGGCCAACGAAAATGGAGATAATCCAGATAAATCTGAATCATTGTGACACCGCTCAGCAATTGTTGTGCGAGTCAGCGACAAAACTATTTGCTCCGTCGCTTTGATTGCAGAGCCGTATCAAGTCCCCCTAATAACAGTAACTGAGTGGCCGATTCATAGGGCGATGCAAGTTATGGGCAAATTCCCAGCGGTAGAACGTTGATATGAAGGCTTCGTGATCGCCAAAATCAACGGCGCCTTCGCGTGCAGCTGTTACGCACCACCAAGGTGAACAGTGGAGCAGATCAGCCGCTTTTTAATTTTTTTTACATTGATTATAGAGGTTTTACCCTTTGGGCCATTCGCCTCTAACCCTACGTGCGGGGTTGGGAATCGATTTACCAACAACGCTACGCACGCCTCTACCGGGAAGTTGATCGGCTGAAAGCCGGTAGTCGTTGGTGGTGATTTTAACGCCTGGGCTGTGGAGTGGAGCAGTAGAGTAACCGTATCGGCCAACGGAGCCCTGCTGCAGCACGAAGAGTGCTGACTGGCGAGCGAAAGTGGAAGACGAACGCTTTCAAGAAAGACCTCTTCGTTGAGGCATTTCGGCCTGATCGCTGGGCCGAGAACGTGGATGCGGCTGATCTAACAAGGATCATGACGGTTTGTGACGCTACAATACCGGGAAAACTGAAGCCACGCAACAGACGTCGTACAGCTTACTGGTGGTACGAGATGCTCAGTATACTACGCGCTGCATGTCTCAGAGCCAGAAGGCGGGCTCGGAGCGCTATCGAAGCTAGATAGACAGGAGCGCAAGGTATCGTTTCGGGAAGCTAGAGCCGCTTTAGAACGAGAAATCAAGCTTAGGAAGTCAGATTTCCACAAAGAGCTGTGCCAAGAAGTAGACGTCAATCCCTGAGGCGGTGCGTACCGAGTCGTGATGGCGAAAATGAAAGGCCCGTTGACGAAACGCGAAATGTACGCAGGTAAACTGAAGATAGTCGAGTGTGTCTTCCCGAAACACCTGTGATTCAACGACGCCGTACGGCGAAGAAAAAAAAAAGCAAACACGGACGATTGACAAGTGACTAACGATGAGCTCGCGGAAGCATAGAAGCGACTGAAATCAAAGAAAGCCCGGATGGAATATCAAAGTTTGTGCTGAAAGCTGCAATCCTGGAATACCCGGATATATTCAGGATGGTGTTGCAGAAAAGTCTAGATGAAGGTAACTTCCCCGAAATGTGGATGGCATAGAAGCTGGTGTTGCTGCCAAAGCCAGGGAAGCCACCGGGCGATCGTGGCCTCGTATAGGTCGGTATGTTTGCTGGATAAACTCGGAAAAATCCTTAACAGGCTGGCGAAATGCATGGAGGGCTAACACGGACTGTCCAAGATGCAGTTCGGATTTCGCAAATGAGCATCGACAGTGAATGCAATTCGGACAGTGCTCGAGAGTGCGGAGAAGGCATCTGTTTGCGCCAGCTTTAGGATTGCATATATTCGAGGAAGTGAGTCTTCACTGTAGTATAGGACAGTTGGGTATCGCATAATGAACCAACCAGCACAGGCGTTACGGAACCATTTGTTGCGTTCACCACTCATACTGCAGTCAGTTTTCTAGAAGATTCTCACTTCCTGAACAGAACAGTTGTGTTCATCTAATAGTTGTCGCTATCTATATATAGTTCAAACTACTACCAGAACAGTCAGTCATCATACACAGTTACTTAGTCTCAGTAGTACCACTAGAAACAGTCTTTACAATCCTACAATGAATTACAGTTGAATTATACTCTCGTTTAATACTGAACAGTTTGGACTTACAATAAGTACTCAATCCTAATAAATAAACCTTGTGAATTTAGTTAATGTGACTAAGAGTTTACTATACCGCGAACCGAACAGTTTTCCCTCGTCATAAAATCCGACAGCTCTACAGACGTTTGAATGTGCGTGAACAGCATCTAAACGATCGATACTGCGCTTTGGTCAAGAAGCACGTGCCAGATCCTGAAGGAAGGTCCTAGCATGCGTCAAAACGAAAACTGCCTCTATGCTCGTATGTGTGACAGTTTCTAAAGGCGTCTACATCAATACCACGTTTTATAGACTGTCTCCGTTCACTACCACAGTTTTGACGCATGCTAGGACCTTGTTTAGAGGGACTTTGAGGGCTCCATACTCGGTCCAACTTTCTGGAACACCGGAGACGTGTTCTTCGAATGGTTCAAAGTGAAACGCAGAGAGATGCTTGAAACGGGAGTGCCGGGTTGCTTTCGCAACCTAAGCCCTGTCGTCTGTTGCTGCTAGCACCCAACTCGGTTCCTCTGCAACAGCAGCGATTTGAACAACAAGACCTGTTGCACAGGCTCATTTGCAGAATCCGTCTATCCAGAATCGCAATGTGACAGCTCCAATAAAACAACCTGCATATCCCGTATTAAAAAGTCCTTTTCCCTGTATTGCCCCCGACGCAGGAAGAGCCGGAGACACCCGATGAGCCCAATTAACCAATAAGCATTATAACCCAAGGATTAAGGATCCTTAAAGCATATAAGATTTACAAGTGCATTTAATGCCATTATAGAGCAAATAAAAAGCTGATATAATGCTATTGTAATGCAGTTGGAGTTCCGTATCTACGATCCGGATCCAGACTATCGGTTTCAGATACTGGATCTGCTTATTGCAAACGGGTGAGGGACTGTTCTTACTTTCTTAACCGAAGGTGCTATTGAACCGGTTGTCCAAAAGCTGCTATCGGTTGGTGCTGTTTATGATTTGTCAGCAGTATTTCAAAGGGTCGCCATCGCGCATCTATCACGGCTTGGGCCGATTCAAATCCGATGGACTATTGGGTGTCGTCCACATTGGAGTCAAGCAAGAGCTTATAGTAGATCACAAAAATAGAATATATGAGATCGTAGTCAATATTTGTAGAATATGCAACCATCTTTCCAAACATTGTAAGTCTAGTAGTGAGACTAATGTAGAATTAGGTTCTTTACTGACACAGTTAACCTCACTTTTCTTGGCAGTTCGCTTGTACTGTTTACATAGACTTAGAAAAATTTGTGGACGACTAGATTCACTCGAAGCAATTCGTAAAGATTTTTTCTAAGTCCATGTAAACAGTACAAGCGAACTGTCAAAAATGAACACTCAGTTCATTTGAGACATCAGCATAAAATTGAATACTTTACGCTGACGTCACAAATGAACTGATTGTTCATTTTTGACAGTTCGCTTGTACTGTTTACATGGACTTAGAAAAATTCTTTACGATTTTTTTCGAGCGAATATAGTCGTCCACAAATTTTTCTAAGTCCTTGTAAACAGTACAAGCGAACTGTCAAGAAAAGTGAGGTTAACAAACTGTGCCAGTAAAGAACCTAATATTCAATATGGCGAAATTTATCTGACAGCGCATCTACACAGGTTACTGAGTTACTGGGTTACTGAGATCGAAATAAAAATACACGGAACCGAAAATGTACTCCAAATTAAATTCAAACATACATGAATCAGTGAATCGACCAGAAGCTAAATCTAGACACTCACCATCGGCATAATCTGGCTCCAGCAGTCGCAGGAACGGGTCCCCTCGGGCGCCCCAGTAGCGATGGTTGAAGTTGTTGCACTCGCCCGAAGCAGACCGGAACTTACTCGGCGGACATGGCAGCGGTCGGCCTGTCTTGCACTGAGCCTTGCCCGGACCGGCTCTCTCCAGCAGCAGAGCGGCACGGGCTCTTTCCTTCAGATCGGCAGCATGTGTGCGGTGCTGGTGGTCAATCGTTACCAGTATGACTAGAAATATGCTGCGAAGAGAGATAGAGAAGAACGAAAAAACAAGGTTGAAGATGGTCAATTCTGGTTGATTCTAGATAAGGAAAAAATATATTTTTCGCGTTCGTGGGACGGCACAAATCCGGTTGGCTGTTTGTTCAGCCAAAAAATGTAGTTATCGTTGATGCCAAAACGGGTTTCGGCATTCAGGGAAGCGAGCGAGCGAGTGCGACGTTCGAACACGGTTTTTGGCAAAACCACGACAGCATTCTACAGTCATCAAAAGTTGGTGATTTTTGATTTGCGAGATTTACATGTACGAATTTTCTGTGCCAAACATAAATTTTGATTGGGGCCTTATTGATATTAATGTCGTTTTCTCCGCCGCATAGAAACACCGTCTCAACCGATCAGAATCAGTCACCAGCGTTCCAGTGAGACGAGAATATTGGCTGGTATCCTAGGAATCACGCGGGTTTACAATTGAGTAGTTAATTTACATAATTAATTACAGTGAGCTCAGCTTGACATTTTGCAATAAATTCGCAGGAATAGTACCTAAATGGGATACCTGAATAGTTCAGAGAAGGAATTCGATAGAATTTCATTTGTCACCAACCAACGATTCCAAGCTGCACTTCAAGCAAGCAAGTCCGTCTACGGGTACTGCGGTACGATAGAACGTGATTCGCTTGATTTGATAAGACTGAATCGTTAATTTACTGTTTGTCTCTCACTTTTCGTGTGAGTGTATGCTTGTGTGGGTAGTTTTTATTTTGTAGAATCCGGTTCTGATGGTACCTACCATCAGCCTATATTTGCATTGGAGGAGTTGTTTAGTTAGAAAAGGTCAAATTTTTTCCGCTACTTTATAGTGCTTACTGTTTAGTACATTCGGTACTTGCTAGCAAGGCCATCTTATGTGGGAGGTCTGATGGTTTTGATTATTGATTGAGAGTTTGTAACGAAATAAATATCTGTCCTTCCAATCTATTCTGGAAGGTCCCGCGGTCATGGAGTATTTGCATGTATCTAGGGTTGGATAAACGCAATGCTTAGTAACCGCATTCTTCGCACGTCATTGAGACAGGCAGAGAGAAGGAAGTTGAGTAGTTACTGATATTCTCAGGATGGCATTCGGTCACCTTTACTATGGTGCCTGCTGACGACGGATTTTTAAGAAAACTCATTGACCTTGGATTTCCAACATACGGGTTTGCTGACGATTAACGAATACTAATTACTGGACTTTGTGTCGGAACAATCTTTGACTTAATGCAACAAGCATTAAGAACTATCGAACAGTGGTGTCGATAAGTTAAATTATCCGTTAATCCAATATGGCGGTAAAATCGTGGTGCACATACCATCAAATTTCAACCTTTGGGGCCATGCATAAATGACGTAGTATTATGGGGGTAGGGAGGGTATACCAAATTTGAGACGAAGTGTGACGAGGGGGAGGGTAGGGTCAGAAGTTGTGCGACGTAGCATTAAGTTTAAAACCCATTGTTTAGAGAAAACAATTTAATGATCCTCCTTTTTCAAAAGAAATAAATTTAAATTCAAACAAGTTACTTTTGATGCGGTCTTTCATGAGATAAATTTTACGATTCGCGGAATTACAAGTTCGCAAAAATACGAAAAGATTTTGTATGCGGATTTAACTTGCTACATTAGTTAGCTAATGTTTCTAACTAGTAGACTTAGTTTGGAAGCTGCATTAAATTTTCACTTCGGATTCAACTAAACAAAATTTAGTAATTTGGATGAACGTATGCTTCTTACAATCATTGTCAACTGGAGGATTGTGAACTGAGAGATCCTCTCTTCATACTCCATGACATAAAATTCAAAACAAAACTATCAACACTATATTTGTCATGAAATGGGCTTATTTTGCACGCGATTTGCTGTTATTATGAAAATGCTGATAAAAGTTGTCAAACATTTTGAAAGGACATGTATTTAAAATAATTGAAAAACATTTGTAATTTTTTTCATCCCCCGATCGCTTTGCATGGGACAAGGGGTAGGGGGTAGGTAAATGCTACGTTATTTACGAGGGGGAGGTTAGAACTTTGTGACCAAATGCTACGAGGGGGAGGGAGGGGTCAAAAATCGCCGAAAAAAGAGCTATGTCATTTGTGTACGGCCCCGTTTCAGAATTATTGCACTAATCCTGTAATGGACTTGTTTGCCCACTATCCCGCCTGTCTTAGTACATCGCGAATACTGTTTATATGTCACATTATGTCATGTGCCACATTTTGTCATACCCCATCCTCCCCCTAAAATCGTGGCATACTATACGAATTTATATGTATATTTCATCCGAGCACTCACATCTTAAATCAAGTAGAACGATAAGGATAAACCAGTAAACCAGCTGTTGCTGAGAATCTTTGCTGTAAGTTGCTAATCAGAAATTCCACGGGGGTTTTCGATTGATTCACAAGTGACATCAGAATCTGAATGATACGTCAGAAAGATCGTGATTGATCGTTTTTGCCTGTTTGCCTTTCTCGATGGAAAGATTATTCAAACTACTCCGATTTGCCTGTGGTATGTTTTTTTATTTAGGGGTAATCTTTAAATACATCATAATACTACTAATGCTGTGTTTCACCCAAGTGGGTCTTGGTTTTTCTACGAGGTCTTCGAGATTTTCTTAGGTAAAAATACTGTGATCACGCCTTCCTTCGGAAGGAAAATTCCGGTGGGTTTCTTGGGTGAATTTCCGATTTACCAGTGTGAAAAAGCAGTAGCGAGAGATATCTGCAATTAGAACCTGTTATTTGTCTGCTACATCTTCAGCGTTCAATAATACATGTGCTCAGGGCTGCAGAAAGAATTTACGGGCCCGGGGGTTCAGCATAAGGGTTCCATCATTGTAGATTTTTCGAGCACAGAATCAGGTGGAATTGAATTCAGACCTACTAGGCTAAGTGGTCACTTAGCGCTACCACTCATCCATCGGCATAATTTATTATTAAAAAGGCATTTTTCATAAGTTAAATTAGTATAAAACACAGAAAAATATTCAGCTAACTTTGTTCGCCACTGGCAGTTTACTTAAACAGCTTGGATCTTCTTCAGGCTCCGCTTGACGATGAGGGTTCTTGTCATTGGGTGCCACCTGAACGTTGTTGGCGGCATACGACTACCTGTTCTTTTTTGCGTAATGGCTGTATTCAAAATCCCACACGATGGGAGACCCGACGACGAGAAGGAAGCGTTCTACGCGAAGCTGGAGAAGGTGTACGACTGCTGTTCGCAACGGGACGTGAAAATCGTCATCGGTGATATGAACGCTCAGGTAGGACGGGAGGTAATGTTTAGATCGGTAATCGGGCCAAACAGCTTGCACACCGTATCGAATGACAACGGCCAACAATGCGTGAACTTCGCAGCCTTCCGTGGCATGGTATTACGAAGTACCTTTTTCCCCCGCAAAGATATCCACAAAGCCACCTCGAGATCACCTGACCAACGCACCGAAAACCAAATCGATCACGTTCTAAGAGACAAGCGATTCTTGTCTGAACCTACCGCAGTGCGAATATAGATTCGGACCATTACCTAGTTGCAGTATGCATGCGCTCAACACTCACGACGGTGTACAACACTCGTCGTAGTCGGATGCCAAGGCCCAACATCGCGCAACTTCGGGACGCCGGGGTTGCCCAAGACTACGCACAGTGGCTGGAAGCAGCACTACCCACGGAAGAACAGCTGGGCGCAGCTACTCTTGAAGATGGCTGGAGGGAGATCCGTTCCGCCATAAGAAGTTCTGCTATAGCGGCACCAGGTACAGCGATTCCGAATCGAGGAAACGACTGGTTCGATGACGAATATAAACAGTTAATAGAGGAAAAGAATGTAACACGGGCGAGGATGCTGCAGCACGGAACGAGATAGAATGCAGAGCGATACAAACAAGCACGGAACAGGCAATCCTCGGTCCTCCGGAGAATGAAGCGCCAACAGGTGGAACGAGATCGCGAAGCGATGGAGCAACTGTACCGCGTAAACGACACACGGAAGTTCTACGAGAAGCTGAACAGTTCGCGCAAAGGCTCCGTTCCGCAAGCCGATATGTGCAGGGACTTAGACGCAACCTTCTTACGAACGAGTGTGAGGTGATTGAGAGGTAGTACTATGACGAGCACACCAACGGTAAAGCAGCAGAGGACGAAGGCGGTATGGCAACGGATCTTTGAGCACGCGCAGAAGACGATAGGCTGCCGGCCCCTGATCTCCAAGAAGTCAAGAAGAAGATCGGTCGGCTGAAAAACAACAAAGCTGGCAGTGTAGATCAACTACACAGCGAGCTATTAAAATACGGTGGTGAAACACTGGCTAGAGCGCTTCACTGGGTAATCGCCGAAATTTGGGAGGAGGAGATTCTTCCGGAGGAGTGGATGGAGGGTGTCGTTTGCCCAATCTGCAACTACCGCGCGATCACACTACTTAGCGCAGCCTACAAGATCCTCCCATAAATTCTCTACCGCCGACTGTCACCATTTGCAAGGGAGTTCGTGGGGCACTACCAAACGAGATTCATGGCTTTCCGCGCGACCACGGACCAAATATTTGCGATTAGGGCAGGTTCTGCAGAAGTGCCGCGAATACAACCTGCACACACATAATTTGTTGATCGATTTAAAATCGGTGTATGACACATTCGATCGAGATCAGCTATGGCAGATAATGCAACGAGTACGGTTTTTCGGATTAGGCAAAGCGACGATGGATCGGGTGATGTGCGTTGTTCGAGTATCAGGGACCCTCTCGAGTCCCTTCGAATTTCGAAGAAGGTTACGGTTGGTCTATCGTGCCTGCTGTTCAACGTTTCGTAAGAAGGTGTAATAAGGAGAGCGGCGATAGACACGTGTGGCACGATCTTCAGGAAGTCCGTCCAGCTTCTTGTCGTCGCCGACGACATCTACATAATGGCACGGAACTTTGGGGCGATGTCGGAAACGTACATCAGACTGAAAGCTGAAGCCAGCAGGATTGGACTTGCCATCAACGTTTCGAAGACAAAATACATGAGAGGAAGAGGTACTAGAGACGATAATGTGAACCTCCCATCCCGAGTTCGGATTGACGGTGACGAAATCGAGATGGTCGACGAATTTGTGTATTTGGGCTCGCTGATAACCGCCGACAATGATACCAGCAGAGAAATTCAGAGACGGATCTTGGCGGGAAATCGTGCCTACTTTGGACTCCGGAGGACGCTCCGGTCGAACAAAATTCGCCGCCGCACGACACTGATTAGACCGGTGGTCCTCTACGGCCACGAGACCTGGACTATGCTCGTGGGGGACCAACGCGCCTTGGAGCTTTCGAACGAAAGGTGTTGCGTACCATCTATGGTGGCGTGCATATGGAAGACGGAAGGTGGCGAAGCGAATGAACCATGAGTTGCATCAGCTGCTGGAAGAACCATCTATCGCGCATACCGCAAAAAAGGACGTTTGCGGTGGGCTGAACACGTCGTAAGAATGTCAGACGATCACCTGGTGAAGAAGATTCTTAAAGGGCGACCCTACAGCAACAAGAAGAGTACAGCGAGCACGGTGGATCGACTAGATAGAGGACGACCTGAGGACCCTTCGAAGACTGCGAGGCTGGCGACAAGCAGCAATGGACCGAGTGGAGTTGAGACGGCTTCTGCATACAGCAAGAGACAACAAGGCTCTAGCCTGAACGGTAAGGTAAGGTTAGTATTCAAAATCCGGCCAAAATAGCATAGAACGATCGTGTTGCTTCATGAAAGGTGCACTCTTTCACGTAAATTTCTTAGTTGAAGGTCTCGGTTGCAATTAAAATGTCACTTTTCAAACCACAAATAGAGAAAGCCTGCCAAATCAGATATTTATGTGTGAACTTCGACAGCTTCAAATGCTTGATAATATCGGCCAATTTTCCCTTCTGGTTGGTATTACGCTGGTTGCTGTTGATTTGGCTGCTTTTGCCGATTTTGCTAACTCAGCGTACAAGTAGTTCACATTTGGGCGATACATGAGCAAATTTTCGCTGTGTTGCTCAAAATTAAACAAGAGCCAAGCAGACAAATGAGGGTTTTTCAGATTTTTTGAAAATCATGCAAAGAAATGCGTCAAGCTTAAGTCGGCCAAATTTTGATCGTCAAGCCTTTTAAATACCCCTACGAAATTTTTTGTGATTTTAAAAGGAGCCGATTTACCAATCATTCATATTTATCCAGGTGTTATGCTAACTACTGGTTATACTAAGTAAGTGCCATTTGAGCCAGACGCTACTGATTGCTAGATAAGGGTAAAACATGAAATAGTTGAAAGAATGACAGTACTGAATGATGATATAGAGTATGGAATTTCTTTTAAGTTTGGTACTTTCAACAATATACATTCATACGAGAAACCTATTGAATACATTACGATGACATCACAAATGAACTCGATCGTTCATTTTTGACAGTTCGCTAGTACTGTTTACAAGGATTTGGAAAATTTCCTAGCGATTTGCTTCGAACGCATCGAGCTTCCATACAGTTATTCTAATTATTCTAATTAATTCCATGAAAACAGTACTTGTGAACTGCCAAAAGAGTGAGGTAACTGAGTCAGTATAGAACCTAATATTAGACATCAGATGTCCATAAATAGCAAAGTTTTTGAGCGGCACTAACCTTAACACTAACCTAACGTGTAGCAAGCCAATGCATGTCGTGTTATATTTATCAATAAGATTAAAATTGGAATAAACCATCCTTTTTAAGAATGGTAAAATAACTAATTTTAATAGGTCAATTTACTTGTTTTTCAACTTTACCTTATTTCTCATAAAATCACAGAGCTTCTGTATTTCCGGGACGCCGAGTGTGAGCAGTGGTTTCGTAGTGGACACAAGAAAATTGGGCGTTTATCGAGTGCTAAACTAGTGTCAGACACTGATGAGACAAATTACTCGCCTTATTAATGGTAGATGTACCCTTCATGCATAATAAGGTTAAATATAATTTTCGCCTTTGGGAGAATTATAGCAGATCATAGAAACCAAAGATGCTTTCAGTTAATGTATCGAAACATAAAACTAGTCCAAAATTGTTTTAGTTCGAAAATTTCAACACCAAAATTCCATATTTAGACTGTCTTTCAACATATTCAAACTGCCATTCAACAGTCTTTAAATTAAAAGATACAGGAAACGCACAGGGTTCGCTTGAAATAAACTAAAGAGCAAATTTACTCTTAAAATAATATTATTGTCGTTATTCTCAAGTGACAAATCGCGGGAAATGGAAAACATGTTACACCTTTGCGTTACGTTGGAGAAGCAGATTCTCGTCTAGATGCTTCTTTTAAATAGTTCTTCAAAAAGACTCAAACTGTTTAAAAAATTGTGGGTTATCTGTAACGTCAGTAAATTCTCTTAGTCTTAGTCTTTAAGTAGTCGAGCCAATATTAATTATATCATATGTGTCAAAAAAGTTCATATGACATGTTCGAATTTTTGGTTTAACCCATTCATGCCCATGTTGTTTATGGACAACAACGTTTTTAAGCAGCTATTACTTTTGGTTTAGGTAAGAATTGCTCCCAAAAACAAGTAAGACTAATAAATGTGACTATTACCTTTCATTCCAGCACTAAAAGTTACAAATATTAGCTCTCAAACTAAAGTTATTACAAATAGCCTCATTCGATTCCGATTGAGCAGTGCTGCCAGGGATAGTTTACGTTGAAGATGAAAAATGAAATCTTCGTTATTTTGCAAAATTATTGAAAACTGATAAAACCTGTCAATTAAGACCGTCTTAGACTACATTTTCCAAGTAATTGGATTATTGTAAAAATTCTAGGAAAATTGTAAGAAGCATTGGAAAGTAAAACTTGCGCAGCTTCTAGCACTGCGATGGAAGCACCTAATTAGCAAGGGACTGGAAGGTGAAGTATATTTTTCAATATTTAGAGCCATAGTACTCAAGGGAGAGCAAGGTGTTGAAGGGAGAAAGTTTAGAAAAGCGTGGAAGGATCATATATGCAAGCTTAGAGCTCACCGGCGACTTAACCTTTTGTCTGCTACCGTAGGAGTCAGGGTCTTTTGGCATTAGAAAGGCGAATCACCTGAGTCTACGGCATGTCCGGACAAGCGTAAAGTAACTTTTTACTTCATGCTGTCGGAACCGACCGTCCAGTCCCTTGCTAATTAAATGCCGAAAAAACTGTTGACAAATTGACTCAATAGGTCGTTAACAAAAAAATGGTAAAAATGGAAGCACCTATCTTTATGGAAAAAGGTTTTTCGGGTTTCTTGACCCGATCATTTGCAAGGAAACATAGCTTTGGTTCCCCGCATGCATAAGAAAAAAGAATTGGCATGAAAGGGTTAATATCTGGAAGATTAACTCTACACCTCTCCAAGGTTGATGGGTTTGACGGTATTACAAGCATATTTCGTGCCTCTGACAGACAATTGTTTTAAGATGGTTATTGCATTATGTCTCGATAGTGGTGCATCGAGGAGGCCGAGTGGGCTTATGAGTCTTTTTTAACTCATTAACCTCATTAACAGAAGACAAAGATTAAGCCCGTACGATATTAAGCCTGTTCTAATGACCCTGCTACTTCTAGTTTTCCGATCTGTTTACTTCACATCCTTGCTCTCACTTGAGTACTATGGCTCCAAGTTTCATAACTTTCCCTACCCAGTAATCTCTAGCTAATTGAATGTCGTTAGAATGTAATAAAGCCTTTTTTAAGTTTTGTTTTTTCATACTTTGCACCAGCCCCAACTAACAATCACCCATTAGTTTGTGCGCTCTGGCGTGGCCGACTGGCGAGTCGACGTGGATTGATTTTTGCTGTGGGTCGTGTTTGCAAACTTTGTTCCACAGTTTAATGGCAGTATTTGGTGGACACGGCTCACAGTGGGGGTCCCGTGTGTGTCGATTTATCGGTCGACTTCGTTATCGTGTACAGACTAATTGAAGAAATGTAAATGTAGAAGAAATGTAAATGTGGTCGTTTTGTAATAATTGTAGTTTTTAGTACTAGTGTACAATTGTTATGTGCTAGTCGTATGTCTATCGGTGTATGTTTTTGTCACAGCTAGGACAGGGAATGGATGCAGAACTGGCGTATATGATCGAATAGTGGGTAGACTGACCATATCAGGCGAGTGAAAACCCAGGACAATCTAAGAGAGAGCTCCCTCCTCCTTCGTTATATGTCGAACGTGTTTGGCGATACTCTGCCAGAATGTGTTTCGCGAGAATTCGCAACCCGGACACTTCGAATTTATACACATGTGATTCTAGTTACACCACAATCATCGAAGATTTCACGCTTTTGCTTGTAAATTATCTGCGTATAGGAACGCCGAGGAATCTAGCACTAAATACTCGTCATTAACGTGAAGTAGAAACATCAACGGTCCCAAGTAGCCTCCCTGGGCTATTCCTGATGTAAAAGTAAATGTCTGGCAAACTCCAATGAAACCATTATCTCTTGATCTGTGATCAAAAACAGTGCATAGATGAGTGGAAGTAATATCAGTTTGAGCGCGAGGTTCCATTGTACTTGTTATGTAGGATTTGATATGCCAGGTTAATCTCTGAAGTGGTTCCATAACCACCAGCTCGAGATAGCGCTTAATTAAGTTAATTCATGTTAATTATGGTTGTCTTTTTCTTTCATCTTTCTCTTGTTTTCCTTCCCATTGTATTGTTTTTCTTTTGATTTTTCTCTTCTTTTTAATTTATTGCATTGTATCCAAATTCTGATGGGATTTCCTGCCTTCTTCTTTCTAGCTATTATTTTCAGCTACCTACGCCTTGCTTCCCTTATCTCGACTCTTATTCCGGTTTCTTTTCATATTTATATTTTCGAATTTTCTATATAAATTGTAAATTTTCCTTATTATTTTTTCGGTTTACTTTTATCCTTTTGACATTTTGTTTTTGCCTTAACCATTTTTCAATTGCACTTTTCCGTTCTCTTTCGCCTTTTTTCTATTTATCGTTTCATTATCTTATTATGCGACTAAACCGTTACCCATTTTTCTATTTAATTTTTTTTCTCGTTTTCCTTTCATTATTTTTCTTTTTATTTTGCTTCTCTTTGTCGTTTTACTTACACTGTACTGCTTTTTACTGTTTCTTATTTCTCCTATTTCTTTTTATTTAATGTTCCTTTTTCTCCTTTTCGTATTTTATTCCTTCTCTTTTCTCCTTTCAGATTTTTCATCAGATTCCTTTTTATTTTCTTTCTTTTCTGTAACTATTTCTATATATTTTTATATTTGGAACAGTATTATTAAAAAACTCACAGTTACAAACTTGCACAAGTTGCAGTAGCAAAATAGAAACGCAATAAATTAAACAAAAATACAAAGGAAAAACTAGAAAAAATAATAAGTTGATAAAATGGAACAAAATGAGAAAGCTGAAAAGAGACATTTAAAGTAACTTAAAATAGTAACATGCAAATAGTCAATATCCAAAATTTAAAAAATCCACAGCGGAGATACAACAGAAAATGAACAAAATATACGTTATATACAAAGTGAAGTTAAGTTCGTGATTTTTTTTTAAAGTGTTTCATTTTATTTGAAAAATTGAAAGACAGTTCGTTGGTAGCGCTACCGAAGATAGAATAAACAAGTCGGATTTAAAAGAATATGGGCCATCCCCCGAGGCGTGTTTTTTGATAGAGGTTTGCGGTGAACGCTCTCCGAGCCGAACCGCTCAACTGAAATTCCAAAACCAAAAATATTATTGAAGAAAAATGTATTGTGGTGTACTTGAGCGGATCGGTATCCCAATAAAAAAAATTCTTACAAAAAACATGTTGACCAACAAATTGAGTTTTGATTTATCAAAATTTCAAACATAAACTCATTGCAGAGAATCGAATATTTTTTAATGAAAAAGGAACCCTTAAAATTACACGAGAATGTAAATACAAACAATTCTAAAAAAAATTGAAAATCGGATGGATAGTTTTTGAGATATCACGTTCAACGCAACGGTTTTTTTCAAAAAATTTCATTCCGAGATAATTGCGTTTAAAGTTTTGTGTTAACTTCATTCGTGGAAGAACCAGCGCGCTACAAATAGCTGTAATTCAAAATGTAGTGCTCCGATCTGGATGAAATTTTCAAAAGTATGTACTTTCAACATATTCAATACATTTTTTTCGATTTTTTGAGTTCCAGCTTTGTATATAACCCCTAATAATAGAGGCTTTCACTTCATGATCATTTTTTAGGGTTAGAAAAATTTCTATTCTTTTATACGGGGGGGGGGGGTCTGGGTCAATTGGCATAAAGTCATTTGGCATAAGGTCATTTAGCATAAGGTCATTTAGAATAAAGGACATTTGGCATAACGGTTATTTGGCATAATGGTCATTTGGAATAATTTTGAAAATTGATCACACTTAAGGTCATTTGGCATAACGGACACTTGACATAACGTTCATTTGGCATAATTTTGAGAATTGATCACAGTTAAGGTCATTTGGTATAATGAACATTTGGCATAACGGTCATTTGGCATAACGTACATTTGGCATAATTTTGAGAAGTGATCACAGTGGTGGTAATTTGTCATTTTTCAACTACAGGGAAACACATATTTTAAGACTGTGTGAGAGTTAGGTAATTCGGCATAATTCTGAGCCGTGCTACTGCTGAAGGTCTTTTCGTACAAATATTTTTATGCTTAGAAAAACAGTAATTTAGCATACCAGTCGTTTGGCATAGGTATATGCAGTGATAAACTTATTGATTACCAGGATTATTTTTGAGTATATCCATTCTTGTATGTATTATGTATTTTGATTGTATGTTGACAATAACGTTCATCGCTCGAGGGAATTTTAGTTATGCAGTTGTAAGCAGCTGGCATGTTGCTCAAATGTTTGAGTATAACGGCAACTACCTAAATATTTAAATAACTTTAAATGCATTTGTTCACCAATAGTACTAACATTGAACTTGAACCAAAATTAATTAGATTATTCTTCTTTACGAATTAATAAAACACGATTACGACTAATGTGGCTACACCACATCGCTTCAGGTCGCGTGCTGTCTGACATCGCTGTCGCTCCGTCGGACTTAAACTAATTTAAAGCCCCCGTTTTTTAGTAATCTGGGCAAACGAGTGGATCACAGGTTTGCTTGCGAGGGGCCTTCGCTTTCGTCGGGTGGATCGCAGTTTTACACTATATTATACTAAAACGTAGGTCATAGCAAAGATTCCATAATTGCAAGTATGATCAAGCACAAAAATGTCAAAAATGAAATTCAAAAGAACTGCTCATAGTTAAAAGAAGGCAAAATCAGTTATTATATGTTAAAAATTCACTCGAAATATTATCAATATTAGGTAATGGATAACAACACAATATTACTATTGCTTAGTGCAGCTTTAACCTTATGGGTCATTAATCTGATAAACTACACATTTGTATATAATGCCAAATGACTTTCAGTGAGATCACTTAGCAAAATTATGCCAAATATCCGTTATGCCAAATGTCCATTATGGCAAATGTCCGTTATGCCAAATGTCCGTTATGTCAAATGACCTTCATTGTAATCAATTATCAAAATTATGCCAAGTGACCATTATGACAAATGACCGTTATGCCAAATATCCGTTATGCTAAATGACCTTCAATGTGATCAATTATCAAAATTATGCCAAATGCCCGTTATGCCAAATGACTGTTATAACAAATGTCCCTTATACCAAATGACCTTCAGTGTGATCAATTCTCAAAATTATGCCAAATGACCATTAGGCCAAATAACCGTTATGCCAAATGTTCATTATGCCAAATGATCTTACGCCAAATGACTTTATGCAAAATGGCCCGCTCCCTATACGAGGTTAGGAATCGAACTCTGGTGAGCTGCGTGCAAAGTACTCGACTCAACGACTATGCTATGATCGCCCTTCAATATTCGTGCTTGAATGTAGATGAAGAATAATGCATGCAATTGTTCATAATTTTCAAATTTCCCAGCAATATTTTAAAATTCCTATCATTGCTCAGCTGCGTGCATGCCACATGAACAGTGCTGCAAACACAGAAAAGTTACCTAGATTCATAGATTCCATTCACGACCCACAAACAGATGAATACATTACGAATAAATGATTAGATACACAATTCAGTAACCCCTTTCCCCATAGGAGATCAAACCAATCCAAAACGGTCAAAAAACTGCATCGTCCTCCAAGAGCTGAACAACCGGTTCCACAAACTCATTTCACCAATAAGTAGGCCCTGCCCGATACCTTTCATACACTGAGCACGGCATGCGCGAAGGAACTGACCATTCAGCTATATCGACACTTCACCCTCTACCGTGCGATCTTTTCCCTGAACCCCCCCGCCATTTCCCCATAGTCACATCAGCGAAAGTGATGCTGTAATATTTATGTTGGCCAAACTTTTGGTGTCAGGTCGTGTCCGGTGAGGTAATAGCTCGCCTCGCCCGCCGCTCTTCCTTCGCAGGACAGGTCTAGTCGAGAAATTTATGACACTTGTCGATATTTTTTTTTGGTCGGTTACGTGCTGCAGCGATCCAATTATATCGGGGATTGAAATTCGAGTCCTGCCTATCGCGCGCCAGCTTCGGATTTCGTATAAACCGCACCTTTTTGAGTTCAGATCTTGGTTCAGATCAACATCCGCCTGCGGAGAAGCAGGCGCATCGCTACCAGGAGATGTCTGACCGAAACCGGTTTGGATTGCTTGGTGCTGCAAAACAACCGTCATTACTTTATTACTTTAGGTATTATTTATTTTGTCGATTTGCGAAACTATGTACCGGCAGTGGATTTTTTTTTGATTGTTGAAAAAACAAACAAATCGTGAATTTCACCGCTGGATTAAAAAGAAACCCATTTCTAAATTAACAAGGTTGGACTGTATGTACTTTGTTACCATGTTGCGTAGAGTGGACGGCGTAGACAGAGGCCCGCTGGTGGTCAGGAAGAAATGCGACACCACGCAGGCTGCGTATCTCGCGAATTTATTTTTATCATCTGTTGTTGGCGCCCACGTCGCAAAGTATGAACTGAGTGGGCACACGAAACTGAGTAGATTTTAGTAGGAAGCATGCGATGAACCCTGTACGTGCTTGTTGTGTCTGGCGTGCTGAGAAAGTACTTGTGCATTGTTCCAGATTACGTAATAAATCTTACGAATTTATTTTTAACAACGGGTAAATGGGTGGCAACTCCGAGATCGTTGTTTACTATTTCACTCTTCTTTCCAAGAGATGTTTTTTGTGTAACTGAAAACATGATTTTTATATATTTATTCAAGTAGCTATTGAGCTATTTATTGAGTATGAATTATTTCCTTGAGCTTATGCAACTTCGTTACTGATCGGGACCTGCTGTAATTCGACGAAAAATCAATAAATAATAATGTTTAGGACTAGCAAATCCTTCAATTTAATAATCACAAAGAGTTCATTGACAACAACGGTGCCTGCCAGATCCGAATGTAGATTGCAAAGTGGCAATGTAGGGAATGTTAGTTGCTTCAGTACTTGTTACTCCTTATTACTTGAAAGTCCCGAAGAATTGTTTTTTCGCTAACAATTAAAATTGTGAGGGTATATTAAATAGATCAAACGTATTTTGTGTTGTATTTGACAAGACCTACAACCCTTACTAGATCACTTGAGAAGTACATTCATTTTTTTTATTTTGTGGCACCGTGTTATTTCTGTCACCAGCCAATGACAATTGATTGAGCATATGTAAAAAAGTTACTTTAAGTGGAGAAATTGCGAAAAAAGTGCCGGTATGGCAAGCAATATGTCCCTGCAGTTTGAAGTCCGATACTTTTTACCCTACCGGAACTGTAAATGCGGAAATCTATTGATCAGAGTGTCTGCAGAAGTGGCTTTCGGAAAAGGGTAAAATTTTCGTCGAGAAAGACATGAGTCCACCAAATTACCCTCAGCATCTGCCCATCGAGCGTTATTGGATTGTGAATAGGGTAATCGAAAAGACTGGTAAAGTAGCTTGGAATATGCAGGAGTTTCAAATAAATTTGGGCTTAAAGCGTTAAAAAATTGAGATGAAACACTCGTTCGGAAATTTATGAAAAGTTGATTGGTCAAAAATTAGAAGATTCGTGAAGGAATAATATTAATTTCATACGGTCTCCACAATATTCAAGTTTAATCTCGCGTAAGAAAGGATCAAACTTTTGCATGAATAAAACTTGTAAGTATACTTATTTACGTCAATTTTGTGTTATTGTGAAGAATGCAGAAGATGTCTTGGACATACACATTTCAGGAGCCCTTAGTTTTGTTCAGAAAAGAGATATTTTTACATAAATCTAAGAACATCTCAAAAATTTTGTGGACAAGGAAAGTTAAAAATCTTCAGTCAATTCTTCAATACATACATTTAAAAAAAATAAATTGCAAAATCGAAAGAAAACCAGGAAATAGCTCGATGGACAAATAAAACAAGTGACGTGCTAGAATAAAAAAATGGAAATTTAAAAAATTCCCTGAATATAAAAAACAAATAGAAAAAAATGTAAAAATAATCAAAAAAATAAAAACGCGGAAATTTGAAAAAAGAATAGCATAAACCGAAAAACAGAAACATAAAAAATATATTAAGAATGGAAAAATGTAAGCATAGAACAACGGAGAATTAGGGAAAATGAGAAATAAAAATATAAATAAATTAGGAAAATATGAAAATATTTAAAAAAGTAAAAGAGAACATTTGACAAATTGGAAACTTAACTCTTGAATAATTCAAACATAGAAATATTGCGAAAAAGAAAAATAGTGAAAGAGAAATATAAATATACTGAATCACAGAAATACAGTTTTTATCAGCCCCTTGGTGAATTTTAGGGTGATAAAACGGGGACATTGATAAAAACGGGACATATGTTTTACTTTATTTTTAAGAAAAAATATTCTTTTTTGGTCCCTAGATATAGCCTCATAACCCTTTCTGATTATTTTCTTTAAACTTCTCTTAGGGGGCCCTGGCAGTGCAAAATAAAAAGAAATTGAAAAATATTTTTATATTTCATATACATATTTCGGATCTCTAAGATAAGAAAAATATGCTAAAGAAAGGATTTACTCGAATTCAAATAAGTTCGTCTGCTAGAGCCCGTCAAACTACCAACTATTAACTATTAATGACAAAATCGGGTCGAAAAGCTGATACAATCGGGGGTAGACAAAATCGGGTTTTCACTGTATAGGAACAAATAAATATAGATATTTAGACATATAGACATATATAAAAATATAGAAAAATAGAAATATAGAAAAATAGAAATATAGAAATATAGAAATATGAAAATATAGAAATATAGAAATATAGAAATATAGAAACATAGAAATATAGAAATATAGAAATATAGAAATATAGAAATATAGAAATATAGAAAGATAGAAATATAGAAATATAGAAATATAGAAATATAGAAATATAGAAATATAGAAATATAGAAAAATAGAAATATAGAAATATAGAAATATAGAAATACAGAAATATAGAAATATAGAAATATAGAAATATAGAAATATAGAAATACAGAAATACAGAAATATAGAAATTTAGAAATATAGAAACATAGAAATATAGAAATATAGAACTATAGAAATATAGAAATATAGAAATATAGAAATATAGAAATATAGAAATATAGAAATATAGAAATATAGAAATATAGAAATATAGAAATATAGAAATATAGAAATATAGAAATATAGAAATATAGAAACATAGAAATATAGAAATAAAGAAATATAGAAATATAGAAAATAAGAAATATAGAAATATAGATATACAGAAATATAGAAATATGGAAAAATAGAAATATAGAAATATAAAAATATAGGAATATAGAAATATTGAAATATAGAAATATGGAAAAATAGAAATATAGAAATATAAAAATATAGTAATATAGAAATATTGAAATATAGAAATACAGAAATATAGAAGTATGGAAATATAGAAATATAGAAATATAGAAATATAGAAATATAGAAATATAGAAACATAGAAATATAGAAATATAGAAATATAGAAATATAGAAATATAGAAATATAGAAATATAGAAATATAGAAATATAGAAATATAGAAATATAGAAACATAGAAACATAGAAATATAGAAATAAAGAAATATAGAAATATAGAAATTTAGAAATATAGAAATATAGAAATATAGAAAAATAGAAATATAGATATATAGAAATATAGAAATATAGAAATACAGAAATACAGAAATATAGAAATATAGTAATTTAGAAATATAGAAACATAGAAATATAGAAATATAGAAATATAGAAATATAGAAATATAGAAATATAGAAACATAGAAACAAAGAAACATAGAAATATAGAAATAAAGAAATATAGAAATATAGAAATTTAGAAATATGGAAAAATAGAAATATAGAAATATAGAAATACAGAAATATAGAAATATAGAAATATAGAAATATAGAAATATAGAAATATAGAAATACAGAAATACAGAAATATAGAAATATAGTAATTTAGAAATATAGAAACATAGAAACATAGAAAGATAGAAATATAGAAATATAGAACTATAGAAATATAGAAATATAGAAATATAGAAATATAGAAATATAGAAACATAGAAATATAGAAATATAGAAATAAAGAAATATAGAAATATAGAAATATAGAAATATAGAAATATAGAAAATTAGAAATATAGAAATATAGAGATATAGAAATATAGAAATATAGAAATATAGAAATATAGAAATATAGAAATATAGAAATATAGAAATATAGAAATATAGAAATACAGAAATATAGAAATATAGAAAAATAGAAATATAGATATACAGAAATATAGAAATATGGAAAAATAGAAACATAGAAATATAGAAATATAAAAATATAGGAATATAGAAATATTGAAATATAGAAATATGGAAAAATAGAAATATAGAAATATAAAAATATAGTAATATAGAAATATTGAAATGTAGAAATACAGAAATGTAGAAGTATGGAAATATAGAAATATAGAAATATAGAAATATAGAAATATAGAAATATAGAAATATAGAAATATAGAAATATAGAAATATAGAAATATAGAAATATAGAAATATAGAAATATAGAAATATAGAAATATAGAAATATAGAAATATAGAAACATAGAAACAAAGAAACATAGAAACATAGAAATATAGAAATAAAGAAATATAGAAATATAGAAATATAGAAATATAGAAATATAGAAATATAGAAATATAGAAATATAGAAATATAGAAATATAGAAATATAGAAATATAGAAATATAGAAATATAGAAATATAGAAATATAGAAATATAGAAATATAGAAATATAGAAATATAGAAATATAGAAATATAGAAATATAGAAATATAGAAATATAGAAGTATAGAAATATAGAAATATAGAAATATAGAAATATAGAAATATAGAAATATAGAAATATAGAAATATAGAAACATAGAAATATAGAAATATAGAAACATAGAAATATAGAAATATAGAAATATAGAAATATAGAAATATAGAAATATAGAAATATAGAAATATAGAAATATAGAAATATAGAAATATAGAAATATAGAA
The DNA here is from genome assembly GCF_030247195.1 of Topomyia yanbarensis. NCBI lineage: Eukaryota > Metazoa > Arthropoda > Insecta > Diptera > Culicidae > Topomyia > Topomyia yanbarensis. The sequence continues at coordinate 91,669,570 of NC_080671.1, forward strand.
ATATAGAAATATAGAAATATAGAAATATAGAAACATAGAAACATAGAAATATAGAAATAAAGAAATATAGAAATATAGAAATTTAGAAATATAGAAATATAGAAATATAGAAATATAGAAAAATAGAAATATAGAAATATAGAAATATAGAAATATAGAAATATAGAAATACAGAAATACAGAAATACAGAAATATAGTAATTTAGAAATATAGAAACATAGAAACATAGAAATATAGAAATATAGAAATATAGAACTATAGAAATATAGAAATATAGAAATATAGAAATATAGAAATATAGAAATATAGAAATATAGAAATATAGAAACATAGAAATATAGAAATATAGAAATAAAGAAATATAGAAACATAGAAATATAGATATACAGAAATATAGAAATATGGAAAAATAGAAACATAGAAATATAAAAATATAGGAATATAGAAATATTGAAATATAGAAATATGGAAAAATAGAAATATAGAAATATAAAAATATAGTAATATAGAAATATTGAAATATAGAAATATAGAAATATAGAAACAAAGAAACATAGAAATAAAGAAATATAGAAATATAGAAATTTGGAAATATAGAAAAATAGAAAAATAGAAACATAGAAATACAGAAATATAGAAATATAGAAATATAGAAATACAGAAATACAGAAATATAGAAATATAGTAATTTAGAAATATAGAAACATAGAAACATAGAAATATAGAAATATAGAACTATAGAAATATAGAAATATAGAAATATAGAAATATAGAAATATAGAAATATAGAAATATAGAAATATAGAAATATAGAAATATAGAAATATAGAAATATAGAAATATAGAAATATAGAAATATAGAAATATAGAAATATAGAAATATAGAAATATAGAAATACAGAAATATAGAAATATAGAAAAATAGAAATATAGATATACAGAAATATAGAAATATGGAAAAAGAGAAACATAGAAATATAGAAATATAAAAATATAGGAATATAGAAATATTGAAATATAGAAATATGGAAAAATAGAAATATAGAAATATAAAAATATAGTAATATAGAAATATTGAAATATAGAAATATAGAAGTATGGAAATATAGAAATATAGAAATATAGAAATATAGAAATATAGAAATATAGAAATATAGAAATATAGAAATATAGAAATATAGAAATATAGAAATATGGAAATATAGAAATATAGAAATATAGAAATATAGAAATATAGAAATATAGAAACAAAGAAACATAGAAATATAGAAATAAAGAAATATAGAAATATAGAAATATAGAAATATAGAAATATAGAAATATACAAATATAGAAATATAGAAATATAGAAATATAGAAATATAGAAATATAGAAATATAGAAATATAGAAATATAGAAATATAGAAATATAGAAATATAGAAATATAGAAATATAGAAATATAGAAATATAGAAATATAGAAATATAGAAATATAGAAATATAGGAATATAGAAATATAGAAATATATAAATATAGAAATATAGAAATATAGAAATATAGAAATATAGAAATATAGAATAAAAGAAAATCGGAAAAATACAAAAACAGATTAATGGAACTGCGCAGCTGGTTACTCTCGAGTTTTAGAAGTTCGACAGGTATTTTGTTCTTCCCAACGGTTTTATTATTTTTCAGTATTTTAATAGCCTTTTTTCGTCGTTCATTTAACGCGGGTCTAATTTTTGCAAATAATCGATCATCCGTTAATCCAGTAATTTTCGAGAGCTTGATTAATTGATTCGATTAATCGGCCAAGGTAATCGATTAAGATCAATAATCGAGTAGGTAGTAAACTTAGCCTGTCAATCAATAAAAAAGGTCGCTGGGTCTGTTTTGATATTTTGAGTCGCTTGCATTTTTTGTTCTGCGGTTTTCATATTTAGCGTTAGTACATATCCTTCATGAAATATGTTGTCGATTAATTGATATTAACTAATCGATATACCCGAATATACCGAAAGCTTCCAATCGATTATTGATTTTTCGATTATTTCAGAAATTAATCGATTATTTGCATTAATCGAGTGAAAAATAAAAATCACTAATCGTGGGTGAATCCCATCGCTCGTTGACTACGACTGGTGTCGCGGAGTTTTCCCCCTCATGTTTTTTTTTCGTTTTTAAAACACTAAAGTAAGCCAGAAATATTGTTCGTACAGGGTTATTGGTAGGAAATAATTACCAAAGTTTTTTTGAAGGTTTTCCTTTTTTATTTCGACTAATATGTAGTCACATTTTCTTTTTCACTCGGTTCAAGTGTCAGGGTCATTAAAAACTGGCTTAAAATCTTACAGACTAGTCTTTTGTCTTCTACTGGCAGGAGTCGACCCTGGACAGTGTTACTACGAATGTTGTAATCGTCGACAGGTTTCCAGAGGTGATCTTACTTGACTTCTCATTTGTCGGTTCTCGTGGTAAAGAAGGACAAGCAGTGTTGCCACAATTAAATCTGTACCGGGAGCTTAGAAATCTTTTCTATCTGTGACTTTCAAATAGAAAAATCTGTACTGGATTCTGTACCAAAATAATAACAAGGATATTTGAAAAACATCATTTGATGTACATATTTTCATTTCAGTTAGGCGAGCTGAAACCTGCTTGTTGCAAATCAAAGGGATAATGTCTGACTGAAGCAGATCTGCGCGGATTGTCTACTATTACTCTTGCAAGCACTATTGTGATCTAAGAGAAGAGAAGACAATCGCGTAGCTAATTTGATCCAGTCCTATCCAGTCAATCTCAATATTGAACCAGCTTCTGATTGGTCGTTTGCCAGCGATAAGCGTTCATTAAATTTACAAACGGGATAGAAAACAGTGCTGCTGAATCTATTATGGCTGCTTCTCATACACATCTACATGCTAATTGAATAAAAGTCCTGAATGACGATATAGCTACGTGTAGTGCTAATAGAGACATGAATAATAATTAAATTAAATTTTTAAAAGAAGCTAGCATTGTAAATTCATGGTTGAGGTGCGAGTTTTGAGGTACAATTATTTTCAGCAAAAAACTTCAGATTTACGGCAGGGCCTAATCGAGAAAATTAAGAAGAGCAAGAAGCCTGTTGTCGTCTCTTCTCTTAGCATTTGATTTGCTGCAAACAGATTCCTCATATCTTGCATCCTAATGTCAGCAGGCATTGCATTTATCGCTCATATGTGTAAATGCGTCCGGATAATTTGCTACTGCGACAATAAAAACTCACATTTTCACACGAAAAGTTAGTGGCACTCACATAACTTCTCCGGATAAATACAACGTGTTATTTCGCCGGTTAAATAAAACCGCCGGAGAATGAGCGAATGAGTTTATCACGGTATCCTTTTTGCGCTCGCTGCCTTACTGTCGCTACTCCAAAACACGAAAAACAAGTTTATCGTACTTCTTTGCCGCTTTTCTTTCAAATTAAGTGTATATTTTGACGCTTTTATTGATTTCCACCAAATTAAAATATTTTCACCTTTTCCGGTGGGATGGAAAAAATCAAATAAATTTTATCCGGAAAACTATTCTCACGCTATTTATGGAGACGGAGAATTTTGTGACTCATCTTATCTCGGAAAAGTTGAACATCGGATAAGCTTCTTCGCGCGTGAGTGGGAGAGAATTGCAATGCCTGAACGTCAGCTTCTCGCCGTCATTTTGTCAGCGGCCCAACTCAATATTTGCCATGCTTAATTATTTTACGCTTCTGTCACGTTAAAAAAATTCTGTACCAATCTGTATTTTTTAACAAAAATCTGCCATCTGTACCGTACAGAATCTGTACCAAAAATACTTAAAAAATCTGTATCTTTCTAGATAAATCTGTTCTTGTGGCATCACTGGGGACAAGTCTGTCTTTGCCGTGATACATGCTGGTAGACTAGCTAATTAAATGTTTTTTTTTTAATAATTGAAAAAATCCCAATTCCGGATTGATCCCCTAAACCACGTCAATCAGTAAATTGGTACTGATAAATAACATATATTGGAGGAGTCCCCTACACATCAAAAAACTTTGAATTTTATCGTTGACGTAATTCCAAACTTGCCACAATCTAACAAACCGTAATTGACGAAATGACGAAATATAACAGTGTTCTGTTTAATTTTACGTGGAAGATGTACTTTCCATGCGCAGTGCCATAAAATTACACTCTTAAACATGTTAAACAAACTCCACATGTGAAGTAAAATTACGTGACTCGCAAAATTCAACGACATGTAAAATCTAAATCAAACGTAAGACTATGTCATTTTTTATGCTAGTGTATATGTCAGGGTCAGGAGACGTAAATTTACACGATTTTCTTCTAGGTGTGTAGATAACGGTTTCCGTAAAAATATTAAGTTGGATTTTTTCTCTGAATCATCTCAACAGTAACTAACGCCAAATTGGTGCCAGTTACACGATAAATCCAAACTGGCACCAACTTGGCACCAGTTAGACACTGAATCCAAAGAGTCACGCAACTTGTGAGAACTTTTTTTTTATTTTTATTAACGTGACTTTAAATTTTTATTCATTCGTCACGCACTTGTGAGAACGTCCAAAGAATCTGGCTGGTTCCTAGTGATGTCTCGGGAAGCAAACACTGAATCTTTGGTTTTTTAGCCTGTAAACCAAATGCTTGACATTGTGGCAAATTTATTCCTACCTGTTAATCCGACCTAGGTTTTTACGAAAAGGAAAAGTACCTGAAACGAAAAGAAAATACACGTATTTAATTATTTGGTTTGAAAATTGATCTAGTTAATTCAAATTTCATTCATCATAAATTCATTTGCTTCTTTGCGAGTAGAGAAATTTTTTTTAGATAAATCTCTAACTCTATGTGCGGGGTTGGGAATGGAACTCAGGTGAGCTGCGTATCGTTTTGCTAACTATATTTTGCCCGTCCCACTAGTTAGTTGTTTACTAAACTTCTCAAACCATGAATCCATTTCATAATCATATCTTTTTTATTTAGGAATGAAAAAAAAACTAATAACGCAGCATAATAATTAAGATTTCATGCGTTTTCACAATAGTTTCATTTGGCTTTAATTTGTAATACAAATGGCCGGTATAGGCCGGTCGGATACGTCTCCTTCGATTTCCAAGAATATATGTATTAGATAGTTGTTATAAAACATGGCACTTTTCAATAAAAAATATGTTTACTTGTTTCAAAACTAGTCACAGCCGATCAAGATGAATACCCTTTTGAACTTCTAGTAGGATTTAGTAAAAAAAATTATATAGGGTGATGAGCCTATTTTCACCATACTAAGCAAGGTGCCTCGCTAATTCGATTATTTCTTGCCTTACAATCAATAGAATGCGTAAAAATTGACATCAACCGCTTTGCTTAGTTGTTAAGAACCAAAATAATAACACAAATGCGTTGAAAACAGTAAAATTCTCGTGTTTGAGCACAATGAAAACTCGAATCGAGTGCCCCTATTGTTGCGCTAGCATTTGACTCAATGCGTTGAACAAAGATGGCAGACACTGCTCTAACCAACGGCTTCAAATGGGTAGAGTAATAATAGAAACATGGCGCAAATAGGCTCATCACCCTATGTTAATTTAGAATAGAAAAGCAAAGTAAGCAATCTATTTTTGATATTGCTAAATAAATCCCCTCATGGCCATGTTGTTCGTAATCAACAACTTTTTGAACATCTATAACCTTTGATTTAAGCAAGATTTGGCCACAAAATCAAATAATATCAATAACTATCACAATTACGCTTCATTTGAGCACCAACAGTTATATTATCTGTAGAAGTGAAGTTATTGCAATTGAGTTCTACAAGATGACGACACGAATGAACTCATAATGAATGAAGTTCATGTTTGACAATTCTCGGTGGTTTGTTTACTTGTCAGTTGTGTGAGTTCGAGTGCAACGAGTGCTCATCTATTTCACTCGAACTTACGTAACTCCCATGTAAACAAACCACCGAGAATTGTCAAACATATGTTTGTCGAGAATTGAACTATTGCAAATATTCTAGGAAAATTTATTGAGCATTTGAAGGTAAAATTTGAACAACTTCTAGCACTGCGAGAAAGGCACCTATTTTGATCAAGACAAGTTTTTCGTGTTTCTTGACAACATTTTTAAGGCCAAACAATTTTCTAACACTTTATGCGCTAGGGAATGTTGGACATGAAAGGGTTAAAATAACTGTAATTTGAAACATATGAAACTGCATGATTTTTTCGTTGGGTCGTTTTTTCGGTATGTAATAGAAAAAGCAGCAACAAGTCTCGACAAACATATGATTAGGGGTATAAGCAAACTGTCAAAATTCTCTTTGAAGGTAAATTCCAGACAAACTGTTATTGGAAGAACACAGTTCACAGCAGCCAATGAAAAAGAAAACTTTCCTCTTTTGTTTACTACAAACATCTGTGATTGTCGAGCAACGGTTCGTCCGGAGTTTCCACTCAAAGTGAATTTTGACAGTTCTAGAGAAAATTTTCAATAGGACGTAAGTAACATTGAGAGCCTCTCTTTGTTTACTTTGTCTTTCGTTTATTACGACGTCATTACAACACTTTGCACTAATTTTCCAGTACATATCGAAAGCCGACGTTTTTACTAGAATATTGTGCAAAGAGTAGAGTAGTAAATGCTGAAATGGCCGAGTAATGAACAGAAGAGAAAGACCCCAAAGAGAATCTCTCATTGTTACTTACGTCCTATTGAAAGTTTTCTCTAGAGTTAGTTATTATAGCTTGAGAAATGAGTTTGTTTTCGTGCGAATCTCATTTCATTGGTAAGTGAATTGCACTGTAAGCTAATGTAAATATTGCCAACAGTGCATTTACACATTTACGGACGAAAAGATGATCATGCAAAGTGTTGAGTAATCATTAACACTACTGTCAACGATGCGCTAAAGATGTCACACAATCGAAAAGAAAACAAAACGATTTATTTTATAGCTTTCGATCGCGGTGTCCCCCTACCATAGTCAGAGTTCAACCGATCGGAATCGGTAACAGCACGAAATTGCACATTTGATTGCCGCTTAGTAGCTGGGTATGCCAATTCACACACCGGTCACATCTGCGAGGCATTTTTTGCACTCCCATGCGAAGACCGCAGTAACCATGCCAGCAGTTCGGCCTACTAACCTGCATGTTTTGGTGTGTACGCACTGACCGCACCTCTACCTACTCTCTTTCACCCTGTCAGATTCCCTCTGAGGTTCCGCGCAACCTTGCCGATCGCGAATTTTACGATAGGTACGTCATCGACAAATGCAACACGCTGTCGTCCGTCGTCGTACGCGTTTGTTTATGAGATAGTTTTGCAATGTGGTACTAGATACCACGAATACTACTACTACTATTTACGACTACGAGTCAACTGTTTGAACCGGAACCGCACTCGCTGGAGCCGGCGTTTAGCGTCGTCTTTTCGCACCTCCAGGCTACACGATCGTCATCTTTTGCACACTAGCTTAGGTACGGAGAGCAGGTCGAGGCCCGATAGCAGATAGTTGTTGTTGAGTAACATTTCTCGTCACGTAATTTTTAGTGTGCGCCGTTGCAACGCCAATCGAACTCTTTGCCTCAAGCCGGGACGCAAGCTGTATGTATAATGTTCGCGGCGATGGCGCTCCAAACTGACAGTTGCGTACCTGCGCTTTTAGGCGTTTGATTGATGAATAGATACATTCCGATTAGATTGAGCAGTGTGCGCGTTGAAGAATAACCGGTAGTTGAAAATTTGAGAAGTTGGTAACTGCCGTGGGAATCCACTGGAAGCCTGTATCTTTTTGCGAACGATTCGCCCAATTCCTACCTGCTGTGCACCGTAGGATGATCAGCAAATTTTGAGTGCTCAATTGAACTTTTGCAAGCAGAATTTATTGAATGCCATTAAAAATATATGGCTGTGATTCACCGACATCAATGATATGATAATATTCTCCACGAGAACAAGTTCTAATCATGTGGGATCTTGAACTTCGAGAGATATTCTTTCAAAAGTCGGAAAACCAGCAATAAATTAATAAATTAAACAACTTTTGTTTTAATATAATTAAAGGTTTCTCGCTTAGGAATAGTTGAAACAAAGCTCTGGTACTAAAATCTAGTTACGAAATAGTAGATTTTTTCTGCGACCACCATTTAGGTTACCTTTGTTGGCTACCACTGTTTGCAGTTACAAATTTACATTAATTTTACATTAATGTAGCTGAAGATAGTCTGGGAACGGGTTCCAAATTGCTGCTATCATTGACTAATCTATGTGGAGTTGTGTTAGTGCGAGATTGAGGTTAAATCGTTAAATTTTTTGCCAAATGAGGTTAAATCAGACGGCGAATTGAAAACATAGCGTTATATGTATGTTGTCTATACACATTGCAACTGTGTTGATGTCCTAGACGTCAAATAAGTCGATTGAAAAAAAAATATGCTGCATAATGACAGAGAATTTGTTCCGAGCTTTCGGGCGCGTAAGTAGTTACAAAATCGACAAATGTCATCCTGAATTATGTCAATTTTTTACGTCAATTCTTTCGGTTTTAGATCCATTAGTGTTTTGGCTGTAGCTATACCTGGAAAGATGAATAATTATTATAATAATTATTTCTTAGCTCGTCAAAAGCCTACTGCGTTACACCAATCATTTAGTAGTTGGCTCTCTTGCCCATACTGACAGTGCTACTTGATAACTTCGTATTAGACAAAAAAAATGTTTGAATTTGCAGACAATCGCAGAACATCGCACCGGAATTTCACGGATGAAATTCCATATATCCGTTGACCTAATAAGGTTAGTTCTTCCGACTTCGCTACTGTCCATACTCGGATGTACAGCCGCCATAAAACCTTTAACTGTCAGTTTGTCAATGCTCCCACCGTTAGTTAGTCAAATCAACACTTATGGGTTTCTCTAGTGGCGCATCTTCGCACATGAGCCCTCAGATGCATCTTCGCGCATTTCAAAGTGATGATAAAAGAAGGCGTTTTGTCTATCTTACACTTTATTTCTAAAGTGCTCAAGCTCCTGCATACGTTGAAGATGAGAGGAGATCGTCTCTCGTGTGCGCCGGTGGATGATGTTTTTTTTCGCGTTGCGTTTGTGAGCCGCCATACTAATGCCAACTGGTTTGCCCTCGGAGCTGTCGGCAAATAGCTGTATGATTTATTGACAAAGTGTCGCATACTAAGCACAATGCTGATGGCGACGGGAAGACCTTCACGCTCCGTAAAGCTGCTACGGAACGCTTCGGTACGGGCGCATAATGTTGCGAGGAGGGGGTGGATTGTCTAAGCATATTTTGTGACGAGAGATCAGCATAGGATGGCAGCTAATTGTAAGAGCGCAAAGATTGCGAATGTTTCATGAAGTTCTAGATCCGGAATGAAGTTTAGCTGATGCTGGCTCTGAGGCTAACGTAACATAGTTTTCGATCCAGGACAAGGCCATGATCGATCCGGGTAGTAATTTCGTCTAGGATGTAGGAACAAGGTTGTGTTTGTCAATAATCTGTACAGCCGTAGATGTTTAACGTTGAAACCTTCCTCGGGTGAGATGAAGCTTTTTATAAACGGGTTGATGCCCAGATTGGTCTATAAAAGAAATTTAAACCTTCACGATTCAGTTTACTACTACACGTTCACCTCTCCTCATTTTTGACGTCACTAGGTTGGGGGGATTGCTGAAATATTCACACACATCATGAAAACGTGCAATCCGTTTTCGACCAGCGTACCATGAAAGTAGCGAATATTATTTTGTCTCTTAGATGGTTACTCGAAAAAGTTGAATTTGGTTTGGTTGGATATCTATTGCGACTCGGAGTCAGTACGGAGCAGCTCAAACATTTTATACCATCTATTTGAAACCTAGTTTGAGGAAATCGCTTCAATCATAACCGAATAACCGGTGTGATTTTAATTGTGGAATGTACCCGAAACCCGGAACTTCCGAAATTGTCGATACTGGACAATGACTTCAAAGAATCTTTGATTGGTCATCAGTGATTTAGATCTGCGAATCGAAGTAATTTGATGACCATTTCAGTAGATTTTGAACGTCTGATGTATTACGATTGTAACGGTTTATAAGAAAAATTCTTGTGTGAGCGTACTAACCAAGCTATAAATCCGGAACCAATAGTCAGATCTGAACAAAATACAATAACAGTCAAAGCAAGTGTCAAATATTTCAATAAAAATCAAGTTTGTAAAAATGGGTCGAGAATTCGATGAGAAATAGGTGTGACATCAACTTAAGAATTTGGCAAGTTCCCCGGGAGCATCAAGAACCGTAATAGGCGGCCAATGTGGTCAAAGCTACTTCAATTCTTCATTTGTGGTCTAGAACCTTAAATCCAAGTAATGTTGCACATATTTTAATATGTATTGCATCATTTGTACATCATGATGTTACTAGTTTATTTGCTATGTGACTACACTCTCCAACCCGTAACTCCGGAACCGGAGGTTCGATCAATAAAAATCAATAGCAGTCGATGGGAAGGTTGTACCTTTCATTTGCAAATTAGCGACATTTTTTGCCACATGTGTGCACACACACGCACGCACATACATAAACATAGCCATTTTCCGATCTCGACAAACTGAGTCGAATGGTATAGGAGACTCAGCCCTCCGGGTACCGGTGAAAAATTCAATGCTTGGAGTGATTGCATAACCTTTCTATATGAGACAGACAAAAATTTGTAATACGCCAGCATCGATTGTAATAATCGGCACAATGGTAAAAAAGTGCCAAAAATGGCCATTTTTCTACTATTAAAAAAGTTTTCATAACAAAAGAAAATTTAAAATGATGAACAGCCATTATTTTGCATTAAAACATGAATTTCACATCGATATCCATTGATGTACATAATAAACGTCAAACTTCCTCAATGATGGATCCTTAAGGGGTTACATTTCTTTAAATTTTTCAAAAAATCAAAAAAAAAAAACAATTTTTAGCTTTATTTGAACGTTTTTTTTATTTCGACTATATGTAGTCACATTTTCTTTTTTTACATTTTAACTACATTCAATTAGCTAGAGATTACTGGGTAGGGAAATTTTATTTGGAAGCGCAACTCCTTGTGAATATTTTCTCAAATTTTTATAGAGATCCTACCAATACATCGAAAGTTTGTGCGCTTCGAGGCGCACCTCGTCTACCAAGAGCAGTGGTAACTTCAAACTTTAAACTCGATTATCTTGAAATGTTGTTTTCCAAAAATGACTTTTCTGTAATCACGATTGCGGAATAACTACTCAACCGATCTTCGTAAATTTTATTGTTTTCAATAGCTCGTAATTAATTTCTCTCGTACCTTAACGACTCCATTTTTATGCATAAATTTTCATTTTGCAGGTAAATTTTTTTAATACAATTTTTTAGTGCTTAAAACATTGATTTTTTGGGAAAAACGTTCCCGTATGCAGTAAAAAATATTATTTATTCAACTAATCGTTAAGGTACGACGAATACTCCTATACTAATGAATTTTTTTTTTGAGTTTTAGGATTTTAGTTGATCTGCTGGACTTCTATCGTGATCACCGCAAGCCTCTTAAAAAACGGGTTTCGGGAAAAAATCATAACTCCACCAATTTCTAATATTTTTAAAAAACTTTTGCTTGTTTTTTTCATTAACCTTGCTGTTATTTTTTTTTTACTACATAGTTTGAAATAAAATCAAACTTTCCTCAATTTTTTTTCTCTCAAAAAGGTATATACCCAAAAAATAGTCATTTTAGGCAAAAAAAATCAACTTTATGTAATCACTGTTGGTAATTTATAAACTTTATTCAGTGAAAAACCATGAAATTACTCAATTAAAACCCAAAAAGTTTTGTGCAATTTCTATATTATTCGCCATATTCCCTGGGCTTGGGTGATGAGCCTAATGGGCGCGTACTCTTGCTTGGTCGATAAGAGTGGGAGATCCGAGCGAGTGCTGGTTCATTGATCTCTGAATCTCATGACTAATAATCATTCGATCGAGTGTTTTGGCGGACGGCTGATATGGATGTTTCTACTTTCAAATGGGGGAACATGCTGGTTCGGTTGTTCGGGGACTCATTTGATCTTGAGCCTAGTGATCGAGTCATTCGATTCGGATCGATGGACTGTCATCTATAAGAGATGATCAGACTGAAGGTGGGTGTTTTTATCTCTTGAATCGCTCTGTCGCTCTGGCTCGTGAAGATGGCGAGTAACAATCGTTTATAACGAATCGGATTCGCTGTTTTCAGAAACAGAGATGACAATCTCTTATGGATGGAACCTTCTCTTAAACATACTGTTCAGCCACTAGTTAATGCTCAACTAGATCAACTTAATAAACTGAAACACGTAGTTTTTGAAGAAATCCAATCCACGTGAACCACATCACCAAACACCTAAAAGTAGTTTAGATGCATGTAATATATATTTCTGTGTTATCTTTTATCTTATTTATTCTATAATCTATTAATATCTATTTCTTTATCCCTCTCGCAGGAGTATTGACGGTATTGTAAACATCATCAAGCCACAATAGACTCAATAGAATTATCTAAATATAAGGACCCTTCGCTTTTTTGGTTTCTATTTGCACCAAGTGCTACTACTAGAGGTTAATTAGTTCTTATGTTAATAATCCATCAATCATTATGACGCAAGATTTTATTTATATAAGAAGCCCGCTTCAAGATGTTGATTACAATACGCCTCGATAGTGGTGTATTGAGGAGGCCGGGAGGGCTGATAGGAGCCTTTTTTCTGTTCTTTACCTTTCTTCTATTCACCCGCTCATAAACAACAATCAACTAGTAACAAATAGATAATTGAGAAAGGATGTGCTATGTGTGGTGGTTGGCTATTCAAGTATTAGTAGTGTTTGAAGTACTAATGTATGTCTTTCATGTGCTGATCATAACTTTAGCTGTATCTTGTACCTGTCTAATCTATTGCGTCTCTCATATATTGTCTTTTATCTCTTCTTTTCGAATCCTATACTGCCATTCTACTCCCGCCTTCTGCTGGGTCAGCAAAGATGGTGATAGTGAACGTCTTAACACTCACACATTCTCAAACGCGGTCTCAAGAGGGAACCTACAAAAATGCCCTCGCGTGCGCGATTACGAATCGGTCACGTCCGGAGGTCTACCCTTGATCCCAGAAGCCTGGGTCCATGCCTTCAGCTGGACCAATTGGGCAAATACGCTCATACCTATTGGGCGGCACGTCTCATGGCGACATGACCGGGAACCTTATCGATATAAGGGATCCCACTCTCTGCCAGAATTCTGGCCGCGCACCGAAAATTTAATATCAGACTCACGGTTCGCGCGACCAATTAAGAATACACAACACACGCAAATATGTTACAAAATCATGTCAGCGTACAAACGTTAGAAGCCCTCGCGATTTTCCAAACAACCTACGCCCACCAACTCGCAAACAGGATTAAGCCCCGGTGATAAGGTTAACGTCTCAGCGCTCATAAACTTACCAACGCGATCTCGAGCGTTAATCTACAAACTCCCGCGTTCGCGCCATCATGAATCGGGATCGTCCGGAAGTCTCTATCCTCGGTACCAACAGTCTAGGCACGGATGTTAATTTAAAAAGAAATAAAAAAATTGAAAAATTAAAAAAAAATCGCTCTCATATCCACTAGACAAAACGTTCCATGGCGACATGACCGGGAAATCTAGTGATATGGGATAACTCACTTTGTGTCAGAATGTGATCCGTACACCGAACTAAATATCAGAATGACGGTCCGCGAATATATCAATGGCCGCAGGGTTTCAAAATCGAATTTATACACGCGAAGTCACATACACGCGACAAACACGTCAAAATACGAACGCTTAAGCCCTTCGCGATCATCTACGCACACCTATGCTCGCGATCGCGCAAACTTGATAACACTCCGGTAATTATGTGAACGTTTTAGTACTTACGAAGTTACGAACGCGAACTTGCAAACGCGCGCGATCATGAATCGGTGACGTCTGGAAATCTTTAGCCTTCATTCTAGTAATTTAGGTCCATACATTCAGTTGGACCAATCAAAAAAATAAAGCTCATATCCACTAGACCACACGCTCTACGGTGACATCGCCGGGAACTCGTGATATAGAAGATCTCACTTTCATTTAGCATCTGAGCCGTACACCAAATATAAAGTATTAGATTCATGGTCCGTGCACGATTATCCAAAGAACACACGCGAATATGCGAAATACACACGGTTATAAAATAGATTTTATACATTTATAAAATATTTTATACATGGCTACATACACGTTAGCACACGCGACATACAAACGCACACGCGATCGAACACGTTAACGTACAACTGCTCGAACCCTTCGCGATGATACATGCGATCGCGAGTCCCTACGTCCGCACATACCTGAACCGTACAATGAATATCACATTCAGAATCACGGCCCGCTACAATTGGCCTAATGCAGTGTTTTAGTGGGCGACATTGCCTGTCTCGTCTGCAAATTGTAGTATGTGATTCTGACGGGGAGCCCTTCCGAGAACCTAGCTCCAGTAGGACAACTCTCGAAAAAAAAAGAATAAGCTGAATAAGCTTTTCCGGGTTCACAGGAGTCTTTTTGTATAGGATTATGCACCTTGATTGGCTGCATTAGGGAGTGGTCGCACTAACAGGGTTACAGACTGACAGTCGGACCCATACTGTTGATACTATGTAAAACGATTTTATCGGATGTTTCGGCATAATGTTTCACTATACGTTATTTTTTATTGCGTGCTGTTTTAAAATGTATGTGAGTGGTAAAGGTGTTCAATGTACTTTTAGTGAACAATGATGGATCCATAGCTCTTGTACTAGCGGCTGAAATCTGCTGGAATATTGATAACGGTGTTGTCCAAGCGTGGTCGGTTTGAATGGCGTGTGGCAGCCAGTGACTGATGCACGAATGGATCTAATGGATTCTTACTGCCGTGTCATGGATGTATATTCTTTACTTTTATCTTGTCGGTATGTAGCACTGTTGTTGAACTGAAGACTCATTCATTTATTATTTATTAGCTTCCGTTATCACAAGACGCCAAATCGCTTGTGTGGATATTTGTACCCTAGACTGATGCCCTGTAATGAACGTACACATACATTCGGCTCTTCCTTTCTCATTTCCGCCCCAACATATATACCATGTTGTTTTCCTTCTGTCGTAATTTAAGGGTTTGATTTAATTTTCCATTAAAACGGATTCTATATTCTGTGTCTCCCTTTAGTACTAAAATACTGTCAACTATCTTATGTTTTTGTACGTACTTTCTCATCTTTCTTAACTAGTAGTTGGCATAATAACCGTTGCTTAGATTTGGCATTCTATTCACACATCTATCTGCCTTGGAAGTAACACAGTTGCACATTATTTTCTTATTATTTTCGCTATTCAGTAGTAGTAAAAATCCTGCTTTTACTACGAAACCATTATTTGTGTGCAATTCTAGCTATAGTACCTGACTTTAGAAATGAGTAGAAATGAAAAATGAGTAAATTGTACACAAATATATGTTATATAGTTATGGCATTTTATTAGGATCCCCGGAAAAAATTAACGACTGATAGAAACTACGAGAATTCGCCGCGCGATAGAAAATTAAACGATATCGATTTATTAAAATATAAGCAATGCTGCTCATAGCCGTCTAGCTCATGTTGCTTATTGCGCCAATCCTATTAATACAACAAGGAATAAATTTCCCTGATTCCCGGCGGCCGGCTGCCGAACGTTCTTTTATATGACAATGCTGCAATTCGTCGAGAGATAGCATAATGTCGCGCGCGGATATTGGTGGCAAAATTCGTTAATGGAGAAAGCATGCAATTAACACGTTTTGATTACGATAATAAAACTCAGATGCCAAAATAGTAAGATACAATGAAGTATTAACAATTCTATTAATCCATTGTAATTGTAATCGATCCAGTAAAGACAATTGCATGACATTCTATTTTGTTGTTCTAGAATTGATAAGCTTTGCCGGTCCCCTATCTTTTAAAAATGTTGCCCAATTGAATATAAGCAACACTCTCGACGGCCGGCTGTCCGGAGTTTGAATTGCATATTTCACGCCGAGTTTCCAAATAATAAAACAAGTTGAGAGTTGCGTAGATCATATCACTTATCAAGATGAATCCCGATTTATGTATCTATTTATCCTATCCCACTAACAAAACCACATTCCTGTGGCAACCGTGGAGATGCAGAGGTATACACGGTCTCCATAACAACGGTTGTTACACTAACATTCCTTCCCTTCCCCGATGACTGTAAGGACGTGGCCGGCGCCGTTATTGACACTTTAAAATTTTGAACTCTCGAAACGTGCACATTGAGAATGGATAGCTACTCCCAGGCTCCATTCATTGATTCTCTGTGCAATTTCGCTTGTTCTGGTCAATCACGGAGTAGCAACTACGAATTGTATGGTCATCATGCTCATGCTCATGCTCATTTCTATATTATTAGCCATATTGAACCTAAGCATTCCTTACGGAATAATGCCTTGTTTTCTCTATAGTTTTCTGAATAGAGGCATTCCATGAAGAAAATCTTTAAAATCGCTTCCGTAATCTTTGATTTTGATGAAACTATATTTTCCATAGTCAATTAGATGTTTTTGTTCCAGAGAAATTTTTTAAAGAGCACATAAGTGTTTAAGTACTGCATTTCCCCAAAAAATGTTCTAGAGCGAGTAAGGGCGCTATAACCCTGGCTCTTTAGCCAGGGCATGGCTAAATACTTCTGTCCCATCCCAGGAACCTAGGACCAAAGGAGTGACATTAACCCTTTTAGCAAAGTCACTCCCAACGATTCATCAAACCCCCATCAAATTGAAACGGTCGTGTACGGTTGTCCACGTTTCTTCCTTAATTTGATAATTTGATTGCGGTATAATTTTGAATCATCTTTATTTTGTACGCTACACAGTTGGCGTGGCCGCTTTAATACTTGTGTCATATTCAATATGTACCACAAACATTAATAATGAAAAATTGTGGACGAACGTCTGCAATTTTCCAGGATCCCTAAATGTATTTGCTGTGTATGTGTAGACTAGACTAGACTAGACTGCATTTCCAAAAAATGTTCGATTACCGTATGTTATACAGTACAGTACTAGATGAGAAAGAGTCACAGGGAATCAAAAATTGAAAAAAATTAAATTGCAAAAACTCACTTTTTAATATTTTATTTTTTTGTCAATGAATACCTAAAGAGAACAGAAACATTTTAAATGTAATTATGTAATGGAGAAACTATCAATAAAAAAGTTTTTCTAACGATAGCTTTAAACATGTTTCTAAATTTCATACAAATTGATAAGTAAAACTATAATTTTATTATGAAATATTATTCTCAATCTTATTTCTAATCAAAATGCATTTAATGAAAATCTTCTAAAACGTGATAATTTTCAAAATATTTGGAATTTTATTTCAACGAAAACAATTTGTGAAATTATGCCCTTTTTAAAAGTTATTCGATTTCCCCATTATGAATTATCACCAATGAAATATTTAAACATAAAAACGATTTTTTCCATTGTATTTAGATCATGGAGAAGCTATCAATAAGAAAGTTTTCCTAACAAAAACTTTTAAAATATTTTTAAAATTCATTTAAAATACTGCAATCAAAAATACTATTTTATTATCGAATAAAATACCGTTTCAAAATGGTCATAGCAAAAAATTTCGAAAATGTAGTAGTTTTCGATTTATTTTAACTTTTTCTAACGACAACTTTTAACATATTTTTAAAATGCATACTATTTGCAGTCAAAAATGCTATTCTCTTATTGACTACGGTTCTAAATGCCATTTCAATTCAAAATACTCATAACAAAGAATTTTGAAAATGTAGTATGAACTTATTTTTCTTGAAATGAATGAAAAGGTCGTATTCAAACAAAATGCTTGAGGAATAAACACAAGCATTTTGTTTGAATACGACCATTTCATAAGTTATGCGCATTTCTCCATCAAGAAAAATAAGTTCATACTACATTTTCAAAATTCTTTGTTATGAGTACTTTGAATTGAAATGGCATTTAGAACCGTAGTCAATAAGAGAATTGCATTTTTGACTACAAATAGTATGCATTTTAAAAATATGTTAAAAGTTGTCGTTGGAAAAACTTTCGTATTAAAGCATCTCCATGATCCAAATACACTGGAAAAATTCTTCTTTATGTTTAAAATGAAAACATTTAATTGTTGATGATTGTTATTGATGGAGAATACCTCATAAAAAGGGCATAATTTCTCGAATTGTTTTTGTTGAAGCAAAATTCCAAATATCTCGAAAACTGTCGCATTTTGGAAAATTTTTGTTAAATGCAGTTTGATTTGAAATGATGTTGAGAATTATATTTCAGAACAAAATTATTGTTTTATCTGTCAATTTGCATGAAATTCAAAAGTATGTCTAAAATTATTGTTAGAAAAACTTTTTCACTGATAGTTTCTCCATTTCGCAATTGCATTTAAAATATTTCTTTTCTCTTTAGTTTTTTTCAGTGTATATTATTTTCGTGCAGAAGTTTTCATTCTTTACAACTTTTTCCTGTATAGTTTTGCTGTATTAAATACGGTAATCGCACTTTTTTTCGGTGAATGCTTCGTGCAAAAACTTCTACGCCCTTTTTAAAAATAAAAAAAATCTAAAAATCTTTAAAAATCATGTGTCAAAATGTTCTAATTGCCAGAAGAAACCATGGAGATTAAGGATCCGAATTGAACTGCGAAATTTTGCGAAATAGCGAAAAAACAAAGTCATATTTTATGATCGGCCCCTTTCTCATGGAATAGTTACACTTTTAAATTTAAACTATCGGGAAATTGAATCAGTACAAAATTCGCATGAAGCCACAAAACTGTTAATAGTGGGTGGCCACCAGATCAGGCCATAACCGAGTTTCACCACATCCAAAAATTGTCTGCCCTGATCAGATATTTCGTCGTTCTCTTCTCTCGAATATACTCAGGAAAGGTAAATTTGGGTTAGGCAAAACAAAATACAGGATAGCTGGTAGAGAACGAGGCAGTCCGAACAGTCTTCGTTCTAGGTGGGATACTTCACACGAGTTCTACGAATATTAAAATTCGTAGAACTCGTGTGTCACTTGTGATAATAATATTTGCTTTGGGGTAGAATGGGGTGGAAAGCCTGCGAATAAGTCTTTCTATAGTTTACGTAGTTAAAACTTGTTATTGATCTATTCATAACAAATTAAATTTTTCGTTTATCTTCCGGAGTACGATATCTTCTGAAACGTAGCTAGAATGCCTAAACGATCGAAAGGTGGAAAGATAATTAGTGACTCCCCTGGTGAAAACGGGGCCAGTTGTGGAGAGTGTCGAAAGCTGGACCACAGTCGGATGGTCCAATGTGATGACTGCGACGAGTGGTTCCACTACGAATGCGTCCATGTTACTGACGATATAGAGAACGAGGATTGGAATTGTAGACGGTGCATTAAAAAATCGCTCGACGAAGGAAAGCGAATTCTCCAAGCAAAGGAACAACAACTTCAGCAGCAGCAGAAGAACAAGCAGCAACTGCAGCAACCATCGGTTGAGCAGCAGCAGCAAGGGCTACAGCGGCAGCAGACTAGAAAAGTTGTGACAGACCAAGAATTGAAAGCACTAACCGAAGTCGGCACTCGTTCGACGTCAGGCGTTACGTCTACTCCAATATCCAAAATGAGTATAATGGAACAAAATATCCTTAGCCAAGCTATAGCTACTGAGCAGCAACGACTGCGTGAAGAAATGGATAAATCCAATCAGGAAATGCAGGAACAGCTGCAGCAGATTACTCAAGCTCTCATGAGCGAGCGAACAAAACACAAGCAACAAATTCTCACTCTCGTGCAGCAGTATGAGAATCGTATGAAACTACCGCCGATCTCGTCGTCACTCGAAGCCGGCATGTCACAGCAAAATCACACTGGCGCAATCAAGAAAAATTACAATAGTTTCCAAGATGTTGCTAGAGAGAACCAAACTCAAGGAGGAAATTTTGAAACGAAGAGTAAGGCGTCGTCCAGGGCTTCCAGAAACTCTGCTAGGTTGTATGAGCTTCAACGTAAGGCGCTGGAGGAAAAACAAGCTCTGGAGAGAAGACAGCTCGAGGAAAGATTAGCTTTGCAGCAGGAGCAAATAGAGCAAAGTGACGGAGATTCGGTAGAGGACGTTGGAGATGTATCGAAAATAGCTGATTGGCTTGAAAAGGTCAATCTCGGAGAGCATCCTAAAGAGCATTCAGCCGCGATCGACGAGTCACCGGTAGCTGAAAATCATAGAAACTCTCATTCGTCGCTGGCATCGGTATTTAGTCTACATCCTCGGCAAAGATTGGAGCCGCTGAATACCCGACACCTAGCCGCTCGACAGACTGTCAAGGATCTTCCAAGGTTTGGAGGCGACCCAGAGGACTGGCCTCGTTTCATTGCAGCGTATGAAAGAACAACACGAATGTGTGTATTTCGAAACGATGAGCTGTTGGATCGACTGGAAAGATGTCTCCACGATCGAGCTTTCAGCGCCGTTAAGAGCCTGCTATTGCACCCAGAAAATGTACCCGTGATAATCAAACGGCTGAGGACGCTATTTGGAAATCCTGAGTCAATAGTAGAAACACTAGTTAAACGGATTAGAGCGATGCCAGCACCTAAAGCGGACCGGATGGAAACAATAATTGAATTTGGGGTTGCAGTACAAAACCTTTGTGCTACTGTGCAGGCATGTGAAATGGACGAGTGTCTGTATAACGTGGCTCTACTGCAAGAATTGGTAGATCATTTGCCTCCCACCATTAAAGTGTACTGGGCACTTTTTCGCCAATCCAAGCGATCCGCCTCTCTCGTCGATTTTAGTGAATGGATTGGAAACTTAGTAGATGCGCTGAGCAAAGTTACGAGACCTGCCTTTGTCGGTTCCAAGTGTAACCGGCCGATCGAGAAGCGAGGCCGGAGAGACGACGCATATCTGAATACTCATACAGATGAAAGGAAACCGAGTCTGAAAGCTTGTTTTGCATGCGGAAAGTCTTGCAAAGCGCTGGATAAATGCGAAGGATTCCTAAAGATGTGCCCAAAATCGCGATGAGCGATTGTAAAAAATAATAAAGTGTGTAGAAAATGCTTGAAGAAACATTTTAATTCTTGCGCAGTAAACAATCCCTGCAGAAAGAACGGGTGTCTGTACCTACACCACCCACTTCTCCACGATAATGAGCGGCATAAGCAACAAAGCAATGTTTCCGCGAATCAGCACAGCCCTTTGACCAGGTACACACCATCATGCAATACTCATTACTGTTGTCTTGGTACAGTTATGCTCAAATACGTAAAGGTTACAATACATGGAAGAGGGAGATCGGTAACCACATATGCCTTCCTGGATGACGGGTCAACTTGTTCACTCATGGAGCACGATCTATTGGAAGAGCTCAATATTTCGGGAGAAAATTACCCTTTATGTATCAATTGGACTGGTGGACAGGCTAGATATGAATCAAACTCGGTCAAGTGCGTCGTAGAGATATCAGGGGTGAATGATTCCAGTGGCCGGACCAGTCTTTGCAAGGTTCACACGGTAGAAAGTCTTCAGTTACCGTCGCAAACGATGTCTGTTGAGGATATTTCAAAGCATTATCGACACCTCCGGGGAATCTCGATAGAATCTTATGTAGATATCAGACCTCGTGTTCTCTTAGGGATGGACAACATCCGGCTGGGACACCCGTTAAACTCGAGAGAAGGGGAAGAAAATCAACCAGTTGCAGCTTTGACGAGACTAGGATGGATCGTTTACGGTCCATGTTCTATTGCTAACACCGACCAGCGAAAACAACACGATGAGACCTATAGTTTTCACATCTGTCAGTGCGAAACCCTTCATGCAATGGTTAAGGAGTTTTTCTCACTAGACAGGCTTGGAATCCAGACTTCCAGCGGTTCCCTAATGTCTAAAGACGATGAGCGTGCAATGGAGCTACTCATGTCCAACACTTTACTGAAAGAGAATCGGTACGAAACATCCCTACTATGGAAATTTGATGAAGTCAAATTGCCAGAAAGCAAAACGATGGCTCTAAAAAGATTTCACTGTTTGGAGAAACGTATGGCACGTGAACCTGAGATGGCTACAGCATTGCGAATTATGATTCGGGACTATGAGACTAAAGGCTATATAAGGAAATTATCATCTGAGGAGGAAAATGTGCCGAGAGATCGTGCTTGGTATTTGCCAATATTCCCTGTGACGAATCCTAATAAACCAACGAAATTGCGAATCGTCTGGGATGCTGCAGCCAAAGCCCATGGAGTATCGCTAAATACTTTTCTACTTAAAGGACCCGACCAGTTAACATCCTTACCTGGAGTCCTCCATCGCTTCCGGGAGTATCGAATAGCGGTTTCAGGAGACATATGTGAGATGTTCCACCAGGTACAAATTAACAATGATGATCAGCACTGCCAGCGGTTTTTATGGAAAAGTGGACCTCAAGATCAAACACTATCGGTGTACGTGATGACTGTTATGACGTTTGGTGCAACATGCTCTCCTAGCTGTGCCCAATACGTGAAAAACAAGAATGCTGAACGTTTCGTGCACAAGATGCCTGCGGCTGTCGATGCCATCATTAACGAACACTATGTGGACGTTATGCTATCCAGCGTGGAGACGGAAAAGGAAGCTGTTGATCTTGTAACAAATGTCCGCTTCATTCATGCACAAGCGGGATTCAAGATACGTGGATGGCTTTCTAATTCCAATGAAGTGCTAGCTGCTTTAAACGGACCACAAACTTCGGAGAAGGATCTGAACGTAAATTCTCAGATGGCAACCGAAAAGATTCTTGGGCTGTGGTGGAATACAAAGACCGACACTTTCACCTTCAGATTTCCCAAGAGAGCAGATGTGAAATTGTTATCCGGCCAGACAATCCCTACGAAGCGTGAAGTCTTGCGAGTCCTGATGTCCATCTTCGATCCACTAGGATTTCTCGCCAACGTACTAATGTACTTAAAAGTTCTTCTACAGGAGATATGGCGTGCCGGTACGACATGGGATGAGCCAATAGCTAATGAGCAATTCGTGAAATGGCGTACGTGGCTTGGAGTTTTGACGAAGGTGGACACCGTTTCTCTTCCGAGGTGCTATCGTGTCAAAACTTCATCAATGGAATCAAATAAACTGCAACTCCATATCTTCGTCGACGCGAGTGAAAATGGATTTGCAGCTGTCGGCTATTTTCGATTTGAAGAGCAAGGAGTAATTGAGTGTGCATTCGTGGCTGCGAAAACACGCGTTGCACCCCTGAAATATGTTTCCATACCTCGACTGGAATCGCAGGCTGCGGTGATTGGAGCGCGGTTGGCAAAGACGATAGCGGAACGTCATCGCGTGACAATGAATGAACGATTTTTTTGGACAGACTCGCGGGACGTACTCTGTTGGCTAAATTCGGACCATCGTCGCTATAGCCAATTCGTTGCATTTCGTATAGGAGAGATTTTGGAGAATACGGACGTTTCTGAATGGCACTGGTTATCAACGCAGATGAATGTGGCAGACGAAGGTACTAAGTGGCAAAAATTACCAGATCTTTCTCCGTCCAGTAGATGGTTCCGTGGTTCGTCGTTTATCTGGATGCATAAGCACGAGTGGCCAGATCTGCGAGGACATGTGGGATCGACGTCAGTAGAACTGAGACACTCAGTGAATCTCCATCAACATGAAGCAGTATTGGTGAACTTTTCGGATTTTTCCAATTGGAAACGACTACTACGTTTGGTTGCTCTCGTGTTTCGTTTCGCGCATAACTTAAAAACCAAACTTAATGGAACGCCACCAACTGTTAAAGCACTGCGAACCGAAGAACTTCAAATTGCAGAAAGTTATATTTTTCGGCAAGTTCAGTTAGCAGCATATTCTGAAGAAATGGCTATAGTGGCAAAGTCAGCCGAAACGAGCCGATTTAAGTTGCCGTCGAATAGTACAATATGTGGCTTGTCGCTATACTTGGACGATCGAGGGCTATTGCGAATACGAGGAAGAGGTAACATTGCGCGTTTGCAGGCCCATACGCAACCAATACCATTTTACTTCCAAGAGACCACCCTGTTACTACACTCATCGTACGCTCGGTACACGATCGATATCACCACCTTAACCATGAAACTGTCGTGAATGAGCTTCGACAAAAATATCGGATCCCCAGATTGCGTAGACTCTGCAACAAGATTCGCAAGGAGTGTCAAACTTGCAAGAACAGCAGAGCAAAACCGGAACCTCCAATGATGGCAGATTTACCCTTAGCCAGGCTGGCTGCTTATACCAAACCCTTCTCATATACAGGTGTGGATTATTTCGGTCCACTGTTCGTAGTTGTGGGTCGACGAGTAGAGAAACGATGGGGCGTTCTTCTTACGTGCATGACGGTTCGAGCTATCCACATCGAAATAGCACACACACTAAACACTGACTCATGTATAATGGCTATACGGAACTTCATGGCGCGTCGTGGAACACCGTTACAAATTTTCAGCGATAGAGGAACCAACTTCATCGGCGCTAATCGTGAGCTACAAGAAGCGCTGCAGAAAATCGACCACGAGAAACTATTCAGCGAATTTGTATCGTCAGAGCTAAAATGGTCGTTTAATCCGCCAAACTCTCCACATTTTGGAGGCTGTTGGGAGAGATTAGTACAATCCGTTAAAAAAATTCTCAACCAGATGCATCTTCCACTTCATCCTACAGATGAAGTCCTGAGAAATACACTGGTGGAAATTGAGAACACCGTAAATTCTAGACCGCTCACATATATTCCTATCGATGATGAGTCTGCACCGGCTCTAACACCGAACCATTTTTTAGTTGGTTCTTCCAGTTGCTGCAAACCTCTGGTCATTTTTCACGACAAGCCCGCAACGTTACGCAATAATTGGAAAACTTCACAGATTTACGCAAACCATTTTTGGCAAAGATGGGTTCGCGAATAGCTGCCAACAATTTGTCGTCGAACTAAGTGGCACCAACCAGTGAGACCAATCCAAGTAGGTGATATTGTTGTCATCGTTGATCCGGACTTACCACGAAACATGTGGCCCAAAGGTCGAATTGTTGCGACTAAGAACAAGGACGGCCAAGTTCGAAGAGCAACGGTGCAAACCATGCACGGTATCTACGAGCGTCCAGCCGTTAAGCTGGCAGTTCTAGACCTCGGAGCAAATGAGAGTAAGCAGGATACGACATCCAGCGTACTGGGGGGGAGTGTTACGCCCTTTGGGGAAAGCTCCTCATTCTTTGCCAGCGTTACGGACACACCCGAGGCCAACAAGAGGATTGTGACTGATTGACAGCTGAAGGACTGCTAACACGCTAGACAGGATCATTATTCTTCATTCTACAACAAATGTGTATCAAATTTAAAGCTATCTAAAATTTATTATTTTTCTACTTAAAACTACACTTAAAGCTAATGTGAATTTCTACCAACGGTAATTACTTTATTATTATAAATTTAATCTAAAAACTATAATGTGAATTTGTAATATAATATAGTATTGAGTTGAAGATTATTTTCACGAGCTTGATAATTAATACTAAATCAAACTCGTTAAACTATCAGGTAACTATTTCTAAAGATTTAAACCTAGTAGCTAAATTAAACTAAATCTTAATTAAAACTAGTATTGATGATTAAAATAAGGAGCTACTCCTGCAGATCGAAATCCGGATAAGTGAGAACGTTGAATACTAAACGTGAGTTGATAAACCTAACCTCAATCATTAAAAATACACCTAACAAATATGTACAATTGTAGGAAAAATTTAACAACGCCTGCTGGAAATATAATTGTTAAAATTTCGGAAAACTTGTTATTGATCTATTCATAACAAATGGAGAATTACCCAATCGCATGAACAAAATATAAAAACATGCAGATATCGGAAAACTGACAAAGCACAACAGAATGGGCTTGTAGCAAAATGCCATCAAAGCGACCAGTCGAAGAGATGTTCGGCAGATAATCTGGAAGAGGTGCTCGATTTCAGGGAGCTCGCGGACCGGCTAGCTGTTTGCCATTGAGGAAGATGCGTGTGCGATGGGCGTACGAGAACACTGGAGACGGTAGCACAAGATCAAATAACCTGGAATATTTTAAGACATTCAGTCAAGACTCGGAACACTCACACCGCAAGTCTTTCGGATTGGGATTATTCGTATTGTTCGGCCACGAACTTTGATGCGAGGAAATAAAAGGTATCCCAATTCTTTCTGAAAACGTAATTACTATTCAGTAGTTGACCGATTACACCATTCCAAAAAGTCGCCTAATTTACCTGATCAAATTCTCGATCTCCCATCTTCAGAAATTCCAATAGTGAGAAACAACAACATCGTTACGGCAGTAAAGTGTCGAAACAAACACATCAGCATCGACAGGTTTGCTAGCCAGCCAACTGGCGACGATGCGAAGTTCCTCTCGCAGGCGAATGCGATTATCGCTGATGCAGTAAATAAATTATCCGCGCATTGCATGTTTTTCCGACCCTCTTTGCGCGCCGCCTGTTTCACCGAGACCCAGTCCCACAATGACCGGCATTGTATTACAATTACCTGTCGTCTTGTACAATGATAGCAAAATTACAGTCATCGATAGTGACAAAACCGCTGGCTTTTACATGCGAAATGTGCGATGTGCAATGGAAAAAGGGTTGGCACTTTGGTGTTGCACTGAACGCCCTCTCCCCCGCCCCCTTCTAAGAAAGACATCAATTTGCTACAGTTTACGAAATCTATTAATATTTTGAAACTATAGACGTATACGTACTGCGAACAATGGGTTTAGCGATGAAAGCTTCGCACTAAAGCGGGCTCTAATGATTGCAGCTTTGTCAAGGACTGTTTTCACGGGGCAATCGTCTTGGGAACTGTATTTGGAAGCGTTTAGAATTGAAATGCATTATTCCATGCAGATCCGTGACAACTTTACCGTGTGAAATGAATTCTACAATTTCCATTACTGACTCAAGTTGAGTTTGTCGCTTTAATGGAATGTTGTGGTTCGATTGATTCGTCGTATTGGAGGAATTCACGTGACTGAGCTGTTATAAGTCGATATGGTATAGATGTTCCTGTAGGCAATTAGAAAGTTATCGGGATTATCAGCGTCTTCTTGTATCGAGGGACACTGATTTTTGGCAAAGCAAAAGGTTTCAGAATTTTCGTTGCAGATTTTACGAGCGAGAATCTGAATCTGGTGCTCTGTATACCGTATGTTCGAAATTTGTTCTCAAAAAAAACCTAAAGTAAAATCCCAAAGAATGCAGATCACGTGCTGCAGTATATGAACAGTATAAACTCAAATACCAAACAAGTGTTAATTAAATATGATTGCATACCGACAGGTGATTAGTTAACGTAGGCAAATATCGTGCACAGGATCCTATCTCACTCTCGCAATCGTTCTACGCATTGTGGATCCTCTCTCGAGTGGAACAGTAACTGCTGTGTACCGGCCCACGAAATCGTGCAGTGCATTGGGTCGTGGCGTTACGTTTCAGAGCAGAAAATGGCGAGTTTGTGGTAAATAGTGCACTTTACCACTGTTGCTAAATGTTACATCGGTTTCAGATTATGTTTTGGAAAACTGTCATAAGCATTTCGTTGCACATTCTAGTAGCTCACGATATTCAAATACAAATAAATTATTAAAAGAACATTTTCGAGTTACTCTACGAAAAATCGCCCAGGAAATAAATTAGGAACGTACTTGCGTCTATTTTTGGATAACGAAGACATCGCAAGTTTTGAAATAAGCTGATGCTGACATTCCTAAGCGTGTCAAAAATGCCACACAATAACAAATTCAAGATCGAACCAGAATCGTGCGCTAATCGTTTGTCATTCTTCTGACATATTTTTTGTTCCTATGAAAACCTTCAGGCACGAAACTGCTTAGAACGATCATGTGACCAACAGAAACTGAACCGTAAACCAGCGGTATGTTTACCTAGGTCAAGATTGTATGTTCTTTCCAAACAACCTACGATCTGCACATAATGACGGAACAGGTTCAAAATGCGAAGTGGTTTCTTATTTCGCAGTGAACAGTAATTCCTTTTGCATTAGCGCCTTCCTGGAATAACCATACATTGGAATAAACTGTAACATAAAATTAAATCAAAATTTCTCTGTTATTTCATGTTATATACATTGACTATTTTAGTCTGTCTAATTTTGTTGATGTCAATATTTCCAATTTAATTGAATAATGATGTTTGGAACGGTAAATGTATTAAAAAATTGACCGACTTATTAAAAAAAACTAAAATTCAGGAAAACAGGAAATCGTAAAATTGTTTAAAATATGTATTTAAAAAAAAGATTAATTCAAATAAAATGAAACATGTATCACAGTAATTTAGAAAAGGAAGAAGTAAGCGAAAATGCTTGAAAAATCTGAATCCACGAATGCGCACGACACTCAGATATTGATAATCTTCAACCATAAACAAAAACGAGTTAAGTGCTGTCATGCGGAGGATGTCTCAGGCTACAGGTGTTCAATTTATTGTCACTCTATCTATGGTGATGCCCTGAGGCCTCGAAAACAAAACTAGCACCTTATAGCTGGATACAAACAGATTTATCCGTTGTTCCATGTCAGTGTCCTCGCTAGGGTTTGCGTGCATATTTGAATTCTGTCTGAGAGTAGATGTATCTTGTGAGCTATTTACTAAGAAAGATTATTGCGTGGGACTGTTTTGATAAAATATTCAATAGAACGTAATTAACAGTGACAAATTTTTGCTTACTTTCACTTTCTAGTTTTTAAAAGCTGTCATTTGATCATAAATTATTAGTGTACATTCATCACGGGCTACTCCTTTTTTATTTCTTCTCGAGTCAGAGCTACAAACTAACAGATAAAACGACAACTAGCAGCGATGTGCATTCTCTCAAGAACAAAACAAACATTGTCTTTATTCATGCGATCATGAGTGAAGTTGGTCAAAAACGTTGCTATAACATCACGATCATTGAATTCAAAATTGTTTGCTATACAACCGTGAGGTGGAATATTTTCTGGAGCTTAAAAATGGAGCTTAGGTTTATGGGAGTCGCCTATATTCAGATTCACTACCTGCTCTATTCAGTACTGATACTATTCAACATTTATTTATTTTATTTATTTAAGTGGGTTTGGGTTAAAAATTTAATTCGAGCAAAAACGGTATAGGTTTTATTTAGGGGAGGGGGGTAGACTTTTTTGCAATTTTTTTTAGAACTTTGCGTGAAGTGAATTAATCTAGACTTTTGTACATTATAGTATAGCATTTCAATAACATGCTGTAACTTTTATATGCAAAAAAGTTGAGAAACGACTCGGTGACGAAGCTTTTTGTAGAACGTCTCTGGAAAAACATGATTTGCGGTGTTACCTGCCATTCCAAAACTACTGAGCCGATTTCTTTCAAACTTTGCATACATATTCTATGTACAAAATACCTAAACCCTACGTTGAGTTTTTGAGATAAATTTTCAAAACCCCCTTAGTTTTTTACTCATTTTATATTAAAATTACTATTTTTCACGAAAAAATCCGCCTTTTTATGAGTAAACATCCCCTTAAATGAAAAATTATTCCAAAAACTCAACGTAGGGGTTAGGTATTTTTAACATGGAATGTGATACAAATTTTGAAAGAAATCGGTTAAGTAGCTTTTGAATGGCAGGTAACACCGCAAATTATGTTTTTTCAAGAGACGTTCTACAAAAAGCTTTGTCAACGAGTCGTTTGTCGATATTTTTGCATAGAAAAATTACAGCGTTTTATTGAAATGATGCACTATAATGTACAAAGGTTTTGATAAATTTGCTTCACGCAAAGTTCTAAAAAAATTCTTTCGCGCTGAAACCTTTTCCCCCCTCCCCCATAAGAGCGAAACAGGTTTAAGTAAGAGCAGAAAGGGGATAAAAAATAAGCGCAAAAATGGGTTATAATGATAAAGCACTTTCAACATGAGATGAAAAATGTTCCATTTTTATCCGCAGACTGAAATTATTGACCACAATACACTTAAAATTTTTGGGTTTCATTCTTGTGCTAACCGGAAGCCACCATTTTGGTTTTCAAAATC
This sequence comes from Topomyia yanbarensis, assembly GCF_030247195.1. Taxonomy (NCBI): domain Eukaryota; kingdom Metazoa; phylum Arthropoda; class Insecta; order Diptera; family Culicidae; genus Topomyia; species Topomyia yanbarensis. The sequence continues at coordinate 91,699,794 of NC_080671.1, forward strand.
ATGGTCTTCAATGTTTTGTTTTCAAAATGACATAAATAATCAATTTTCACCTTTTGCAGACCTATCTTTTTCAAATGATACCCATATTGATGGTTTAGTTCACTGTTTTGAGATATCCGAAAACCGCTATATTGATTTTCAGAATGGCGTCAATATTCAATTTCCATCTTCTACATTCCAAGTGACACTCATATTGATTATGGTTTTTACTGTTTTGTGGCAACCGCAGGTTGTTAATTTGGATTTTAAAATGGCGTCAATAATCTATTTCGGTATTCTACTAATTATTCCCTTTCAAATGACCTCCATATTGATGATAGTTTTCAGTGTGTCGTAGGCCAATCAAAAAAGCGCAAGTCGCTGGCTAACGGAGGGCTATTTGCTAACTCGGATGCGATAATTGCCCTTCAGTTTGCCGGCAAATTAGGAGCAAATCGGGGGCGATGTTATATGCAACCTTTGGGCGATTCGCCGCAGTCATTTTTTGCCGCCCTACGCGCCCTTAAATTGCCCCAAAAGCACGCACGGAGCGCCCCATTTAATCGCCCTTTATTGCCTCTATGAAAATTACAGTCAATATTTATTTTCTGATTCACTATGTACCCAAATAAACTTAACGGAATACTAGGTAATCACCGCCAAATTCTAGGAAAAATTGAATTTGGTATTGCACACCAAATTACCATAATCTGACGTTCGTCAAGACTTTATGTCAGCGATTTTGTTTTACTACATTTTCACGCAATTCCACAGTTTTCTTCACTCGTTCGTAAATAAAGTTCACTAGACAAATTAAAAAATACAAGCGAAGATATGCGAATTTCTTAAAACAATAATATTAAGGTTAGCAAATATGGTCCGCCATGTTAGAGAAACGCGAAACCAAGTCCTTTTCAGCCACCAGAAAATTTGTCTATGTATTAAAATTGCCTTTCGCATTTGTTTCTATGGACATTTAGCACAGGCGAGTAGAGTTGAACGTCAAAGTGTTTGAATCGCCTGACTATAGAGTTCTATGCAAATCATTTCACATACACTGATTGGGGTTTGTTTCCTCCAGCTGTCATATACAAAACTGTCAGCCAATTTAAACATTTGAAATAGCATTCTTAAAGTATTTTTAATGGTTTTGAAATGCTTTATGTCGCTGTAAAATTTATTCCGGAGACGTACAGGGCCGTCGAGAGCCGCGGCGGGCCCCAAGGATAGATTTACTGCTGGGCCCTTCTAAACTTATTTATTTGAATTTTGGTTAGAGGAATTGTATACATTTAACTGTTCAAATCAAACTGTTTCTGCTAAACTTGCTATGGTTACGGGTACGCGGATACCCTTTCGGCCTGTTAAAAATGTACACAATGGTTAACAACGTTATTAGAGGTACACGGATCTAACTCGTGTATTAGCACTTCTATTGTGTTATCGCTAGAGGTACTGAATTCTTGTTGCCACATTCAACGATATATTTCGTTTCGCGGAACGTACGCTTCTGCTTGGTTAATAGTCTAAAGAATAATCAATATGCTCTCTAACATGGTGAAATTGTAGGGTGTAGATATTGATCATCTTTAGCTACATTTGTAAATTTGATATTTTTTCCACTTCTCCAACACGTGAATTTTAAGGACATATCTCGAAAAGTAAACAGGAATAGAGTTTGACACACTTTCTACTTTGATCGACACTCATTATTGTTCATGTTCAACATAGTAGGTTGGGGCAGGATATTTTGCTTCTGCGGTTTAGACAAAGCGATACACGGGTAGATTTATCTACTGGTAGCGGTGGATCAGTTTTTAGCTTTTGTTGTAAGCAAGATGAGAAGGTAGCAGATATAGCTCGTCATTCTCGTTTAAAAATATAAAATCGAAAAGATTTTATATTTATATAAGTTTGTCGAGAAAATTTTCTAATCAGAATTTTCATTTTATTTTTTTGGAAAGCAATGGATGTGTTAGTGTAAGAGCCGGTTTTGATACACTGTTGGAATATGTAGTAACTGACCAAAATAAAGATACAGAACGCAGTAATAAAGAATCAGACACAAATAAAACAAATGCGAGTACATCGGTCAACCGACTGCTGGTGCTGGTGGCTGAATTGAACTGATTTGATTTCTTTATTTCGTACATAACAATTGGGTTCTTATAGATATCATAAACATCTTTAGCAAGGCCCAAAATTATTGTTCTATCTTAACGCAATGCATTTTAAAAAAATATTTTAAAGTGCTATAAAAACACAAATATACAAAAAATATTCATTTCAATTACCGGTTAATTAAGGTCAGTCTACCTTCTCATCTCACTCATAGTCGAAGCTAAAAATCGTTCCGCTATAGATACACGTCAAAAATTAGCCACACTGTAGCCGAGTTGTACTGCTATTGGTTTCTAGACAAGTTGTATAAGACCAGCTATTCGAGAAATTAAACAACTTGCTTAAAGTGCAGAAGGTGCTCAATCTGGCAGGAGCTAATACACTGTAATTACATCATATCAAACATTAACCAAGAACAGTCACTCGTTCCGCGAAGCACCCGCCAACGATAACTACAGCATCTCCGGATATATATATATATATATATATATATATATATATATATATATATATATATATATATATATATATATATATATATATATATATATATATATATATATATATATATATATATATATATATATATATATATATATATATATATATATATATATATATATATATATATATATATATATATATATATATATATATATATATATATATATATATATATATATATATATATATATATATATATATATATATACAACGGCTCTAGACAGGTGCGCTTACATGATTTATCTCCGCTCACTCCTGACATGGTGATAAAAAGATATGTCAAGATACGAGGAAGTGGATCACTTAACTTTGAGGAACATTTTCCCGGGTATTACCAACTCATTTCCTGTGGTAAGAATGCTTGTTAACAAACAATTTCCTATTTACATAACTATTCTATGCAGATCAACCGATGGTCCTGATAAGATCCCCGCTAGTGTTCTTAAGAGTAACTGTACCACTTTTGCAAACATCCTAACCAAAGCTTTTAATTTAATAATTCAAACCGGCAGGTACCCAGACTGTTTAAAAATAGCCCGAGTAATTCCAATTTTCAAAGCTGGTGATCCAAACCAACCTAGCAACTATAGACCAATTTCAACATTGTGCGTTTTCAATAAAATTCTTGAGAAATTGCTCATCACTCGACTACTCGAGTTTTTGAACAAACACAACATAATTTACAACTACCAGTATGGGTTCAGACAGGGCTGCAGCACTTTAATTGCAATGACCGAACTAATTGACTCCATCATTAGTCAAATTGATAGCAAAAGAATTGTTGGTGCCCTTTTCTGGACCTAAAAAAAGCATTCGATACTCTGGATCACTCAATCCTGCTTAAGAAGTTAGAATGCTATGGTATCAGGGGATTAGCAAATCATATTATTCGTAGCTATCTGTCGTATAGGAACCAATTCGTATCTATTGGAGACTCGTGTAGCTCTTATAGACCAATAGAAATAGGAGTGCCCCAAGGCAGTAATATTGGGCCACTGTTATTTTTATTGTATATCAATGACCTAGGTAGACTCGGGTTAAAAGGGACTCCTCGTCTTTTCTCGGATGACCCTTCTTTCCTTGAACCTATCAAAAACTAAATATATGCTGTTTCGTTCATCTAGAAGAGCTATAGGCGTGCATCCAGACCCAAGAATGGGACAGTCTGTAATTCAGGAAACTAACTGCTTCAAATATTTAGGACTTCACTTAGACCCCACACTCTCCTGGATTGAGCATATAACATCTATAGAGAGAAAAGTTGCATCGTTATGTGGGGCTATGCGTAAAGTATGCTCTTTTGTTCCCCAACATGTACTTCTAAAATTTTATTATGCGCACATCCACTCATTACTGAACTACCTTGTATCTGTGTGGGGCCGTGCCAGTATCTCGAATCTGAAAAAGCTACAAACGCTTCAAAACAGATGTCTTAAAATTATTTATAAAAAACCATTTATGTTCCCTACTATTTTGTTATACAATAATAATGCCCATAACATTTTACCTTTGCTTGGGTTGACTAACTACCAAACAATAATATACATCCACAATGCTTTGCATAATACTATTGCTCATAATAATCTAGAATTTACAACAGGCATTCGAGCTCACAGCACTAGACAAGCCAATCATTTATTATACTCCAGAGTATCCATGAACCTTGGTCAAAGACGCATTTCTTTCATCGGACCTAAGTTATTCAACCAGCTTCCTACTGATTTAAAGCAAATAACATGTCGCACTCGTTTCCAAGCAAAATTGAAACTAATTTTAAAAAATAAAATAGGAGAATTTTTAATATAAACTTCGTTCACCACCAATCGAGCTTATTCCTTTAGCTATAATTGGTTAACATTTTTTTAATAAAAACAATTGATAAATGCATTTTTTCTAGCAATTAGTAATAAATAAATTTAAATTATTATGAGCTTCCTGCAAAGCTACGATGGGACCCTTAAAGGGATTTTTTCCGCTGGGTACTCGCCGTAGCTTCTTGTCAAATTTTGTGTTTTGTCGGTCTCGTATTGTTTTTTTGTTCTCAGCGTTTCCGCGATTCGTAACTTTGTTTTGTTGTGCTGACCTTTTTTTTGTACGCTGAGAACTGATGTGTCCACTACCAGGGGGCTCCGTTTGTGAGCTTTTTGTTGTGGGGGTAAGAAGCGGGCTATTAATAAAAAAAAAATGTAACCTCTCATCAGACAACATTGGTTATGAACGCAGGGCAAATTCATATGCGCAAATTCTGCAAAAAGACACTGCACCACGGAAAACATTGCACAGAAGTAGCTTAGAAAAGTCCGCCCACTATAACCGTAAACAATAAATACTTTCCTTGTGGCAACCCACAAAAAGCTTCAAAACCAAGATTTACGGGTCTTACAGGAACAAAAATTCATTCAATAAAAATCGTTCTCAGTATCTCCAAATCAACAACCGGTACCACCAACAAAGAATCGAACGCAGAAGAGGACGGATACGTCTGTGTGCTTGCATTCCTGTTCGGCGCGTATTCCGTTGATTCAAACAATAAAACTCGGCTTTTTTGATCTAGTACATAAAGTAGACAACTCCCTTACGAAAGTTTGTTTTTAAAAAAAAAGTCAAATATCAAATAAAGTTCTGGTATCCACAACAGGAGTTCGAATTCTCAAGTTATTAAATTAAAATGACTTTCGATTTTTTCCGCTTTCATTATATGACTATTTAATAAAATGAATAATTACAAAGAAATCACCATTTTTATTGCTCTTTTGTGAATACGTTTTCGCCCATCTTCCGGGAAAAACCGCGGGCCCCTAAATACGATCCGGGCCCCGGGGCAATTGCCCCGGCTGACCCCCCCTCTCATCGGGCCTGGAGACGTACAATACCGGTTGGTCAGGTTCCATAATGAAAATAATCCGACCGAAAAGACATTTTCGATTTGTTTTCCTCCACCTATGACAGGTGGAGGAAAACAAATCGTAGAACACACTAAAACAGTTACAGATTGTGAAGTACTCTATACTCGCTCGCCTTTTTCGACTTGGAGTGACCGAGGGACACAATCTTGGTTTTCAAAATGGCGTCCATAATCAATTTGTCATATTCTACTGACCACCCCCTTTCAAATGACATTCACATTGATGATAGTTTTCAGTGTTTGTTGGTAACCAGAAGTCGCCACCTTGTTTTAAAAATGGCGCCAATAATCAATTTCTTTTTGCCTTTCTCATATTGGAAGGTTCCCGATCAGAACGACATAACAGAAAGTTATCAAATTTATATCTCATGTTGATATTTATTACTCACTGTGTTATCTTTGTGATATCCCAATCAGCAAGGCGAGCAAACATATATCAAGATTATATCTTCTGGTGATATCATTGAACTGCTAATACGATATTAATGTACGCATATAACGATGATGTTATAATAAGTTATACATATGTTCTTTCACAATTATCTTTGAACGCTAACGGTAAACTGTAAAGCGGGTAAATGACCATGTGGTTAAAGTCCCAATAAACAAATCAAACAATCAACTGTGAATGATTGTTACATTACACAAAAGACCGTCAATTTACTAATACGCTGAAGTCTCTTTCTTTTCATGCATCGTTATTAAACTTTTTAAAGCAAATTTTCGAGGTTTTAGATGTAAGTGGTCGGAAAACTTGTCAGAAAGGTGTTTGACGTACTTGGTTGCATTTTGATTAAGAGATTATTTATTTTCTGAGACACTCGTCTGACACACAATTTCGAATATGGGGCTAATGATTTCAACGCCTTCATTCAAAAAAAATTGGAATCGTAAAGTTATCAACAATATATTCTAAAGATTGAAATTTTCATATAAAAGTTATTTTGAAAAAGATGCAGGAAGTATCAAGCACTCCAGATGAAATTATAAAACGCGAATTGAAATAAAAAAGTATTTTTAAACTATTTGTTATGGCTTAGTCAAGTGGTTATATAATTAATTTTCTTTTAACCGATTGTGTATATTGCAAAAACGAATTTTCAGAGCTTAAAAACGTTCTGATGTATACTGATTTCTACAATATCGTTATGTATTTTGAGGATCTTCGAGGATGTTCAGTCCGATTTCTCCAATTTATGCGGGTTTTCATAAACAATTAAAATTGGTCAGTTTGTGCGATCTCCGAACTACCAAAGCATTGTATTTTTTATTTAAACTTCGCATAAAAATGTTTGACTTTGCTTGATTGTTGTATCTTTTCAATCCACGTAAGATAAGTTTGACATTTTACGGTTGAACTGACAATTGCTTTGAATGCGCAATGTTCTAATGTTTCCGCTGTATTCGATGGTGTTCGTTCCTCTTAAAAAATCATCGAGCTAACAAATTTTCGTAATAATCAAGATACTTGATTCATTTTGTAGAAAGTTAAAACAAAATAAGGCGACCTGTTCAAATTGTTGAAAGATTAATATTTGTGAGTATGCTGCATAAAGCTCTAATTATTTCAAAATGGCTTGGAAATCTCTGATTGTATACATATCCCAGCTGGCATTATTGTTCGCTGTTACAATTTAAATGTGTTTTAAATAATGCTTGAAGTAGCTAAAAACTTGAAAATATTTAATTCCCCTTAAAAATAATAAAATTTGGAATGGAGAATGCATTTTAGAAAAACCTATTTTAATCCACCTAGCGGTGCAATTGTGCCTTTCTCAATCATGAATCACGAGAATGTGTGCGTTGTTTATACTCATTAAAAACTTTTAAATGCATATATTACATTTTATTATCATACATCACATGACAACTATATACAGGAAAATAAATCATTATTCGAGTTCTAAAATTTTGAAAAAGAAAAAACAGCCACGGTAATATTGAACTGAAAAAAGGTGCGAAATCGGCAAAGTCCCAAAAAGTCGATTTTTATAAAAAAAAAAAATTTCGAGATAACATTAAATCTCGACGTTTCATGCATTTTAAAGCTGTTTGGCATCAAAAATACGAATTCGATTTCTGAAATTTCATGGGGTCCCCCCTTTGAAAAAAAATTTTGAGTTCCGGCTTATATGGGAATTTCATGTGTGACCGGACCGTTCAGTCTATATTTCCGGAACCATACAAGCGATCCGTGCGAAATTTTACAGACATCTGTGGGGATAATAGAGCTATCATTTGGGACTAAGTTTGTGAAAATCGGCCCAACCATTTCCGAGAAACTGATATGAGTTTGCTAGTTATGAAAGATGGCCGCTTTTCCGGGCACTTCCGGAACCGTCTATAGTGGTCAATGTAGTCAACGAAAGTTTGTTTGGCCGTCGGTGACCTAGAACTGCAAAGTTAAGTTATTTGAGAGACATTTTAGCGAAATTTTTACCTTTTTTGCTTCCATCGGGGTATCGGTTTGAATCACAATTTGCTATGTGATCGCACGCCACAACCCGTAACTCCGGAACCGGAAGTCGGTTGGGGATAAAATTTAATAGCCATTTACGGGGACGCAACATCTTTCATTTGAGACTAAGTTTGGTTGATTCGGTCTAGCCACCTCCGAGAAACCGATGTGACTGTTAGTCTGAATTTGGATACTTCCGCCGGGGCTTCCGGAACCGATGATGGGGGCCAATGTGACCAAAGAGACTTTGAATGGCTGTTAATGACCTAGTACTACAAATCGAAGCAGTTGTGGTCACATTTTGGAAAAATTTTCACCATTATACATTCATTGCAGAATTTCTTAAAATCGACGTTTTCTGCGTGATCGTACTCATCACCCTGTAATTCCGGAACCGGAAGTCGGATCCATTAGAAATTCAATAGCAGCCTATGGGAACGTTGCACCTTTCATTTGGGACTAAGTTTGTAAAAATCGGTTCATCCATCTCTGAGAAAAGTGAGTGAGATTGTGTTCGCGTACACACACACAGACGCACATACACACACACATACATACACACACAGACATTTGCCGAACTCGACGAACTGAATCGAATGGAATATGTCACTCGGCCCTCCGGGCCTCCGTTAAAAAGTCGGTTTTCAGAGCAATTGCAATACCTTTCTATTGAGAAAGGCAAAAAGGTGCAAAATCGGCAAAGTCCCAAAAAGTCGATTTCCAAAAAAAAAAAAAAAATCGTGATAACATAAAATCTCGACGTTTCATGCATTTTAAAGATGTTTGGCATCAAAAATACGAATTCGATTTCTGAAATTTCATGAGGTCCCCCCTTTGAAAAAAAATTTGAGTTCCGGCTTATATGGGAATTTCATATGTGACCGGACGGTTTAGTCTATATTTCCGGAACCATATAAGCGATCCGTACGAAATTTTACAGACATCTATGGGGATATTATAGCTATCATTTGGGACTAAGTTTGTGAAAATTGGCCCAACCATTTCCGGGAAACTGATGTGAGTTCGTAAATTTTGAAAGATGGCCGCTTTTCCCGGGCACTTCCGGAACCGTTTATGGTGGTCAATGTAGTCAACGAAAGTTTGGTTGGCCGTCGGTGACCTAGAACAGCAAATTTAAGTTGTTTGAGAGACATTTTAGCGAAATTTTTACCTTTTTTGCTTTCATCGGAGTATCGGTTTGAATCACAATTTGCTATGTGATCGCACGCCACAACCTGTAACTCCGGAACCGGAAGTCGTGTCGGAATGAAATTAAATAGCCATTTACGGGGACGCAACACCTTTCATTTGAGGCCAAGTTTAGTCGAATCGGTCTAGCCATCTCCGAGAAACCGATGTGACTGTTATTCTGAATTTAGATACTTCCGCCGGGGCTTCCGGAACCGAGGATGGTGGCCAATGTGGCCAAATAGACTTTGAATGGATGTTAGTGACCTAATACTACAAATCGAAGCAGTTGTGGTCATATTTTGGAAAAATTTTCACCTTTATACATTCATTGCAGAATTTATTAAAATCGACATTTTCTGCGTGTTCGTACTTATCACCCTGTAAATCCGGAACCGGAAGTCGGATCCATTAGAAATTCAATAGCAGCCTATGGGAACGTTGCACCTTTCATTTGAGACTAAGTTTGTCAAAATCGGTTCAGCCATCTCTGAGAAAAATGAGTGACATTTTTGGTCACATACACACACACACATACACACACACATACATACATACACACATACATACACACACACAGACATTTGCCGAACTCGACGAACTGAATCGAATGGTATATGTCACTCGGCCCTCCGGGCCTCCGTTAAAAAGTCGGTTTTCAGAGCAATTGCAATACCTTTCTATTGAGAAAGGCAAAAAGGTGCGAAATCGGCAAAGTCCCAAAAAGTCGATTTTTATAAAAAAAAAATTTTCGAGATAACATTAAATCTCGACGTTTCATGCATTTTAAAGATGTTTGGCATCAAAAATACGAATTCGATTTCTGAAATTTCATGGGGTCCCCCCTTTGAAAAAAAATTTTGAGTTCCGGCTTATATGGGAATTTCATGTGTGACCGGACCGTTCAGTCTATATTTCCGGAACCATACAAGCGATTTTACAGACATCTGTGGGGATAATAGAGCTATCATTTGGGACTAAGTTTGTGAAAATCGGCCCAACCATTTCCGAGAAACTGATATGAGTTTGCTAGTTATGAAAGATGGCCGCTTTTCCCGGGCACTTCCGGAACCGTCTATAGTGGTCAATGTAGTCAACGAAAGTTTGTTTGGCCGTCGGTGACCTAGAACTGCAAAGTTAAGTTATTTGAGAGACATTTTAGCGAAATTTTTACCTTTTTTGCTTCCATCGGGGTATCGGTTTGAATCACAATTTGCTATGTGATCGCACGCCACAACCCGTAACTCCGGAACCGGAAGTCGGTTGGGGATAAAATTTAATAGCCATTTACGGGGACGCAACATCTTTCATTTGAGACTAAGTTTGGTTGATTCGGTCTAGCCACCTCCGAGAAACCGATGTGACTGTTAGTCTGAATTTGGATACTTCCGCCGGGGCTTCCGGAACCGATGATGGTGGCCAATGTGACCAAAGAGACTTTGAATGGCTGTTAATGACCTAGTACTACAAATCGAAGCAGTTGTGGTCACATTTTGGAAAAATTTTCACCATTATACATTCATTGCAGAATTTCTTAAAATCGACGTTTTCTGCGTGATCGTACTCATCACCCTGTAATTCCGGAACCGGAAGTTGGATCCATTAGAAATTCAATAGCAGCCTATGGGAACGTTGCACCTTTCATTTGGGACTAAGTTTGTAAAAATCGGTTCATCCATCTCTGAGAAAAGTGAGTGAGATTGTGTTCGCGTACACACACACAGACGCACATACACACACACATACATACACACACACATACATACACACACAGACATTTGCCGAACTCGACGAACTGAATCGAATGGTATATGTCACTCGGCCCTCCGGGCCTCCGTTAAAAAGTCGGTTTTCAGAGCAATTGCAATACCTTTCTATTGAGAAAGGCAAAAAGGTGCAAAATCGGCAAAGTCCCAAAAAGTCGATTTCCAAAAAAAAAAAAAAAAATTCGTGATAACATAAAATCTCGACGTTTCATGCATTTTAAAGATGTTTGGCATCAAAAATACGAATTCGATTTCTGAAATTTCATGAGGTCCCCCCTTTGAAAAAAAATTTGAGTTCCGGCTTATATGGGAATTTCATATGTGACCGGACGGTTTAGTCTATATTTCCGGAACCATATAAGCGATCCGTACGAAATTTTATAGACATCTATGGGGATATTATAGCTATCATTTGGGACTAAGTTTGTGAAAATTGGCCCAACCATTTCCGGGAAACTGATGTGAGTTCGTAAATTTTGAAAGATGGCCGCTTTTCCCGGGCACTTCCGGAACCGTCTATGGTGGTTAATGTAGTCAACGAAAGTTTGGTTGGCCGTCGGTGACCTAGAACAACAAATTTAAGTTGTTTGAGAGACATTTTAGCGAAATTTTTACCTTTTTTGCTTTCATCGGAGTATCGGTTTGAATCACAATTTGCTATGTGATCGCACGCCACAACCTGTAACTCCGGAACCGGAAGTCGGATCGGGATGAAATTAAATAGCCATTTACGGGGACGCAATACCTTTCATTTGAGGCCAAGTTTAGTCGAATCGGTCTAGCCATCTCCGAGAAACCGATGTGACTGTTATTCTGAATTTAGATACTTCCGCCGGGGCTTCCGGAACCGAGGATGGTGGCCAATGTGGCCAAATAGACTTTGAATGGATGTTAGTGACCTAATACTACAAATCGAAGCAGTTGTGGTCATATTTTGGAAAAATTTTCACCTTTATACATTCATTGCAGAATTTATTAAAATCGACATTTTCTGCGTGTTCGTACTTATCACCCTGTAAATCCGGAACTGGAAGTCGGATCCATTAGAAATTCAATAGCAGTCTATGGGAACGTTGCACCTTTCATTTGAGACTAAGTTTGTCAAAATCGGTTCAGCCATCTCTGAGAAAAATGAGTGACATTTTTGGTCACATACACACACACATACACACACACATACATACATACACACATACATACACACACAGACATTTGCCGAACTCGACGAACTGAATCGAATGGTATATGTCACTCGGCCCTCCGGGCCTCCGTTAAAAAGTCGGTTTTCAGAGCAATTGCAATACCTTTCTATTGAGAAAGGCAAAAAGGTGCGAAATCGGCAAAGTCCCAAAAAGTCGATTTTCATAAAAAAAATTTTTTCGAGATAACATTAAATCTCGACGTTTCATGCATTTTAAAGATGTTTGGCATCAAAAATACGAATTCGATTTCTGAAATTTCATGGGGTCCCCCCTTTGAAAAAAAATTTTGAGTTCCGGCTTATATGGGAATTTCATGTGTGACCGGACCGTTCAGTCTATATTTCCGGAACCATACAAGCGATCCGTGCGAAATTTTACAGACATCTGTGGGGATAATAGAGCTATCATTTGGGACTAAGTTTGTGAAAATCGGCCCAACCATTTCCGAGAAACTGATATGAGTTTGCTAGTTATGAAAGATGGCCGCTTTTCCCGGGCACTTCCGGAACCGTCTATAGTGGTCAATGTAGTCAACGAAAGTTTGTTTGGCCGTCGGTGACCTAGAACTGCAAAGTTAAGTTATTTGAGAGACATTTTAGCGAAATTTTTACCTTTTTTGCTTCCATCGGGGTATCGGTTTGAATCACAATTTGCTATGTGATCGCACGCCACAACCCGTAACTCCGGAACCGGAAGTCGGTTGGGGATAAAATTTAATAGCCATTTACGGGGACGCAACATCTTTCATTTGAGACTAAGTTTGGTTGATTCGGTCTAGCCACCTCCGAGAAACCGATGTGACTGTTAGTCTGAATTTGGATACTTCCGCCGGGGCTTCCGGAACCGATGATGGTGGCCAATGTGACCAAAGAGACTTTGAATGGCTGTTAATGACCTAGTACTACAAATCGAAGCAGTTGTGGTCACATTTTGGAAAAATTTTCACCATTATACATTCATTGCAGAATTTCTTAAAATCGACGTTTTCTGCGTGATCGTACTCATCACCCTGTAATTCCGGAACCGGAAGTCGGATCCATTAGAAATTCAATAGCAGCCTATGGGAACGTTGCACCTTTCATTTGGGACTAAGTTTGTAAAAATCGGTTCATCCATCTCTGAGAAAAGTGAGTGAGATTGTGTTCGCGTACACACACACAGACGCACATACACACACACATACATACACACACACATACATACACACACACAGACATTTGCCGAACTCGACGAACTGAATCGAATGGTATATGTCACTCGGCCCTCCGGGCCTCCGTTAAAAAGTCGGTTTTCAGAGCAATTGCAATACCTTTCTATTGAGAAAGGCAAAACATAAAATATTCTACCATTCGCCACACCGAAGAATCCTCAACGATATCTCGAATTTTCTGATTATCTGTTATAATATTCGCAGTTGATAGATTGCGCTACCGTAAAAGATTTGTATTTCTAGGAATTTATTAGGTTGAGATAATTGTACTGGTTTGCTTAATCTTCCACATATTAAAAGTGCTAATAACAAAACCTCTTGAAATTTCAAAAATCAAACCTCAAAACTATGGTATTTGTTTCTTGGAATCTATTCGGAATCATAAATAACATTCGTCGTATTCTCCGTTACATAATGTACGTAAATTATCCGCTCAATGTTGCCATATCGCATCGACATTATTACTAGAAATCGTGTAAAACATGTTAGCGTACAAGAGAAGCACCGAAGTGCACTATTCAGAATCTAAAAATAGCCCACTTTCCTAGTCTGCAAAGATACTATAAAGCTATTCAGTCTATCGTAATATAGGCAGCTGTAGTAGTGAGTAAAACTGCATGAAAACAAAGCGTATGACACAAGGAAAACAAACAGTCCTTAGGCTTTGGCAAAGTTCAATGTGTGCGTTCTGGAAACAAGATGCATCTATAATCGTTTAGCCCTTGACGGATGCGAGGAATATTATGCTAACATTAAACATCAGTCGAAAGCAACGTCGTTGGTTCATGCAGGAAACATCCACATAAAACTCAGAATACCCAGGTTCAAATCGCTATAATCCACAAATAACCATCAGCGTTGTCATATGTTCGTAATAACCAATCAGCCAGCATGTATGCAATCATTTGACCAAACTAAAAAAAGCTTTTGCTACATGAAGCTTTTTGCTGTCAAACGAAAACGCCTTAATGTATGCTATATTTTTCTATTCTATTCTATTTTTAGACCTGCACGCTAAATTTGTTGATACTATACAATAGGTAATACAAGCTATATTGGCCGTGGGAGAGCCTAACAAAATTTGTTATAATTCTGTTAGAAGCCTATCACAGGTTGTCACATTTTTGATATATACTAGAGGAATTTCTGTTATGCTTTCTGTTATTTTACCAACTAACGAGACCAGAGTTATTACACAACTTGTTATCATAACAAAGTAACACAGTATGTAATAATTTTGTTATTTCTTTCTGATCGGGTTATGCAATCGCTCTAAAAATCGTCAACCTAATCCCAGCCCTAAGGGCCGAGTGCGGTATGCCATTCGACTCAGTTCGTCGAGATAGGAAAATGTCTCTGTGTGTCTGTGTGTCTTAAATGAAAGGTACAACCTTCCCATCGGCTGCTATTGAATTCCGGTTCCGGGTTGAAGAGTGCGACCACACAGCAAATTTCCGTATAAACTGAAATGAAAAATTCTCAAACGGAAAGGGAAATTTCAAAATCGAATTTGCATTCTTGATGCCAAATGACTTTAAAATGCATGAAACGTTGAGATTTGATGAAATCTCGAAAAAAAAATTTCACGAAGATTGACTTTTTTGGACGTTGGCACATTTTTGCCTTTCTTATATAGAAATGTTATGCAATCACTCTAAAAATCGTCAACCTAATCCCAGTCAAATTTTTTTGTACCTATAAATGCTTAGGTAGGAGTATGCGATGAGAGGTTGCTACTTTAAAATTAAAACTAGTTTAAAATTTCTTAACAAGTTGAAAATTTTCGGCAGGATCCGGACCAACCGGATCTTTCTCCTTGATCCGCCGCTGGTTTCAAGCCATTTTGCAGTGTCGACACATAGCTCTTGTTGCCTGTCGAGTCATTGTATGTATGTGCAAATCGTACTGAATATGTAATATACATTTCCATCATTGTATTGAACACAACCAGCCATGGAGTCGTAGTTTGGACAAATGAGAAAGGCACAATTGCACCACCAGATGGATTAAAACAGGTTTTGTCTACTGACCACTTCCTTTAAATTGACACCCCTATTGATGATAGTTTGTGGTGTTTTGTGGTAACTGGGAGTCATTCATCAATTTACGTCTTCTATTGACTATCCCCTTTCAAATGACATTCATATCAATGATGAATCATTGCCACGACCGTGTTTAATCACCCACAGGTCCGATTAATAAAATTACTATATTCCTATCCCGTGTTATGAGCTCACTAGTTCTATTCTTAGCGCAAAAGCCATTTTTGCGCTAATTATTATTTTACCTCGAGGTTGTGACTAATATACCATTTCTGATCTAGTTTAGTCTCTTACAATAAAAGCTCAAACGTTTGTTAGAATAAACTCCATTTTTTTGCATGATTTGATAGAAAAATATGTCGATAAATTATTTTCGATACAGTAAATATAAAAAAATCAATCAAGTGAATTCCTCACGTACTGGTTTCTGCTCGATATTTACAATTCGCTCCGTGACCATTGTATAGGATAAAGTAAATCATTTTGAATTTCTCTTTGAGACAACCACTCTGATAGTGGGTGAAAGTTCCCAAATTTATGGTCTTGTTCAGGCCATAATGACACCTGCAAAAGCAGTGTCATCAAAATCAACAACCGGTCCATCAGCGAGAAAGTTAATATAATTGGAAGAGGAAAGGAGAACTGACTAATCCCGAGCACTAAGACAATTTTACCGATTGTGACATTTACGTGAGTGACTATATACAAGAGTAATATATAAAAGACCCATGGCTCTGTCCAGCAGCCGCAATAAACCGTGCGGAATAAATCGGGTCGTCACTAAACTACTGTGCAGTGCACTTTTATTTTCACACGTGAGATCTCAATAAATATAATGAAATGTCTTGCACTGCGAAAAAAGGCGGATAGGTATTCTAAGTGGTGTTTTCAATTTAATCTTTTATTCAGGTGAATCGTGCAAATTAAAACACGTTGCAAAAATGGTCAATTATTGGCTACTTCGCAGAATTGATCATTTTAATAATTGAATTCAGTTGTATAGATAAAGACTGTCCTAGATAGTGTGGACGCAGAGAGCAACGGCTGCCATTAATTGACAACTTGTTAATTTTGATGGCTGCGTCCTGTTGTTTACCTTTATATCTTAGTTCTTATGTTGCAGTTTAATCGCCTTCTATAGTTTGTTACTTTGGTACAAAATACTTGGACGAGGACAATGTCAAAATATTATACACAAATGGTGTACGGAAGTAGGAATGCCACTAAAAGAGTTGGCAAAAATGGAAGAAGTAAGCGAGAAAGCCGTGCGAACAGCGATCAGAAAGTTTGGAGAAAGTTTGAAGATAATTCGAAAACGGGTCCAAAAACTACAAGGGACAGTTCAAATGGGGTTATACGGACTGATCATGTACTATACTACACTTCTAAATATAAAATATAAAAACAGTAATTGATTAGTTATTATATTTAGATATATAATGATAATTGAAATATTGTCTTGACGTACACGAACGTGTACTCCAAAAATCGATTGAGATATTGAAGGTTCAATTGTGAAATTATCAAAAAGCGGCCATCTTTGAAAACGGAAAAGTAGTTTTTGTATGATACCCTTTACACAATCTTTTTGAAAATCAATCAATGAATTCGGGGCATTAGTAGAATAGTATTGATTGATTTTTATGAAGATTTTGCCAACGGTGTACAATATAACTGCTTTTTTAGTTTCAAAGATTACCGCTTCTCTAGGCTTTCTCGTTTGTTCCTTAACGCCAACAAAACGCATACAAATATATAAGGTGTTCCCCGAAGCTGAAAACACTCGGCTGAGATGCTTACCACATTTGAGAGCAGTCGGCTCCAGTGTTCTTAACCAGCAGACCGACCATTTCAATATATACATACGGTTGCGGTGTTTAAATCAGCGCGCAGTGCAGTGTTTAAAAATGCCTGTCAGCTGAGGTTGTTCTTTTCAACCCGGTGCCTGAAGCAAGAATGAGATCGCACGAGTAATGTTGCCATTTAAGTAGTCGAGGAGGACGTAATTCATAGAAGTGTTGCGTGCCGGGTACCCAAATCGGTTGTCCCTGATTGGGGACACAAAAACTTCTGTGTGGAAATGGATGGTGTTTTGATTATGCTTTACATTAGTAAAATTTTCAATGCCATGCTATCCAACATCTATAGATTTATCTACTTGAATATCTTCCAAGAAGTATTTCTGAGCGATACGCGAAATAAAATTTCGACAATTGAACGTGAAATGGCTGATTTAAAATGCTGATGCTACAAACGGGTCGGGATTTCATTCGTGTGATTTCTCGGCTCATGTCCAATCACTACACGCTAGACACTCATATCCGACGTATTAGGCTCGCGAATAGCAGTATCTGCGCTTGCGGCAACGGTTACCACGATATCGAACATTTTGTCTGGGCATGAGCAGAGTATTTTTCCGTCAGATCTCATCTAGTGGATTCCCTTTGGACCCGAGGAGGATCACCTAATGCCCCGGTTCGGGATGTACTGGCAAGCCGCGACCCTCGTTTTCACCTTCCTAAAACAATCAATATACAGATTTCACTGCCTCTTTATTTTTGTTCTGTTCAGCCTGTTCCGTACGCCAACGATGGTTTGGTGCGACTTTAAGATGACAGAAACATTTCTGTCGAAAGAATTAAAAAAATGGGATCTACAGCACAAACATCACACGCGCAACTCGGTGTGTTGCCGATCCGTATCAGAGCCGTACTCCGATATCATCTGGAGGAAACCCTGCCGGTTCGAGGAGGACCACCCGGCGCCACAGTACATGGTGCTTCCTGATGAAGGTCGTCTCCCTACCACCTGCATATCTTCCCGAAACATATTTGCCCTCCCTGTCTTTTTTAGCTTTAGTTGTTATATTACAGAATCCCATTAAGAAAGGCGCAATTGCACTACTACTCATAAAGATATCTCTTATTAATCTCCCTGGTTCTTAATAAAATTCAATCACTCTCTCTTGTTTTTCCTAGTTTTGAAATGGTTGTAAAACTGTTTCTCTTATTTTATGATAAATTTCTCAATAATCTTCCTGCTAAAAAATATTAAACTGTATTACTATAAAAAATAACACTAATGACCCACCTAACCTTACGAAAATTATATTATCTCGCTTTTGTATATGTATAAGATAGCTTTAAAATTTACTAGTTTCATTATAAAAAATAAAGCAAAATGAAATGCACTAGTTTTAAGAAATCTAAAATGCAAAATAAAAAACTCGGCTCCTTTAAGCTTACGCAAATGTACCTTATAAAATAAATGAATTGAATAAAAAACTCCGTTCGATCCCAACCTATCAAGCCACGATGAAGCGCGAAATTCAGCGAAAGAAAACTCAAAAAAAGCGTACTGGAATCGACTGTACAGGCGGAGAGCGTCAATCGTAAATGTGGAGCATTTTACTCAAGCTCATCCCAAAATATAATTACCGTGTGTAGGTAAGCTGAAATAAATGCATCTACTGAACTGCTGTAAAACTTTGGTTTCATTTTGATAACTATGATCAGGCCCGTGCGCAGAAAATTCTCAAGGGGGTTTGATTTTTTAACGTTTATTTTAAAAGAAACGTACAGAAACCTTCAAATTTTGAAGATTTGTTCAGAGACCTGGACCTAGTCTTGCGAACCAAACGACTCAGCTCAACTAATTGGGTATGTTTACGTCAAAATGTCAAAGCAGGAGAAGCTAACATCGAGCTAAGACATCGCTGCATAGTGGTCGGAACTGCCAAAAACGTGAACTTAATTCACTAGAGGCCAAACCATCGAATATATTCACAGGGTATCTTTGGACGAATTGTTCTTAAAAATATTTCCCACAACCTGATAAAAATTAAAATTAGGTATGGCATACTACGATCAAACTAAAAAATAAAACTTTTTATGCTGACAAGGTAGAAAGTTGGTGTCTTCGACAAAGTTTTAGAAATGCTCGTAATGAAAAATTTTGTTAAACAACTTGAACTTGTAGAACTCAAATTTATTGATTCATAAAGCGTTTTCTATGACAAAACCCTTAAATTTAGTTTTTTTAAATATAACTTTTTCCACTGTGACTTTTCGTGCAAACCATGTTCCAAACAAATGTGAAGGCATTAATACCACATAATATTGTTGAAGACTGTTAGTAAAAATACTCTTTAGTTTCAAAATTATTGAAGATTTTAAAAAATTTTACCATTATTTAAAAGATTTTGCGAAAAAACCCGATTTTTTTTTGTTGATTTTTATATGGAAAAAGTAAAAAACATTACAAAGGGAGCTTACGCTATTCAAAGGGTTCTAGAGTGCTACGCATCAAACCTTCTTACGTTTATTATGCGTAGTATGTACATTGAAAATTACTATCCCAGATCATCTTCCATCGTGTATCACTTAAAGTAAATGAGTTTCTGGGAAGTTATCAAGTCGACAACGGACCAGATCTTCTCCGTACGGCAAATCTTCCAGAAATGCCGTGAATGGTAGGTCCCAACGCATCACCCGTTCATCGATTTCAAGGCGGCATACGACAGTATCGACCGCGTAGAGCTATGGAAAATCATGGACGAAAACAGGTTTCCCGGGAAGCTGACTCGACTGATCAAAGCATCGATGGACGGTGTACAAAACAGCGTAAGGATTTCGGGTGAACTTTCCAGTCCATTCGAATCTCGACGGGGACTGTGACAAGGTGATGGACTCTCGTGTCTAGTCTTCAACATCGCTCTAGAAGGTGTGATGCGACGAGCTGGGCACAGCAGCCAGGGCACGATCTTCACGAAATCCGGCCAATTTGTATGCTTCGCGGACAACATGGACATTATCTCCCGAACATTTGGAGCGGTGGCAGACCGGTACACCCGCCTGAAACGCGAAGCAGCGAAGGTCGGACTGGTGGTAAATGCGTCCAAAACAAAGTATATGCTGGTAGGCGGAACCGAAAACGACAGGATCCGGCTAGGAAACAGCGTTACGATCGACGGAGATACCTTCGAGGTAGTGGGGGATTTTGTCTACCTAGGGTCCTTATTAACGGCTGACAATAACGTGAGCCGTGAAATCCGAAGACGCATCACCAGTGGAAGTCGGGCCTACTATGGGCTCCAGAAGAAACCGCGGTCAAGAAAGATTCACCCACGCACCAAATGCACCATGTACAAAACACTTATAAGACCGGTGGTTCTCTACGGGCACGAGACTTGGACTATGCTCGAGGAGGACCTGCAAGCGCTAGGAGTTTTCAAGCGACGGGTGCTAAGAACGATCTTCGGCGGTGTGCAGGAGAACGGTGTGTGGCGGCGAAGGATGAACAACAAGCTCGCTGCGCTCTATGGCGAACCGAGTATCCAAAAGGTGGCCAAAGCTGGAAGGATACGGTGGGCAGGGCATGTTGCAAGAATGCCGGACAACAATCCTGCAAAGATGGCGTTCGCTAATGATTCGGTTGGTACAAGAAGGCGAGGAGCACAGAGAGAACGATGGGCAGACCAGGTGGAACGTGATTTGGCGTGTGTTGGGCGTAACCGACGTTGGAGAGCTGCAGCTACAAATCGAGTATTGTCGAGGCAAATTTTTGATTCAGTGTTATCCAGGGCAGGAAAATTTCGAAAAATGAATTGATTGCTGTTCGAAGCTTCACGAAGCACCTTCTCAAGCATACCACATGCAATCGATGAGTTTGACACAATCGCTGCGAACATTTAGGGGTAAAACTTATCTCTGCTCGGACGAAGCGAGCTTCGCATCTAGTTCGCTCTTTACAATGTTCGAAAAAGTTCACATTAACCTTAGAAGCACACATCGTCGAACACGAGGTAAGCTCTTGGCTCGTGGTTTTTGCGTTTTTGGAACATTTCCACAGAGTTTCGAAGCGATATTCGGTGAACACATATAAAGCGAATGCCTCGTTTATTTGAGAATCGCGAACATCGAAGTTTTATATCGCTTCAAGCATCAGCATCATGAGGCCACCGCGAACATGTTCGCTACGTGACTATCTGTCTTAAAATCATAAACTGTAAATCTTATTTTGAGTATAAATAAAATGGATTATTTTAAGATTATAATTTAGGATTTAGGGATTAGGTGCGTCGCATACCTTACCAATTTATGAGCCACGAGTTTGAATGAGCGTAGTGGTAGTGAAATTCAAATTCTTTTTTTCGGAATACAATTATGTTTACTAGCTACTTTGATTGCAAACTCGTCTTTTCTTCTTCAATCGGAGTATCTTTTCCCTGCCAAGGAGTTTAGGTGAAGATGTATAAAGTATGTTTAAGGGGGTAAGGGTTTCAGCGTGAAAAAATGTTTTTTGGTGAAATGATTCTTTTGGATGAAATGATACATTATAATGTACAAAAGTTTTGATCAATTCGCTTCGCCCAAATTTCTAAAAAAATCGCAAATAGTGTTTTTTAACGCTAAAACCATTACCCCTCTCTTAATAATCTCCCTATCTAAAACAAATTCTTCCTAAAAAGAACTTCAGTTATTTGCATCCACTGAGGGGTAGTTAGGCGTAGTCCGTTGGCCTTTGTTTTCAACTTGTTGCGGTTTCTAACGTTCTTGCGCAACATTCCTAAATCGGCTAGTCATATTCACTCAATAATATGCGATGATTTGTGTGTTAAACGTTATTTTTAATTTTACCAAATGAATTTATTTTTATTTATTGTTTTATAAGTTTATTGGTTGATTACCTAATCACAAGAGACAAAATATTTATTTTCAAACATTTTCGACAGAATCTGTTCACTTAATAAATGAAGTGTCAAATTTATTACATGTTCCACTTTTATGAAATTTATTTCCTGACTCCTGTACATGTGTTTTGTGATAAATAATGAGAAGGATATTCCAACTTGTTTGTATTGTATTTGTTAACTAATTACTGATGGAGAAACGCAAAGAACTTACAAACAATGTTCTAGTGATTTTTTTTTGTTGGAAATCCAAAAACAATTCTGAAAAGGACAAAATTTGGTTTATCTTCTCCATGATGTAATCTTCCCTTATTTGACTTTTACTAATAAAAAATAAAAGAAAGAAATCTTTAGGGTCCCCTGTATTTTTTTTTTGAATCAGTTATAGCCGAAATGCTTTATGTAAGGGAAATCTCGGAAAATGAGAAGCGAAATAAATAACTCCAAGTAGAATGAAAGTCGTTCTAAACTCGAACTTTTTCGAATACTGTCTTTCCATTATTATTCGCTTTTTGACGCATTCCATATTTTGATATATTATTTTGAAGACCCATATTTAAGATCAATACAATAGTAATTCTTCAAAAGGGCTAATGAGACTTTTGTAAACAAACTTATTTCGCTCATTTTTCCGTTACAGAGTTGAATTTTATGAAAAATACACATGAATCAACATCTTTGCCCTTGGTAGAATCGATTTCAAATGTTTTCTGTGTTGAAATGATAACAAATTAAGAGAAATCAGCAAAACAAAAGTTTGTTCACAAATCTTATTAGCCCTATTCAAATGTTGATATGGAATAATAAAATCAATCAAGATCAATTTCGATTTTTTTTTTAATTTTGCGGTGGTGTAATCCCTTAAGTGGTTGATTTAACGGCTTCTTTCAAAATTTATCGAACCTACTCCCATTCGTTCATTCGTTAGAGTAGTTTATGTTAAAGAGAGTACTAAATTAATAGGAACACTTAAATTTAGGAAGTTATGACCCTCGCTCCACAATGCAGTTTGTGACAGAATTGCTCAACTGAAAATTATTAAATGAAATGAATGAAAACAAACATTAGACTATAGCATTTTGTACGCATGCACTTCAGAGGTCCAAGGGTTACAATTTCTGTTCTAGTTCTCAGATCGCCAACACATTTTTTTCGATTTTTTGGCCCAGTTCTCAAGAGAAATCCAGTTTTTAACTTTTTGCATACATATTGCATTGAATGAAGAACTTAGATAATGTATTCATAAAGTATTAGTAATAATTCGATTGTCCGTTCATTTTAAAAGGCTATTTTCTATAACTTTACAACTGATTTAATTTCACTTTCAAAATTTCTCGAAATATCATGTTCTAAAAGTTCTCAACCGATATAATATTCGAAAACAGTTATAAAAATGTCTCATCACACTGGTAGATGGATTCAAAGCGTTTTTTTAAATAAGTGCACGAAAAAACATGCGCCCTTCTAAAACATACTTCTGAATCAAAATGGTTTTACTGTTAGTCGAAAACAAGATTTACAAAACGACCAGAACTGCCAAATATGAATCGTGAATGGTCGAGTTTATTGACATTCCCTATTTATTTCTAGGATTCATCATACACATCATGACGTTATTTATTTAACTGATAATCGATTTTCTCCTTTGAATGGATATCGATATCTTTATCCTCAAGAAACTGACATAACTGGATCCTCAAGAAACTGACATAGGAACATGACTAAGATAAGCGAGCCACTCAATACGTTGTGTACATTGTGTTTAACTTCATTTTCTAGCCCTAATTTATTTCATTTGAAAATTTATCCCCGCCCTGTCACGAAAGCTTGATTTTATCCCTACTGGTAATATATCAGTAGGGTATCTTAAATAAACTTGTTACGTCACTTTTCAGTTAACCCCAGCATCCATAAGCTACACATTGTCACAATTATTTTTCACCTATTCCACCCTTAATACAAGGCCTCTGTCTAGAATATACTTTTTTTTGCATAACTAGTAGGTAGGTATTTGAATAAAGAAAACTAATATCGTCCGGCGAACATGTTAGCGATGGCCCTCGCGATGCTAAATTGATATAATCCTTCGGTGTTCGCGATTCTGAAATACTTCGAGGTAATCTTTTTTCTGTGTTCGCGAACATCGCTTCGAAGCTCCGTGTAACTGTTTCAAAAATATCGATCACACGAACCAAGAGCTTAGCTCGTGTTCGTCGAAAACTACGCAAAAGCTTTTACATATCTTTCCGAACATCAATGAAATGAACAAGAAGCCTTATTTGTCCTCGCCGAAGAGCATGCAAAAGTATCGCCCAAATGTCCGCAATTACGATGGTAAGCGATTGTGATGCGAAGCTTGTGAATACGAACCAGTAACGCAAAGCTTCGCGCTTTGAAAGTATTCGAACATAGGTTCGGTTCGAATATTTCCTGCCCTGAGTGTTATCATGAAACTGATGTTGAACTAAATAAATGAATATGGACATTGAAGATAGTGCCTGCTCGTCTATTTTGGATTGCACCTTTCTCTCTTATACGCTGTTGAAATTGGTGTAAAAAAATTTAAAATTCTTCAATATCTCTGAAATATCTGCGCCGTCGATTTCAGGTAAAAATTTTACATGCAGTCTTCAATATTTTTACATGCAGTTTTCAATAATAATTCAATTTTTACATGCATTCTTCAACAATATTATGTGGTTTTAATACCTCAACATTTGTCTGGAACATCGTTTGCACGAAAAGTCACAGTGAATTAAGTAAATTAAGTTCAGCATTTCCGACCACACTGCGCTGTCTGCTGGCTCGTGGTGGATTCGGATTGGTTTGTAGTAGTTGTTAAGTCAACCGACTAAACCTAAACCTCTTGTATCTCGCAATCCTCATCCATCCTGGGCAACCGTTAAGTACTGCTTTAGTAGGGATTGCTTATTTGGTTGTGTGTTAATCGTCATGTTTTTATCCATAGCTAATTTTCCTTACTTGCTGTCCAACGTTCGCGTTATATCAGACCTGCTTACGACTGCTGCAAATATCGTCACCTGCTGAGACATGAACCGATCCGGATGTGTCGACCATAAGGATTTACATCTATTTACAATCACTTTCGCCGGGCTTCTTATCCTTCTTGGTGCTAGTCGTTCCTATTTCTCTGCTAGCTGGTGCTGAGAACTTCTCGGTAGCGGTATTTCACTCTATACCGATGCCCATTTCCGCGATCCATTTCGCTGTCACTCCAACGGAATAATCATGTGCTGTAAAATTTCTCTAGACAACGATATCCCGATTTTTTCCAACTTCGTGTTTTTGCTCCTTAGCTGCCGTTGCTAGTCTGCTGACCGACATCTGCTGTCTACTCACTACTGCTGCTTATATCGAAACTTGTCGAAAGTGAACCGATGCTTCAGAGAAGCCGTCCAACTTGACATACATCCCTTTCCAGCCACCTTCGCAAAGTTTCGTCCTTAGTTTCTTCATTGACTTGTTTCTAGAGTAACCGAACTAAAATGACATTTTATATGTCAAAACGGTTTGCAGTATATTTTTTTCCTGAACAGGTAGTTAATAAATTTTTAAAAGTAATCCAAAATCCTCATGAAGGGGGGAGGTTTGAAACCCCAAACCCCTCCACACCTTGCGCACGGGCCTGACTATGATCGATTTACCAATCAATCTAAAGTATCGCAATAACTATCTACTCACCCTTTACACTAGTGACAAACTAGGATCTATGGTAGTTTTATAGCCACTCATAAAATTGTATTGTTTATTGGGGTTTCAACCTCAGCGACCCCGACTCAAATCCTTTCCGACTAATGGAATCAACACTAGAAGACTCAACGAACCGCCCACGTCAAGCGCTAACGAGTATATTGGCTGACACAGGATCAAGCGTCAAACAGCAGCGGCGGTAATTAACAACATACATGCTTTGGTGTCACCGCATCCGGAGGCAACTTCTGATCCGATCCGCTGGCACGATTATACCATCAAACTTGCGAGATCATTATCAACGACTGTGGTGCAACGACTTACTAAATCTAATACAGACTCCCTACTCTGCTTAGGAATGTGCAATGTACAATTTATGACATTTATGTCAGTCATAAATCCCGCTTAATTCCTCTATTCACTTGCCAGCGACCGGACAGTTTCAAAAATCGTGCTCAGAATTACAATTGGAGGTTATGTTACCATCCTCGTGGGTGTGGTGTTATTATGTGTAAATTGTTCCACCCTGATCGTTATAGCATCTACAGAATGCTAAACTCAAATTCTTTCATTTACATAACGTGGGTGTCTTTGAATAGGACCTCTAGTTGTGTTATGAAATGACAACATGTAACATTGAGTAAGCGTTGACAGATCTTTTCACCATCATAGTGACTACTAGGTTTGTAGATCCCCGATCGACCGATCTGCGAAGTAAGACACGAGATCGTTCAGATGCAGCCAGCAGAAGGCAATAATATTTGCTTAATTAAATCATCACCTGGCGTGTTTGTGACAGTTGATTTATGAGCCATCAAAGAGACATCAGTCAGACGACGAACCCGACTTGCTCCCGGATCATTGTCAGACGGAAATTTGTTTTTGTAAATCTTCTAGTAGAACATTCTTTTTCTCAATTAAAAATTCGGTTGCAACACAATATAATAAATCAGTCCCCGTTTCAGAAATGACCCGGAAGCATACCGGGACTAGTTGGAGATCAGTATCGCGTTTGTTAGGTTGGTCAGTTACACATCAGGTGTCGGGAGACGGTGGGATGAGAACGGCAATTATATGACTGTTATTATATATTGAATAGAACTAGGAGTCTCTCCGCGTACTTCGAATTAAGCAGCGGTAAAGCCGGGGTACTATAACGAACGACACGCTATATTTCATCTTCTCCGATGTCAATGTAAGGCCTGGGAAGTGGTATTGTTGCAACCGCGAATGGAATGCAACTCTTTTTACGGTTCTGTTGTTCAAAGTAAGTTTAATTGATGGAGTATCTCAAGTTAAGCAGTTTTATGCGAACTACGATAATCATGCTTATTCCAATTGTAATGACATCATCTACGCAACCTTAAGATTTTGACTGTCAACAAAATTGAAGTTACTTACTTCTTATACCAAGAAATAACTGCTCAAATAAAGAATGGTTAATAAGCAAACAGTCAATAAAAAATTCAATTGTTAAACATTGCTGCCTCGAGAAGTTCCATTAAAATATGATTAATCATCTTATTTTCGTAATTTTTCTGCCAGATTGCCAGCTCACATTCATTCTATGTCGTACGACAAGATAAAAACGTGACTACAGCTCGGTCTCAGCACATGACATCGCAATTGGAATAACCGCAAATCTGCCGATGGCAGGAGATTCCTTTGTTTCGTCATCAGAAATCACCCGGATCTTATTTGTGAAATATTAACTCATCCTCGTTCTCCTTCTCATTAACCGAAAAATCATGAAAAGGTTCTAAGCAAAAACATATTAATCTGACTTTGTTCACTTGTTCTGGAAAGTCACGGCATGCATCATCCGAGTAAATCTTCAGCGCAAAAAGTGTAGATACCTATCACGATGCAAACATTGGGCTTTCAGAAATAATTATATGCCTCTGGTTGAATCGTATTTTTTTCTCCCTCGGATTACATTTGTGCGCGGAAATCAAACCGTTTTAATGTGAACAAATAAAAACTGGAATTAACTTAGCACCACTTACATGAATGAAGAGCCGCAATAACGATGTTTACGCTTGCCAACGCGGTGCGGTGCGCAAATCGATTCCGAGAGCTGATTAAACATGGTTGGTTTTCATTTTTTTTTCAAGGCTATTTTCATACGATTGCGTAAAAGCTTCCAGTTGGCGTGTCAATTGAATCGATTTTGGAACTGCACCAAATTGCAGAGATGAAGATGAGGTTGTTAACGGAAAGCGCTCTTTTCGCGAATGTCCGGTTTGATGATGCGGCGGAACAAATTGGTTTGCATCTGCACGGGTAATCCGTATTAAGCCGTCCGCCTTGCGCAAGGTCGGTTGTTTCTAGCGAAATCAGTCAAGAGTTTAGCCGGTGTAGCAGGGATAGACCCACGTTTAGACCATCATCAGCAGTTTTGTTAATTAGGGGTAGAGTAGAGTAGCGTAAGGATTAGCAGTTCCGTCCAATTGATCTTTTGAATGCGTAAAAACACCTACTCATGCATGATGAAATAATGATGGGAGTTAGGTTTTATTTGCAAAACAGATGTCTGACATGGTTATAATCGTTTAGTTTTGAAACAATATGTTCATTATGCTATATTTTTCTTTGCCGGAGAAAATTTTTTGGGTAAGAACTATTTTTTCTCCACTAAGAAGAAAATTGATTGAAACCACATTTGACGAATTTTGCGCTAAATCGTATACAGAGTTGGCAGTGCTCTCTCAGATTTTAATGAAACTTTCTGTAAATGAAGACTTCGTCACAAAAAGCCACTTTGCATACTTTGTTTTCCCAAAAACAATCTAGACTGTCTTTTGAAAAAAGTCAAACTTTTTTCACCAATTTTTTTCAAATGTTTATGGTCTAAAAATGACAAATGCCACAAAAAATGTAGTAGCAGTAATTTTTACAAAATTAGTCAAATTTTTGAATAAAAATATTGAGAAAATTCTTCATTGACTCCAACACTAATAAATATCGATTTAAAAAATTTAACGTCAATTTCAAAAAGAAAACATTTTTGATTTGAATGAAATTTTATCTCATCTCACCTACCGTCAAAAATTCAAGTTGGGCACATTCAAAGAAAAAGTTATTTGAAAAACAAACTTTTCTTTGTCCAAACTGAATATTTTTTTAGTGTATTTTTGTCGAAAACTAAACCAATTATAATCATTTCAGAATCCAATTTCTCAACTGATGGTTGCCTGATACACGCAAAAAGTATCAGTAACGAATTTAACATCATCGATATATGCGAGATTTAACTAAATACCACTTGGCCATGTACGAAGAAGTATCTTGTCTATGTATCCGCCCGGGAAGTAGAGATTGATGGTGTAGTCTCCAACAAGGGTCTTAATTGCGAAGTATGGGGTTCGCTCCTTCAAGAACCCTTTGCTTCGGCCAGTAAAAATTCTGGTCCGCAAGCAATTTCAGCAAGTTCAGGAAAAATCAAGGAGTATATGAAAACAACTTATTTTCCATTAGCCTCATTGCGAACCATTCACCGTATCTGCTCTTCCATACTTTGATCTTATAGACGGGCCTACCTGTTGTGCCACGAGGCATGAACTGCCGTCGTTGCAAACAATTGGAAAATGCTGAGAGAATCATGAAAAGTTTTCCTGCTGTGGAGAGATTCCGCATGATCTCTCGACATATCCCGCATATAAATTATGTGGGGACAAAATGAAACATTCTCTTAAGGAACGCTCCGATAAGAAATGTAAAAGAGCGCTACTCCACCGACAACGACAACAATTTCTACGTTTCCTTGTACACTAATGAGCAGGAGTCTGACCGTCCTATTGTTGGAACATCTTCTAATGTGCCTATAAATTACCGAAACAAGAAAATCAGTTTTCTCTCCTAAGCTTCCTCGCAAAGGCCTGAGAGTGTCTCTTGAAGGATGCTGTGCTGTTACAAAACCGAAGTAAGTGGTTCCTCGGTAATCTTGGAAACTAGCAGGAATTTCTACATGGGACATCAAAAACCCCAAGTGTAGGAGTCAATTTCAGTCCCAACATTATCCCCCAGGTTTTACACAATGCATTTACATTACGATTAAAGGTCAGACGAAACGAGTACCAGACGCGAACAACTGTGAACAGTCTCCTACTTCGTGGTGGGTAGAGATTGCTTAAAATTGCACGCGAAAGGGACTTTTGAGCGACGGATCGCCCGAATTTTTCCCAATATACGCGACGCTACAAATGCAAATGTAAAACTTGATGAAAGCAGAAAACGCGATTATTGGCACCGGTTCGTCGACGGATTAACGGACGGATCATCAGAGAAACAATGTTCCGTCTGGAGGCTAGGGCCTACGTTGTGTATTCGATTCATCCTGTGATTGGAATTCACGGAATATTCGTCATATGATGACAGCTATGCATCGCTTTTATGCACACTATTATGACAGTAGTGATGATAAAAGAAGCTGTGCAGCCAACATTCTCCCATAAAACTGATGGTTTTATATTTACCTATCAATGATCATGACCACATCGTTTCAGTTACAGGAGACTCTTCGTTTAATGGAGCATGGAAAACACTCTTTGTATTTCCTGGTGAAAACATGGGAGTTTTTGAGTACTTCATCTGAAAAATGTTAGCAGATTACCTTAGTTTGAGTTCTTTCGCAGTGCTTCATTCCGGGTAATTAGAAGGCGGAAACTTGGATTGGAATGATAATGAGAAGGTGGACATTTAGGCATTAGAAGGTGATATTTATGAAAGATCGCGTAGCTTCAACGAGTTTTTAATTACTTCTTCTCAGAGGAAGCTCCAAAATTGGAAAATTTCGTGGAGCGATGGAAACTCAGGAATCCCAAAGGTATCAACAAACCTTTGTCCAAGATAATGGATGAGGATCATGACTTCATTCGGGTGATATCTCCGATCATGTACAATCATTATATGTAGAATGCCCATCTCCGGCGTATTGGGGTCGTGGAGAGCGGTCTCTGCGCTTGTGGTGGAGGTTATCGCGATGTTAAACATGTTGTCTGGTCTTGCGCTAAGTGTTATAGTACCAGATTTCCGTTAAACGAATCGCTTCGGCCTCATTCCAGTCCAGTCCGAGATACTAACCAAATTCGTTACTGATATATTTTGCATGTATCAGGCAACTAACTATTGGGAAATTGGATTCTGAGAAAAAAAAATCAGTTTGGACAAGGAAAACTTTTTTCAAATAACTTTTTTTCCTTGAAAGTGCTCAACTTAAATTTTTGACGGTGGGTAGGGAACATAATTACCTATCCTGGAACAAAATTTCATCCAAATCAAACATGTTTTTTTGTAAAACGACTTTAAATTTTAAAAAACGACTTTTTTCAGTGTAGGAGTCAATGAAGGATTTTTTCAATATTTTTGCTAAAAAATTTGACTAATTTTGTGAAAATCACTCCTACTACATTTTTTGTTGGATTTGTCATTTTTAGACTATAGCCATTTGAAAAAAATGGTAAAAAAGTTTGACCCTTTTCAAAAGACAGTCTAGATTATTTTTGGAAAAACAAAGTATTCAAAGTGGCGTTTTGTGACAAAGTTCTCATGTACAGAAAGTTTCATTAAAATCTGAGAGGGTGCTGCCAACATTTGTTCGAGTTGGCGCGAAATTCGTCTTTTGCGGATGAAGAGCACAAAACGTACGAAAAAACAGTTCTAATTAAGCTGATGAGAATTAATGGAATCGAAACTTGGTTTGGATGAGCCACTTCTTACGGGACATCTCACACGACTAGGGTTTGCTTAGAAATACAAATAGTGATTTCGTGTTGCACTAAGTTAGTGTTGCATTCTGATGAGAAGAAAACGAAACACAAATTTCGTAACTTATTTAACAATATGTTATTATGCAACCAGAAATGTCGTAAGTACTGAAGCCGCTAAAAAGACTTATGCAAATAAATTTTGACTTCACAACGAAAGCCAAAATTTCTCATTGTATGAAGTTAATGCAAATTGCTTTGATGACTAATGTCGAACTCAAATATAATATGGTGGTGGTCAGTTTTTTTCGTCCGTGTCCCTTATCAGTTATTTTTATTAGGTGACTCATCGACAATGCTATTTTTGAAAATGAGCCACCTTGTTTATGCAACTATTTTTTGCGTTCCTATTTTATTGCAAATAAATAACAATCTTTATTTTATTATTTTCAAAGTTGGTATTTTTTGTTGCATTTTAATTGTAAATCGCTCGAGTGATCGAGCTAACATTTATTTGGACTGAGTAAACTGATTTCTATGTTTGTTGAGAGATTATTTGACCAACTAGAGAACTAATCTACAAATGCGTTAAATGTGCATGGGGAAAACGCATGGGCTTGTCTGAGTGGAATGATGATAACAATCATGTACGAAGGTTGAGAACTCTCGAAAAGAATCGACATTCAGTTACCAATTTTCTTCAGTCATATCAGCACGAAGAACAAATATCAATTAT
Organism: Topomyia yanbarensis; assembly: GCF_030247195.1. Taxonomy (NCBI): domain Eukaryota; kingdom Metazoa; phylum Arthropoda; class Insecta; order Diptera; family Culicidae; genus Topomyia; species Topomyia yanbarensis. Next base: position 91,732,012 of record NC_080671.1, read on the forward strand.
CATGTTCCTTGGTTTGTTTTTGGTTAATTAATTCCTGTTCATTACATTTTGCCTTTCTCCTATAGAAAGACTATGGAATTACACTGAAAATCGACCCGTTAACTGAGGCCCAGAGAGTTGAGTCTCTAATGCCATTCGATACAGTTCGTCGAGCTCAACAAATGTCTGCGTTTGTGTGTATATATTAATGTGACCAACAATTGTACATCGGATACCCGGAGATGGCCGAACCGATTTTAGCAAATTTAGTCTCAACGTACAACGTTCTTATAGGCTTCTATTCAATTTTATTTATTTCCGACTTCCGGTTCCAGAGTTTCGGGTTACAGAGTGCGGTTACGCATGAAATTCTCATATAAATCGGAATAATCATGTTACCTAAATGATGCAAAGCTTCATAAAATGTGTTTTCAATTACTTGGATTAATAGTTTCGGCTCACTGATGCCCAATCAAACCCACATTGACCACTATGAGCACTTTCGGCGGATCCGGAAGCTTCGGAATTGAAGGTACATCTGCTTCTTAGAAATGTGTGGCCATATAAACCGGTATAATCATTATATCTAAAGGATGCAAAACTAATTATTTCAATTCTTCTTAATTGCTTGAAATTGGTGGTCCAGATCACTCTTCGGCCATATTGAGAACCGTTGAGGATTACGAAATATCCGAGGAAATGGCCAAGTCCCGAAATTAGATTCACATCTGTTTCTTATATATATCTGTTCTCGCAATCTTAGTCTTAAATGAAGGGTACAGTATTCACATTGATCGCCACCCAATTTTCTATAAGAACAAAGTATTGGTTCCGGAGTTATGAATAAATGAATCCGATCACACATGAATTTCCCATGTAAACTATTTTCATTTTACCTATAGAAAGGTTATGCAATCACTCTGAAAATTGACCTTTTAACAAAGGCCCGGAGGGCTGCAGCTCTTATACCATTCGATTCACACCGTCAAGTTCGGTAAATGTATGTGTGTGGGTGTGTATGTAACCAACAATCGCACACCGGTTACTCGGAGGTGACCGAACCGATTTTCTCAAACTTAGTCTCAACTGAAAGGCATAGATTGCTGTTGAATTTAGTTCGAATCCGACATCCGGTTCCGGAGCTACTGGTTGAGAAGTGCGGTCACAAGTAAATTCCCATGGAAACTGGTACCACCATGATATTTAGATGATGAAAAACTCATTAAAATTGGCGTTAAATTACTTAGATTGGCAGGCCCGTTGTAGCTTTGATCACATTACACAGTGGCCCAGAATGTAAATTGAGCAAGAATTTTAACTTTCTGCTAAAACTAAATAACTTAGCCTTACAATATGTTGAGAAAAGTTATTGTGCTTTGTAAGGCCCTTATATTCGTTTAAACAGATGCTAGGGTGGTTCTAATTTTAGCTTAATTTTAGAGTGAACATTTTAATGGTTCGAAATAGACTTGATAGTATGACAGTCTTCGATAAAGTTGTAAAACAACATATTTTAGAAAAAAAATGCTGAAGATACTCAAGCTCTATCTTTTATGCTTTTCATTGCACGACAAAATGTGGGGTTTAGGGTGTTAATTAGAAAACGGTTTTATTTCTATAACTTTTGTAGTTTTTATTTTACACTAAAGTATCTTTTCGACAACTTATTTTAGGTTGCATACTTTGTTCATACACACTAACTACTAAACTATTTTCTATTCAAAGTTATGAGTAATTTTTTTGCATTTCAACGACATTAAATTAGCTAGAGATTACTGGGTAGGGAAAGTTATGAAAATTAGAGCCATAGTACTCAACTGAGAGCAAGGATGTGAAGTAAACAGATCGGAAAACTAGAAGTGGCAGTGTCATTAGAACAGGCTTAATATCGTACGGGCTTAATCTTTGTCTTCTGTTAATGAGGGTCGAGCTTAGGCAGTATAACTACGAATCACCCGAGTTCACTAACATGTGTCCTGGTACCTTCTAGCGAAAGAAGTTATAGGTTCAGTAACTGTTATCTTGCAAAATATCTTGAAATATTTTTTAAGTCATCTTACTGAAAAATCAAAACTGCAAATGTTATATAAATAAATCCATTTTTTAAGAAACACCCTATTTCTTCGGTATTTTTTTTTTGTAAAATGAAAAGTATAGGGCATAGTTACAGAGTTTTCAACATAGTTTTTAACATTTGATTTTCATAATTTTTTTTGCAAGACTGCGAAGCTCTATCTCGGACCACTAATTCTTCATCCGACCATTATGACGCTAGTGTCTGCTGCCTTAAACTTCACTATCGTCCATTGCTGGTTCGTTAGACGAAGCCGGGAATAATTTGGTGGATTCAGTTCTTTTAGAATGAGCTGTGCTAACTAACTGACTAACAAGAGCTGATTAAAACGTAACTAAACCATCATGGACCCTAATTAAGGGTGAAATTTATTTGTTTTGATACTCCATTTATAACACTTCTAAATTCGTAGATCTCTCTGTCACTACAACGCTGGTTTTCTTGCTACAGGAGCAAGCTCCTTGCCAAACCATAATTCTTTTTTTGTATGAACACTTGGACCTGCCAGGAAACTTGTCGCTAGAAGGAGCCTTGTAGAATTTGAGCTCCAGGATTTGTTTCAGATTGGCTTTCGCAAATGATTCATCGTCGACCAAGACATCCTGAGTTGAGCTGCATCAGCACGTGGTCGTACAGCATATAGACTCGGATTTTGACAGTTGTTTGTTGTTTAGGGCTTCGGTTGGGTTGTTAATTTTCTCATGGTAACATGGACGAAAAGATTTCGTTTCTCGCAAGCATGAGAAAAATCGCATATCGAACTGTTCTTTTTCCACTCATAAGAAAGATTTCTTCTTCTATGAACCATTCTGCTTGCATAGAAAATGAAGCAAAGTAACTTGGTGTAGCCATATCATATCATATCATTTTCCCACAATTTAATAAATAGCGAACGAACCTGAGGCGAAACTGCAACATCAAATAAAGAAGCATATCAATTGCTGCTTTGATGTACACCTTTCCAGCATGGGTGGCTCTTCTAGAATGGCACGTGATTCTACATTTCCTGCATCTTATTGATTTTCTTAACATTATTATTATTATTCTATCTATTTGTAATGAACCTGCTTGCTTCTTTTCTGGTAGTTAGAAAAATAACAAAGAACGGAGAGCGTTGCCATGCGAAGAACGTTCGCGAACAAAGAGTCTACGCTGCTATTCCATCTTCAGCGTTCGTTCATAGATCGCCCGTCCAATGCCTTACCGTGGCATTTTTTCAATCCTTTTCGCTTGGTATTTATGGTTATCAATGAGTACTACTTTGCGATCAACAGTTTCCTGCTGTGTGTATCGGAACATCGTTTCTGGCAGATGTTTTGAAAACCCATATTTCACATCAAAACTCTTGGGCCTCTCCCGAATTTTTTTTCTGGCTACGTTCTAGCTAAGATCGTATTGTCTACCAAGACAGCTCTTGATTAAGCTTTACTTCTCAACCTAGGAGAATTGAAACACCTTGTTTTAAGTCTCCTCGATAATGTTGTGGCAATGTTATAATCACATCAACGTTTCTGAACTAATAATAATAATCAAGATTCTTCTTTCCTGAACTAACAACAGTGATCGGTATTCTCAGTTTATCAGCTCTTGACCATTTATATCCATGGAATATGTATTTGTTCTGATTATTTACCCCTATCTAGCGTAGCCAGACGTCCTGGTTTCCCAGAACATGTCCTGGGTTTTAATAGACTGTCCTGGTGTCCTGGGACTTCTAACAATTCTGATCGTGGGCCAAATTTTGGGCGCTATCGATGTTGATAAAACGATAATTACCTGAATTTTTTCTTGGTTTAAATCATTTTTCAATCCTGGACCTAGCGAATTTCCTCCGCAACTTTTAAAAAGTTATATTGACGTTTTGGTGACTCCACTTATTCCCAACTTATGACCATATTTTTCCAGTAGCATAATCCCATCTTAAGATGGATTGCTAGAAATACGCGACTCATGTTCCATTATGGACTAAAAGGGAATTATGAGAGACGTGAATAGCTATCGAATAACCTTATTGAGAGCTGTTTCGAAGTTTGTCATTATGGAACCTCGTAAGGCTCACTGACAGCAAGACCTTAGTAATGGCTTGACGCCTGGACGTTTGGCAGCTATTTACCGTCTGTTTCAAACATCCTATAATATCATACATAAAGAGTATGGAATGTAGCGATCTACCGCTTTTGATAAATTGAACCACGATATAACAATCGCTAAAAGGCAAATATTTTAAATAAATAATAATTTTTGTAGTTTTTTCGATCCTACCTCACGAGAGAGAGATTTCCATGTACCCACATTTACTTCAACGTCAACAAATACCTCATGGAAGGCACCTGATACTGTTGATCTATCTGCTGTACTTCAATGATGTGCGTGTAGTGCTGAAGAATTCACGCATGATGTCGTTCGATTTGCTCGATTAAAGATTTCTCCAACATCTGCATCCAGTTTTTGTTGATTGGTATGGAAAGAGCCGCATGTGTGTAAATCTGAAGTAGTGTTCGGTAAGCTCGTTCTCACTAAAGAAAGACCCGGTTGGTTTCAACTATCTGCAGAAATTGAACGAAACATATTTTCACTACCGAAAACTTGGAAAAAATCTGCCACGTATATTCGAGCAAGAAGTATCGTCAAATTGACCTTGCATCAACGGGAAGGCGGCTGACCTGGTTTTTACTCGTCTGATATGGTCACCCTACTTCTATCAGCTTCTGAAGCTTGAAGCGAAGTGACCATAATTCAAAATGAATCAAGTAGTACCGCTATGGATACAAAATTTTCTGTTTTTATAAACCCGTGTCACGTATAGTCATAAATAGTATCACTAGCCATATCAACTATTTTAATCAACGCAGAATGTCCTGAATCAATGAAAATTGGCTATAATTTTTTTTGATTCTATAGTTATAGTTAACTAGTTGTTAGGTAAAATATCTTACTATCATTATTGGTTTCTATTTACTCAGAAAATATTGTTACCCCATATAAACTGGTCTTATTTTGGCCCAATGCAAATTATTAGGTGGAAATACTTGGGCAATATACTATAATTTGGATAGCACAAATAAATTATATATTTCGTAAGTCTTTATTTTATCCTTTTTCAAGGATTTTTATGAACGTGTCCACTGGAAAACATACAGAGAAAAAATGACCGGAACGGTGAGAATTAAAAAACGGTGAAAATTCATATTTTATTGAAAACACCGCGAAAAGATATGTCCTCAAGCAGGCATCAAAACTGCGATCTTCCAGGGTCTAGTTGAGTGCGTTAACCACTCCGCCATCGAGGAATTGTGATGATGCCATTACATGTTCCCAACAGTTTTGTGATCACCGCCGCAGCCTCCAATACCTCCTAATTGACTCATCGACTCCCAATGTCTCCTATAAGCAGATTGTCACCTCTCCCTCTCTTCGATCGGGCCAAATCTCTCTCTTTATCTATTTTTAGGTTCAGTGGACTGCGCTCAAGGCTTGAGATATTTATTATCACTGTTTGCCCCCTTTCCTAACTCAGTCGCCGCAAGACTTTTGGCAGTGAAAGAGCTATGGAGGGGTATGTTGATGTCTGCCCTCAAAGCCTATCGGCAGATGCTAACGACAAATCCAGCTTTTGATGGAATGAACAAAGACTCACGTCCAAACAAGGAATATATAAATTCCATCAACGACGTGTAAAATTATAATAAAATTCATTGAAGAAAGCACGACAAGTTGTGTATATTTGCGGTGGAACTTAATTTTACATTTATATTCATGATCCAAATATGTGCATGAAAATAAGTTTAAAAGTACAAAATATTTTTTTCTGTGTTTGCATCCATTGATTCTAATGAATGGTAACTTTTGTAAATTCAAATCGATCTTAGAGTACCTACATACAATAGCAGTTTACAATTTGAAGTATCAAATCAAACTCCTTTTCATTTTGAATGAAGGTCATCTGCGTAAGCAGTGATAGTTACAAATCTGTCGAACTACAGAATACTACCGATGCTGCTTTGTAGTTCACATAACAAAGGCTCTATGTGAATAACAAACAGCACCATACTCCTTGTCTAACTGAAGACTTTATCTTATTATTATTTGGTTCAGTGTATTCTTACGAATTATTTGTTTACATCATTCGCTTCAGCTATTTTTTAATGTTTGACAAGATTTACGAAGCTTTATCATCGTTTATCGTATCAATCGACAGGGAATTGTTATTGTGCAGTGTAAAAGTGCAGGGGTAGGCTGTGGTTGTCAAATCACATATATTTTGCGCGAACCCAAAATTTCTCCTCGGTCCAACACTATGGGCCCCGTTTTTGGTTACTTCACCCCAAAAAGAGAATATAGGGTAAGCGGGTACTAGTCGTTGACATGTTTGTAAAAGGTATTATTTATTGCTGTATAACTGTGATAATCAGCTCCGGCCCAGCTGATGTTGGGTACGAAATACTTGCTAGCGTGTTGCGAAAAAATCGAAGAACGCAATCGAGTGAACCACTAAAATTTTCCAACGAACGCAGCGCCATCTATATCTCATTGTCTGCATTCTCACATCGGTACGCATTATGGCAAGTGCGTGCGATCACTTCGCGAAAACCGTCAAATCGGACGACGACTTTATCGAATGCATTAGCTTTTGCAAAAAAAGTGGTGCATATGCAACGTGGGAAACAACTTAACAAGCCGTTTATGAAAAAACTTGCGGAAAACTCCATTTTTTTTGGAAGTACAATGAATTTGTCACGCTGATGAAGTTTGCTTACTTTCGCGACACCGTTTCTCGCTTGGATGTGTTACCGCTGCTATGGTAGGGAAAACGGATGGTGTCCGTGATGGACTAAAGGCCGAGTTATCCACAAATACCAGCAAATTTCACGCCTCGCTAGAAAGCTTTCAACAGCTACACCAGTCTGGCCAAATCCCGATGCTTCTCGACCACCTCATTGTGTGTCCGAGCAATATTCTTGTTGCCGGTCAAAAGCTAGCCAATAATAGCAACATTGTTACGGTTCCACCTCCCCGCTGTTTCTCTGGTTGTATCTTTCCCGTTTTCATCCCAGCAGCGTTAGTGTTCGAGCCCTTCTACTCAGCTCGAAGAAAATTTTTAAATGACAACTGAACGACCCCCCGATTGCTGCGATCAACATTTTTGTGGATCAACTGTGATATGTCAACAGAGAGTGATTGCGCGCGTTTTTTGCATTTCCGGAAGAGAGAGAGCGCACTTTGTGTTTCCGCTGACGACAAGGAAGCCATTTTGTGGGATTTGGTATATAAGGCGTAGAAATAAATTAATCATTCTCATTCAAATTCAAGTCGTGCGATGGATAACAAGTGAACAATATTTTCAGTGAATAAGTGATTAAGATAAATAAAGTAGTGAATAATAGTTGAATAAGAACTTGAAAGTGGTTTAATTATTGTTGCTCGTTACCAGAACGCAAGGAAAGAAATTCCCGTGTTCCGCCATGTTTTTTCCCTTCCACCAAAGTGTATACAGTCCACTTCCGTGTTAATTTATCTCGGGACAGAGTCCCCCACGTGTTCGGTAGCCTTGAGAAATCGGCACCGACAGTTAGCAAGGAGGCTGTCGAAAAACTGCCCAAAGAACTAAATGGCAACGAGGAGATAAAGAGTTATTCCACTTGTTAAAAAAGTCATAGACGTTAGTACTTTGAACTTCATATCCTTTAAAGTTGGGATTCACCCAAAGTACCGTGATGCAGCTGTTAACCCTGACACATGGCCGCAACGCATACTGTTCAGAGAATTTGAGGATAGCCGTACCCAGAACGTTTGGGCCCAACAGATTTTCCTACGCCTCCAGAAAAAGCATGTACTCCGCTAATGCAACATGGCCCGTCAATGGCCCTGCAGAGAACCCCGCAACGGTTGACAGTGCCACTATACCATGCTACACTGTCATTGTGAAGAAGTGTCGATGCTGATCGGACACTGGGACTCAACGCACTATGGAAGCCCTCGATCCCACCGCCACAGTCAAGCAATTGCAGCCAGCGATCATCAGTCGCGCCGGTCCTGTGTGTGGGATGGGTGAAAGGGTCTTCCAATCCGCCACAAATAAACCAAATTGGCGCTAGTTAGACACTAAAATTCAATTTGGTGCTGGTTTGGACTTATCAAACTAGCATTAAGTTGGTGTTAGTTACTGACGAGGAGAATCCGAAACACTAAAAAAAAACATACTTGTGTCCTAGCGCACAAAACATTTTTTTTTGTCTTATCCAAAATTTTCTCCGTTTTGAACAGAATTAAAAACTGCCAAACGAGCTGCATTTATAAAAATTTCGAAACATAAGACACTTGCATTACGAAACCATTACCTTCAGCTCAAGCACGAATACAACCAGCAAAGCAGACGCGCCTTTTTAGACACCAGCGAAGCGTCGAGTCAATTGAAATCTAAGCCCAAGTCGTTCTGGAAGTATGTGAACGAACAGCGAAAATAATCCGGTTTACCATCTTGTATGACCTTTAATAAGATTAAAACTTTTCTAATCTTTACTAAAGAAATCGTTCCCAGTACCATGAAAATAAATGAACTCTTAACTACTTCTTGATTAAAACAAATGCCGATTTTAAACCAATCCTTGATTGATAATATCCGACTTACCATACAAACTGTGGAACGTGCAACTCGTCGCGTAAACTGCATATATTTAAATTAAAATCATTGGTCCATACCTGAAATGAAATAAAAAACAATAACACGTTTAATTTGAAGTTTAATTATTTTCTGTTCATGGTTTTTGTCCTGCACCAAGCTTGTCGCAAGCTAAGTTCAAAAATGAATCCATGTCATGCGACATTCAAAACAGTCATCGCACCATAACTGTACAGTACAATGTCGCCGGTTATAATGAAAATAAAAGATACCTAGCGTAGACCCACTTGCTCACTGAACCATCAAATTATATATGAAAGACTTACATTCAGTACTCTCGGAACTCTATGCCAACCGTCCGCCAGACCGCCCGGCTGGATCGGATTGGGCATGACTGCAATCGTTAATTGATTTTGCACAACAGCACATTGCTCAACCGGTGATCGAAATGCTACTGTGCCAGACTGCTGCGAAGTCAAGTTCACACCGGATTCAGGGTTATTTTTAGTGCTCAGAAAATGAGACCGAACCAGCTCCAATTGAGTGGTGAAAAGAACTTATTTAATTACGTACAGCCAATCGGATGAAATTACCTCCCATTCTTACCGCCTACCGACAAATTAGATGTGGGCGTGCTTGGCAGAAAATAGAAGAAGCGGCAATCTCAATTGCATAATTATACCTTCGCAATAAATATCGCCCATAAGGTCTAGGTTCTTCGTTTCGGCACGAGCGTCGATAGGAACGATCGCTCTCGTCTAATGGCAGAACTGGCCTTCATCTTGACGACCCCCATCGCTGTCTAATTAGCCTGGTTAATCGGATGGCACAGAATGCATTCTCCTCTAGGTACGGGTGGTGAGCTGCTCGGTTCAAGCCAAGTCAACTTGGCTACCGGTGGTGGCGGTGCCGTAGACTGTCAATGTGTCCGATAGATTCTAAAGCGATAATTGGTGGATGGAGCTACTAATTTGTTGAGAGACAGCGTGGTATGCGGATTTTCCTATATCTAGTGAGAAGCTGTACTATAGGCATTCGAGCTGTACCATCGATCGACACGGCGAAGGTTGAATTTATATACCATCATAAATGTTGTGTCAAGGAGCTGCTACTTGCGAACTTTTGTTCTGAACAACTTGAAATCTATTTTATTAATCTTTAATTAGTTTTAATCATTGGGAAAATCTCCACAAAAAGGGTGGTTAAATCTGAAGGCTGAGTGGTACTTGTAGAAGTTACAGATCATGGTACTTTAAAAAAGAAAATTGATCTTGCACAGTCACCAAGAGAATATTTTGTGATCAAGGAAACTCCCTGTGTAGATAGAGCAAAGCGAATGTGCTATATTTCCATGTAAGCTGAAATAAATACATGTACTGAACTACTGTAAAACTTGTCGATATCTGTACACTGTGTACCAACCAACCTCAAATATCACCATAATTATTGATTCATTATTTATAGTTCAAAACAGTAGTTAGACCGTACTACTGGTTTCGTCCATCGTGAGCCAGAGTGATGGAGAAAATACTCTGAATCCTACTCCTCTAACCTCCACCAAAGTCCGACATTTGGCTGATTCCCCCGAATTCCATTGGAAGCCTAGCTGTTCATGTTGGTCTCATCACCGCCACATCACTCCTGTCACTGCGCACTCCTATGCTTCAGCATGATATTGTACATGCGCTTCTCTCTACGTTGACTAGTTGGATGCTGTGCTCGATCCAGCGATTCCGGTTGGAGAGTGGCTTCCGGTTTACTGTTCCCCCAACGACCCAAAACTGGTGGTTTGTCACGTTCAGTATCACTCGGCGGAGGTCCCGACGGTGGAGCTAGCCTACCTCGGCGGAGAGTTCCCTGACGAAAGAATGGCGACCGTTGACGGGAGCGTTATTCTTGGAATAGTCCCGAGGTCTGTCTAACGATTCCGAGCTGAGGATTGCGTCCGGTTCACTTGTGCCCCGACAATTCAAGTTGACGATTTGCTACGAATTACTCGGAATAGTCCCCGACGGTGCATCGTTCCTACTGCGACGAAGAGCTCCTCGATAATTCCGAAATCGTGGTTACTCGGGAAGAAGCCAAGGTCGGTCCTACGATTGTGGGTGTAAGGTGACTTCCAGTTTTCCGAGCAAACGAAAAGCCCATAATACACCTATGCTCATGGGGTTTGACATGGGTGTTTGAAATGGGTTCAACCCATGAAAACACCATCACCATGGCCTGGTAGATCCCATATGAAATACCATATGTTGATGTATTTATGGGTTATCGAGACCATTTTATGGTGTCTTGATGGTTGTGAATTTTGGTACGGATCATGCTTAAGGTCTTTTCAAGGGGCTATGTGGTGTTTGAACCCATGAGTATTTGCTCGGGTTACAGGCGCCCAACAATCATTTGCCGGTGCCACTTCACGATCTACTCGAAATAGTTCCCGGCGGTGGGCCTACTTCGACGGAGATATTTCCGGACGTCGAATGTTTTAAAGTTCTTTCGAAACCGCTATCTCGACTCTGGTCGGTTATATACCTCAGGTACCCCTACGACTTATGGTCGACGATGCGTGTGCTCAGTCTAGTCCCCGGCGGTGGATCTAGCCTATTCTGTTCGCGCCCGTTGGTTTTTTTTATCTCTCTTCAGCAGACTGATTTCAGCAGACTGACTGAGGTTGGTCCGGTGATTCCGGTTGGAGTGTAAGGAGGTTCATCGGTGCTTCGACGACCCGAGGCCCTGTATTGCTACGTTGGTAGTCTATGCTCATCTTGCCATCTTTGTTGCAACGCTGACGTGATCTGAACGATGATTCTGTTCATCGCGTCCCATTTTTCTTCATCCGCGCACCTTTTTTGGACAATATTGTACATGTTGACGTCCTCACCGACAATGATTCTCATTTCGTTTTGTTCGTGCTCGAATTGCGGGTATTCGAAGACCACGTGCTCGGGCGTTTCCTCTGCACCACCGCACGCGATGCAGAATGGCGATCTCGCGTTGGTGAACCTATTCAGATACTTCTTGAAACAGCCATGACTAGACAAGAACTGTGTCACGTGGAAGTTCACTTCGCCGTGCGCTCTGTTCACCCACACCGACAGGCATGGAATTAGTCGATGAGTCCATCTACCGTTTACACCGTTATCCCACTGATGTTGCCACTTGTTAAGGTATCAGTTCGGGCTCGTTAACAGACTCCTTCTCGACTACTCGACTCCTCGATCCCTATAACACTCGCTATCCTCCTCGAGTAGAAGGTTTATGCGAATTGTTCTAGCTATCCCGTAGGCTGCCTCTGACGAGATAGTATGATACGCGCTAGACACCCGCATGGCCATCAGTCTGAACGTGCTGTTCAGCCGAGATGTGTTCCTCTTCGTCTGCAGAGGCGTAGCCTATGTAGGTCCTGCGTATCTGAGCACCGACACACCAGTAACCGCTTTTTACTGCTGCTGATCGCCGAATTGTTGGACATGATCCAAGGTGAGTGCCGAGATACTTTTGCGGCTCTCCCGTATGGGTAGTCATTGTGGCTATTAAAGTCGTCTAGTGGTCCGACGTACCGCTTTGAGTCGATAATGGATTCTCCGGTTGTTTTTCAAAACCACCTCGGTTTTATGGTGAGGAAACGCTAGCTTTTTCTAGCGCATCCAATTTTCCACAGCGTCTATCGCCTCCGTTGCTAGAACTTATACTCCCTCTAGCGATTCACCGATTATTAGGAGCACCACGTCATCCGCTAAACCGTCAATCTTCACGCCCCTGGAGATGCTCAGCACTTCAGCACTCCGTCGTACGTAGCATTCCAAAGAATTGAGCACAATATGAAACCCTGTGAAACGCCCGATGTTACCGTTACACTTCTTTTTCCGGTATCAGTTTCGTAGATCAGTCGCCAGTTCTGAAAGTAATTGCTCAAAATCCTACAGAGGTACTCGGGAACCCTCAGTTTGTGAAGCGAATTGGCGATGGCAGCCCAACTTGCGCTGTTGAAGGCATTTTTTACGTCCTGCGCAACCATTCCGCAGTAGCGGTCTCTTTTGCTTCCGCGCTGCCTCTATAGTTTCCACGTCCGTTCGTATGGCATCCACAGTGGATCTACCTTTCCGGAAGCCGAACTCCATATTGGATGGGACATTATTTCTCTCCGCGTGTGTTGTAAGCCTGTTATGGACTATTATTTCATGCATCTTGCCGACTGTATCTAGCAGGCATATCGACCTGTATGGTGAAGGATCTCCAGGGGGCTTGCTTGGCTTCAGAAACAACACTAGCTTTTGTGCCTTCCAGATGTCAGAGAAGTTACCATCATCGATACACTTTTGCAACACGGTCCTAAACATATCCGGTTTCGTTAGTATTGCTGTTTTCAGAGCCACGTTGAGGATACCGCCTGGTCCCGGGATTTTGTTGGTTGTCAAGGCTTTTGCCACCAGTATCAGCTCCTCATTGGTTACCCGAGCTTCTTCTTCGTAGTCATACTGAGCCCCGACGGCGTGGGCGGCCACGCCACCAGTTCATGCTGTGGAAATAGCACTTCTACGATTACTGCCATCCTCTCCGGGATTCTCCTATCTTCGCCAACTTAATTGGCGTCACCCCAAGAATTTGAATTTGCGCTGCAGTAAAGCTCCTCTAGGTACTCTTGCTACCTTATTCGCTGGTCTAAGAGCAGCTCTTTCAGCGACGTTGTGTGCTCTCAGGATTTTTCTCCGGGCCCGATGGTATAATATACGTAGGTCGCCAAGGTCCACCAGAGGGCTGGGCGGCGACTGTACCTTGGTTTACTTTCTCCTGGCATGGTTGCATCGCTCGCTCTTGCTAATACCGATATCATTTCATCTGAACTGAAGTACAGGTGATTGCACTCACGTCTCTACGCTTCAACGAAGACTCCCTTGTTGAACTTCGTTGTTTTTCATCTCCGCCCATTAGGTTGAGTCACACGCGCTTCCGACTGTCTATTGCTTCCGATAGTGTACCGGATTGCTCGGTTGTCAATGTGGGTGTAATCTTCGCACACTGTCCAATTCAAACTTCCTGCCACCCCGGGGCTGCATAAGGTAACGCCAATAACTGATTCTCGACCTTCGCGGCGGTACCATAGTGTGCAACATCTACATTCAGCTTTGCCAAGGCTTCGAGTAGACTACTCCTCCTTGATTTGATGAATTTTACTGCCCATGCGTTGAAATCTTCCGCGGAGATGCGTAGCAGAGGCAGAAGAAGACTCCATTGATTTTGGCGATTACAAAGATTTCATCTGCGCGATAAATCACTTCCTGAAATGGATATCTTCCTGTCGTCTAAATCGCCGCTGATTATGCGTTATCTGATAACCAGTTTCCATCGCTACATCGCACTAAGACTTAGCTACATATTGTCGCAGCAAGTGTTGTGCTGTGTCGCAGTGGTTGAGGTTGATTTGATTTACCTCCGAACCTCGGATATCGTGGGCCTCCTGTAGTAGCGTGGTTGTTGCTTTCTTCGTTTGCACAGATCAGACATCTTGGAGCCTGTCGGAAGTCTTCTCCTTTCAGAGTCTTCTCTTAGAACCTTCTGCATAATTTGCTGCTGTAAGGTTTACTAGTTAGGTGGTTGAACTCTTGACAGTTGAAGCACACTTACAGTCGCTGATAGACACTCAGTGGACATACCAACCAGCTAAATTTTATCATCTCGGTTTTTAGTTCCTTGTTTGCTGCCTCTACTGGAAGCCTTACAGAAGCCACTTTCATGGCGAAAGGTCTCTTCCTCATATGGATCGTCTTCTGCCCTTCTCCGAGCTCATACTGTTCTTTCAGAGTTTCCCTTAGCTCTTCCTCCGTGGATACTTCATTCATTGAATGGTTACCTCGGGAACAAGACGTTGACTTCAACTGCATCGCCCATGGCTTTTTGACTTCGGATCCTTTTTCAATTCTGGCATAATCTCCCTGGTGCGGATGCACCTGATTGTCTTAACGTCCGAGTCCAGCTTCTTGAGTGCCGGGTTTACTCGCTTTGCGCGCAGTACCTTATCGTACGAGTCGTCGTTAGCTTTGACTATGGTTTCTATGTGAAAGAGTTATAGATTTTCGGACCTATACTTGTTGTTCGCCTTCCGTTTTGTACTGCCAAGATCTCACTTTTCGATGTTTTTACCCACATTAGTCGCTGCTTCATTCGCCTCTTCGGCGTAGAGAAGGACACGATTTCCGTTTCCTGGAGTTTGTCTTTCGCCTCACGGTCTCTAACTTTGGGTGGCTGACCACTCCTTTTCGGTTAATTCCGCTTTCTGCTTCCTTTACGGCTGAACCGAGGGACTGGAACCCACCTCTGAGCCTTTGGGAAGATCCTCCGGCAGGCTCTGGCGGACGATCTGCATGCCGACATGGAAATATTGGACAGCGCCAAGGCCTACAATACAATCTACCGCTTGAGATTCTCCGGCAACTAGCTAGTTGGGGCGTCACCAGAATTCTTGGGAACTGCATCAAGGATCACCTCAAAAATTGTCTCTTCCTAG
The DNA here is from genome assembly GCF_030247195.1 of Topomyia yanbarensis. Classification (NCBI taxonomy): domain Eukaryota; kingdom Metazoa; phylum Arthropoda; class Insecta; order Diptera; family Culicidae; genus Topomyia; species Topomyia yanbarensis. The sequence goes on from NC_080671.1 coordinate 91,747,189, forward strand.
TGGAAGTCGGTAGTCTGCAGTTCAGAAGGTATGTGGAAGAAAACGGAATTCCACAGGGATCCGTCCTCGCGGTCACTTTATTCCTCATCAGAATGAACTCTCTCTCTTGGCATCTCTCCCGGGGGAGCTTATATATTCGTCTACGGCGACGACATCATAACCGAGTACTCGAGGGCGGATAAAGCTCCAAGCCGCAGAAATGTCATCGGAAAATGTGCTGAAGCAGTGGGATTCAACAAAGCCGCCGCCAAATGCTCAGTATCATACTGTTGCAAATCCCATCACCTAGTCACTAACAGACCGGTCAAGCATAGAAATACACTTAACCCCTTCCGCAGAGAACCAAAAACCGTCGGTAGGACGCTGGACCGCCATCTTGATTTCGTATCGCACTTTTGGACTGTCAAACGAGACTATGAAAGCAGGAAACGTCTCATTCGAAGCATCAGTGCACGGCATCCGACACGGAACAGGAGAACTGCTCCGACCGTCGGCAGTGCGCTTATCAAATAAAAATATTCTATGGTATTGAAATAACCAGACACAACCTGCACGGGCTTATAAAGGGCGGGGGTCCCCTGTACAACAGAACGACTCTGTTGGCCTCTAACCTTCTGCTGAGCACTCCCATCAAAGCTGGCATTCTCCCCTACATCATATTCAGGAGTGCTCTGTGATTCCTCGAAATGACTTCTGGTAGTACTTGAAACCGGGACCGATCCTGGTATACAAGAAGTCCGAACACCAACACCATCTACGTCGCGGCTAGCAGGCCCTCCCCCCGAGGTCGCTCAGGCCAAATTCCTAGAGCTGATGCACTAACAATTCCCAAATCACGTCCGGATCTACCCTGACGCTGGGAGTTGGTCTTGCCTCCCGCCTCCCCACAAGCTGCTCCATTTTTTCGGCAGAAGCTGCCACCATCAGTCTCGCGATTGCAAGGAGACCAGATCATTCTGATGCTCTATATCAGTCATATCAGCCCTAGAAACGAGAACCTTACGCCACCCTTACATATAGGCTATAGAGGGCACCTGCGATCCCGCGATGATGATCACGATATGCTGGGTACCCGGTTACGACGGGATAGGCTGGAATGACGAAGCCGACTTATTGGCAGATCGTGGGAGACAGGCCCGAAGATTGCTGAACGAAGCATCAAGGAAGAACCGGAACTGTGGACCGACCGGCGTAACAGGCTCGAACAGAGTCCTCGGTAAAGGAACATTGGAGCCTTTTGATATTTGGACTGCAAATCCCAAGCAGGTAATAAACTTCATACGAAGTGGTGTACCTAACTGTGAAGAGTGTGTATCTCAATAACAGTTAGACTAAACTCAATAACGGTTCCTTACCCGAGTAAAAAAAAAATTTACCCGAGCAAAAAAAAATTTTTTAAAGGGTAGATGTCTTCGATACAGTTGTAGAATATCTTGATTTGAATAACTTCGTTTAAGTTACCACAAACATCAGACCTCTTTTTAAGGCGAAATTGTTGTTTTTTGCAAATATGACCTAAAAAAAGTTTTAAGACTTTTCCATGCTAAAACCTCAATAGATTAATTCAATATGTTCTACAAACTTGCAGGTACTGTATCGATTTTGTTGGTTATTTTCGGCAAATTTGAGACTAAGAGAAACGAAAGCAATGAAATTGAAAGACGGATAGGTATTCTAGAGCGAATCAGTTATAAACTTAGAACGGAAAACTAGAACTATGCAGGCTCGTATGGGCATGATCGAAAGGAAATGTGAAGAATTTTTTTGCCTTCTGCAGAGTAGGAGTTTGGCGTTTCACCCAAGTCTACCGCATGGTCTATGGTAGAACATAACTCATCATCGTGTTTTACCGCCGACGCCGGCAAAAAAATTCTTCACAAATCCTCGCCTAGAACGACCATGCGATCATTCTTCTCCCTTTCTGGTCGTTCTAGGCGAGGATTTGTGAAGAATTTTTTGCCGGCGTCGGCGGTAAAACATGATGATGAGTTATGTTCTACCATAGACCATGCGGTAGACTTGGGTGAAACGCCCAACTCCTACTTTGCAGAAGGCAAAAAATTCTTCACATTTCCTTTCGATCATACCCATATGAGCCTGCCTAGTTCTAGTTTTCCGTTCTAAGTTTATAACTGATTCGCTCTAGAATACCTATCCGTCTTTTAATTTCATTGCTTTCGTTTCTCTTAGTCTCAAATTTGCCGAAAATAGCCAACAAAATCGATACAGTAGAACCTTGCGGCAATTAAAACATAGTAACAAACTTGCAGGTATCACTAAAATACAACTTTTTGTTGAAGTCACTAATAACATATAACACTAGTTTACAAAATAAAAATCTGAACTTCAATATTCGAGCCCCATTTCTGATGTAAAATTTCGTGCTGAATCCAAAAATGAGGTCCAAAAAATTCACAGTAGGACAGTTTTCGTGTTACAGTATAAAAATGAATTTCACCTGTAAAATAAAAAGTGCGTTCAGTAAAATCCAAATTCCTTCGGTTGTAGTGAATCAATATGAAATATTATAATGTTGAATTAAAGGTAATTGAATTCACTTTCGATCGTTAGAACGTTTTGTTTTAATGCGACTATTGGTTCTGGCGTTATTTACGAATCTATTGAACTTTTTCTTTTTTTTTGTCATTTTTTTGAAGAAAAATGAGCGTTTGGTCAATATTTTCGGCAAGATAAAGCAATCCTAAAAATTATATTTTTATGGAAAATTAAAGCCTATTAATAACCAATGAAAATAAGCGCTTATTAGTTTTAATCGGATGAAAATTTCTAAAATTATTCCATTTTTTGTAGAATGGTGATTTTTGTGTTTCTCTGGGTCAACTTATTGAACCGTCTCGATTCCAATTTTTTCTTGGGCTTGTTTCATAATATATGAAGGACTCTCTGTCAGAATTCTGTTAAACAAGTAAATGGAAGAATTTTGAAAGACTTTAATGTGGGGTAATTTTCGAACTCGTATATCCAAATGATTCAAGACTTATAATAACAATAATTTCACCCAAAACGTACCCGGTAAGATTCGCTTACATTAATGCAATAAATACGAGCGAAAATTGCAAGCGTTCTGGTAATGTGCTAAAATTGCAAGAAGCTTCCTTGCATGCAATGCAAGAAACCTAATTTTGCCTATGTATTAGCGATGTATGTGTATTGGTGACCAATATGCGTTAGAAAAACCTGTTTTAATCCACCTAGCGGTGCAATTGTGCCTTTCTCATTTCTCTAAACTATGGCACGGATGCTTTTTATGTTCAACATAATTGTGGAAATGTCCATTACATTCTTAGTACACTTTGCACTTATACACAATGGCATACCAGCCACGAACTTGATGAGCTACGTGTCGACGGTGAAACACTTGAAACAAAAAAATATCATACTCCATTAGCCTAATCATCATTAGATCAATGTTATCTGCTTGCTAACTCATTTTGTCATGCGGGGCTGGGTATGTGAAGAGGGCGAAAGTCCCATGAACGAACGACTCCCCAGCTTAAATTGGTATGCTTTGTGATACAGTGGTGGTTTAAAGATGATGGGGTTGAAAGGGAGGGGTATGAGGGCTGGATGGAGTGGTGGTCTGAGGGGTGATTTAAGGAGATTTTTAAAGGAGGGGCGCGAACAGTAGAGGGGGGGGGGTGTAACCCCTCTCTGTAAACCATCAACTACGCCCCTGTTAAAATCCAGAAACCCTAAACGAATCGAAAAAAAATTAGGTTGACGTTTTTCAGAGTGATTGCATAACCTTTCTATATGAGAAAGGCAAAAATGTGCCAAAATCCAAAAAAGTGAATCGTAGTCAAATTTTTTTTTCGAGTTTGCATCAAATCTCGACGTTTCATGCACCTTGAACACATTTAGCATCAAAAATAAAAATTCTATTTTTAATTTTTCCTATAGTTTATATGAGAAATTTCTGTATGGCCGCACTCTGAAACCCGTAATTCCGGAACCAGAATTCCGATCGATCCAAAATTCAATAGCAGCCGATGGGAAGGTTGCACCTTTCATTTGAGACTAAGTTTGGGCAAATCGGTCCAGCCATCTCTGAGAAAAATGAGTGACATTATTTGACACATACGCACATACATACACACACACACATACACACACACATACACACACATACACACACATACACACACACATACACACACACATACATACATACACACACATACAGACTTTTTCCGATCTCGACGAACTGAGTCGAATGGGATATGACACTCGGCCCTCCGGGCCGGGATTAGGTTGACGTTTTTCAGAGTGATTGCATAACCTTTCTATATGAGAAAGGCAAAAATGTGCCAAAATCCAAAAAAGTGAATCGTAGTCAAATTTTTTTTTCGAGTTTGCATCAAATCTCGACGTTTCATGCACCTTGAACACATTTAGCATCAAAAATAAAAATTCTATTTTTAATTTTTCCTATAGTTTATATGAGAAATTTCTGTATGGCCGCACTCTGAAACCCGTAATTCCGGAACCAGAATTCCGATCGATCCAAAATTCAATAGCAGCCGATGGGAAGGTTGCACCTTTCATTTGAGACTAAGTTTGGGCAAATCGGTCCAGCCATCTCTGAGAAAAATGAGTGACATTATTTGACACATACGCACATACATACACACACACACACATAAACACACACACATACACACACATACACACACACATACACACACATACATACATACACACACACATACAGACTTTTTCCGATCTCGACGAACTGAGTCGAATGGGATATGACACTCGGCCCTCCGGGCCGGGATTAGGTTGACGTTTTTCAGAGTGATTGCATAACCTTTCTATATGAGAAAGGCAAAAAAGACTGTTGGCATTGAAAAATGAATCCTGCACAAACAGATCGCTAAGCAATGCTTTATCCACCCAACCATACTACCAGATAGTAATAAGTGGATAAAAGCCATATATAAACACTTAGATGATTTCACGATTAATGAAAAAAGTAAAACAAGCACCCAGATTTGAACTCAGGCCTTTCCGCATCATAGCGCTAACTATAAGCACTGACCTGTCCTTACACATAGGAACAGGACGTTAAAACTCTTACAATTGTCACATCCGCAATTTGAGACCGTCTCGTGTGTAATGAATAAACCACAAAACTGCGTTTGATGATGTTGGTGAGGAATGAATAAAAAGTAGACGGAAAATAAAAACTCGCCGTGCGTTGCTATACCAACCAGCATAGGCATGTGAATGTGGTGGTAATCCTTTGACAGTTTGTTGAAGAAACGTATGTACATACGTATAGCGAGAGATGAAGTGATTTTATATGCTTGCAACAATTGCAAGCGGCTTTAACTGCAAAATTGCAAGTGATGCTAACATTATTTGCAAGTGATTGTCGCTTGCAATAATTGCAAGAGATTTTTGTTTTGGGTGTTCAGGCTCAATGAAATTATAAGTCATCGAATGATTGGTATGCAATACTGCTTGTAATATTTACAAGTGTATTACATAAAATAACACTCTCATGATACAAATTTCATTGTAAACTAAATCCTCACATGCCATAGAATTCGTTTTATGAAAAGCTAGCTGCTCAACTGGGTTTTGTACAATGTTAATACAAACTGTACGAATCCGTAGAAATATGTGATACATACGTCAAGTATTATAAAAATAATAATATGTAAAACTTTTAATTTGTTTTAATTCGTGTTTTAAAATTATGTAGGACATCGAACAAGACTTATTTTAGGTTTAAAATCTCAAAATCGGATCTTCAGAATAATTTGAAGAACGTAAAATATTTTGTAATTGCACTTAGAAGTTTTACGCAATATATTGTAATATAATGAAGTTTTGTTAACCAGTACAGTAAAATCGATACGTCGTGGAAGCCAATGTGAATCCAATATAATTTCAAATTATGAACTTCAAGACGTTTTAATAACGGAAAATAAATTGTTAGTAGAACAAAACGTGACGAATCCGGTGGATAGGTCATCATTCCGATGTGTGTATCAAGGCGTTGTGGAGCGTGCAGTTTACAACATATTTTGACCATATGCGATTCTGTATCACACATGTAAATATTATGCGTATTTTTTAAAGCCAAATTTTTAATAACATTACTCAACTGAGCTTGTAATTATGGTTATCAGAAGTCATGAAGCATTATGGATAAACGATTTCGAATATTACCCCACATTAAATTCACTCAAAATTCTTCAATTTACTCGTTTAATAGGATTCTGACAGAGAATCCCTCATATATTATGAAACAAACCCTAGAAAAAATCGAGACGGTTCAATAAGTTGACCCAGAGAAACTCAAAAATCTCCATTCTACAAAAAATTGAATAACTTTAACAATTTCCATCTGATTTAACCCAATAAGTGCTTATTTTTATTGATTATTAGCAGGCTTCAATTTCCCAAATTATTATTTTTAGGATCGCTTTATCTTGCCCAAAATATTGACCAAACGCTCATTTTTATTAAAAAAAATGAAAAATTAAGAAAAAGTTAAATAAATTCGTAAATAACGCCAGAACCAGTAGTCGCACTGCAACAAAATGTTCTAACGATCGAAAGTAAATTCAATTACCTTTAATTCAACATTATAATATTTCATATTAATGCACAACAACCGAAGATATTTGGATTTTACTGAACGCACTTTTTATTTTAAATGTAAAATTCATTTTTTCACTGTAACTCGAAAACTGTTCTACTGTAAATTTTTTAGACCTCATTTTCGGATTCAGCACACGATTTTACATTGAAAATGACCACCAGCTTATTTAGTTCAGAAATGCAGTAAAATACGGTAATCAATATTTTGACATCTAAAACTAAATAGGTATTGTCCCACTTTGATGAATTTGTAGATTTAACCTCATTGGTTAAGGTTGAACTGAGAAAGCCTGGAAAAGCGGTCATCTTGGAAAACGAAAAAAAACCGTTTTTTTCTCACACCGTTTGAAAAATCTTCATGGATATCAATCAGTGATACTCTACCAATGCCCCGAATACATAGATTTGTTTTCATGAAGTCCTTCCCTACCGTGAGAGAGAAAAAAACAGCTTTTATCGTTTTCCAAGATGGCCGATTATTGATGCGTTCTCAGTTGAACATTAAACGGAAGTAGAATCCCCGGACTTAAAAAAAGTCAAATTTTGTTTCAATGGTTGAGATCTTCAGCAAAGTTGTCAAATATTGAATTTCGAACTATTTTGTTGAAAATAACTTACATTTATTTTTTGAGCTGCAATAGTTCTTTTTGGCAGTTTAACTTCGGAATTTGTATTTTTTTAACTTTTCCATATTGTAACCGTAATTGATTAACTCAATATGTTCTACATTTGACTGGTTCAATTTTTGACCTTTAGCTCCACCAGGCTCTACTGATTCCTTTTATGGTCCTTAGTAATTGTGCAAATTTTGGTACCGATCGGTTGCGTCTACGTACCCTCCAAAAATTTCAAAGTTTATATGGAAAATAGTATGAAAAATCGGTTAAAATTGAAAATAAATTCTTAAAAAATCACCTAATCAATCAATTCTTGAGAACACTATATATTTCAAAAGGTATTCTTCTACTGAACACATTCGTGGAATATTGTAAGTTTGTGAAAATTCGCTGAGAAAAGTTATTAATTAAAGAGGCAGCATGACTTCAAAAGAAGTGGATTTTATTATTAATCATAGCAACCCTGTTTGAATAGCTCCATATGCCATACGCGAGCGCTGGGTGGCAAGTCTATATAACGATGGCGTTATTCAAACAGGGTTGCTATGATTAATAATAAAATCCACTTCTTTTGAAGTCATGCTGCTTCTTTAGATAATAACTTTTCTCAGCGAATTTTCGCAAACTTACAATATGCCACGAATGTGTTCAGTAGAAGAATACCTTTTGAAATATATAGTGTTCTCAAGAATTGATTGATGAGGTGATTTTTTAAGAATTTATTTTCAATTTTAACCAATTTTCCATACTAATTTCCATATAAACTTTGAAATTTTTGGAGGGTCCGTAGACGCAACCGATCGGTACCAAAATTTGCACAATTACCAAGGGCCACAAAAGGAATCTGTTACAAAACCACAGGGCAGATTCGTTCAACAGACAGATGAGTTCAGTTCAGTACCACCCGCAGCTGTCAATTCGAGCGACCATAAACGTCAGTTGCGCAAACGTCAGAACATACCCTCGTGGGCTGAACTGTCAGATGGAGCATAGACACAACGTGATCAATCCGTAAGTTGCTCGTCATTGCACTGTTTCAATATTAAAAATCAGTTAGCAGTCGTGGTTGAACCTTTATTATAGTTGCTTAGATTGTAGTTAACTACAGTGAATTTGTAACAGAACGAAATAATTATAAATTAATAAGAATTTCATAAAACTGTACTGTGAACTGTTATATATTACCTATTGTAGAAACTAAAGCTAATAGTACGGCTAATTGACTAGTTCAGGCTAATTATCACAGATTTGCAAACAGGGTAAGTTCTCTTCAATAGAATCCAGCTTAAACCTAATGAATTTATAGAACCTAGGACACTACGAACACAGATAAAAAAGGAGTTTGTTTCGGATAAACTCGGAAGAAGAAAACGAAAATGTAAGCATAACCTATATTCTAAACCAAATGAAACTTAATATAATCTATTACAGCTTTGAAGCTGCGTGTAAACTGCTATCAGGACGTGTATTCTTCCCAATCCGAACAGAATCAGTAGAGCCTGGTGGTGCAAAAAGTAAAAAATTGAACCAGTCTATTCTACATGCTTTTAGGTGCGTGTAAAAAATAACATTTTGTTAATAGCTAATAAAGTGTACAAATTAAAAATACTATAAGATCATTTAATGTTAAAAACCGTTGAACATGAATGGTCACCCAAACTATGCATCCGACTATACCCTACCAACTACCTTCTTCAATCCGAGACCGTCTGGCCAACGACCTGACAAGTGAGGAAACAATTATCTCATTCTTTAGAGATGACGAGTTGCTCGAGAAATTATAGGAACCCCCACGAACTGTTCGGCTTACCAGCTCTGGAGTTCTCTATAATCTACAGTACTCCTGCGATCCACAACGTAACAACCTATCACTCAGGCTTAAGAATATCGCTAATGAAATCTACAATATAATGTAATATAAATTTGTATACACTTTATTGCCTTCCCGGGCGAATGACCAAGTAGGTTATAGCCCGTAATAAATAATGAACCAACTAATCGGTATGTTTTCAAAAATCGGCAAATCTGTGAATTTTTCATAAAATTGCCAAAAATCTAGCATCTGTGAAAAAGAATCTGTGACAAAAAATTGTCAAATAAATCTGTGACATTACAGAAAAATCTGTGAATGTGGTCTAAACTGTATGTGATTTACCAGGTGTGTTCCAAGCATAAATTAATCATAATATTATTGCTTAGAAACATAAATAGTGTTTTTAGTTTGTTGGAGTCTGATTCTGATGAGACGAAATCGAAACGCAAATTTCATAACTAATAAAGTTTTTATAATAGCGTAGGAACATCAAATGGTACTCTCGTGCAATACCCATCGATGCTTTTAATTTCACCATGTACTACAACTGGTATAAATAAATAAATAAACTGACGGTCCCAGCGTCATAACCATTCAGAGTTACGTCGAATGATGACCGCAACCGGCCATTCCATAGCCGAATCAACTTCATTTACTGGTAAGTTAACTTTCGTTTTCATTGACTATTTTTACTCGGCCGCACGCAGCCTGATGATTGCTCTTTCTTCTTCAGTACCCACTTCATACGTAATCTGTTTAACAGCGCTTACCGGCGCGCGCTCGGTCAGCCAATCGTGGGACTGAGAGATGCTCCACCGCCGTCAGCTGCGAACGCACTGCCTTGCCAATACATAACCGCAGTCAGCAGTTAGCTTCAGATAATAAATGCACTGCAGTAATTTTCTTGGACTTCCTTCTCACTAAATCGAGCAAGGCCTACCTACGAGAGTGGCACCCGCAGACAGCATCGCCAGTGCGCTCAATTGATAATTATTTTGTCTATTTTTGCTCTATTTACTAACTCGAGGAACTACGCCGAAGGTGCGACGACTGCAGCCGACGCGACGGCGGACGTCGAATGCCAAGAGAGGTGCGGATTCACAACCGTTCACAAATGAATAATTCCGACGATTCGTCGGATAGATAGAGTTCCACCCTTTTGAGCTTAGTGTATGCGGGGTGGCACCTAACTATTGCCGGAGAAGCATAGACTGGGCGGGCGGAGTGGCAGTCATTCGCAGAATGCACGCACATGTTTTGGCAATTAGTTTATCTTACTGTGCATGTAGGGTGGTGGAGATGTTAAACATGTTAAACGTCACCGATTAATCCGACTGCCATTAGCGTATGCAATGAGAGGATACTAAGAGAGGTATAATTTTCTCTAGTTCCTTTTTTTGTAAGCACATTTTTTATTGACTTGTTTACTTGTATTCCAGTTGTACTCTTTCTAGAGAACTACATCACTGTAAGTTTTCGTATGTTTTATTAACCAAATTAACCTCCGGTTCAATAAATAGTGTTAGATCACAACAGGGAGAGATGTAATACGTGAGATTTTACTGTGATTGTTTTGATCGTCTTATTAAAAGACTGACAAAGTCATTAAAAAGAGAAAAATAAATTGTCAGTATAAATATTTACGAATTGAGCTAGAGAACTGAGTCAATAGAGCCCAATAATAATCGTCTTACTCTCCTCACCAATAGAGAAACTACGGACGCCAATGAGAATCGCTCACTGGGGTGAGTTGAGAGACGACTGATGAGAGCTAATTTGATCGCGATTTGCATCTTGGCAGGTCGACGATGATAAGGGATCATAAAAGCGCGGGCCGTGGGGATCATTGTATGTGCGAGTTGCGTGTTTGCGTGCGCTGCTTTTCACGGAAGCGGGAGATTTGTTGTGATGTCCAACTTGAGTATTGTGGAAACGCCGCTGCTGTACTCACTAGCTGTAGATAGATTGTATGCCGGGTCAGATCGGGCGGATGAACTTTCGAAGGTCGATTCTGCAGTAACCGATCGCTGCACAACTTTGACTTGATATGATAGTTACTGTCATTTGTCCGATATGCTTAAATCCGCTCCGAAACCCTTGGAAACAAAAGGTTCCAGTACACCTCTGCAATATTAATTATTTTCGAATCGTTGCAAGCCACGAAAAATTGCACAATTTTAAGCAACAATTAGTATTGCAGCAAATTTGAATATCAAAAAAGCGAGTCGTTGTTTTCTACTACTGTTTCTATGGTCACGAAAAGTAACCACTGCCTTGCTGACATTGAACTTTATTCCGAATGATCGGCCCGCTTCGGATGATTGACGACGAAATCGAAAAAACATAAAGCTTTACGGCCTGCGTTGTTGTAGGTCGTCGCTAAAAGCACTCGAAAAACAAATTCCCGCACGTACCTACACAGGCTCGAACGTCTGTAATGGTGACTGGCGGTGTTACAACACCGAAATTACATGGTACGTCGCAGAAGGGTAATAACGAGCCGACTTCTTCTAAGCCATAATTGTGGTGCTACCGGACTGAAACACCGGCGGAAGGCACCGCCAGAAAGTGCTTAGAAAAGGTAGCAGCATGCCCTTGAAAAGCGATTATTGTGCTGCATCGATGGTTCATTGGTATTCAATATTCCTAACATCGATTTACATAAACGAGAATGAAATCCAATTTCCCTTTCGTCGTTTGATCGATTTGAACAGAAAAATCAAAAAAGTAACTCAATCCATAAGCGGCTCCAGTCTGTTGGTTATAATGGGACGTCTTCCAGGTAAAATATAATTCTACAGTTTTTATTCAAATCGTCATATCTCGCAAGAGACTGGCGGTGGTTAACTATTTTTGTCCGCGTCCCTTATCACCTATTTTATAAGGTGATTCATCAACAGTACTATCTTGTATCCGCGTGTTGATGCTAATCAAGCCGACATTTCTTTGAACCGATCACACTAATTTCTTTGTTTGTTTAGTGTTTATTTGACCAACTAGGAAACTAATCCACTGGTCATTCAATGTGCCTGGAGAATACGCATGGTCTTGTTGGAGTGAAATGATGAGTGTTGAATTATGTATGAGAGGTGATAATTGACAATTCGCTAGAAGAATCAGAAGCCAGTTACCAATTGGCAGCACAATCATATTAGCACGAAGAACATATGTTTCATTGTGCTCATTGGCATTTTAGCTCAATAAATCTATTAAATTAAATCAATTAAATTAATTGTTTTAATTTAATTGAACACTTTCATATGCTCATATAAAACTATTCGTTCCAGGTATTTCGGTAGTGTTTATTTTATACTGCTAAATGCGCTAAATATTCTTCTGTTAATTTAACAACGCGCGCGAATAATGATAACATAACAGAAACCAAAGTTTATACACGATCAATATTATTTCTATTACGAAATCTTCAATTACATACGTATTACCATATCTATTTCAATAAATGTCTCGACACACTAAAGGTAATCGCTTTTCATGATATTTCATTGTTTTTGGATTGTCGTATTTCGCCGGAATAAAGAAACAAGGAATAATATAATCATACACATACCGTTTCATTCAATTCAACAAGGGAGGGGTTTTGATTTTTTAGAAACCCTCAGACGGCGACGATTTTTTTCTAGGCTCGGAAGGCCGAGTCTTGTGTCGACTCGGCTCAACAAATTGAGACAATGTCTGTTATCGAGAAGGAATCTTGATCAGACACCACCGCCCGCCTGTTGGATCATGGTAGTGTCGGATTCTTTTTGTGGTGGTTTGTAGTAAACCTACCGACTAAACTTAAACATCTTGTTCCTCCCAGTCCATATCCTTTCGGGGATTGTGCTCTGGTTCTTTTTATTTTGTGTTAATCGTTCATGTTTTTTTCATTTATGCTGTTTCTTGTTTGCTGTCTTGCCTTCGTGGTATAACTGACCTGCAGCAGCAAATATCGCTAGCTGCCGAGACGCGATCCAATCCGGAAATGCCGAACATAACTATATTCATCTCTTTAGAACCTTTTTCGCAGGGTTTGTTATCCCTGTTGGCGATACTCGTTCCTATTTATCTACTAGCTGGTGCTGAGAGTTTCCCGATGGCGGAATTTCTCCGCACACCGATGTCCATTTTCGTGAGCTACTTAGTTCTCAGTCACTCTGGCGCAGAGATCGCCTACGGTGCAATTTCTCTAGACATTAATAGCACGATTTTCTCCGAGTTCGTGTTGTTCGTTCGTTATTATTCCTCTATAGCTGCTGTTGCTAGCTCGCTGACCAACCTTTGCTGTGTAACTGATCTATTCACAGCTGTTGTTAATATCGAAACATGTCGAGACGTGAAACGATCCAGCGATGCCAACCAGCTTGACTTATATCCTTTTTCAGCCCCCTCGCAGGGTTTCTCCAAAACATTGTTTCTAGAATGACCGAACTCAAATGACATTTTGTGTATCAAAACGGCTCACAGTATATTTTTTTTCCAGATCAGGAAGTTGAGAAATTGGGGGGCGCCCTACCCTTGCGCACGGGCCTGATTTATCATAAGCAATACTCCCGACTGTCGACAGTCCGGAGCTGAAGTTGCTTTTTTTACAAACCGAGCAATTCCAAAATAATTTAACAAACGATAAATCTATCATAACCGGTTGCCCAGAGCAATAAACACATGATAACATTTCTGAGAGTTCATAGATCGCATCACTTATCAAGGTGAATCCAAATTTGTATAATTCTTTACCCTATCCTATTAACAAAAACTCTTTCTTCTTGGTAAACGTGAAGATACAGCGGTATACACGGTCTCCATAACAACGTTTGTTTCACTAACATTCCTTTCCTTCCCCGATGACTGTAAGGACGTGGTCGGCACCGTTATTGGCATTTCAAAGTATAGAACTCTCGAAATGTACACATTGTGAATGGATAGCTACTCCCAGGCCGCATTCGTTGATTCTCTGTGCAATTTCTTTTGTTCGGGTCATTCACGGAGTAGCAATTACGAATTGGACTGTCATCATGCTCACGCTCAAATTGTCATATCTCGTAAGAGACTATCTTTGTTTACATTCTCTTTCGACCTTTATGGCGTCACTAACAGAAGAGAAAGTAAACAATGAACACATGGAAAAAAATTAACTCATTAAAATGGCCCCTATCAAAACATAGTTGAAATGATCAGTGCACGGGTCGGACAACCATGGATAGATGAACAACTGAATCGCTGGCGTCCAAAAGGGGGTACATTTTTCCTTTTTCATTTTTTACAGTAAACGGGAAAAACTTCCGCATTTTCAAATTAACTTTGAAAACTTTTTCCGAGGTCCGAGGGGCCAGGTCTCATGTACAAATCGACACAGCTCGGCAAATTGGGACAATGTGTGCTTTTTAAAGTTAGGTTTAGAAAGCTTAAAAAGCCTGACCTGTAGTGTATTGGGCTGTGCGGGACTCACGACTCACTTTCGTACCTAACCACTAAAAATACTCCTTACTCTTTTTGCGACCTTCTTCCCCACGGAACTACATCAAGTTATTACTTCGTTGTGCTTTCGTAGCACTTCTTTCTTTTGCTCACGAGTTTCCCGCAGCTGTCTCGGAGCATCACTTGATCCATGAAATGTCTCGGTCTTTGAGCCCTTAAGCTCTTCTCCTACTTTTCGTATCCATCTATCTCGTTGTCATTTAGTTCCCGTCTTAGTAAACTGTTTAGCAACTGATTTCATCAGCCATTTTGCTCATGTTTCCGTGAGTCATTCAGTTCCCAGCCATATTACGATTTACTCGGTCAGTCCCCGGCGGTGAGCTTGCTCTGCTCCAACTGAGAGTTCCCCGACGGAGGAATTTCTCCCCAAAAACAAGCAATTTAGCTTCCAAGATTATCGAGATCTACTCGGATATTATCCAGCGGTGAAACTACTCTACTTTGACTGAGAGTTCCCCGGCGGTAGAATTTCTCTCAGTACCGATGTATATTTCGTTAACCAATTAGGTCCCAGGCCAATTAGAATCCACCCTACTGTGTATTCCTCGGCTGTGGATTTATCCTGAACCCGATGCTTGTTTTCGAAAGCCACTTAGTCTCCTGCTTCCAGCCCTCGGCGGTGGACCTAGCCTACTCAACGGGTCGGGCAGTAGGTGCCGAGGTCTGTCTCGCTGCTGGCTGTTCGAAGCGGTCTACTCAATCCGGTTCTAGCCTACTCACGAGCGACTTGGTTGGGTGTCGAGGTCGGTCAGTCACTCCGGCGGAGAGTTCACCGACTGCGGCTTTTTCCTGAACTCGACTCGTCGTTTCACGGTGGCCTTCTAGTTGGCGGCGCTGCTTCCTCGGTCCCTTCGCCAGGAGACGTCTCGCGCTGCATCTTCATCCTCCGATGTTTGACTTTCGCAGCCTTCTCGCATACATAGTCGACATGGCTGTTGTAGTTTAACCGATCGTTGACTATAAAATCCAGGTGCTTCAGAACATGCCTCGAAGAAATTGTGTATCCGCCGACGCTGATCACGACACGCTGGATTTTTTTCGGTTGCCGATCAGCACTACCTTCGTCTTGTTGTGAGCCAACTGCAACCTGACATCAGCCGTACAAGTTTCCACGATGCCTATTGTCTTTGCCATAAACACCTCCACTTCCTAGAAAGTCTCACCGGTTATCGTCATCTGCAAAGCCGACGATCTCGACTTCCCTGAGCAGCTGCAATGTTAACACTCTGTTGCACATTATATTCCAGAGCGTTGGGACGAGCATGGAGTTCTGAGGTACTCCGCCGTGGTCGCCCTAGTCGACCTCTACCCCATAATTGTCTCGTTGATCAGTACTCGGTTCTGAAAGAAACTTCTCAGAATCTTGCACAAGTAGTACGGGACCCGCGTTCAGTTCTGCGCTACGGCGATAGTAAGCCAGCTGGCGCTGTTTAACGCGTTCTTCACGTCGATCGTAACTACGATGCAGTACCGATTACCCCTTCTCCTTTCTCCGCGCTCGCAATGACTGTGTGGATGGTGTCTACCGTCGAAATCCCTTTCCGGATCCGAGCTGCCTCCGATAGGCCGTTCTCACTTTCAGCGTAGTTTGACAACCTGTTGAGGATGACCCTTTCCAAAAGTTTACCAAGAGAACCTAGTAGGAATATATGCCAATACGATGCTGGATCTTCTGGTGGTTTTGGCACCAACACCAGCTTCTGGATCATCCATCTATCTGGGAAGTAGCCTTCGTCCAGGCATTTCTGTAGAACTATCCAGAACATGTCCAGAAATGCCAGGATTGTAGTCTTTAGTGCCACGTTCGGGATACCGTGCAGACCAGGAGTTTTCTTCACTTTCAGGGATTTCTCCACTAAAAGCTCGTCGTTGGATTCGATTGTCACCAGCATTTCCACCATCTGCATCAACGTACGGTGTAGGTGACCTTGCGGTTGGGTCGTGCTACAGGAAAAGTCTCTCCACGAAAATTTTCAGTTTGTCAGCACACTTTTCAGCTGGCGTCGTTGGACTCTTGATCACGACGCGGTAAGCGTTGCCTCAGGGGCTAGCGTCTACTTCTCTATGCATCTTCTTATAACAGGTACTTACTAAGCACCATTTCGCATTTTAAAAGCGGCCCTACCTGCCCGGAAAGTCACCTTACACCTTTCTCTGACAACCTCAGATCTTGCTCTTTGAATTTGTCATCTGGCTTTTAGGCAGGCAGCATGGAGGATGCTGAGCCTTTCGTTCCATCACTACGCCAGACGCCGGTAGTTTTTTGGCATTGTTACGTCACACACTTTCGCTAATGTTTCCGACAGATCATCAGCATTCGGAATTGGAACGAGGCTGTCCTTATCGAAGTCCTTTATTTTCCACTTCCGAGCGAGGACTGGTCACTCTCCGGGTTACAATACAACTCTGCCAACCAATGGTATAGTGGATCGCCTGGCGGTCGCTATGTGTTGACTACTCCATACTAACTCGCCAATTCATGTTATCCATCATCGACGGAATACAGAATGTTACATCGATGATGAATTCCCGACCGTCTTTACGGAATGTGCTAGCGAAACCTTTATTACACAGCCTTACATCCAGCTTCGTCAGGGCTTTCGACAAGCTGTAACCTTTTCGTTGGTCAGCCTGCTACGCCACTCCACAGACCAAGCGTTAAAATCTTCTTCTACAAAATACCGGCGTTCTTCCGACTAAAGCTGCTGGAGGTAGCGACCTCCGTGGACCTCAGTATCTTCGGCGTTTTAGCTCTCTTCAGTAGCGCCATCTGTTCGAATTTGGCAGCTGCTACAGAGGATTTGATGCTGATCACTAAATCCCTGATCTGTCCGTGCGCGCTTCTCATGAACTCGTAGAGCTCTTCGATTTTTGCCTTAGCTTCACAACTTTAGGCCCTAGGCTGCAGGCCTTCTTGTGTTATACTTGTTTTCGGCGTCCATGCCTGGAACCTGCTGTTGCGGTTGCATTTTCTGTAGCACTTGATCGTTTTGCTGGGTCAGTGACCTCGGTGAGCACCTTTGGCGAACGGATTACCATGATTACCTTTCCAAGCAGTGAGGTCCCATGCGAGAGTTGACGCGGTCCTTCAGAGCCGGCACTAGTCAGAAACATTTACCTGAACCTACTTCCACCGGCTAAGTTACTGCAGGGTGAAAGCTAATTAAGGTGCTCTAAGAGGGTTGGAAATATTTAAAACTGTAAAAATACGGTCCACGCAGAGAATTTTCGGAATCCAGCGCTGGTTTCTTTCTCCAACTGAGACATGGGAACACATGTCTCAGGATGTGATGGGTTTTGCGCCAGTTCTTCCTCGAGTAGTTATTTTTGATGGACCTTGAAAAGACACCTTCTGGCCTTTAAAACGAAGCGTGGGTGGTTGGTAAATGACTGGGCAATGCATAATACAGACCCGGAGGTTGGCCACAGTGGTCCTCAGCCTCTTGTCCAGTAACTCCTATCCCTACCTCCCCACGGTGTCAGGTGGGGTACGAGTAACCATAGGAAAGTTCGGGTAACCAACCTCGGTGGGACCATGTTCGTATACTGACAGGGAAGGGGGCTCCTCTTTTCGGAGGGTGAGTCCATCCGAGCGTCTGTTCCCCATGTTAGGGGCGGCTCAAAACATCGTCTGTTCTCCATGTTAGGGGGCGGCTGATGTATCGTCCTCGTATCAGCGTGGGACTCTAAACAAAGCTGACACGATGGTCCTCCGGCGAGACAGGGGGTTGGGGAAGGCCCAACAAGCCGCCCTGCAAAACTAACCGTTACGAACAATGCAGAAGAAAATACGAATCGGAACAATCGGCAAAGATCTATGCGACGAAATAAGAGCTACCATTGCAAACTCGGAACATGGAACTGCAGGACACTCTGCTTTCCAGCTTTCGACAGGCCTAATCTACGACGAACTCCAATCACGCAACTTTGAAGTCGCAGCACTGCAGGAACTTTGTTTGACAGGATAAAAGGTATGGAAAAGCGGACATCGGGCGGCTACTTTCTACCAGAGCTGTGGCATCACCAACGAGTTGGGACCGACTTTGTAGTGCTGGGTAGGATGCGTCAACGCGTGATTGGATAGACTCCGATCAACGCAAGGATGTGTAAGTTGATCAAAGGCCGTTTCTTCAACTGCAGCATCATCAACGTACATTGCCCACACGATGGGAAACCCGATGACGAGAAGGAAGCGTTATATGCGAAGCTGGAGGAGGTGTACGACGGCTGTTCGCAACGGGACATGAAAATCGTCATCGGTGATATAAACGCTCAGGTAGGACGGGAGGTAATGTTTAGACCGATAATCGGGTCAAACAGCTTGCACACCGTATGGAATGACAATGGCCAAAGATACGTGAACTTTGCGGCTTCCTGTGGCATGGTAATCCGAAGTACCTTCTTCCCCCGCAAAGATTTCCACAAAGCCACCTGGAAATCACCTGACCAATGCACCGAAATCCAAATCGATCACGTTCTAATCGACGGGCGATTCTTCTCTGATATCACTAACGTTGGTACCTACCGCAATGCGAATGTAGATTCGGACCATTACCTAGTTGCAGTATGCATGCGCTCAAAACTCTCGACGGTGTACAACACTCGTCGTAGTCGGACATCGCGCAACTTCGGGACGCCGGGGTTGCCCAAGACTACGTACAGCGGCTGGAAGCAACAATACCCACGGAAGAACAGCTGGGCGCAGATACTCTTGAAATGGCTGGAGGGAGATCCGTTCCGCCATAGGAAGTACTGCTATAGCGGCACTAGGATTGGACTTACCATAGACGTTTCAAAAATAAAATACATGAGAAGAAGCGGTTCTAGAGACGACAATGTGAACCTCCCATCCCGAGTTCGGATTGACGCTGAGGAAATCAAGATGGTCGACGAATTCGTATATTTGGGCTCACTGGTAACCGCCGACAATGATACCAGCAGAGAAATTCGGAGACGGATTTTGGCGGGAAATCGTGCCTACTTTAGACTCCGGAGGACGCTCCGGTCGAACAAAATTTGCCGCCGCCCGAAGTTGATTATCTACAAAACGCAGATTAAACCGGTGGTCCTCTACGGCCCCGAGATTATGCTCGTGGAGGACGAACGTGCCCTTGTAGTTTTCGAACGAAAGGTGCTGCGTACCATCGGTGGTGGCGTGCAGATGGAAGACGGAACGTAGCGCAGGCGAATGAACCATGAGTTGCATCAGCTGCTGGAAGAACCATCCATCGCGCATACCGCAAAAATGGGACGGCTAGACATGTCGTAAGAATGTCGGACGACGACCTGGTGAAGATGGTTCTTGTGGGCGACCCTACAAAAACAAGAAGACGGGGTGCACAGCGAGCACGGTGGATCGACCAGATAGAGGATGATCTGCGGACCCTTCGAAGACTGCGAGGCTGGCGACAAGCAATGGACCGAGTGGAGTGGAGACGGCTTCTGCATACAGCAAGAGACAACAAGGCTCTAACCTGAACGGTAAGGTAAGGTAAAGGGTGAGGAAATGTTCCTCCTTTTTCTATTGTTTCTAGGCACAACAACAGATGTTTCCTGCTGGGGTTCATCACAGTCGCCTTCGTTAGTGGACAAGTTAGTGTAAATGTAGAGACCGGTGGCGTAGTTACCATTAGCATTTCTGCAAAAGATCACTTAGAGCGTCCTTAAAGGGAACACTTCAGTTTATGCTCGAACTATTTGTACACTCGACAATTCGGAAGATCATGTGAATCCCGCACAGTAGAGACACTTTTCGACATCTCTTCCACCGGAATCATCCACGTTATTGCCATTGCATTTCGCACAACGAACCATATTGCTACAATGGGAGGCTCTGTGTCCCAGTTATTTACAATCAGTGCAGTTCATGACCTGGGGTACGAAAAGGCGAACAGGTAGATGAACCTTGTCAAACAGGACGAAAATCGTCCGATAAGAGTCTGAGTTGACATATTTCCTCTATCCGCCAGCTGCGACTGATGCTGAATGCAAACGTTTGCAGTCCAGTATCTTCACTGGCTGAAGCATGGGGTTTCGAAAACAGCTAACCTTGTGTGTAAGCAGATCCGCGTAATTTAAACTCGAATCGAAAACCACCCCATCAATTTCAACCCGATTTGTTGGTACATATACTCTGTATTTCTTCTTAAAAGGCTTGTAGCCAGCAATAGCATTTGCTTGCTTCAAGCTATCAGGCGAATTTTCGATATTTCTATCATGGCTGAATATCATTCCGTCAGAGCTCGAGAAATGTGTAACTGATTTAAACATTTTTTTGCATTTGATATAATATAGATATAATAATTAGTAATAGTGTAACCAATTTGATATTGTTATTTCTCGTATTTTTAATTCTAAACCAAGCGTTTCGATATATGGTGAGACTACTGTAATTGACACAATACCCTACCACGAATCAACTTTATTGAGATTCTGTATGTATGTATCTGTATGTATGCCGCTAGCTATAAGAGACATCATTATCTCGATCAAATGATCTTTTCGAAATACTGTCAAGAATTACATCTCTCGTTGGTATTGATTATTTTTATTATTTCAACTACATACGATACTTTTATTATTTTAACTATATACGAGCAGAGCCGTAGCGTGACCTTCTGACGCCCTTGGCGAAGCCTTAGTTTTGCGCCCCTTTGGTGTGAACTTTGTCATTCTTTTTAGTTCGACTTTCGAACAATGATTTCGTATGTACATGGAAATGGCTACGCTCTTCTAAGGTGGTGGCCACAAAGGCATTTGCAGTATTGTCAGCAAATATGTCGCGGTGAACATGAATCCCCCCGAAGAAAGACTTCAGATTGTAACCCGCCAGGGTAACAATTTAACACTGGGTGGAAATATACCCTTTCGTGCGTACTCTCTCCGTAGAGTGTATTGTTTACGTAAAATTATGCTCATCGCTGTTTCGATACCGTTCACAATTAGTTTGTAAATTTTGTATAATTTCGCGTTTGTGAACGGTTTTGTGCGTTCAGATAGGTGTAGTAATTTTTGTTTTATGTTTTATGTTTTTATATAAGAAACATAGGGTTTAGATAGGTCACCGCTCTCCTCTCGCTGCAAAAGTGATTGCTAACTATGCTGTACGATAGAAATGACAGCTATGCGGCGGTGTGTTTTTGGTAGTTGTTTGGTGGAGTGAAAAAGGTGGCCATCGTGAAAGAGAAGAAAGTGACGGACCACGGCAACGAAAAGACGTCCAGAAAATTATTTTTTTTATTTCGGGACAGTTTCCCGCCACCGTAACCAACGTTAAGTGCGTGTGTGCGACGGTCGATTTCCGTCGAAAGTGCCGGTCCGTGATCCGGGTGCTCGTTTGTTTAGTGGTGCTGGATCGCCGTCGGGGGAAGCTAATTCCCAAGGAGCTTTCGCTTCCCCGGCTAACCATTAAGGATCCGACGCAGCCGCCCCTCTCGCTGCAGATGATAAGTCGAACGAGCCTAGGTAAGACGACGGCTCCACCTGGGAAGAACACTGCGGTGTTTTCCGGGATTCCTTGCGGGGAGCAAGGGAATCCGGTGATTCGTCACCAACGTCACTAGGGAGGTTCCACTGAAAGAGCCAAGCTCACCTCCCTAGCTAATTATTAAGGACCGCTGTGATAGCAGCCAACGGTACCAGCGGGAGAACACGGCCGTAGGAGTCCCGGCCGGTCGGATAAACCTTCATCTTCCGCTATCGTCATTGCTGATTAGCTTCACCGACAGAGTGCAGCACAGAAGAGGAGTTTTTTTCTCTTTTTTGTTTGTTTATATACGAAAATCCGAAATTCCGGTTGGAGCACCTAGGTCGCCCTGAAAAGAAGGGTTCGCCGGGCAAACAAGAACCCGAGTAGTGGACAAACCCCGACTTACAAGATGTAAAGGTTTACAGAATTTTACATAGACATGTGAATACAACATACGTAGTATAGCATTCCACTGACACAAACTTTAGAAGCAGGTGTTTTAATTCCGATAACACCAAGTTTTTTCATGAATTGGGAGGGTCAAAGTAATGTTACAATGCAGTCAGTTTTGCTGACTTTACAAAATAGCTTCATTTAAGAACTGTTGGGAATGTACATGTTTGCATTGCTATACTTTGGCTTGTCTTTCAAGTTATTAGATCTCGCGTAATTTCTGTCTCTGCCTTCGTATTCTTTAAGTTTTTACTTTGCTCCGGGCTTTAGCTTCTTTCGGATCAAAGTATTGTAAAGATTTTGAAAGAACTAACGCAGACCTATTCAACAGTAACAGATATCTCTAAAGCTCGTCCAGATAAGCTCAGAATTGTGATATTCTGTCTAAATCAAGCAAATGACGTTAGTGGTGACAAGGCTTGTATGAAGAACTAACGCGTCTAAATGTCCGCTTACAAAGTTAAGATCGACGGTGGGGTCACCGATTCGAAATTGTGCGTGGATCTACGGGGTGGACTGTTTCAAGGTCCTTTCAAACTCGTATCGGGTTAAATCTACTTCGACAAGAATCGTTCGCCTGTTCGGCTGTTGTACCGAGAATCATGAGCATCACTACTGCCCATGATCGCAAATCAATTCCATAAAGATAGGAAATCCCATTGAAAACGGGACAAATATGGGCAGATGCAATAGAGAATGCTGAAAATAGGTATATCTATTATGAGAGAATCCATATGATCCTAGGAATCTAAAGGTGTACCTTTAAAGACGATCTAAGGACTCTTGCAGAAAAACTAAAAAGAGCTACGCCACTCACCACGACAAATCATTATGCTCTTTTGGAAGAGTATTACTCTGATGATCCCCATGTGGGGATCAAAAAACAGCAGTTGGAGTTAGGACTTGTCTTGGTTTCTCCTCGAGCAAAAACTTCATTAGTTTTACAACCTTTTGGTGTTTACATTTTCTTCTTTTTCAGTGTTCAGTTCACTTGGAACTGGCACATTACTTCAACTTATTTCATGATTTATCCTCACAAAAATAAAAAAGGTTGGCGGGGCCAACCGCACGCTACGGCTCTACATACGAGACTTAATTAGTGATAGAATTTGTTACAAATGTTGTATTCGGTTGCTGCCTTTTCTTATTTCCTTCTGATCGGGATGCACTTGCATTTAATACAAAGGACGCCAAACCGCAGAACAAAAACCTACTAAAAGTACCAAAATAACTATCTCCCACGCAATAAAAAGTCATAAGCCCACATCTCAAAACCGCACGGCCGACGGAAGAGAGTGAAAGTTCACTGTTGCCGTTGTTGTTGTTGTTTTGCAATATCAAGTTTTGCCTGACAATTGTGGAAGGCAACAAGCGAAAGTCACCTTGTTATGCAGTGTTTGGCTTGTTCCTGATACATATCCCTGCCGTCTGATGTTGCATAAAACTATGGACACACTTTCGAAGATCGAACCGCGGATAAACCATACCATAGGGATTGTGACCCTTTTTAGGTAACTGATGTGGTCGCATTGTATTAGCATATAATGTGGTGTAGACGAGTCGAGAAATCACTTCGTCGAAGGTCGGAATGAATTATGCTTCGAAGGGTCGACCAATATGCATAAGTTAGCCTTAGTCGCCGTCAGCAGCGTACTTTTGCTGTTGTTGGGTCGTGAGTGATTGATGATCGTGACTTGTTTGACATGAACCAAAATACAGATCTATTTGGGTAAGTTTTAGATTGCGTAGTAGGCCGATATTTTGTTCAAACTGCCGAATAGTGGCTTAGGAATAGCAATTAGGTTCTTTACTGGCACAGTTAACCTCACTTTTCTTGACAGTTCGATTGTACTGTTTACATGGACTTAGAAAAATTTGTGGACGACTAGATTCGCTCGAAGAAAATCGTACAGAATTTTTCTAAGTTCATGTAAACAGTACAAGCGAACTGTCAAAAATGAACACTCAGTTCATTTGTGACGTAAAGTATTCAATTGAATACTTTACGCTGACGTCATAAATGAGCTGTGGTGTTCATTTTTCACAGTTCGCTTGTACTGTTTACATGAACTTATAGAAATTCTTTGCGATTTGCTACGAGCGTATCTAGTCGTCACAAAATTTTCTAAGTCCATGTAAACAGTACAAGTGAACTGTCAAGAAAAGTGAGGTTACGCAACTAAAGTAAAGAACATAATGTTTGTGTAATCAGGAACAATCCAATTACATATCCTGTACGCCCTAATGAATCAGGTTCCGTCCCAATAAATTTCCAGGATTAGATGAGTCACACAATTCTCCATCTACACAAACAGCGTTTGATTTTGACATTTACTGTTCAGGTGTGAAAATGGCTGGATGTGGCATCTTGCCAGTACGGAAACAGACCATGTAGTGGTATTTCGCGAACAATGTCCAAGGATATGAACCCTCCTAACACGAAGACCCAATGGAAAAATATTTGGCAATCATCAAGAGGATCCTGAAGAAGACGCTAAAGACAATTGTCAGCAAGGTGCAATCTAAGGAAATTTGACATTCTGTGGCGAGAAAGGTGATCAAGAAGACTGTGCAAAACTTGGTAGATGCTGTCGAAAATATACAACAAAATTGATTCAGTAAAACTTGATAGAAGGACACAATCGAAAGGCCCGGCAATTCGCGTTCACTAAAAAGGAAGCTTGGGGGAATATTTATTCTGAATGAATTGAACTTGCAAAGGAAACATTCTTGTCAATTTTTGATCGTAACATCCTTTAATCACTCTCACCGAAGAATAAGATTTTTTAATTATCATTGAAATTGTTTGTTGTCGTTTTTGCTGTCGAAGTTGTGAATTATCTGAATTCCTTTACTCATATGAATGTCCATATTTTGAACAGGGATGCCAGCCACTGTTCCAACTAATCGGTAGAACGAATAGAGGTTGACGGTGCATGAATTAGGAAACAGTTATCTTATGGCAACAAATCGAAACCCGTCTATTTGAAAGCAAAAAAAAAATCACCACCATACGTAATATGCAGTATGTCAGCTGTTCCGGGAGACACCATCCCTGTCAACAGCCACAGGCAAGCGAGTCACAACAATGTAATCAATCAACGTCACCGTCTAGACAGCAGGGGCCACTTACGGATTTTACCTCAACTTCGCGAGTGAGTGTGGGGTATGCTCGATTGAGCTCGGCAGAGGGATGGATAAATATTTACACTTTTGTATGTTAATTAACCTGATGAGGAACTGATTTCTTGCGCAAAGCTGATATTTATCGTTCGCCGAAGGTCATCCAAGATCCGCAGTCGTCGTCAGTCGTCGTGTCGTTGGTTGACTTGGATACCGTTGGAGGCGATACTTACAATATCGATGATTGGCCGATTGTCAGGGAAATGTCAAAGATGGATAAGTCTAACAATCTGTCACGTGCTGTTCGAATATGGACGTTGTCGTTGGTAGAAAGTGCAATATGTAGGATACTGATACGATGACGCCTGGTTGGTTTGTAGCAAGTGGATGTGCGGAAATTGGCGGGGAAAAGTGCACACTTCAAGATATGGATTTAAAAAGGACGTGCCACTTATTCTTTTTCATAAACTTGTATTCAATAAAGTGAAATGATATGACTACAGGAAGTCGAAGCCTACTGCATAGGAATTGTTATGAGATTGAGTCTAGCAGCATAGGAGGAATGTTGTAACAACACTGATTTCTTCGGCCACCTATCGGTGCAAAGTGGTTAGTAGGGTGTCCCAAAATGACATCATGTTAAAAAAGTCATCGGGCTCACTTCTTAAATGAAATGTAAGGGTATCAGGACCACTTTCTTCTTCGGAGTGAATTTGCTAAAACGCTCCCTACAGGTGGCGAATTTTGATTTTTCGAAAAATGGGCCGATTTTGGCTAAAATTTCAAATTCATGCTTGTTGAAGTGCTCCTGAACTGTCTTAGATTTTTTCAGCTTTTTTTTATTTTTCTGGAGATCAAAATGGAGAAGTTTGGTTAGTTAGTTTGTACAAATTGTGGATTATAAAAGCGACAGAGCCTTTAAAACTTAGTAAAAAGTGTGATTTTTGGTGTTTTTCATTAGTTTTTCTTCAAAACTGGGTAACTACAAAATTTTAAAAGCATTGGAAACGCTTGAATAGTTGAGCCAAATATAGGAGCGTAATTTTTATGAAGAAAGTGTATAGCTACGGCTAGTGGGGTATGAGTTATTTAAGTTTTTGCTAGATAGCCTTTTGACACTTTATGCTATTCATAAAAAATAACACTGTTCTACAAAATAAAACAATTCCAGTGTGCTTAGCCCGCATTTTGTTTTTCGTAAAATAGGAAAACGATGAAAAATGGCGTTTTCTTCTTGTCTTTAGTACATCAGAATCGGTTTTCATGAGCATTTGACAAATTTTATTAAAATTATTTAGTATATTAATAACCACCTAGTGTCATTCGTTTTCGAGCTCTCCATCGAGACAGAGGTTGTTTTTTCTAGTCCGTAGTGCTGTGTGAGGCGATAAAGAATAGTTTTAATCCGCATTCAAGGTTATTTTGCCAGTTCGGTTCGGTCCTCAGTCTTTTGTTCGCGTGTGAGGATTAAACAATAGCCAGCTGTATAAGCTGGATCGGTTCGTCGTTGGACACCAGTTTAAAGCTAAGTGGTTTTTGTCTTTTGTAACACATTTATTGCTTTCTTCCGTCTGCGCGGGCGCTGACCCCGTGCGTTGACGTTTTCTATGGTTCCCTCTCCGGATGGTCAAATGGAAGTTGAATCGGGTTCAACTTCTAAGGCTCCCCCCCGGCCCAAATGCTATCCAGAACTCTCAACTGGTCCATTTGTGGTCTTCTTTCGGCCCAAGACTAAATCACTGAATCTTCTTCAGATTTCTAGAGACCTGACGGAACGGTTCTCGGCTGTGACCGAAATTTCAAAGGTCCGCTCGGACAAGATAAGGGTGTTGCTAGCCAACTCAAAGCAGGCAAACGATATTGCTTGCTGTGAGCACTTTACGCGGGATTATAACGTGTATATTCCGGCTGTAAGAGTACAATCCGAAGGCGTCGTAACCGATGAGAGTTTGACGTGCGAGGATCTGCTGAAGTACGGGGTTGGCCGATTCAGAGACCGCTTACTTCAGCCAGTTAAAATACTTGAGTGCAAACGTTTGCACTCAGTAGTAGTTGCGGGGGATGGTTCAAAAACGTACCCCCAATCAAACTCTTATCGGGTGACCTTCGCTGGTACCGCTTTGCCAAATTTCGTCCTCTTGCACAAGGTTCGTCTGCCTGTGCGTCTGTTTGTGCCGCGGGTCATGAATTGCACAAAGTGTAAACAACTGGGTCACACAGCCACCCATTGTAGCAACAAGGCCCGCTGTGGAAAATGCGGGGAGAATCATCTAGATGATTCGTGCAGTAAGCAAGCCGAAAAGTGTCCTTACTGTGCGGAGAGTCTGCATGATATCTCGGCATGTCCCGCGTACAAACTACGCGGGGATAAACTGAAACGTTCCCTTGCGGGACGATCCAAACATTCTTTCGCAGAAATGTTAAAGAATGCTACGCCACCATCCTCAGCAAACATCTATACTCACTTGACTCCTGACGAGGGCGAGGCTGGTAACCCACAAGAGGGAACATCTACTAGGGTGCCTAGAATTTATAGGAAGAGGAGGAACACTTCCTCTCGTAAAGTTCCTTGTAAAGGCCAGAAGGTGTCCCTTGAGGGGGCTCCGAAAGTCACATCTATTGGAAGTGTTGCAACCAAACCGAAGCAATTAGCTCCTGGTCTCGGAGGATTAAGCTCAGAGAAGGAGTTCCCAGCACTTCCAGGAACATCAAAAATCCCAAGTGTTCCTTTGTTTCAGTTCGAGAGTAATCACAGCACTGGAATTATAAAACTCTCGGACATAGTGGACTGGATAATAAAAACTTTCAATATTACTGATCCTATTAAAAGTCTTATGTTAGCTTTTCTCCCTACAGTGAGAACATTTTTGAAGCAGTTGACTGCTAAATGGCCCCTCCTCTCAGCGATTGTATCCTTCGATGGCTAACTCATCGAACGAGGTCACGGATTTGATCACTGTTCTACAGTGGAATTGCAGAAGTATCATCCCGAAAATCGATTCCTTCAAAATTTTAATAAATAATTTGAGTTGCGATGCATTTGCATTATGTGAAACTTGGTTAACTTCCGACATAGAACTCAACTTCCACGACTTTAATATTATTCGCCTGGATCGAGACACCCCCTATGGAGGAGTGCTTTTGGGGATCAAAAAGTGCTATTCCTTCTACAGAATTAACCTTCCCTCGATAACAGGTATTGAAGTTGTCGCTTGTCAAGTAACAACCAAAGGCAAAAGCCTTTGCATAGCTTCCATATATATTCCCCCCAACACCGCGGTTGGGCACCGACGGCTACAAGACATCTTAGAATCTCTGCCTGCACCGCGACTAGTTTTAGGAGACTTTAACTCTCACGGTACAGCATGGGGTTGCCTCTATGATGATAACCGGTCTTCCTTAATTCAGGATCTTTGCGATAACTTCAATTTGACAATTTTAAACACGGGTGAAATGACACGGATTCCTGCTCCTCCAGCGCGCCCGAGCGCCTTAGACTTGTCCCTTTGCTCAACATCGCTGCGGTTAAATTGCACGTGGAAGGTAATTCCTGATCCCCACGGCAGCGACCATCTGCCGATTGTAGTCTCAATCAATAACGGTTCAAGGCCATTGAAATCAATCAATATTTCGTATGACCTCACACGAAATATCGATTGGAAGAGCTATGCTGCCGCGATATCTGACAACATCGAATCTACCCAAGAACTTCCTCCGGAGGAAGAGTACAGCTTTTTGGCTGGCTTGATTCTCGACAGCGCGAATCAAGCTCAGACTAGGCCAGTACCCGGCGCGAACATACAAAAACGTTCTCCCAATCCCTGGTGGGATAAAGAGTGCTCAGACGTGTACGCAGAGAAGGCCGCCGCGTTTAAGACCTTCCGGAACGACGGGTTACCCGCTAGTTTTCGACAGTACGCGACGTTAGACAAGCGAATGAAGAGTTTGATGAAAGCCAAAAAACGCGGTTATTGGCGCCGGTTCGTCGACGGATTAACGAGAGAAACATCGATGAGCACTCTTTGGGGAACAGCCCGACGTATGCGAAATCGAAACAGTACTAATGAGAGCGTGGAATATTCAAACCGTTGGATATTCGATTTCGCCAAGAAGGTTTGTCCGGATTCCGCCCCGGCACAG
Source organism: Topomyia yanbarensis (assembly GCF_030247195.1). NCBI lineage: Eukaryota > Metazoa > Arthropoda > Insecta > Diptera > Culicidae > Topomyia > Topomyia yanbarensis. The sequence goes on from NC_080671.1 coordinate 91,776,911, forward strand.
AAGATTTACCGCGCCGCGTCTCCTCACGATAGCGCGAACGAAACACCTTTTTCGATGGTGGAGTTCTCACTTGCTCTCTTGTCGTGTAACAATAAAGCTCCGGGGCCAGACAGAATCAAATTCAACTTGTTGAAGAATCTGCCTGACTCTGCCAAGAGACGCTTGTTGAACTTATTTAATAAGTTTCTCGAGGCTAACATTGTCCCACTCGATTGGAGACAAGTGAAGGTCATCGCCATCCAAAAACCAGGAAAACCAGCCTCCGACCACAATTCGTACCGTCCGATCGCAATGCTATCCTGTATCCGGAAGTTGTTCGAGAAAATGATCCTATCCCGCCTCGACAATTGGGTCGAAGCAAATGGCTTACTGTCAGATACACAATTTGGCTTTCGCAAAGGCAAAGGGACGAACGATTGTCTTGCGTTGCTCTCAACTGAAATTCAAATGGCCTATGCTAACAAAGAGCAGATGGCATCAGTGTTCCTAGATATTAAGGGGGCTTTTGATTCAGTTTCGATCAACATTCTTTCAGAGAAGCTGCACCAGCATAGTCTTTCAGCGACTTTAAACAACTTTTTACTAAACTTGTTGTCGGAAAAGCACATGCATTTTTCGCATGGTGACTTATCGACATCACGATTTAGCTACATGGGCCTTCCCCAGGGCTCATGTCTAAGCCCCCTTTTATACAATTTCTATGTCAACGACATTGATGAATGTCTTGACAATTCCTGCACGTTAAGGCAACTTGCAGACGATGGCGTGGTGTCTGTTACGGGACCCAAAGCTGTCGATCTACAAGGACCATTACAGAATACCCTGGACAATTTGTCTGCTTGGGCTATTAAGCTGGGTATCGAATTCTCCACGGAGAAAACTGAGCTAGTTGTATTTTCAAGGAAGCGTGAACCAGCACAACTACAGCTTCTATTAATGGGTCAAACTATCGCTCAGGTCTTCACAGTAAAATATCTAGGGGTCTGGTTCGACTCGAAAGGTACTTGGGGATGCCATATTCGGTATCTGAAACAGAAATGCCAACAAAGGATCAACTTTCTTCGTACAATAACCGGAACATGGTGGTGTGCCCACCCAGGAGACCTAATTAGGTTGTATCAAACAACGATACTGTCGGTAATGGAATACGGATGCTTCTGCTTTCGCTCCGCCGCGAACATACATTTCATCAAACTCGAAAGAATTCAGTATCGTTGTTTGCGTATCGCCTTAGGGTGCATGCAGTCGACCCATACGATGAGTCTCGAAGTGCTGTCGGGCGTTCTCCCGTTGAAAAATCGATTTTGGGAACTCTCATATCGATTGCTCATTCGATGCGATATCTTGAACCCGGTCGTGATTGAAAATTTCGAAAGGCTTGTTGAGCTCAATTCTCAGACCCGTTTTATGTCCCTGTACTTTGACTACATGGCGCAGAATATTAACCCTTCTTCTTACAATCCCAACCGTGTGCATTTCATAAATACTTCTGAATCTACTGTTTTCTTCGACACATCCATGAAAGACGAGATTAGTGGAATTCCGGACCACATACGCCCACAAGTGGTTCCAAACATTTTTTATAATAAATTCCGAGAAGTCGACTGTTCTAAGATGTTCTATACTGACGGATCAAACCTCGAAGGATCCACTGGCTTCGGTATTTTCAATCAAAAGTTCACCGCCTCCTACAAACTCAGTGACCCTGCTTCAGTTTACGCCGCAGAACTAGCTGCCATTCAGTATACCCTTGGAGTCATTGAAACATTACCCGCAGACCATTACTTCATCGTTTCGGATAGCCTCAGTTCCATTGACGCTATTCGCTCGATGAAACAAGGCAAGCACTCCTCGTATTTTTTGGGGAAAATACGGGAGCTACTGAGTGCTTTATCTGACAACTCTTTCCAGATTACCTTGGTATGGGTCCCTTCTCATTGCTCCATTCCGGGCAATGAGAAGGCAGACTCCTTAGCTAAGGTGGGTGCCTTAGAAGGAGACGTTTACGAAAGACCAATTTGCTTCAGCGAATTTTTCAGTATTACTCATCAGAGAACCCTCGAAAGTTGGCAAACTTCGTGGAGCAGTGGAGAGCTGGGAAGGTGGCTACATTCGATAATCCCTAAGGTATCGACGAAACCTTGGTTCAAGGGGATGGATGTGGGTCGTGACTTCATTCGTGTGATGTCCCGACTCATGGCAAACCATTACACGCTGGATGCACATCTCCGGCGTATTGGGCTCGTGGATAGTGGTATCTGCGCTTGTGGCGACGGCTATCACGACATCGAGCACATTGTCTGGGCGTGCACCGAGTACAGTTCCGCTAGGTCTCGGCTAATGGATACCCTGCGGGCCCGAGGAAGACCAACCAACGTCCCGGTTCGAGATGTGCTGGCAAGCCGCGATGTTCTCTATATGTCCCTTATATACACCTTTGTGAAAACCATCAATATACAAGTCTAACTGCCCCTTGTTATCTCCTTATCATTCTCAGAACGCTCTTCCACCTGTATCAAACCATCTGTATCGAATGAGCCAACAAACACGGGACCTACGGCACGAACATAACACGCTTAACTCGAAATGTAGCCGATCCACATCTGAGCCGTACTACGAAATCGTCTGGAAAAACCCCTGCCATCTTGAGGAGGACCACCCGGCGTCCCAGTACATGATTCCCCTGATGAAGGCCACCCGAGATTGTAATCCATCCGTTGATCTCACGATGCCTGAAACTGAAATAATTTTCTCTCCCTGCCCTGACTCTTATACCCAGAAGTAACACCCCTACCCCCCCCCCCCAATATCATCACGAAGCATTTAGCTCTTCTTGTCTCTTCTAGTTTTAACTATTATATTATATAATCTCGTTGAAATTGCCCAACTCTACTACCCACAAAAATAACTATAATTACGAATCTTTACAAAATTCAATCATGCCCTCTAGTTATTCCTAGTTTTAAGTTAGTCGTAAAAAATTGTCCCCCTTAATTAAACATTATTTGCTCCAATAATCTCACTGATAAAAATGTCAAACCATATTGCCACAAAAACTAAATGACCCCCCTAATCTTACGAAAACAATATTATCCCCTTGTGTAGATATATAAGATAGCTATAAAATCGCATTAGTTTCATTTTTAAAAAAATCAATATGTAATCCCCTAGTTTTAAGCAATTTAAAATGTAAAACAAAACAAAATTGGCACCTTTAAGCTAACGCAACGTGCCTTATCAAATAAACGATTTGAATAAAAAAAAACCACCTAGTGGGGTTGAAAATCATGAAAATCAAACAAATATGTCGAGTTAGTGGCAAGTTATGGCGTATATTTGTATGCCGAATTTATTAACGCATTAAGATTTTGTATATAAAGTCTCATTCCCATGTTAGGTACCTTAGAGTGAAGAAAAATGCAGAAGGGTGGGGTGAATGTTGAAAAACTGATCTTTACGTTTTAGATCACACATTTCCGAAATAGTCAATTTTGTAGGCTTTGAGTTTTCTATAAAGTTTAACGACAGAATACAACGCATCTTCTAGTACAGTAATTTTGGTGAATAAGCCTCCAAGAAGTAATTATGGAGAATTAACTTTTCTAAAAATAATTAGAGACATGGCTTTATTAGTAAAGTTATTATTTTTATAATTTATGGTACATCAAATCCTCATTAAACCCGATCCTGACGAACTAAAGACAAACAGAAAACGACGTTTTAAACCATTTTCCTTCTATTTTCTAAAAAAACAATATGTGGTTTAAGAACTTTTGAATTGTTTTATTTTTGGAACATTATTATTTCTGATGAATTGCTAAAAATGTCGAAGGTTATATAACAAAAATTTATATAACTCATACCTCATTTACCGAGGCTATACTGCCCATATCAGTCCCATAAAGATTGGAAATCCATAGAAAACGGGACAACTATGCGATCATGGGTAGTATACATATGAGAAAATGCGAGTTTTTCCCTTCAAAACGGTGTATTTCAGGATGCGCTCAAATTATATTGAGATTATAAGTATTTCTTACGTAAAAATGTCTGAGGAATACGATGGCATTAGAATTTTCAAATTAAAATATATGCATTGAGAGAAAAATTAATTTTTAATATTTAACTGAAAAAATCGCATAGTCGGCAGCCCTGCCGCCAAAAATTAATATTTTTTCTAGACTCGTTGAATAATTTTCTTCAAAAGTCATCTAGCGGTTTGATTCTAGAGTCAATAGAACCGGAAATATGATCACAAGAAAATCAAGGGTTTTGGCAATTTGTCAAAACGGGGGGTGCTCCCATGACCCGAGGGGTGGTTCAATTGACACAAAAATTTGGATTTTTATATATTGGCCTAGATGAACAATTCCACCAAATTTGGTTCAAATCCGTGAAGGTCGATTTCAAGTTTGCATCTTTTTTTGATCACTTCGCGTGGCGTATATATAGTAGGGCACAGCAATTTTTTTTTGTATTCTCGTAGGCCCCCCTCTCATATTGTGACAAATATAAAAGCAAGCTCAGATGCCAAATTTCACATCATTTGGACAGTCCCGCCCACTTCTCTTGAAATTTTTGAAATTGGTGCTATGGAAAAATATGGAGGAAAATATATTAAATGCTATAACTTTTGAAGTGGCAATCAGAAAATTACAATTCATGCCTCTTTTTAAAGGAAATAACCTTAGTATTAGAAAGGAGATATTCTTATTTTATACATAATAAATACGGGAAACTGGGGTACTGGGTTATTTTGACCCTAAAATCCCCTATTTTTTAAATTTTTCTGCTCCGTGGTGCAAACCATACGTATTTTGCAGTTTTTCTAATGTGAAAAAATCTCAGAAATCGAACGGAACCTTTTCGACCTTTGTCTAAATACGAGAAGTTAGGGTTATAGGGCCTTTTTGTCATTCATATTAAATGTTATCATTTTCTCGTGCATATATCTCTATTATTCTTCATTCAATTTTCATAAATTGTACGTACCTTGTTGAACGTGAAAAATCCTTAGGAACAAAATAAAAATAGATTATCGTTACCGGTAAAATTCAGAAACATCAAATTATTTGACATAAAGTCTCGATTTCACATTTTTATCATAAAATCGCACATATTAACTCCATTTAACAACAAAATTCTTATTTAATTTACTACTTATAGTGAAAAATGCGCTTTGGAATCACTTGAGAAAATTTTCATACCTGGGAAAATAGGTGAAGTTGAGGTATTAGGACATTTAATGAAAAAAATGTGGTTTGTAGAGTTAATGTCAAAAATTTGATGTTTCTGAATTTTAACGCAAATGAATCTATTCTTGTTGAATTCCTATGAATTTTCCACGTGCAACAAGGTACAATTCTATTAAAATTGAATGAAGAATAATAGAGATATATGCACGAGAAAAAGATAAAATTTTATATAAATGACAAAAGGCCCTATAACCCCAACTTATCGTATTCGGACAAAGGTCCAAAAGGTTCGATTCTTCAGATTTTTTCATTTTAGAAAAACTGCAATATATGCATGGTTTGCACCACGGAGCAGAAAAATTTAAAAAAAATAGAGGATTTAAGGGTCAAAATAACCCAGTACACCACTTTCCCGTATTTTTATAGTAGGGGAGCCCGGGGCTAGTTGGCGGTTGGGGTAAGTTGGCGGAACCCCATTTTCTCCGTTTCTATTAGACATAAAGCGCTGCCTCTCGTTGTGTACCTCAAGTAATGCGAAACGCATTATCCAATGTGTTTTTGAAACGAAACATTATGTTTTGTAGAAGCTGTGGGTGATATTGTGTTTTTGAGCATACTTTGTAAATTTTCTTAATTTTAAACATTTTGTGTTATTTAAGGTAGTTTTCAATCTATTCCCCGAACAATTACATTTTTCGATAGTGCGTGAAAAGAGCTTTCAGCATCCGTATAGATATTACGTCGCTGTTGTGCTAACTTATGACAAGCGCCATTTTGCACATTTCGAGAAAAACGATTTTTAAAGTTTGAGATTGAATATCTTGCAATTGGTAAAAAAGTAGAAACAATTCAGAGAATACAATTGATGCTTCTTCTATTCTGTATTAATCTCTCAAATATTATGAAGATCGGTTGACTATTTTACGAGCTTTTGCTAAACATGTAAATAAAAGTCGCACTCATACGTGTCATAGGTATGTATTGATGACAAAATTTGTATGACGTGTCATAATCGTGCTAGGAATTTTTTCCATACAAAAAAATCATCAATTATTATACTTTTATTTATATCTTTGGCTTTATTTGGTCTATTAACAATCGGTGAGATGCATTTTAAAGGAAATGAGTCAGGGAAACTAGAAAAAATAATGATTTTTGGATACAGTGTTGCCAAATATGCTATATTTCCAGTTTAAAACTAAAATTACTTTTTTCTCACATTTCGTGTATTTTTATTTTGAAAATGATTTTGCCATTCTGTTTCTCAGACATTTTTACATAGAAAAACATCTAATCCATCAAGACAACTTGTGCCAATGCCCAGACACAGCCATTTTAAGCAAATCGTCGCTGTTGTGCTATCTTATGACAAACGCCATTTTGGGGTAAACAGAGTTAGATATGCAACATTACTAATCTGAAAATTCTCTACAAAATGGCGTTTTCAGAATTTTGAAATTTTGCTTGGTTACTGATCTATAGCGAAAAAAGTGATGAGAAATTGTCAGTTTTTTGCTTTAAATCACTGTATCTTGGGGTTCGCTTAAGTAATGTAGAAGTTTTAGATGTTTTTATATGTAAAAATGTCTGAGGAACACAATGGCATAATAATTTTTAAAATAAAAATACATGTATTGCGACAAATATGCAGTTTTACTTTTAAATTGGCAATATTTCATGTTTGGCAACACTGTAATTAAAAATTACTATTTTTATAGATTGCTTGCTCAATTTCCTTTAAAATGCATCTAATCGATTGTTTCTTGGCCGAATAAAGCCGAAGATATTAATAAAAGTTAATAATTGATGCTTTTTTTCTATGGAAAATTTTCCATGCACAATTATGACACGCCATACAAATTTTGCCATCAATACACGCCTACGACACGTGTGAGTGCGACTTTTGTTTACATTTCTAGTGAAAACTCGCAACATAGTCATCCGAACTTCTTGATATTTGAGAGTTTAATACAGAATAGATTGAAGCATTAATTGTCTTCTTTGAATTGTTTTTACCATTTATAAGCTTCAAGATATTCAATCTCAAACTTTAAAAATCGTTTTTCTCGAAATGTGCTAAATGGCGCTTGTCATAAGATAGCACAACAGCGATGAAATATCACAGAATTTCTCAGCACGTTTCGCGCTGTATCTCAGTAACCAAGTAGTATGTCAAAATTCCGAAAACGCCATTTTGTAGAGATTTTTTAGACCAACAATATGGCATATTTAAGTCTGTTTACCTCAAAATGGCGTTTGTCACATATTTTTGTCTCTAGACATGAAGACAACGTATCAAACATTTTAATAAAATTCAGAGATGTTGCCAACAGTCTACCCTTTCATGCAACGTGTTCTATTTTGCAAGATCTACCAAAATCAAAGCGGTAAAAAATGAAAACTGAAAACACCGCCAACTAGCCCCGGTCTCCCCTAACAGGAATATCTCTATTCCAATACTAAGGTTATTTCATTTAAAAAGAGGTATAAATTGTAATTTTCTGATTGCTACTTCAAAAGTTAAAGCATTTAATATATTTATCCTCCATATTTTCCCATAGCACCAATTTCAAAAATTTCAAGTGGGCGGGAGTCTAGAATTGTCCAAGTGATGTTCAAGTGATTTGGGAATTCAAAAAAAAATTTTTTTGCGATGCCCTAATATTTTTATTTTTAGGCACTTATGCGTCCTGCATGTTGCCGTAAGATTTCTTAGTATTATAGCCAAGAACTAATCAATATAACTCATGAAGTGATAGGTGCCGATATCAGGAATTTGTTTTTGTTGCATTATTCTTCAAAAAAAAAGAAAAAGATGGATGGGTAATGTCAGAGACATAACCGGAGTGAAGTAGAATACACTTTAGGCTATTAATGCGAATGCTACAATTTTGACTATCTTCTGATAGGTTATATTAAAACCAGCTATTTCATTATTTCTAATGGAAATACCGAAATATCGGTACACGTACATCGAAACCTAAACTATTTCAACATATAAATATGCATTACGGTAACCCTGAAAATAGCATTTAATGAGAGTGAAACAATTCATTTTGCAATAGTAGAGAATCGTATATACTTGTTCCGTTATTTTGCTATTTCCATTAGAAATACTGAAATAACTTATTTTAATAAAACCTTTTAGAAATTAGTAAAAATTGCAGCATTCGTATTAACAACTTAAAATGTATGCCACTTCATTTCGGTAATGTCGTTGACATTACCTACCCATCTTTCTAATCTAAAAAAGAACAATTGTTTTGAAAACCTAATAATTTCATAACCTAAGACGATTTAAAGATACACTTTTGTGAAATCTCTACAAAAATCAAAATTACGTGTTAGTCCAACGAGCTTTTTGCCCTGTTGTTGTTGTGAATTATTAAAATTTTGAAAATTTTTCAAAGCGTTATGATTGCGATTACAGGGGGAAATGTTGGTTGAATGATATTTATTAAATTCTCCCAAATAATGTTCTATAGCTAAACTATGATCATATTTCCGCAGGAAGCGCGTTTTACCCCATGTTGTCATAAATAATTATATTCTCAAAGCTTAACCAAGCAGGTATCATAGAGTGGATTTTTCACAATAATGAAGCTTTAAAATAAGCCGGGCTTAATGTGGATACAATTAATATGTTTTATGGAAAATATGTTCATAGCATGATGATACGTAAAATTTTTTCTCCGTTTGCTTCCTTTTAAGTTTCCCCTGGTAGTCTAAAAATGCTCTATAAACTCGTGAATAAACTTTCCGAAGTAACTCGTATCAAATCATCAATAAAAAATCATAATATCAGCATCCAAGAAACCAACACCATCTCCTTTACACAACGATACAACCAGTATGCACTACGGCTTGCCAGAGGAAACACACAGATAAATTCACCACGGTGCACACTGCAACGCGCGCTGTGGTGAATTCATCTATACACGCACCTGACGCCACATATAATTTAAAGAACAAGAGGGCGCGGTTCTCGCACTAAACCACCCCTTCGCCAATCCATTTATTCAGCTCTGAAAAAGAGCTTTCTGTTTTTTGTGTGGTGTGTCATCATTGTATCTTCCGTGTATGCTTGAAACTGGCACGTCATTTCATGATTAGAATGAAATGCTATCAGCGCCTGGCGGCAGTCATGGTATCTATTACCTACCATCCAAAAATGTGAGCTGACATGAAACCCAGCAGCTGCTACCCCGAGCACAGCCTGATATCAAATTGAGAACTAAATTTGATGTTGTGATGTAGTAGGTAATGATTACTCAGGTTGCTATCGTTTTGGTCGTTCTAACGGTTAAAAGATCAAAATCGAAGCAGAAATATTGTCCCATGACATCAAATAGAAAACTATTTATGCTATCAGTGAAAGCAAATTGAAAGCTCGTTGAGATGTTGAAATGTTTCAATAAAAACAAAATAAGTAATCAATTTGATGTTTGCCAAAGAAATAGAAACAATCATTTTTTGTTCCAAAAAACGCAAAGCAAAGTGAGATCAAAATATGATGTCATCTCTGAAAAAGTTTAAACCGATATCAAAATAAGATTTCAATTTGATGGCTGATATCAAAATATGATGTCTACTTGCTGTAATTTTGATGTTTTACTTTGCTCGGGACGCTTACAACGTCAGAACACAAACTAACGATTTTTTCTATGCGTCGCAGTTCATTCGATGAAAGAGAGGCAGTCTCAGCAACGCTTGCTTTTTGAGCGAATTGTACCGACCAATCATGGATCAGAGAATTACTACTTTCATAAATCCATTATTTCCGCTATTTGGGATCATCCATAAATGACGTAGCATTATATGGGGGAGTTTTGTATTTTGTGATGATATGTGACGACAGGGGGGTAGGGGATCATGTCATACTACGTAGCTTTTTTAAAGGGGAATATCTAAAATCGTTTTTCATTTTTTTTTTAATTTTACCGGGACAAGGGGGGGGGGGGAGGTAGAATTACCGCCAAGCTACGTAATTACCAGAGGGGGTATTTAGAGGTTTGTGACGAAATGCTACGATGGGGGAAGGGGGATTTAAAAATCACTCAAAAAATGCTACGTCATTTATGGATCGTCCCTTTTTAGTAATTGTACATACTACCGAATTGGATACAAAATTGTACATATTTCCAATCAGATAGCGTAATAATCTTATTTTTCCATTCAGTACAACAGCAGATATTCACGTTTAAAAAATCGGGTAAAATTCCGGCAGAAAATTTTGAAACGGGACCCCTATATTGAAATGTATTCTACTTCAAAAATTAAGAAACAGTGGAGAGTAACAGGACCTTCGACAAGTTAACTTTTGCCCGCTGAACAATTTCTTCGTGTTTGCTGATCTTAGATGCAGTTTGACGTTACGCATTGCCATTCCAGTACATTCATTTCATCGATCAAATGATTTAATTGCTTTCAGTGACATATCAGACCAACATAGCCGAGTTAATTGAAGGAACGTGTTTTTGCACTGTATTATATTCATTGTATTCGTTGATACCCATTTATTACTCATATTATATGGACTGTGCGTGTACAATAAATAACATATTCATAATATTGTTTATATTCAATAAATAGTATTATTCCTTATATTCATTATACTCATAATATTCATCAGTATACCTGCTGTCGTTAAGTTACTTCCTAGTTAATTTAATCATAATGATTTTTCGTTTGTTTTATATTTACCACTTCATACTCAAATTGATTAGATGGAGTTGCTTCGAAGAACCCGCTTTGATTATATGGTAGTGTAGATGTCGATTTCAGGCGATATGGTCGGACTGCGGTTTAATCCTTTATTCAACATTATATTTGTTTTATACCTACACAATTTAATTATATTCATATATAACATTTTATTCCCTCGAAGCATTTCATTACTTTTATTTTCTAGTTGAACTGTATTGATTAGATTCATTATAAACATTTTATTGTTATATTTATTTCATAATTTGTGTCATGGATTAGGGTACGTGGACCGCCTGTCTCTAGTCAAAAGATAATGATGTTTGCACTAACTTCCTAATTCTTCGGAATTATGTAGTTAATGTTAGTATTTATATCTGTCATGGCACGGTAAGTTTGACGCGCTCTTCTCACACAAACCACTATCTGATGGCCTTAACGAGTATTGCAAATGCCGCTATTCAACCAACTGGATTTTATTGTTGGAAGGAGATTCTTTGTCCCTGTGGAGTGCGCATAAGAACTTCTGTTTATGGATCCAACGCTTTTTGGCCCTTCATACAGCGATAAATTGAAAGTCGTTTGCTAGCAACATTTGACCTTGCTGTTAAAAGCAACTGCAGCCACCGGCGTAGCCCTTGCACTGATGGTGGGTTCACCACATCATCATCAAAAATTGTTAATTTTCACACAAAAAATTGAAATTATGACCCCCAATAAAAAGTAAAACAGAGAAATTGGCACCGCCAAGCTTACGCGAAAGTGCATTACCAAATAAACGAACTGAATAATTAAAAGCAGATTTTTTAAATTAAAATTATTTGTTTTATTCTCACAAATATATCAGACATAAAACCCATTTTCCATGCAGATTATTACGATAGAACAGTTTATCGGGATTTGACTTATGCTGTGTCTTCTGAATGGAAGCTTTCAAAATAGATTCACAGAAAACAACAACATCATTGTTTAAAGCATCGGCATAATTATATGATCAGCTGAATTGAAAAAAATGCTAAACTTTTTCCATTTTCATGTTCAAATATGTAGGTAAATCTGTTCGCGGTTGTTTGTTATTCGACTGGTTCGCTGGTCACCATTCGCGGTGTTCACAAGTGTTACGAAACCGGGCCGGTCTCTGGGACCGGCACGGCGGCGGCGGCGGTAGCAGTGCTTTACGATGAACAAATTAAAATTTCACCTTCCCTATGGTCGCGCGTGAGCCGAATACGACCACTGCATTTGGCCGTGATAATGTAATCGTGGTACAGATAATGCCATTAGTCTGGCCTGCTATTGAACCCAGATTTTTACTGCCCCGGGGCCTGGGTGTTTGGTTTGATTTGTTTGTATTTTTGTTGCAACTGATTGCTTCACATGCATATATGGGAAAGAGATGCGCGTTGGATTGTTTGTTTGCTAGATTGTTTGTTGTTATTGGTGATGATAGCTCAGCCACGTGGGAGAAGAGCCAACGGGCTTCGGTCAATGGTAAATTGAAAAGCTTATTTATCTACAAGAAATTCCACAACATGGGTTTTCTCTTTTCGTATGAGAAAAAAAAGTGGCCTGGGCAGATTTTATTTGCAAGAGCCGTTACTTTGTGACTGAATTGCATGTCTTGTTTTTCGTAGATTGGTGTCTTCGGTTGCCTGCAATCACTTTCAATGGGCGTTAGGTAACAGTATTGTTGCAATATTCTTGAACATTTTTCAGAGAAAGATTTCAACTGGTAAGCGACGAACGCTGTTCATTTGCGTAATTTTTTGTTTATCACAGGTGTGAGAAAGACCTCGATAAATATGGTTCTGCTGATAGGTGGTCAACGCCTTGTTGGAGTAAAAAACAACATTCTACAAGTTTTCTGCAGCCATCTGCTTATTGACAAATGAGGAGAATTTAGAAGCCGTCTGGTTCATTCGTAGACCGGTTTGTTTTGAATGTCATTTGAATAGTCGACGTCTGGATTTGAATATGTATAGCAAAGGTTGTCCAAAGTCTGGGTATCTTGGAAGAGAAATTTAGAATCTTTGGAATTGATTCCAAGATTTACGCAGTCATGGAGAAATAGAACTTACATGGGCTTCACGTTCCGTGGCAATCCTTTCGACATTCAATGTTTTACGTACCTGGAAATAGAAAAACAGGTAATGGTTAGTAGTGTGGAACATGAAACAAATTTTAATAGATAATTATGTGCAATAGGCGTAACAATATGTGCCTTTAAACAACTTATTATAATATTGTAATTCCATTTTCATTTCTGAGATGCACTCTACTTTAATGAGTTTGACAAATTGATATATCTTTAAATTTCTTTCAAGCGAAATACTTTTAAAAACACAGTTTAAATGTTCAATATCACGGCTCCAAGTCAATAGAAAGTTTATGAAGTAAAGCATGTTTCTGATGCTGGCTTAGGATCAAATTGACATATTGAACGGGAAATAAATAATTCTTAAAGAAAATTAATAATACAATCGCTCTTACCCATCATCAATAAGAAAATTCAAAAAAGGCTTAATGCCTGGTAAATTACAGCTGCTCAATCTAAAGTTTACAAAAAAGAAACATATAATCACGCCGAAACAATCTCGCACCACTGAATCGGCGCGCGCACAACCGGCGCTCATTCTAATTTGGATTCAAATTATCGCATGCGGTCTCAATGTTGGAACAGAGGCTCCGGTCTGTTTCAGCGGGTGAACCGATTTGGTGGTCACACCTCATTCGTCCTGGGATGTGCCAGTAAGCCAGCCAGCCAGCCAGCCAGCGAGTCAGTCAGTCAGTCACCCAGTCACCCAGTAAGTGCGATTATGTACACACGAGCGCGCACCTATAAGAGCGCTATCGAAAGAAAACAAAAAAAATAAAGCACTCTGTCACGTGAAAGTTAAGATGTGAGCGTGGTTTTTATAGGGAAATTATGCACTTCATAATAGCGCTGATGGCAAATAACGCAACAGCTAGCAGGTTGGATGATAGAGCACAAAAATTGCTAATCGTCGGGGTTTGAGGGTGGCGATGGAGGAAATAGACAGAGATGTTATAATAGTTGTTGTTTTGTAACAGACGCGGTGTCCTATAGACCGGAGAGGAAAAAAATCTCGGACAACCACCAGTTTGACCCGGTTGATCCGGTTCTCCGGTGAGGTTTGGTCGATGGAAAGTGAAAAGGAAGTGGCAACAATGACCAGAAAACGGTTACGAACCCCGATATGATTATAATCTCGACCTGAATTGGCGAAGTCACTATATTGGAAGGAGCGCATTTCAGGTTTTTGTTCGAATCAGTTGTGTTGATTGTGTAAATTGATCAAATAATAGACTTCGCTATAATCTGATAACATATATTGAAACCATTCCAAACTGACCCATCCGGTTTTGCTGATTTATTGATCGGAATTAGAATCGATCTCTGAATTTTTTTGCTTATGAACCGAAGTTTGCTCATTGTTCAATCGATTGATGGATCAGCAGATTGATTCCGGCAACATGTAGAGGTCCTGGCAATAATTTGTACTTTATGTTAATGTTCAGGGAAACATGGTCTCGAAGTGGGTTCATGGTGTAATAAAAGCAGTTGAATCGTTTGATCAGAAGCTGAGCATTTTCTCCAGTTTTGGAGCGCCTCGGAACAACATCTAAAATGAAGCGGTGTCCCGTCAACTATGGTCAATATGAGCCGACGTCTCGCTTAGAGATCGCAGTCCTGATTTGGAGACATTCTGTGACAACAACGAAGGACACGTTAAGCTTGAACGAAATCTAATTGGATGTTCGGTTTTGACACACTTGAGTGAGCTGGCATGCTAGAAAAAAAAAATTGCTAGAGAAAGTGATGGTAGGTGTAATAGCTCTTAAGAAACCGAATGATAAAGATCCGTAGATTTTACCGGTGGACCTTTGTCAGATATTTTACTTGCAAATACATTCTATGGATTTAAATGTACAGTCTACCATCATATCCAGAAGCAAAGCAATGGCACTTCCTTAGTGGAATTGCCGCCAACTGTTTCAGCAGACTTTGCAGCCGGTTCTTGGTCAAAAGGACAATTGTTTTGATCCTATTAACAGTGAGACCCCTCCTGGTCGAGATTCGAATACAATTTGGATCACCGTAATGATCAGATCGTACTGCTATACATATACCGATGAAGAAAACAAACAATCAATTCTTCCGCTTTGTTGCTTGTACACCGCACAAACAGAGTAGTGTCGTTGCTCCTCTGTGTATAGTAAAAATGAGTGAACCACAGAAGAAAAAAAACTAGCAGGGGTCCGGGGGAAGTCTATAAATTCTTTAGACGAATGTCCGAAGAAAATGTCTCCTACATCCAAAACTAGAACGTAACTCCTTTACGGCAGTAAGAAAAAAATGCTCTTACAGTAAGACGTTTTATACTAAAAAGGTACCAAGCAAAAATTCTCTAAACGACAATATCAACACATTCAAACCCTCTATGTGCCGCACTTATGTGAAATATGGCATTCTTCGGGTTTCATCATTTTTATACAATATATAAAAACCTGTTTTAATCCACCTAGAGGTGCAATTGTGCCTTTCTCATTTCTCCAAACTATGATTTAGTAGCTGGTTCGTACAATATAACATTATGGTAATGTTTTTCATTCTTATTACACTTGGTAAGTATATATAAGAGCACCTTTTTGCATTCATCGCGGTATCGGTTTGAATCGGAGTTCTCTATGCGATCTCACTCCACAACCCGTAACTCCGGAACCGGAAGTCGGATGGAGATGGAATTTAATATCGGTTTCCGGGGACGCAACACCTTTCATTTGAGACTAAGTTGATCAAATCGGTCTAGCCATTTTCGAGAAACCAATATAACCGTTATTCTGAATTTGGATGCTTCCGGATCCGTCGATGGTGGCCAGTGTGGCCAAAGAGACTTTGAATGACTGTTGGTGACCTAGATCTACAAATTCAACAAATGTGTTTACATTTTGGAAAAAAATTCACCTTTTTACATTCATCGCAGAATTCGTTAGAATCGGGATTTGCTGCATGATCGTACGTATCACCCTGTAATTCAGGAACCAGAACTCGTATCCACACAAAATTCAACAGCAGCTGATGGACCTTTCATTTAAAATCAAGTTTGTCAAAATCGGTTCAGAAAATTCCGAGAAACCGATGCGGACAAATCAACAAATTTTGTTTTGTAACCATACTCTTCAACTCGTAATCCGGAACAAGATGTCGGTTGAAAATGAAATTCAATAGCAACCTATGGGAATATTATACCTTTCATTTGAATCTTAGTTTGTAAAAATCGGTTCAGTCATCTCCGAGAAACCGATGTGGACATTTTGTTAACAAATCCGCACATACACACATACATACATACATACATACATACATACATACATACACACATACATACACACATACATACACACAGATATTTTGCGATCTCGGCGAACTGAGTCGAATGTTATGAGTCGGTTAGAAAGTCGGTTTTTGGAGCAATTGCATAACCTTTCTATATGAGAAAGGCAAAAGAATAATATTTAGCTTAATCAGCATGAGTTCAATAGTATTTTCATGTGATTATATTTTGAAATGATGGTGGAATGGGTTTGAAAGTGGAGGGAATGGGGGATTAGTAGAGTGGGAGTGGAGGATGCGTCAGAAATCCTTCATCTTATTTCGGTATACGGGATGGATGCAGGAAATGCGGGCGTGAGGGTGGTCCAAGGGGAGGGGAGTGATGAAGGATGGAGGTGTAAGGGCAAGACGGAGGGAGGGAGGGGGGCGGCGACGCAATACTCAACTGCATATTTTGTCTTCCATTTGAGACTTGACTTTGAGAAAATCGGTTCAGTCATCACCGAAGAACCGATTTGACTTTAATTGTGGAATATGCCCGGAATTCCGGACTTCCGGAATCGTCGGTAGTAGGCAATATATTCAAAGAATGTTTGATTGGCAATCAGTGATCTAGATCTGCGATTAGAAGTTATTTGGTGACATAGTTTTTAGCCTCTGAGGTATTACGATTGTACCGATTTATATGGGAAATTCCACACCCCTTACTAACTAACTAATTACTAACACCCCTGTAACTCCGGAAGCAAGAGTCAGAACCGAATGAAATTCAGCAGCAGTCAATGGCATTACTGTATCTTTCATTTGAAATCAAGTTTGTAAAAATCGGTAGAGAATTCGTTGGGGAATGGGTGTGACATTAGCTTAGGAACTTGGCGAGTTCCCCGGGGGCGTCATGACCTGTCATAGGTGGCCAATGTGGTCAAAGCTGCTTTGATTGATCATTAGTGATCCAGACCCGCAAACTAGAGTAATGTTACATCAATTTTAATATGTTTTACATCATTTGAACATCATGGTGGTACCAGTTTATATGGGAATTTGCTGTGTGACCGCACTCTTCAACCCGTAACTCCGGAACCGGAAGTCGGATCAGCTAAAAATTCAATAGCAGCTTATGGGAGCGTTATACCTTTCAGATGAAACTAAGTTTGCGAAAATCGGTTCAGCCATCTCTGAGAAAATTGTGTGAGTTTAAATGACACACACACATACACACACACACATACACACACACATACATACACACACAGACATTTGCCGATCTCGACGAACTGAATCGAATGGTGTATGACACTCGGCCCTCCGGGCCTCGGTTAAAAAGTCGATTTTTACAGTGATTGCATAGCCTTTCTTTATATGAGAAAGGCAAAACGCTTCGGATATTAGTGTATAGTATTTCTCCTTTCAGTGTATTGCGCATCATGCAAAGCGAACATAATGTGGAGAAAGATAGATTTAGTTTATTACTGCAAGACACGTTTCCGTAAAAAAATAGACAGTCCTTCCCATTCTGTACGGGAAGCAAAACCTAGGGTTTGGATTCACGTATTCAAACCGAGGTTTACAGTGGTCCCAAAGAGCGAACAAGGTTTTTTTTATTGCGATAAAACTGTTGACTTCAGCAATGTGGTGTCAGAGAAAGTTTCTTGTAATAGAGGCACCCCTTCTTTTCGTCTTATCGGATTGATGATTAATCCTTCGTAACTCACCATGCCATTTGGTCGCACTTGCGCCATTGTTATGAAGTAGGACAACGGAAATGTCAGTTTCTAGTATCGAATTTCGTTTTTCAGGTGGTCAAAAGTTCAGGAATTGTAATTCTCTCTCACGCGAGAAGAGGTTCAACCGATGTCCAACTTTTCCGAGATAAGATGAGTCGCAAAATTCTCGAATAATTTTCCGGATAATATTCATTTGATTTTTTTTCTTCTCGCTGGAAAAGGTGATAATATTTTAATTTTGTGAAAATCGATGAAAGCGTCAAAATATACACTTAATTTCAAAGAAAAGCGGCAAAGAAGTACGACAGACTTGTTTTTTTTTGTCGTATTTCGGAATAGCGACAGCAAGGCAGCGAGCGCAAAAAGGATACCGTGATAAACTCATTCGCTCATTCTCCGGCGGTTTTATTCATCCGGAGAAAAAGACGATGTATTTATCCGGAGAAGTTGTGTGAGTGCTAATAACTTTTCGGGTGAAAAGGTGAGTTTTTATTGTAGCAGTAGCAATTTATCCGGACGCATTTACTCATATAAGTGATAAATGCAATGCCTGCAAAAGTCATTAGGTGCACGGAAGCAAGGTTGTATAATTTTCATTCGCCTGAATGCGAATTAAACTCATCTGCCGAATAACTTTCCGTGCTAGATTTTCGAAAGGCAATACTTGAAAGAACCATCGAACAGATTGAAAACGAGAGCCGAAATCAAGCTCGAGAGAGTGAGAGCGACGGGAGACAGAGAATAAACTAACTCACAGCATAGGTTCATTCATATGCCATTCTCCTCAGACCATTTTCGTGTAGGCTGTGAGTCCACACTCGCACGAATTTTCGGAGCCAAGAATCATGAGAATGAAATTCACCATAATTGAATGAATCGCTTTCGCTTGAATGCCATTCGTGAACGCCATTTCGATGCCGGTGCTGTTGCTGTTCTTGTGCGCGTTGGTTATAAGTATCTACGTAATTGATTCTCTTGGAAAACGAACATCGGAATACTGCCAGCGGCTGGTGGTTATAAAGTGTTCTGCCTCGCTTCCCTGATTAGGAAGGAACTGATTTTAATGGGCTGCTGCCGTCTCCGGGAATCAAAATATTGCGTGAAAAATTACCTGATATACTAAATGAAAGCGCGCACGTCTGTAGTGAAATTGAGCGCAGTGTTCAAGGCATTCCAATAACATAAATCATGAATTAATTTGGCGGAAAAAACATCGCAAGTAAATCAATGGGGTTACATCACCATAAAGCGCGAAAAAAGAGGTAGGGTGATGAGCCTATTTGCGCCATGTTTCAATTATCACCCATTTGAAGCCGTTGGGTAGAGCGGTGTCTGCCATCTTTGTTCAACGCATTGAGTCAAATGGTAGCGCAACAATAGGGGCACTCGATTCGAGTTTTCATTGTGCTCAAATACGAGAATTTTACTGTTTTCAACGCATTTGTGTTATTATATTGGTTCTTAAAAACAAAGCAAAGCGGTTGATGTCAATTTTTACGCATTCCATTGATTGTAAGGCAAGAGATTACCAATATGCAATAAATAGATGAATTGAGATCTTGTTAAATGAAATTTATAACATAACAAATTTAATCGAGTAATTTTATCACAAGATGGAGAAATCAATTTCGAAAATACAGTATAATTCCGTTTTTGGCACGTTCCGTTTTTGGCATGCTCTCTTTTTGGCACACTCCGATTTTGGCAACAATTGGGTTCAGTTGTTGGCAACAGTCTTGTTGTAATTAATAAGTCTTTTAAAAATTTACAATAGATATTTTTTTGTATCAATTGATATCACATTTGACTTTATTTCTAAAGATTGGAGTCATATTAACCCTTAAAGGCGCAAATCAATTTTTTATAAAATTTTGTGAAAATTGTCTCATAGCTTCAATACATTACTGTGATAATTTTGAGATGGTTTTCGCAATGTTGTTTTAAAACAGCATTATGCATTTAAGAGTTAATTAAATTTTACACTATACGTGTTGTATTTAATGATTACAATAAGTATATAAATGAATTATTTAGTGTCTGACGGAATCAATTTTTATAATAAGACCCAGAGACTTTGCAATTTGAGAGTCTAGAACAGAGGAATGCGCATGCATGCATAATAAGACTAGTTCTGGAGAAAATTTTCAATAGAACCTTAGTAACATTGCTCTTTCTCTTTCGATTATTACGACTTCGCTACAAAACTTGGCACTTAATTTTCATTACATATCGAAAGCTGACCATAGTGCGTCCCAAAGCCATATTTAGGAATACAAAACTAATAGCACCCAAATAGTTTGTTTTAGCTTTATGCAGGGGCGGCGAAACACTTCACGCCCGAATGGGTAGAAAGCATAGGGTGAGGGGTCCATTAGTATGGATTTTTTCCCTTTTCGCAATGCATACGCTGACATTACATTGACAATAAATCACGTTCGTTTGAGTAAATGGAATTGTGGTCCATCGATGTTTTCAAATGTGTGTAGTGCGAGATACATGCGTTACACATCTAAATTTTTTGAAATAATTCAAAATTTCGAGTGGGTAATTACCCACTCGGTTATTTTCGAGTGGGTAGTACTACCCATACTACCCACGCTTTCCGCCGGCCCTGGCTTTATGTCTTTGGCAAATTTGTTAGTTTTTTTGGTGATTTTTTTTAAATGAATGGAATTAGGGTGGTCCTTGTGGTTAGGGTGTTCAAAGTATCGACTGTTTAGATGTGTGAAGTTTACCTGCGCAATGCCTTACAACATAATAACACAATTAAATGGGAACAAGTTTGCTGAATAAACAGGGCGATGTATAATGGTTAATTTGTTATAATTTTTTAAAAAGATTTGAGGTAGGGTGGCTCTTGAAAAATCGGGTTGTTTACCTCTCAAATGCATATTTTTACCGTAGCACTGATGTTTCAATCCATTTTGTTTGAACAGTTGCAAGTGATTTTTACAACAAAAATGTATTGTTTTTCAAACCTACATATCTTCAAGCATTGCAATTCGATTTTCAATCTAACACTTGCATTTGAAAGATCAACGATTGTTTTGTTATGGAGAATCAATAAATGTAATTATTTTTTAAAAGAGCTGTGTTTTTTAAACAAAGTTGTTCAATTATTTTCAGAAAGAAGAGATAACAGCCCCAGGAGCGAAATCAACACTACCATGCAGTGAATCGTTTGAGTTTTGACGTCCAGTGGACCGAATAAAAGCGATTGGGATTAAATGATATGTTTCACCTCCGTAACAAGCGGCATTGCGCCCGAGAAGTGCGCGAAGATTGTGAGAATTTTACTTTTTTATTTTGGTTATAGATATTTTAACCTTAGGGCCATTTGCCTCTTTTTGGGTTAGAGAAATGTTTTTTTTTTGAAGAATCTCAAGGCAATCGATTTACTGATTGAGCTATGCCCGTTATCGCGAGAATTCTACTGGATGACGGCTGAATTTGATTAAACATGAAAAAAATTGAATTTGCTAATTTTTTCTTTCATCTCATTCCATTTCACATAATATTAAACATCCTTGAAACATTTTAGAAGTCGTAAATTGAAAATCCACACTTTAAAAATAAGGTTCTATTTTTAGCACGGTTCCGGTTTTGGTAACTGAATAAAATAAAATTGTTGCCAAAAACGAAATCCTACTGCACTGTGAAAATTTCAAAACGATAAAAAATCATTTGCTCTAGTTACATTTCGATCAGCTAAAAAATGGTTTTCAATACACTCGAATTGTACATAAGAGACGTTACGGCGGAATTGAATATTTGAAGATTTATATATTGCTTTCGTCTTCTATTTATTGGGATATCATTAGATACGAAATTTGCAAAAAGCACATTTTAGGTAATCATCATGGTGTAATAAACAACAAAAAATAGATTGGATCCATATTAAATTTTCTCAAAGTATGCAAATTATATATACTTTCCATCAACAATGTCTATTTAAGAAAAGCGTCTCGTATGGAGCATAAAGTAGCTAAAGTGACACGTACAGCCATAAAAAAAATATTATAAAATTAATACCTCATTTAAATTCAGAAAATGTCTGTGGTTACTCGTATATGTACATTACTTAACATATATCGTTGTTGCAGACAGCTATATCGATTATTACAATCTTTCTCTCGTTTAAAGACTAATCAGTTATAATGCATGTTTAACATATCGATAAGAAAGAAAAGTTCTAGTGGTCAGAAACAATCTGATAAAAAGTTTGATGGTCTGATACATTTTGCATAAGCGGTCCAGGGTTGGGGTAATTCAAGCTTCTGATGTACTTTTGCGGTGAACTGATTATACACAATAAAAGTAAGAGATCGAACCGTATCAGCTAAAATATGTGTAATTGATCAGGCTTTCCAGCAAAAAATAAGTCCAGCAAGTCGGTGAACACATTTCAGATCAATAGCTCATAAACTGTTACAAGGTCGGATCAAAAAAAAAATCGGAGGGGGTTCGAAACTTCGATTTTGAAATGTTCTTTGAACAATAACCTCATTTAATTAAAATCATTTTTGGTGGTCTAATTTAAAATGAATTAAAATAGAAACTATTTTAAAATTTCTCAACAAGTTGAAAAATTTCGGGAGGGGTCCGGACCCCCAGGACCCTTCCCCTGGATTCGCTATTGAACGCTTACCTAGGTCCGAATTAACCCAGGTCCCCTAGGCCTTTCTCAAGGACCGACTGGATACTATATTGCTCTTATATGCAAATCTTTTTTTCGATAAGTTTGCTACATTTACAACTCAACTTGTTACGAAAACAGCATTGCAATAAAATTCTGTTATTTCATTTTGATCGGATATGTGTAGGAAAACTTGTAAATGTTAAACTTAATGTAATATAGTGAACTGTTATTATATATGACCTATTTGATGGAAGCACTAACAAAATAGCTTACAATGATAGAATACATATAAAAATACATTAAGTGAAAATCATTAAAATGTCAGTTTAAATACAATTTATAATATTTCGTATAATTTCAAAATCAATTCATTCTAAAATATGGTTCTTCTACCTTGTAGAACCCGTATTGCAACGTAGAATTTATATGTTAGTGTTGGAAAAAGTTGCATACAATAATTACCTATAATTTGCTTGCGAAAATTAAAAATAACCCCATCGTTATTTTGTTCTACAAAAATTCTTACTGATGATGGCGGTAATGTATATTTTTTTGACATTCAATTTCTGTTTCCGACTCTGCACTTGCTAGGATAGTTTGCATTGGACCTGTAGACTCAATTTCCGAATAACTCTGTCTTTCGCAACACACTGTGCCAAATATTTGAAAAAGAAAAAAGTTTTGATGAACAGTTTAAAAACACCATAGCACAGTGACTATAGTATCGTTTAGTCATAAGTTTGCAGATAATACAAAATATTTCCTTATAGTGTTATAGACCGAAAAATGGCGACAATTTCATTCCTATCACCCATATCCTTTTTGACTCTTCATGCAATGGCTCGTGATTATGGTTAGTGGGTAATGCTTGATCAATTTATAATGAGAGGACAGCCCAGTGCTATGGGCGGTGGACCTGCTGCAATGGTTGGTAGTAATACACACACCCACACATCATTGGAAGCGCGATAATTTCTTTGCAAAGCACTGGGCATCTGCACACGTTCGAACGATATGCATCTGGTAGCCTTTTTATCTACTGACTTTTTATCCGGCAGCCAAACACAACACACATTCTTTCAAAAAAAATTATCACGAGTGGCGAATATCACATTCGCATGAAAATGCTGCCTCCAGATTCAGTGAGCGTGGCATTCGGAAGAATTTGCTTCATTCATCGAACGAAATGCTGTGTGAGCAATTCTAAGCTAGATTGTGCCAGCCTCTACTCAACTACGCCACTCATCAGGCATTGTATTCATCGCATGAAAAGAGAGAGGGGGATGAACAAACTATTATGAGATTCGACGTGTGCATCATCACAGCACAAAGCGAAACGGGAAAAAATCGACGTTCACTCAGCAATCAACAAGCTTGCACGGAAGTAAGAAAATTTTTTAGTGGACGGGTTCCAGAGATTGTACACATGTTCAAAATGTTGAACAGAACTTCTTGATTTACTACTCTCGCGACAGCACTTGAAAATTCTATTTTCAACTTTTTATCCAGATTCCTAATTACCGTAAGCTTATCGAATCACACCCTTGGTACCCTCTCCCGGAATCGATACACAAAGTTCTGATACACGGCACTGCTGGTATAGTGTCATTTCTAATGCCGATCGGTCAACTTTCAGAGGAAGCGCAAGAATCTAGAAATAAGGATATTGAAAACTACAGAAAAGAAAATATTGCAGAGAAAGAACTAACTCCGACCTACTCAATCGACTTTTGAAGTCATCTGATCCGCTGATTCCAGTCTACAGGAAATTAGGAAAAAACAACTCAAAAACTGCCTGAGGATACGGAGAGGATTTTAGCGACAGTGATGATAGCGATGATGACAGCAGCGGGGACTATATGTAAATAACACTACTCCAAAATTAGTTATGGAATATGCGTTTCGACTTCGTCTCATCAAAATCCGACACTAACGTAGTTAACGGCCCAAACTAGCGCTGGATTGACTTTAGCTCCAAAAAAACAGAGACACAATTTGTATTCCTGAGCAAACCCATAGTCAAGCTTGATGACCCGCAAGAAAAGAAGCGCATTTTAAGCTGATGAGAACTAAGGAAATCGAAACATTTGGATTGGCTTAGCAGGCCAATACAAGATACACTAGTTTTTACCAAAATTGTTCGCCACTAAGGAGAAATATACTACTCTAGCAATTATTTCAGCGCAATTGAACAACATAAAAAAATCGATATACTTTGTTGAGAGTTTTGTATTTGATGAAGAAATAAGGCCAACTTCAACTCTAGTTTCTCCATAAAGGGCTGTCTCAAAAATCATAAAAAGTTAAAGAGTTGAAGTCTTCAGGTAAATGGTTTGTAATAAGTATGTGTACCACTTTGCAGAAGTATTTTTCTATCTGAATTATTGAAGAAAATAAATTTCGTAACCCAGTACTAACGGGATTAGTCATCAACCCGATAAGACGAAAAGAAGCGGAGTTATATTCCAAGAAACTTTCTCAAAGATACCACATTGCTGATGTTCACAGTTTCGATGCAATATAAACCCTGTTTTTGCTCATTGAGACCACTGTGCGAGGGTCCGGATCCAGACCATTGTCTGGAACTAAACTGGTAAAGGGGAAGGGGATGGGTTAAGTTCGGGAACCGGTCCACATTCTGAAACTGGTCCAGATCCAGAATAAACTAGTCGGATCCATGGACTGGTTTGGATTCGTGATCTATCTCGGATTTGGGATCTGGGCATTAAATGAAACCAGGCACCTGTAACTCAAAACGTAGGATCGGTACAAAGCATCACATCGATTTTAAAATTTGTATAATCGAACCTACCTGCATCGAATATATGGGACTATCCATAGATTTTGAACTAGAAACATATCATTTAGAAAATGTCATTGTGAAAATTTTGCTGTGCTATAAAGCAGGGAAACTTTTATCGCTTTCTGTGAAGTTTCTCGGGCATTTTTGAAGCATTAATGTTGTGATTTTCTTTCATTTGTCCGATATTCAAAAAGCAAAACAAGTGCATCGGAAAGATATTTATTGTATGACTTTTATCGATCTTTTTTAAGGAAAATAGTCTAAATTAACCACCAAACATGAAAAACGTAGATTTTTTAAGGCTTTATTGACAAAAACGTTTTAAGTTCCTACCAAATTTATTGAACGGTTTAGTTAAAGAGTAATACACGCGAGATTATTCCAATTAATCAAAAATATGCAGATAAATAGTACCGCACAATAGTTGAGCTGGTTTAGAATAAAATTGATGTTTGTTTAGATGGTTTTTTGAAAGAATTGAACTTATCGAAAATTTACTAAAAGAAATCTCAGCTCAAAAATACCCCGATTTTACGGTCAAATAGTTTCGGAAAAATGTCCTCGTATCTCACTAACTACATCGTGATTAGTGGCAGTTTCCATGGCAGGTGTTGTCGCCGAAAGGAATCTCTGGAACTGTGGTTTTTCTGGTTTCGTTCACATGTAAAGATGTATGCCGAAAGATAAACTAATAATAGGAGAGCCCGGGCCTAGTTAGCGGAAGACGTATGTTGGTGGCGTTCTTTTTTGTATTAGGCATATAGCGCTGTCTGTCCTTATATTATGTAAAATATGCATTCATATGCTGCATTTCATTTCGTGTTGTAGAATTCATGGTGTCACCCATTTCGATTGTAATAAGCGAATTTCCTTAATTTTGTGGAGTTTGTGTTATTTGCACTATCTACTTAAATCAAAGAGATAAAAAATGAAAATACCAGCAACTTGCCCCGGACTCCCCTACTCTTTCGAACCAAATATGTTGTTAAATTTATTTATTGAAAATTGGGTTCGGGTCGGGCACGGTTTTTAATTTTTTTTAATGCGGGTGCGGGTCGGATTCGGATCGGGTTCGGGTCGGAGTCGGATCGGCTTCGGGTCGGGTTCGGGTTCGGATTCTTTTTCATGTACGGCTACAGGGCTCGGGTTTTGTATTTTTGTAAAATCCGGTTACGGGTCGGGTTCGGGTAAGCTTAGAAAAACAATATTCGGGTTCGGGTCGGGTCCGAGTACGAAAAAACCCCGCCCATCTCTAGTTTCTGCCAGTATTTTGGCTAGATTGGTTTAATCAAAGGATGAAATGTCTTTTTGCACGAATTGTTGGTGAGGTAGAATTTTGGTATATATTCTTGCAGACGCCTTGTGCTTTCGTTTATTGTGACCTGTTCGGGGAGGTGGCAAAATCGAACAAATACATTTTAAGTACATGATAATAAATGTCTCCACAATTGCATGATAATAAATGTCTCCACTTTACAAACCTTAATTGTTATGTTTACGTAATTTCAAAATGCCTTCATAAAAAAACAAAAACAAAATTACGCGACCCTATTAATATGAGCGGAACAATTCATTGCAATGCCAGTCATGTTAAATAGTCGAAATCGAAAACGTAACGAGTGCACGCTACCGTGAGCAGGAATGCGAACGGTACCGGTAAAGCAAATATATTCCGGTACATTTACATTTGCACGTACAGCCCGCTACAGCGACGCAGCAATACCAGGGTTGCCACATTAAAATCTGTATTTTTTCGTGAAAAATCTGGAAATCTGCACCACGAAAGAAAAATTCTGTATCGAGAATCTGTATTCAAAAAATAACTAAAAGTTTCCCAAAAAATAATATTTTGACAATGAAAAATGATTTTATTTTGGTCTGGAGAACAAATGCTATCAAAATTTGGAACTCTTGTTCCACGGCTTAGAGGTTTCTTAAGATCTGAACTGTGTAGGGTGCCTTTTAAGTGTTACTCGAAATTCTGATAGGCTGGGCGTCCTGCTGTAGCGAACGACAGCAGTGTCGAATGAGAAAGAAGAATGATTTTAATTCATCCTATGTTGGGGGCCCACAAAATCCAGGGCCTCCTGGCGTGAAGACGGTACTACAAATTGGTATTGTTCTTACTAATTACACAAATTCGCACCAGTCAGTGCATTTTCTAAGTACAAAGGCTTCTATAAAATGCCTTGAGAATTTATTTGATTCCTTCCATTTGTCGACAAAATTCTAAGCCAAAAAACCTGTTTTCATCCACCTAGCGGTGCAATTGTGTCTTTCTCATTAATCGAAACTACACGGAACAAAATTGTTCCCAAAATCGAGAATAAAGTGCCATGAATCCTGGGACAATCACGTTTTTACGTTATGGAAACAGGACCATGAACAAAAATCATGTGTTTCATAATTATGTTAAATTTACAGTAACGCTTATTTTAGTGGAACTATTTGTTTTTGTTTTGTGAACTTCAGTCACGGTTTCCGCCAAGTCATTTCTAATGCTTTATGAACATTATTCATAAAACCAAAGGTTGACTCATGATGATTTCCATAGATATAGGAGTCTTGCTTCACAAAATCAAAATGGGTGGGCGTAGCGTAGTTGGTAAATCGATTGCCTTGTACGCAACGCACCTGGGTTCGAGGCCCGACCCCGCACAAAGGGTTAGAAATTTTTCATAATAGATTTTTCTAACCCGAAGAGGCGAATGACCTTAAGGTTAAAACCTCTATAATCGAAATAAAAAAAGAAAAGAAAAACCAAATCAAAATATCTGGATATGTTCTCGTGAACCATTTCACGAAATTCCTAATTGTATTCCTGAATCCATTTAATTCTCGTGAACCAATTCATGATCTTTAATATATTAGGTACGATCCAATATCCATGCTCGTGAAATAGTTCACAGAATCATCAAATATTATTCATGATAAGGTTAATGGTGATGACTGGATAGAAAACAAAAACTGCATGTACGTGATATAATTCACAGAACAAGATATCGCGAATCAGTCACATTTTTATGATCCAGTTCATATTGTCACGTTATTCCGAATAAAAAAACCGATAGTAACCAAAAAGTAATAGATCACAATACGGTGAAGAGAATTTACGAATAGAGTGATAAAACTGATGATATCATGACCATTAGGCATATTACTCTTCGTGTCAAATTTGGAAGTAAGTTCTAAAATAAAACATTACGATAACATGGACAGAAATTACGAAAATCATGACTGATCCTGAAATTATGAACATGAATTACTCTATTTATGACTAAAATATTACGATAACATGAACAGCTGTAGCAAAAATCGTGACTTAGATCCTGAAATCTTGAACACAAATCACACAACTCGTGACAAAATATCTGAAATCATGAATACTCATAACTAAAATATCACGATAATAATAACGTAAATAGAAATTACAAATCTTGCGACTAAGATCCTGAAATCATGAATTTTAATCTCGCTAGCCTGACAGAAAAGTGCGATAGTAAACTCATGAATAAGATAGCACAATAACGTGATGAGAAATAACAAGAATCGCAAATAAGCTCTTGAAATCATGAACATCATTTGACTGTCGGCTGTGTATTCTCAAATCATTAACTAGAATCACAACAAAAACTAACATGTCCAGGGAACAACAACAGTACCTTAACCAAGCATTCTAATGTAACGCCATGTATATATTCGGGGTGGTTGGTAAATAGCTGGGCAATGCGTAATATAGACCCTGTGGTTCGCCAAAGTGGTCCTTAGCCTCTTGTCCAGTAACTCCTAGCTCTACCTCCCCGCGGTGCCATAAGAAAGATCGGGTAACCAACCTCGGTGGGACCATGTTCGTATGCTGACAGGGAAGGGGGGCTCCTCTTTTCGGAGGGTTAGTCCATCCGAGCGTCTGTTCCCCATGTTAGGGGCGGCTCAAAACAACTCTCTAAACGTGGGAATCTAAACAAAGCTGATATGATGGTCCTCTGGCGAGACAGGGGGCTGGGGAAGGTCCAATAAGCCGCCCTGGAAAACTAACCGTTACGAACAATGCAGAAGACAATACGAATCGGAACAATCGACAATGACCTACGCGACGAAATAAGAACTACGATTGGAAACTCGGAACATGGAACTGCAGGTCACTCTGCTTTGCAGCTTTCGACAGGAAAAATTATGCTCGTGGAGGACCAACGCGCCCTTGGAGTTTTCGAACGAAAGGTGTTGCGTACCATCTATGGTGGCGTGCAGATGGAAGACGGAACGTGGCGCAGGCAAATGAACCATGAGTTGCATTTGCATCAGCTGCTGGAAGAACCATCCATCGCGCATACCGCAAAAAATAGGACGTTTGCGGTGGGCTGGGCACGTCGTAAGAATGTCGGACGACGACCCGGTGAAGATGGTTCTTGAGGGCGACCCTACAGGAACAAGAAGACAGCGAGCACGGTTGATCGACCAGATAGAGAACGGCCTGCGGACCCTTCGAAGACTACGAGGCTGGTGACAAGCAGCAATGGACCGAGTGGAGTGGAGACGGCTTCTGCATACAGCAAGAGACAACAAGGTTCTAGCCTGAACGGTAAGTAAAGTAAGTAATGTTCGGGGCGAACTAGTTTTTTGAAAACACAAATAGTTTCATGAAATCGAGGTTTATTATTCATAATTTCAGGAACTTGGTCTTGGTTTTCGTAAATTGTTCAGTTCACGAAATCATGACCTTTCGTTTGTGTATTTATGACTGGTTTTTTCGTGTATTATTCCATGGCTGGTAATGTTCAATATAATGGTGGAAATGTACAAATATTCAGTACGATTTGCACATACATACTATGGATGATCGACAGCCACAAACTTCAGAAGCTGTATGTCGAAGCTGAAACACTTGAACCCATCAGCGGAATCAGGAGGAAGGTTCTAGGGGTCCGGACCCCGCCAAAAAGTTACAAAAATATTTTCCATGGTAAAAATAATTGGGCGCTTTAATATGTTGTTATCTTTTTCCTAAGTTTGTGGCTTTTAAAATCCTAGAGCCCCTAGCCCAGCCCAGAGCGCCCATGCACAGTATTGTTCGACCATACAACGTTTGAGTGAATCAAAACAGTAGCGTCGTTTTCCACTTTGTTTATAGATTGTGATTGCAACCTAGCGGAAACCCATTAACCACACCGTTAAATGCTTGTTTTGGATTGGGCGATCAACAACATACCAGATGATCACCCTACGACTAGTTCTTGATAAAGATTTGTCTTAAATGAGATTCGTCCGGTCTTAATCCGGAACAACACCTGGAATGTACGGCAACGATGATGATGGTGGTCCCCATTTGTGATGAAGATGAAATTTCCTCTTTTACACTGAGCTCAATTGGCAGGTACTTACAACATGAACTTACGAACGAGCATCAGATGGAAAGAAGTTGATGTTTCAAAGCGTTTAAATGTTGCTTTTGAAACGAAACTCCTCCTCTAGCGGATCCTGATCGGTTTGCTCGCTTCAATTGCATAATTTATCGCCGAATAATGCATAACAGCATAACCTAACCCAATCATCTTTCCAATAGCTTCCACTTTAGCCACGAAACCCTGTACTTTCAAAAGACCTCGTTTTGCTTCCTTATCGCATGGATTGCTTCTGCTTTTTTGTTGCTGTTTTGTTGCTTCGGTAGCTACATCCAAATTTACATATAGCTATGGGCTCTTCTGCAATCAGATTTGTGAAAATCTTCAAAACACAGCCCCTTTCCCATGGTATAAAAAGTGTGCTAGAAAAGCCGAATGAAGCAGCAGCGCATCGGGTACCTAGCAACTTCACCAACACACGAACTGGTCCTGTTGAGTAGCTGTAGTAGCCTCATCGCCAACGCAACGCTCCGTGAAGGTAAGAAGGCACCAGCACCAGCACTGCGCCGACGGTGGCTTGGCTACAAAAACAAACGGCTGCCAACGACGCGAACGGATTACGTAACATGCCCAACATTAGCAATTTCTTCACTCGCCATAGATGAAGCATCCAAGTACGGAGTTTTTTTTTCCGCGTACAAACACAACACGCTGGCCCTTTTTAAAACCGTTCGTCGTTGCATCGGACAACAGGTGATTCGAGAAAAGAACATCACCCATAAACAGTAGCCGTCGGAAAAAAAAACTGTCCTACACCAAACAACGACAGTTCCCAGCCACTGGACCTTTTCGCCGGATGGATGCGGTTGGCTGATTTTCCACGTATCAAGCGGAAACATCAAAAGCCGCATGCCGCCACCGTTGTCGAAGTGGAAGAGATCTCAATTTTTCTCTGGCATTTTTCGCGCTTTTTTTTGGTAATTAAGCGACCGATCAACGAACTGCGGCGAGAAAATGACTGTTGTTATTTTTCTGTCCAATTAAACATCTAACGTTATCGAATCTTTCATCCCACCATCACGACGCATCGGAGCGGTTCGCCTAATTTTAGAAATTGAGAGTGAAAACTAAACACACCGTGCGGTCTGTGCATGCGTTTTTTAATCTACCGAGTGATATGAGCTAGTTTTTTTTTCTCAATGATAAAATCAAATTATTCGATGTTTTCTGCATCATGCATCGGCGTTATCTCGCTGGTGTTTCAAATTTCGGTCAACGATGGCTCAGCTGGCTTTTATTCAATTTGTTCCAATCGAATCGAATTTTGAAGATCGAGACTCGTGTCCGTGGGTTTGTTTTCGTGCCGTTGACCACGGTTCGGTCCATTTTTTTTTTTCGGAGTCGTGTTTTGCACGATGGCGCTGCTGTTAGTAGAAAGCTCATGCAGAGTGTGTATTTGATTGTTTTTCATTTGGAAAGAAAGTTAATTCGGTGTTGATCACCGACGATTTTGGATAAATATTTTACAAATCCGCTTGATTTCAAAGAAGCACTTAACATATGAGTTGCGCTGTTAAATTTGGCGAAAATAATCAACATTGATTTGATACATTTTTTGTAGAAATAACAATAATCATTTGGTGTGTACAAGAAAACCAAGACTTGACCTTAAATTTTTATTTAGAATTTGTTGTCCGGCCAAATAAATGCTAGTGAAGTTAATTGATAATTAATTGCTTGTAAAAATAATTACAATAATACAGCCTTCAGTTTGTAGTAATGCTGTATACAACAAGCTTCAACATTGAACGAATCTGCCAGCAGAAGTTACTAGACAGGATTTGCAAAAATTCATCCCCGGAGGTTAAAGCCCCAAACAAAATACCACCTACTAACTCTGAATCAAAGACACAGCATTGGGTTCTTTCTGTCCCATTGAATGTCGATCTCTGAATGGCGAATCTTTTCACATGCATGTTTAATTGCGTTGGGTGCCTTTCTATTCTACGGCCTCTAACCTTTGCCGGGCTCCCCGCATGAACTAGTTTCATCCGGCGCACCGGAATGTTCAAGTCAGCAACGACGACGGACCACCTCTCGCGAAGATGCTATTTTCTAGGCTAAGCCGACATTTCTTTGCCAATGCTGGTTGGAATCGTTGGCACTCTAAACTCGGCATCGATTTTCTTGGCAATCCGTTGTTACTCAACGCAAGAGTGCCCGCCAAAGTTCGAACACGTAAATTGGCGACTGGTTCGATTATGATGATGATTCGCCGGTTCTTGCAGAAGTAGGTATGCGATTTTTTTTTTGCGCGCGCGTGACTTCAGTAACTATTTACTACAAACACTCTGCCTGGTCAGTCGGACTAATTAATAATGCATGAGCATTCGTTTTTTTTGCAGTAGATATGTTTTTCGTGTTTTTTCTGCTTCGCTGTGTCTGTGTTTATCGACAGAATGTGTTTTAGTGGAACAATATTATGTGGCTGACAGGAGAGTTATTGTGTGTATGCAAGGCTTATAACACATAATCGCGGAGAGCTACCCGCAACTCGTCTGGTTTGTTAGATGAGTTTTCGCAGTTTTCTACCAACATTGTTATTTTAATCCCAAGAATCTCAGAACATATTAATCGCATCGACTTCTAGTGAAAATCATTCGCTAAGCAGTAAAGTTAAATCTTCAAACGATTGTATATTGTGATACAAGTCTCATTTGTCATACCGGCTTGAACCTTCGTTCGAATTGGTCACAAATCTTGAGAGCTCCTGGTTTACCTACACGGAAAACCCGCCAATCACAAAAAACGAATATTGCAATTTTTGATTTTTGGTTTGGCTGTTTCAACTAAAAATAGATAATACAGCTAACATTTTTGTTAATTTTCATACCATCAATCAGTTGATTTGAATTGTTGTTTTAGTGGGCTGTCAGTCAATCGAGTAAAGAGACAGCAAAATGCAAAACAATAATCCGGATGATAGAATTAACAAAATTATTAGTTGAAAACTCTTATTGCGTAAGAAAGTTAGTTTATTTTGTTTCTTTATTGAATATGCGTTAAAGGAACAAGATATTTACATGTCAAAAGTGCTAAAAGTATTTTGTAAATTCTATAGCTGCCTAATTTAATCGAGTTCAAGGGTGATCCGAAGGGCTAAATCGTTAGGACATTGTTCAAGTTAAATAGAAAGGTAAGTTCAACATTGAATTATTATTTTCCAAGTGTTTGATTTGCTACAGATGAAACATTCCAACATTGCGTATTGTTAGGCAGAATCCAAAACAAATTGAGTTATGTGTTCAATCTTGTATGATAAATACTAAAATCTTTGATTGGGTATTTGAATCACAGTGTTTACAAGTTCGAGATTGTGTTAACCCCTCCGGCACTCGCGCGAATGGCTCCCGAATGAGCAGCCGCTGCTGAAAGATTTCGCTAGAGTTTCTGAAGGCGTTGCACTAAATACAATGGCGCGAGTGCCGGAGGGTTTGTCTGGTGCTTGTGAAATATTTTGAAGGCCCTATTTTGTGCAATAATTTCCACCTAGTTCAATACTTTGGACCTATAGAAACATTGCGATGTGTAAAACAATGGGATTCAACAGCATAAGTTCAACCAAACTCTCGGAGGTTGCACGAAAGACTCACTAGGGCTTCAAAAACGATTTGTGATTCTTCTGTTACAGCAATAATGATAAAGCGACAGTTGAATCATGAGGAGAAACAGTAGTTGTAAGTATTGGACGTTTTATTATTTCTGCTTCGCACTTTCAAGGTTTATCTGTTTTAAAAACGTTCTATAGATACTCTGAAGTAACACATAAAGTGCTAACCAACTGAAGACATCTTATTCATCATGGTTATTGTCATTGTGGAGCATCATAAATGCTGGCGTGACATTAATTCAGAGGGTCATTGGCACGACAAAAGTTATCAACCTACACCAAAGGCAAGTGCTTACTTTTAATATTACATTAGAAGAAATTTATTGGGACAAGAATTTGTCGAAGTCTCGAAATAGGTTACCCAGTTTACAAAATCTTCAAATTTCATTGAATCCCAGTTATCGCTCAGGATGACAACTATCATCTGGGATGTTGTGACCTTTTAGATTTATATGAATTCTTCCATAATTTTATCTGAATTCTTCCAGGAAAAATCCAAGTTTGACGAAATATTCAAACTAAAGGCGAGCTCATAAAAGTAATTCGAAATGAAGAAGTTTCAATACTAACAGATGAGAACAGATAGATGTTTCTATTTGAGTAGCACATGTTAAAAAATTTGGTCTTTGTAATCCGTCAACATCGATAAAAAATTCGCTTCTGGATGCAAGACTAAACCTGAAAATCAATAAGGGAACCAGGGGCT
This sequence comes from Topomyia yanbarensis, assembly GCF_030247195.1. Classification (NCBI taxonomy): domain Eukaryota; kingdom Metazoa; phylum Arthropoda; class Insecta; order Diptera; family Culicidae; genus Topomyia; species Topomyia yanbarensis. The sequence goes on from NC_080671.1 coordinate 91,812,046, forward strand.
ATTTAGACCTAGCTAAGCACATCGCCCTTGTAGGTGATATGTGAAAGAATTTATCGGTCAAAGTCCTAATTGTTAGTTTGAAGCCTCAGCTACATTTTCGTGCCTTAAAAAGATCATTTGCAACACTCCATGGTAGCGCTAGGCGACGATTTGCAAAACATCCTTTCGATTTCGTTTTTTCATCCAATAAAATAAATAAATTGCTTTACACTTAATCTGGTTGGTCACAGCTTTTGATTGGCACATCATATATTTTCTTTGCTATATCTTGTGTAATTGTCTGCCTAGTCGCAAACCGCCGAATAGCTCCGTACACACATTTCGCACAAGTTTTGAGCATCTTGAAAATATGTTTTCACCCAAAAATTACTCCATAAAATAGGAGCCTTAAACTTTCCAAAACTTACTTTTTCCCCTTTGTCGCTTTAATCAAGGTTTTTACATTATGATTTTTGTTTTGAGGATGGCAAAAATGGAAAACGTTGTATCTCCTTTCTAAAAAAAACCAAAGCATTTGATTCAGCTGTTAAAATTAGAAAAGCGGTTCCACAAATATATACAACGGTCAGAAAGTCTTACGATTTTCTAAGAAATCGAGGGGGTCTGAATTACCCCACGGTCTTTATAGCGCCGGGTACCCCTATTTATATTGTAATAACAAATTATACGTATACTTACAGTGATTCATTTCTTTCTTTATTTCTTTTATCTCGACCATTCTTATTATTTAACGATACGCAAATAGTAAAAAGTTAGCTATTCCTTTGTTTATCATAAGCTGAAACAAGATGTATATACAAAAATATGTCTACTATGAAAAAACCCATGCAGCAGCTGAATTAGTATATACCAAAGACGATGTTTTAAATATAGACACGTGGAGAGAAAAAAAGTGAATTTGGCTCCACGGTTAACTACAATCATTTTGTTCGCCAATTTTGACAATCAGGAGTTTTGTGCAAACATCGAGTGGCTTGTAGTTTGAATGAATACCTGACAAATCCGTTTTTTGAAGTATTTCGCATAATACTCAGTTGTTATGAGACTCAAAAGTGCCTTGCCTACGTTACTGAGCCTGTGTATATGTTTTTCGTTGCACTAGAGAGAATTCGCGGGAATATATCGTAAAGGCAGTTGAATGTCACGATATTAGAAGAGCTCTAGTCGATATAATTCATAATGCTAAATCTTTAGAGCCATACAAAATGAGAAACCAGCCAGTTGGTCAATGCTTCTATAATTTTTAATACTTTTGTATCAGGAAACATATAGTATTTTCGCTGGTGTGTAAACATATTTAAAAGATTCTCTTTTTATTTTATTCTCAATACTCCCCACCCCTACACTCTATCAAAACGTGGTTGAAAATAATAAACAAAGATGGCAAAATTAAATTGGCGACGCGAGCTCCATGGGTCTGCTTAGTAGTAGTAAACTCGTGCGACATATTTCGCAGTATAACTCATAAAGATGGAAAGGTGACCACACTATTACATGTGTGTTTGCGCTTTGTATTGTTTTAAGCTGTTCACAGAGTAAGCAACAGGATACATGCCACATAAAATATTCACTAGGGATTTTGTTCTACCTATTCGAACGCGACAACAGCTACAGCATGTGAATAGCTAAAACAAATCTCATAGCAAATATTTTTGTGACCCTTGGCCTGTTGCATCGTCTGCTGCTCAGCTCTTACGTATTGCCGACTTTTTAAGTGTCTGTTTACTAGAACGCCGAAGTAATACGCTTTTACAAAAACTTAAGGAAACCAACGTTCAATGAAAAAGCTATTAAAATCTGACATACACAAATTAATATTAAGACAAAAAGCAGTTGGTTAAAGTACTCTCTTAAAGCAGAGCTGACCAGTTTTTTTCTCAAGCATACACAAACAAACAAATACAAACTTGCACAATTAAATAATCAAACAAATAAAAACTAAACTACTTAAACGCACATACACACAAACTGACAATATTATAAATACAGACAACCTAATATAAACAAAAGAGATTTTAATACATAAACATATAAAAAATGATGAAAGCCAATAATACTAAAATCAAGAACAATCTCATAATTAAAAACTGCAAAAGTATATGCATCGAGATGTGAATTGGATATAAACAAAATAATATATAAATCAAACACAAACTAACATTCACAAATGTAGGTAAATTAATTGCAACAAACATACATGAATAATAATTCACAAGATACTAAAATCATGAACAAGTTCGCAACAAATATCAAAGAGTATATACGAATACTATATGAAGTATAGAAAACAGCAGCAAATATTTTCAAAAAAAAAAAATTAAAAAATTAATAAATAAGCACACACGTTTCGAAGAAATATCCACATTCAAACAAACATTAAGAATCAATCGCATACAAATGCTCTTGCACATAAGAAGCAAAAACTAAAAAAGGTCACCGCTTCTTGTTTTTAAACAAATTTTTAATTTTTTCTTAAAACAGATTGGCACAGATTGCAAAATGGGCTGTGCACAGATTTCAAGAAATATGACCTGGCATCCCTGGTCATTCCAAACAAGCACGAAACCTGTCAATGGCCCTCGTTCTAGAAGCATTCGCAGCAATTTTCTTCGGGTTGTGTGATTTTGACAGGTCTCGTGCTCGATTGGAAAGACACTGACAAATAAATAAGAAAAAGATAGACATGGCGGGTCTTTATCCAGGGGGATTTAGTGTCTTTCTTTAATCATACATACAGGGTAGCCAGATATAATTTCTTCATATCGGTAGACTCATTAAAGGTTTATGGGTAGTTACCGGTAAGCCGTATTTTTGTTCCAAAAATATAGTAGTGACATAAAATTGTAAAATACTGAAGCACGGAAACGACAAATGATCCTTCGAAGAAATTGAGAAGAAATGTTTTAATTATTAGACCATTCAAAGGTGCTACCACCTGAGATTTCATACCAATCCAAATGAAAAAAAAAAATTGGTGCAGGCTGTGCCCAAAATAAATGAAAATCAGTAGTTTTCGGTATAAATAGGAAAATATCGGTAGTTTTCCCCGGGTCGTCTGTGAAATAGTACTGAAGCCCAACATTCGCAGGACTACCGATAAATTGGTAAATCTGGCCACTCTGCATACATAAAATAAACAAACATCATTAGCGACATCTGTGCGTGGAGAACATTTTCGTTTGTAATGCGCTGCTGCATGGGTCTCTTAAAAAAGCCTTTTCATAAAATATCAAAGAAGCAAGCAGGGTGGCCAGATAAAACTTTAATATCGGTAGGGTCACTAAAAGTTTATCGGTAGTTATCGGTAGGCCGGGTTGTTGTCCCAAAAACGTAGTATTGACGTAGAATTGTAAAATACTGACAACACAGATCTCAGACCAAATCCAACCCAAAAATGAATGTTGAATAGGATGTGTCCAAAATCAATAAAAATCGGTAGTTTTCGGTAGGAATAACAAAATATCGGTAGTTTTGCCTTGGTCGTCTGGAAACGGTAGGGAAGACCAAAATCGGTAGGACTACCGATAAATCAGTAGGTCTGGCCACCCTGGAAGCAAGGCAAGCTATTTCAAATCTCGACAAACATATGATTACGGCCTAAAATCCAACTGTCAAAATCCACTTTGAATGGAAATTCTGGACAACCGTTACTAGTCGAACACAGTTCACAAGAGTTTATGAAAGAGAAAACTTTTCTCTTTCGTTTACTACCAACATTTATAATGACTTTCACAATTTAGTATTTTTTCTCTCAGTTTTGTATCCCTTGACATATTTTATGTCGTGGAAATTGGGTAATTAATTGATGTTGATTGAGAGCGATGAAAAGCTATTTGCCGGAAAAAATCGCGCGGGAGATTATAAATCCCACAAGCCTAATGCACATATTGATACAGAGTTTACCTTCTTTGACAGTTTGCTTAAACGAAACAAAACTTTCGATAGAAAATTTCTATTAGCTGATTATAGTCCTAATTTTCCGCTTAAAATATTTTTCAGACATGTGTGGCCATTTAAAGACAAGTTTTGGCTGCTGGCGATTAACAAATTAAACCGGCATCCCTGAAATGTTCAGCAGAAATGTTGTTATCGTTAATCGTTTGTTTACTAATTTTCTTCAAGATGCAGAATCGGAAAGGTGTCAACATTTTCTACGTTTCAGAGTTCGTCAAATTATTTTTTTTCGAAGCGACAGAAAGAAGATTGGGTGGTGATGTAAATATTTACTCAACACGGGTCCGATCGCCATAATTATTTTTATCACATGCTTACAATCGTCGCTTTGATTGGTTGGTGGTCCTGATTATTTTGCAAGCAAGAAGCAAACGAATAAAAAAATGGCACACGTTTCCACCTTTTTATCTGTGCCAATATGGATAAGAAACAAATTAGTAGCAAGTTTCTTTATTGCTTTATTCAGTTTCTCTGTGTGACTTTATACATATTTCCAAATCATAATAAAGGTAAGTTTTCGAAATGATTTTCAAAGGCATATTATGAATGAATTATGAATTTAATTTCAGGAATATTTATCCGAAAATTTCGATCAAATTTTACAGATGGATCGTGATGCTTTCACTTATTGAGTCAGATAAGTATGTCTATTTTTAAAACTTCTGTTTTCTTTGTGTGTCTTTTTTCAGCGCAGTAATCCAAATGCGATGGTATTATTAAAATCAAAGGTGAGAATAGCAAATTATTATGATGGGTTGTACAGTTTCCTGATTGAACGACGACCGATGGATACAGCCAGCCGTTAAACCAACAAGATAGTACCATATCTAAGTAGGTAGTATATTTATATTTCCTGTGGCGGGTTTAGAATGGATGCAGAGGAAAAAGATAAAGGTTTTTTTATTAGAAAAAATGCACATTCAGCTAATAACTCATTCATGTTTGACTAAAACTTTTCTAAATCCAAATTGTAAGCCGAATTGTTATCCATTTAGTGAAATTGTACACAAAATGAAATTAAATTCGTTGTGAAATTATCACTAAACTCACGTTTTAGTGGACTCCCTATGCTCCCCTGATACACAATTGCTACTGAATTGTTAAGTAGGTGACAATTATGTATCATAGAATAACAAAAGTAGATATATCACCCATTTAACGCACAGTAAGAAATGAAAATGATAATTCGAATGTGGTTGGAGCACGCGCGTGTTGCACAATGTCTAGAAGTTCCCATGAGAGAATATAAACTAACCAACTATGCTTGGTTGTCAATGATTTTAAATTAGGTTATGTAGAGGTAGTTTTGATAAGATGAATGTTTAGTAATTATGAATGTTATCATAATTTAAACTAAGAATATTATTTATAAGACATAAAGAAATGGCAGGTATGAATCTTTAGACAGCTAAATATTAATAATTATCAGTTTGGATAATTTCCTTAAGTGGGGGTTTCCAGTTCTACAAGTTTAATTTTTTGAGTGGATAGGCAGTTATGTATTGTTGTTGAGTTGGTAATTTTGCATTCACATTAATCCATTTAAAATGGAGTAATATTTATTTCCATTCTAGATCATTAATGCGTATTGGATCAGACATTCTCGCGAACAATACTTCCGAACATTCCAGCCACGCCCAAGATGAATTGTTCTTTTGGCGCTCTGTTGTATTTCGACGGGATTGCAGTTTTTTCCGTTTTTATATGACAACCAATTATTTATAATATTTATATATATTTAACAGTAATTTTCTTATTTATCATGTCATGGAATAATAAAAATAATATAAATATTTGATATCTATTATTCCAAATCACAAATCCAACCTAGAATTTACAAAATAATTAGCTGGTACAACTTTTTGGCCGACGAAATCAAAAAAAAAATTGATTAAAATACCAAAATCGCTTTTAATTTTCAACAAACATATTGACTGTTACGACTGGTTGCGAATTATTAAATCAACAAACCAGTTGATTGAAACAACCATCTTAGTTTTAGTTTTCAACTCGTAATATTCTTAAAATCAACAACAACATTAGTAGATACAACTCATTTGATTAGCTGATTCAGATGATGTGTGTCTTTGCTAACTGACAGCATTGTATTTTCAACTAGATGTTTTAGTTGTTTCAGCCACTGTTTTGTTGACACAAAAACAAAAATGACAGTTTAGAAAAATCAACAATCGTTTAGCTGTACCAAATTTTAACCAATCGATTTCAGAAATTCGACTAATAATTTAGTTGCTATGCGATCGAGAGCGTTTCCGTGTAGAGTTTTACAACAGCAACAGTCTTTCTCAAGACTACCTACTTTTTCTACTCAGTCAGTCTTTTTAAAGACTAAACCATTTTTCAAGAACAATTCAGCCTAAAGAGATATTTAATTCTTCCAACATGCCTGGGTCCTCCCAGAAAGGCCGTGTGCCAAAAATTAAAGCTAAACGGAAAAGGGTATCTTCTCCACCCGAAAATTCAACTGACTGCAGCAACTCATTCGATGTTTTATCCGAATGTGAAGCTGATGAAATTTCTAAATTTCCTCGCATTGCGCATAATGCCAATGAGAAGAAAACGCAATCACCTCCGCCTATAACAGTGATGATCTTCGACTTCAAAGCCTTTCGATGTTCCTTCCGGACGTGAAAGTCTCTTTTCAGATTGGTCGAAGAGGAGAATGTCGAGTTACAGTGGAGGAATTGATTGGCCATAAGACTACTCCAGTATCTTACGGAGAAGTTATATAAATTTTATTCATATGATTTCAAGACAGATAGACCATTCAAGGCTGTCTTGAAAGGGCTACCACAAGGTCAAATTTTGGATGAAATATCCAACGAATTGAAAGATTTACTTGGCTTTTCTTCTTCACAAGTTATTCTTATGAAAAGAATGGCTAGCGACGATAACACGTCAGTACGCTCTGGAATTATCCAGGAGCTTCATTTAATTCATTTTAACCGTAATGAGGTTAATAATTTGAAAGAATTTGTAAAAGCACGTTTTATGTTCCACGTGCGAGTAAAGTGGGAACATTATAGACGACATGGGGACAGAATTCAAAATCTGACCCAGTGTCGTAGATGCCAAGGCTTTGGACACGGCACAAACAATTGTCATTTGAATTCCAAATTGAAGATCTGTGGTGATAAATCGCACACGAAAGATACTTGTCCGGTGAAAAAAACCACAAAAAGTTTCAAATGCGCTAATTGTAGCGAAAATCATAAATCGAATTTCTGGGGTTGTTCGAGAAAAAATATAAATTCTCGTTCTAGAGTACAAAAAAAATAAAGAATGTACCTACTTCTCCAGGTACACTTCAAGAAAATACGTCCAAACGAGTTAATCCGATGCAAAATAGATTAACAACTTCTACCTCCGTCACACCATCCTACAATGGTGTGTCATCTTATGCTTCAGTGGCAGGTAACAAGGCCAAAATAACGGCTACCGTTACCACGCCTACAAACTCGTTTACACCCAACGCTTCCTTTAGTTCAATGGATCTAGGTAGCGTAACGGAAGAAAAATTAAAACACTTGCAAGACTCTATGTTACCTATGATGATTGCTATGTTAAATTCTACCTCCATGTTTGAAGCTTTTCAAGCGGGGTGGGAATTTGCTAATAAAATTGTAATGAAATTAAAGTTTAACAATGACTTTAAATAATCATTTAAATTTATTAAATTGGAATGCTCGTTTACTAAAAACGTGCGAAGACGAATTTTTCAACATCTTGAGGATACATAATGTCCACAGAGCCGCAGTGACCGATTTTTTTTTTAAAGCCAAATATTAAATTGAAGAGTAACTCTAATTTTGTTATTCATCGATTTGATCGAATTGTTGGATTCGGCGGAGGAATCGCAATAGCGCTTAATCGCAGGATCAAATATTCCGTTACGCCGTCTCTTGACACCAAGGTGATCGAGAGTTTGGGTATCGAAGTTGAAACCGATCTTGATATCGTTTTTATTGCTACAGCCTATTTGCCTTTTCAGTGCACTGGCGAGCAAATTAATTTCTTGAAAGGAGACTTACAAAAACTTACAAGAAATCGGTCGAAATTCTTCATAATCGGTGATTTTAACGCCAAACACCGAGCCTGGAACAATGCTCAATTCCAACGGTTAACTACTTTTTAATGATTTCTCTGCTGGTTATTATTCAATTTTGTTCCCGAATAGTCCTACGTGCTATTCGTCTGTAAGGAATCCATCAACATTTGATTTGGTTTTGACAGATCAAAGTCACCTTTGTAGCGAATTGATTACACATGCTGACTTTGATTCTGATCATCTTCCAGTAACCTTTTCACTTTCTCAAGAAGCTGTTTCCAATCCCATTAGCTCAGTGTTCAATTATCACAAAGCGAATTGGGAAAGGTTCAAAACTTATATTGAGAATAATTTTAATCATGACCTTGATTTACAAAATAAAGCTGACATTGATACGGCATTACAAAATTTAAGTAATTCTATAGCTGATGCTAGAAATTTATCAGTACCGCAAACCGGGGTGACATTGATCACTTTTCGAAGTAATCATTACATATTTTTAGACGCAACACATTTTTTTCAAATTTAATATTTTTAAACCATGTACTGATGTATGAAGAACAAGATTGGATGGTTTTACCTAAAATTGTCCGCTGACAGATATTTTTTAAAAAATGATTTCTGTTTTCGTGTTCCGGGGTGACTTTGATAACCTGCATGTTCATCCACATTAAGTTATTGATGTCAATGTTTTTCATTCAAATGTTTGTTTAAACTAATTCTGGAAAGATACTAATTGTTAAATAGATGTTAATTGGTATTATACAAAGTATTTAAATGTACTTAAAATTCGAGTAACCAATATTCGTATAATTTGTGTCCAACTAGAATAAAAGATTCTGAAAAACTTTAAAACTGCCAAAATTGTTTTATTTCAGTGCTTTATCGATATACAAAAAGTTTCATTCATTTTAACACATTATAATATTGAACAATAAAGAAAATGTTATGAATTTTAGCTTAAAATAATTTAAAATAATTGCCAACTAGTTTTACAAAAAATGTATTTAAAATAAACAAACTCTTAAAACTAAATTTGGCATATTCCAATCTAAAGGAAAATAAAAACTCGCCTGTAATTTATTACTTTTGCTCAAATCTGAGATCTATTTGTTTTATAAAAAATAGACACTTCACGAAGCTTCGTAAAAATAATGTAAAGTCAAATTTTGGTTTTTTGTAGTTTTTGTACCCAAAAACCGAACAATATACTCAAAAAGTATAACAAATCAGTATTTTATAAGTTTAGAGTAAAAATCATTCTAAATTAAAATGATTCGATCGACTATTCTGGTTTAATAAGCAATCTACGAAAAAAGTTTCGAGTGATCAAAGTCACCCCGATGATCAAAGTCACCCCGGTTTACGGTACCAACAACACAGAAAAAATTTAATACTCCTATTATTGACGACGATCTTCAACTTCTGATTCGCTTGAAGAATGTTCGAAGACGTCAATATCAACGTTCTCGTGATCCTGCTATGACATGTATCTATCAGGATCTACAAAAAGAACTTAAGCATAGATTCACAGTCTTAAGAAATGAAAATTTCGCGAAAGAGGTTGAACAAATCAAGCCAAATTTTTAACCTTTCTGGAAACTTTCTAAGGTTCTTAAGAAACCTCAGAAACCAATTCCAAAAAAAAAAAAAAAATGCCAAGATTATTCCTATTTTGAAGCCAGATAAAAACCCAGCAGAAGCATCTAGCTATCGACCAATTAGCTTACTCTCTTCTATTAGTAAATTATTTGAAAAAATCATCCTAACTAGAATGATGACACATATCAATGAGAATTCTATTTTTCTTCCTGAGCAGTTTGGATTTCGTATTGGACATTCAACTACTCATCAACTTGTGAGAGTAACTAACATGATAAAGGCAAATATCTCAGAGGGCTATTCCACTGGAGTTGCTCTTCTAGACATCGAAAGAGCTTTCGACAGTGTTTGGCACAAAGGATTAATTGCGAAAATGTGGGATTTCAATTTTCCAATTTACATAATAAAGATAATCAAAAATTATCTTACTAACCGTACCCCACAGGTTTCTTATCAGAATTGTAAATATAATAAGCTACCCGTTAAAGCAGGCGTCCCTCAAGGATCAAGCGTCGCACCAATCCTATACAATATTTTTACCGCTGATCTTCCAAATCTACCTACAGGCTGTAAAAAGTCACTTTTCTGTGATGATACTAGCATCTCAGCCACTGGGAGGAGTCTTCGTATTATCTGCAGTCGACTGCAACGAAGTTTGAATATTTTTAATGATTACCTGAAAAATGGAAAATTTCCACTAATGCGGCAAAAACACAATTGATTGTGTTTCCGCATAAGCCAAGAGCTTCTTCTCTTAAATCAAATAATAACCATATTATTAAATTTAATGGTTTGAATTTTACGTGGTCAGATCAAGTTAAATACTTGGGTTTGATTTACGATAAAAAACTCAATTTTAAGGATCACATTGAAGGAATCCTAACAAAATGCAACAAATATATAAAATGTTTATACCCTCTTATAAATAGGAATTCTAGGTTCTGCCTAAAGAACAAACTATTAATTTATAAACAAATATTTAGACCGGCAATGCTATATGCAGTTCCGATCTGGGCAAGTTGTTGTGCTACTATTAAGAAAACGCTTCAAAGGATTCAGAATAAAATTCTGAAAATGATTTTGAAGCGTCCTCTCTAATTTAGCACAAATGAGTAGCACAGACTCGCAAACATAGAAACATTAGAAATTATGACGAACAGTATTATAAACAACTTCCGACAAAAATCGTTGTAATCTTCAATAGCAACGATTAGCTCTCTTTATAGTTTATAAGTTGGTTTATAAGATTTGTTTAGCTCCTTATTCACAAGACAAGTAGGTTTAAAACATCCTACTGGAAAAAAAACTTAACTGCGAAAGCATATTGTATCTTAATAATAATTATCTGAATCATGTAAACAATAGGGATGAAAAGTCACCACTTGTGGCTGAACACCCAATATACTGAATTAGAAATGTAATGCAAACAAAACAATATAATCAAATTGAAAATAATATATATAAAAGAAAGTCTCATTTGTCGATCAAAATGCGTTACATTTTGACTTCGTCTCACCAGAATCCGGCACTAACTTAGGGCGGTGGTCAGCTATTTTCGCCCGCGTCCCTTATCACCTATTTTTATTCGGTGATTCATCAACAGTGCAGTCTTTGAAAATTAACACATTTTGTTATGCAACAATTTTTATTTACTAGTCTTCATTTAATTATATTCAGAATTGCACATATTTTGTCGCATGTAATTTTTTATGTTGATGGCATTGTAAGGGAACATGTATTCGCCGGGTGATGCCAATCGAGCTGATATTTCTTTAGACTGAGCAATCTAATTTCTTTGTTTGTTTAGTGTTTCCCGAGCAAACGAAAAGCCCATAATACCCCCATGCTCATGGGGTTTGACATGGGTGTTTGAAATGGGTTCAACCCATGAAAACACCATCACCATGGTCCTATAGATCCCATATAAAATACCATATGTTGGTGTATTTATGGGTTATTGAGACCATTTTATGGTGTCTTGACGGTTATGAATTTAGGCACGGACCATGTTTAAGGTCTTTTCAAGGGGCTATGTGGTGTTTGAACCCATAAGTATTTGCTCGGGTTAATTGACCAACTAGGGAACTAATCCACTGGGCATTTTGTATGCGTAGGGGATACGCATGGTCTTGTCTAAGTGGAATGATGACTGCACACCACGAATAACAAATGTATTATTATAATATTCATTGGTTTATTTTAGTGCATTAAATCATCAATTAATTATAATAATTGCTCTCATTTTATTGAGTTCTTTCATATACTTGTGAGTAGCACATGCACTATATTTTTTATTGTCATGTTAAACATATTTCATGAGTATCTTAGAGTTTGATTATTGAAGTGAAAGTGGACAAAACCAGGAGTCCCTTCGTTATTTCGTACCCGTGTGCATGCCATCGGCTGTATATTCGACTTACATAGTTAGTCGTTTCAGGTATTTCGGTAGTGCTTATTTTGTACCGGTTCAATTGCGCTTACAGAATGTTCAAGACATTTATTGCACATGCACTACATTTTTAATTGCCGTGTTAACCATATTTCATCATGTGCGTAATAATGTTATTGATTATAAGCTAGATTTACTGGCTTTTCAGCTTTTTTCGGACAGTTTTGTTGGAACGGTTGATTTATAATGCGGAATTAATCATTCGTTCTAGTTGGACGGGCCGCAGAGACCGATAATCCAGTAAACCTTCATACGATCGTCTTCCTAAGTCATTTTATTATTATTAGTTTATTTAAGATGCTCAGCACAGATATTGGCTATTTGCATCTATTTTCGAGAATATACAATTTGAAAATTACAATTATTATCTTATATACTAAGGTTAGAGTAATTTTTTAATTTCCTTATAAATGTTTGCTTCTTTCAAGAACTTAAGTACCCTATCGTTATGTTCTACATTATCTCCTAGGCTTTGTAAGTTTACACGGTGCTTGACACTTAAGTTATGGTATTTCCTGCATTCATTTAGTATATGGGAAACTGATATATTCACGTGACATAAATCACACTCTGGTTGATCCTCACCTTTAAACATATGCTCGTGAGTCAGTTTGGTATGACCAATTCTGAGTCTTGTTAACACAACAGATTCTTTCCGCAATTTTCTATTGGAAGTTTCCCAAGCTTTTGCGGTGTATTTAATATCCCTCAATTTATTTACCCGACACGATATGCCACTGTGATTCGCTAGAGGTTATAATAGCTTTGTTAACCCTTTCATGCCCAACTTTTTTCTAGTGCATGTAGGATTTCTAAACTATTTTTCCTTGAAAACGGTGGGGCCAATAAACACAAAAAACAATTTTTCATAAAAATAGGAGCTTCCCTCGCAGTGCTAGAAGCTGCTCAAATTTTTACCTTCCAATGCTCATTACAATTATCCTAGTTTTTTTTACCAAAGTCCACTTCCGTGGAAAACGTAGCCAAAGGCACTCTAAATTGATAAGTTTTATCAGTTTTCAATAATATTGCAACATAACGAAGATATATGAAAAATTCATTTACCGTCGTCAACTTAAACTGTCCCTGGCAGCACTGCTCCATTGGAATCCAATCAGACTAACTGCAATAACTTCACTTCTAGAGCTGATCCTTGTAACTGTTAGTACTCAAATGAAAGGCAATAGACACAATTATTAGCCTTACTTGTTTTTGTGTGCCAATCTTACCTCAATGAAAAGTTATAGCTGTTTAAAAACGTTGTTGTCCACAAACAACATGGGCATGAATGGGTTAATATAAGTTGCTACTTCAGCTAAGGTTTTTTGTAATGGTCTTAGCTAGGGTGTCAACAGTATTTTTTCCTATGATTTCCACATGACTTGGGATCCAGGCGAACTTAACTGTTTTCCCTGTGAACAGTACAATTGTTCGTTTATAATTTGTACTAGTGAGTTATCTGAATACAGATTATCGATTCCTTTCAGCAAAGCAACTGAATCAGAGAGTATAAGGAAATTAGTGGTTATGTCATTTGCCTTGATGGTCGTCATAGCTTGCTGAATGGCTACTAATTCAGCAGAATAGATGGAAGTTTGAATTGGGAGTTGGTGTTGGGTGTCGTGATTATGGCTATATGTAGCACAGCCAACTCAATCATCCATTTTCGATCCGTCTGTATATACAAATTCAGAAATACTTGTTTATATTCGATCTCAGATGCATTGTTTTTAGTTTTTTTTGCTATTGAAGTATCTATTGACATTTTATGGTCCCCCTTTGAGATAAAAGCTTTAGTTCCTGCTTATATGGGAATTTCTTATGAAACTGGACGGTTCACAATATATTTCCGTAACCATAAAACCGATCTGTACAAAATTTCATAGCAGTCTATAATAATAATATACTTTTCTTTGGAGACTAAGTTTATGAAAATCGGCCCAACCATTTGATGTGGAATTTTTTAATTTTGAAAGATGGTTCGGTTTGAATAGGAGTTTTCTCTGTGACCACACTCCACAACCCGTAACTCCGCAACAGAAGATCGGATCGAAATAAAATTTAAAAACAGTTTTTGCGGACGCCCCGCCATTCATTTGAGGTTGAATTTGGTCTAATCGGTCCAGTCATCGCTGAGAAATCGATGTAACTGTTATGTTGAATTTGGGTACTTCCGCCGGAACTTCCGGAACCGTCAATGGTGGCCAATGTGGCCAAAGAGACTTTGAATGACTGTTAGTTACCTAGAATTACAAATGCAAACAGTTGTGGACACTTTATGGAAAAAAATTCCCCTTTTTGAATTTATCGCCATATACGTTGAAATTGGGATTTGCTGCGTGTTCGAACTCATCACCCTGTAATTCCGGAACCGGATGTCGGATCGATTGGAAATTCAATAGCAGCCAGTGGCAACGCTGTTCCTTTCATTTTAGACCAAGTTTGTAAAAATCGGTGAATTATTCACTGAGAAATAGGTATGACATTAACTTAGGGACTTTACAAGTTCCCTGGGTGCATCAGGAACCGTCCATAGATGGCCAATGTGTTCAAAGCGACTTCGATGGGTTATTAATAATCTAAACATGCAAGTCCAAGTAATGTTGCACACATTTTAATATGTATTGCATCATTTGGACGTCATAGTGGTACCAGTTTATATGGGAATTTGCTGTGTGATCGTACTCTTCAACCCGTATCTCCGGAACCGGACGTCAGATCAACAAAAAATTCAATAATAACCTTTCATTTGAGACTAAGTTTGTGCAAATCAGTCCAGCCATCTCTGAGAAAAATCGGTGAGATTGTTTGACACATATATACATACATACATACATACATACATACATACATACATACACACAGACACAGCCTCCCCGAAGTAATGCCGCAAGGTAGTGCCGAGGATGAATCAGGTTCTTGACAAGAGCAGTGGTTTTTTAGCGTGGTCGGGTGATGGTAGCCCAAACCCTTTCGCTGAGACATTAGGGTTTTTGTACATTTTCCCTGTCTCGGGGTTTTCTTGAAATTTTTTTTACTGCTCTCAAAAAAAAACCCTCTTTTAATCCACCTAGTGGTGCAATTGCGCCTTTCTCATTTATCCAAACTATGATTCAGTAGATGGTTTTGTTCAATAGAATTGTGGAAATGTCTATTACATTCTTATTTCACTTAGCACGTATCCAACGACTACCACGAAAGTTGACGCAGACTCATTTTAAACAAAAAAGTATAGGGGAGACCGGGCTTAGCATGCGGTGTTTTCAGTTTCCATTTTTTACCGCTTTGATCTTGCAAAATAGATCATGCGACTGTAGCCAACATCCCTAAATTTTATCACAGTGTTGGTTGCATTGTCTTTGTTTTTATAGACAAAAATGTGTAACGCGGAAATCCCGCCTATTTACCCCGGCCCACGCTGTATGTATAAATACGCCAGAAAATGGAGATTCAATTATATCAAAGGTTCGTGCTGAATGTCTTTTCAATATAATTGTATATTAACCGACAATTGTCAATATATTTGAGTCTGAATACCCCGGAATTTTACTTTGACGCGTATTCCATATTCAAAAGCATATTTTCGAATAACTTCAGGCGATTGGACGAAGTAAATATCCCCTGCATTGACGAGATACACAACGTTTTACTTTGGAGTGAATTCCAAAAATAAAAATATTTGATGACTACATTTGCACTGTAAATAGTAGCGCCAACTTGCCCCGCGTGCGTCACCGCCAACTTACTTCAACCGCATATTTTACAAAAAAATATTTAATAATAACTTTAATTCATGGATAGATTTAATATCTATACGGATATTGAAAGCTCTTTTTACGCACTATCGAAAAATAAAATTAATTGGGAAATAGATTTAAAATCACCCTAAATAACACAAAGTGTTTAAAATTTAAAACATTTACTTGGTATGCTCGAAAACACAATATCGCCCACAACTTTTACAAAACAAAATGTTTAAAAAATACATTGGATTATGGGTTTCACATAACTTGAGGTGCACAATGAGAGGCAGCGCTATATGTCTAATAGAAACGAAGCCAAAGGGATTCCGCCAATTTACCCCAACCACCAACTAGCCTCGGGCTAATATTTAATTAACTTAATCAACATTAGTTCAATGTTATCTTCATGTGATTATATTTGGAAATGCTGGTGGAATGGGTTTGGAAGTGGAGCGGGTGGGGGTTTAGTAGGAGGATGCGTCAAAAATCCTTCGTCTTATTTCGGTATACGGGGTGGATGAAGGAAATGCGGATGTGAGGGTGGTCCAAAGGGAGAGGAGTGATGAAGGAGCGAGGTGTGAGGGCAAGGGTGGGGGGGGTGGGTGCTGAGTGGCGACACAATACTCAACCGTAAATGTTGCCTTTAGTTTGAGAATTGGTTTGAAAACATCGGTTCAGTGATCACCGAAGAACCGATGTGACTTAAATTGTGGAATATGCCCGGAATCCGGGACTTCCAAAATCGTCAATAGTAGACAATATATCCAAATAATGTTTGATTGGCAATCAGTGAAGTAGACGTGCGAAGCGAAGTAATTTGGTGGCCATTTCTGCGGTGTTACGATTGTACCGATTTACATGGGAAATTCCAGTGTAACCTTTCTAACCAACCTGTAACTCCGGAACCAAAAGTCAGAACCGAATAAAATTCAGCAGCACTCAATGGCATTACTGTATCTTTCATTTGAAATCAAGTTTACAAAAATCGGTAGAGAACGGACATAGAAATATTGGAAACTAGGACGAATAGTATTATACACAATTTCCGATACAAATCGATGTACCTAATCATCAATTGCAACGATAAACTCTTCTAATAGAATTTTAGTTAGCTTTAATGTATCTTTATATTTGTTCCTCTGGACAAGTGAATAACTAGAACAGGTACACTATGTTGACTGAATACCTAATATATTGAATTTGAAATGTTATATTAGAATCGAACAAAATTAATATACAAAAAATACTGGTGCCAAATTTAATAATATTGGTAGTAAAGTCACATTGTTCGCTCAAAGATTGTTTTTTGGTTTCAAATATTCCAGAGATACAACAAAGAATATATCAAAAATGGATTATTTTTACGCCTAATATGCAGTATTAAAGTATATTTGTCAAAAATCATTCAAGTGTCGCTTACCTTAAGCTTAGTAACTCCACACCTCTCATCGTCATCTTCAGCTGTTGCTTCAGGAGTCCCTGACCAAAATGCACTTTTTCCAATAAATCACTTTTATTATTTCAACAACTCTTTTTCCACGACATCCAAATTTCACTTTCTTCTTCAATAAAAAATTCTGAAAATTTACAAAACAATGAAAAAATAACAGATAATGAAAATAGTTTTCACATTTCCGAATTGTTATCTGAAATCATTGGAATGGTCACTGTGTTCGCCTATCCGGTTGAGCGTTTCACAAAACATTCACGACAGCTCCATGTGGTCAAATGCAGTCAGGAGATTTCAAGTAAAAGCCACGAAACAACTCCCAACCGCACAGATCATAAATCACTGCCAAGCCAACACCTTCGCTGCTGTGTCGTGTTGGTTTCGGTCACTTTGTGTCTCACAAAGGTTTTAGATGTTTGCATAAACGGCAAGCCAAATCCCTGAGCCGCTTCCTCCTGAATAAAGCCGCACTGCACAATCCACTCGAGAGCAGAAATCGCGACAAACTGGACGGGAAATTGCGTCCAGCTGGTGGTTTTCCTCTCTGTTTTCAAGACACAAACACACACTCACACACTTACTGCAGCGCAAGATTAACCTCCACCAGGAGGATGGCTGCGGGTCGTCTGTTCGTAGCCTTGGATCCCCTTCTCGAGGAAAAGGGAGCCACACTCTACCACCAACCAACACTCACTGCAACTCGTTTTTGGCGAAGGAGGGAGTTTTTGACACACTCTCGGAACAGCACGGCAAAATGGTCAATTTCGCGTGCTCTCGCTGCGACGACTTCACTGCGACTGGTCTGCGGGCGAGTGATTCTTGGGAGCTTTAACGAAACCAAAAGTTCACCACTGAAAGTAAAACTAATATATCGCCTGGCGTACTTCTTCGCGGTAAAACACACACACCGCCGCCGCCGACGTCGCCACCGGAGAGATTCACCAGTAGGAACTGGTTTCACTCATCCAGAGAATAGCGAGTAAACTTTTCTGCAAAACTTGCGAGAGACTTTGTTATTACAAAACGACGAACCTTATGCCGGTTCGCTTTCTGCGCGTGAATCTCCTAACCGTTCGGCGGGTGCGAAATGAATGATAGGTTTGTGAGTACCGCATGGGGGTTTTAAGATCAAGTCGTGATTCAGCGCTGAATTTTCCGAGAGCAGAGTGTGTAGCATCTTTCGCGAGAGGAGTCCGACCGTGAGTGGTTCACATAGGTTGCGGGAGGCTGTCGTAACAGGAGAAAGTTTCTTGTCACGATCGTGGGGCTCTGGGACTTGGGGTTGCTTGGATGCTGCAGAAGCCGCACAGATTTGCGAACAGACCGGCTGCAGATAAAGTTGGAGAAATCGGAAAACATTGCTTGTTTTTTTTATTATTTTTCGTTGTAATTTCTGCATGGGATTTTAACTATCGATAATAGATCATAATCTTATTTGACAGTTGCTTTCAGTCCATAAATTGTTGATCAATTGGATTGTGAGGCCAATCCAGACCAGTACCAAACGGAAACGCATACATGAAATAGTTCTTTAATATCAAAATAACCGTAGCAGTAGCACTGCAATTATTCTGACCGTTTATAATATTATAATTTAGGCTGTGAATTCTGTCGGTCACAACGAATGCCTCCGAACTAGGCTTCTAGAATCAAGGCTTTTTTTAAACAGGAACTAGGCTCTTGAATATCACTGTTTTAAAATAAGGACGGATTTTCAACTTTTGAAGCTGAGTTTCATGATTGAGAATCAATAGCTTGAGAATTCATATGGGGGAACTGAGGGTAAGCCTGACACCCTGGGTAAACCCGACACCCCACGACGTTTCCCAGATATCAAATTTTAAATCATACTATAATGACAGGATATTACTAGTACGATTATTTTGGGCATTTCGATACACATCGATGCCATATGGGTTCATTAAACGTCAACAAAATAAACAAAACAAGCGAAAGCAAAGTTGATGCGGTTTTGGATTTTATTTTTATTTTAAACATTTTAAGGTTTTAATAACACAAAAGCTTTGAAAATGACCAGTTTTTTGTCACACATTCTATTCTAGTCTCCATATCGTTATTTGTGTGTATTGAAGATAAGTTTGAGTATTTCAATACTGTTAATTGATCATTTAACAAAAATGTGCGCTGTTGGGGTAAGACCGACAATTTGTGGGTGGGGTAAGACCGACACGATGTTTAGATGATTGGGTTCGTTTTTGATTCGATACAAACGACTCGGTATATTTGTTGTGTTCAATTATATTATAATTACGTCATGTTAACAATTGAAATACACGGAAACTATGTTTTTTTTTGCATTTATTTTTCAGTATTATCTCAAGCCGACCAAAAAAATTAAGAATTAAATTGAACGTGATTCATAGTTATATCACAAAAAGAAATGAAAAGTATAATCTAATATGAGATTTCCAAATAATATTGATGAAACATTTTCATTGACCGTCGGATTATTGATCAACAGTGTTCCGAAAAATCAGAGCACGAACCGGATAGCTTACTACGAAGCGTGCGTCACTTCTAAGTGAATAAGTCCTAGTAACAGCGTATATAATCTGCTTGCAGAGCAGCTCTTTCTCGTTAGAATGGCTATACAAGTGGCAATAAAGCTTGATAGAACTACTTGAGAAAACCCGTACCATAATATAAACCATGCGTTAAACATTATTTATTCATAACACCACGCATTCGAACGCTCTTCCTCTTGCTATGCGATGAAACTACAGAAAGCATGCGTTTGCATCACACATACACATATACACATAATTGCACTTTATCACACATACACAATACATCTTTAATGGAAAAAATTGGACAAAAAGAAAGTTCAAAAGGGGGTCGCTCTTGCCCCTTTGGAGTGTCGGTCTTACCGGCAGCGTTTTGAAAATGTCATTTTTCTCTTTTTTTTTGGCAACCAATAATTTTTAATGAATTCAATTTTTTGAAACGCTGAAAAAATTATATTTTGTTTTGAACCACTTAAACAAGGATTATGCACAGAATATACAATTTTAGGAGTTTTGTGGAATTTTAGAAAAATTATTATGCTTAAGGTGTCGGACTTGCCCCGCGTTCCCCTATGGCATCGATATGTCTCGAAATTCTAAAATAATCGTACTAACAATATAGGGTAAAGTGCCTATTTTCACCATACTAAGGAGGGCGCATCAATAATTCATTAATTACTCGGCCCACAATCAATGAAACGCGCACAAATTGGCATCAACAGCTTTGCTTCGTTGTTAAGAACCAATATAATAACACAAATCATTCGTTATCGAGCACTCAGTCGAGATAGAAGTCTTTTGTCATCGGTCCGTACACTCTATAGCGACAAATAGTGTTAATCCGCGTTCAAGGTTATTCGCACACTCTACGTCTAATTGAGGTTTCAGTATTTTTCCCTTCTTTTGTGTTTCTGTTTCTGAGTACCGTTAGCCGGTCAGTGACAAGTGAAGCAGTGTTCTTCTAGTAAGCCGTCTGGATACCGTTACCTACACAAGCTAAGTATTAGTTTTCGTTTCCCCTTCTTGGTTGTCTTAATAACGTGCACTGGGCAATAGGCCCGTGCAAAAATGACTTCCCCTGACGGCGGTTCGTCTCAAGGTGAGATGGACGTCGAAACAAAATCAGCTCCCCGGCTCAAAGTATATCCGAGCTCGGCCACCGGGCCATTTGTGATCTTCTTTCGGACCAAAGAAAAAAAGTGTTTGAATCTGTTGCAGATTTCTCGAGTTCTGACGGATCGGTATTCGGCCGTGACAGAAATATCGAAAATTCGCCCTGATAAGCTTCGGGTGGTGGTTAACAGTTCAACTCAGGCAAATGATATTGCTGGCTACGAGCCCTTTACGAAGGAGTACAGGGTGTATATTCCAGCTAGCAGGGTTGAAGTCAGTGGGGTCGTTTCCGATTCGAGTCTGAATTGCGAGGACCTGCTAAAATATGGGACTAGCTGTTTCAAAGACCCCATGCTTAAGCCAGTGAAGATACTGGAATGCAAACGTTTGCATTCAGCATCAGTCGCAGCTGACGGCAAGAAAATATACGTCAACTCAGACTCTTATCGGGTGACCTTCGCCGGCTCTGGCCTTCCCAATTACCTCCTCTTTGATAAGGTTCGTCTACCTGTTCGCCTCTTTGTGCCGCGGGTCATGAACTGTACTAATTGCAAACAATTGGGACACACAGCCTCCCATTGTAGCAATAAAGGCCGTTGTGGGAAATGCGGTGGGAATCATGCGAATGATTCCTGTGGTAGAGATGTCGAAAAGTGTCTCTACTGTGGGGGAAACCCACATGATCTCCCTTCATGTCCCGCGTACAAACAGCGCGAGGAGAATCGTAAGCGCTCCATTCAGGGACGCTCTAAGCGATCTTTTGCAGAAATGCTTAAGATAGCTACGCCACCTGTCTCTACGAACATCTATACCAACTTGTCTACTGACGAAGGTGACTGTGATGAACCCCAGGAGGGAACATCTTCTGCTGTACCTAGAAGCAATAGAAAAAGGAGGAACATTTCTTCGCCCAAGCTTCGTCGTAAAGGCTAGAAGGTGTCTCTTCATGCCCCCCCTAAAATAACTACTCATGGAAGTACTGGTGCAAAACCGAAGCAAGTCGCTCCCGGTCTCAGTAACCTGAGCTCAGAAAAGGAGTTCCCAGCACTTCCAGGAACATCAAAAACCCCAAGTGTTCCCATATCTCAGCCAGAGAAAGAAAACACTGCTGGCTTAACACCGGATTCTTACAGCTTTAAATATTTCTGACCCCCTTGAAAGCATCTTGATAAGCTTTCTCCCCGCAGTAAAAACATTCTTGATGCACACACCAAAAAATAATGAAATTTAAACGACATGTAAATCAATACGAATGTAAACATACAACGATTGAATCGAAAATTTGATTGAAAATTACGTTAAAATCAATTGGAGCATCAAACAGCATACAATTTTACACTTTCATTCGAGTAATATTACATGTCATTCATTTTACAGCAGCATTCGAGTAAAAATACATAAGAAGCGCATTGGTTTTCCGTTTAAAGAAACTGTAATTTTCAATCCACGTGTAAAATTATAATAAAATTCGTTGAAGAAAGCACGACAAGTCGTGTGTGTTTGTGGTGGAACTTAATTTTACATTAATATTCATGCTCCAAATATGTGCATGAAAATAAACTTAAAATTACAAAATATTTTTTTCTGTACAGTTCACTGCGAAATGGCCCCTCCTTTCAGCGATTGTATCCTTCGATGGCTAATTCATCGAACGAGGTCACGGATTTAATCACTGTTCTACAGTGGAATTGCAGAATCATTATCCCGAAAATCGATTCGCTTAAAATCTTACTAAATAATTTGAAATGCGATGCATTTGCCCTATGCGAGACATGGCTCACTTCAGAAATAACCCTACACTTCCACGATTTTAATATTATTCGCTTGGATCGAGGAGGAGTACTTTTGGTGATCAAAAAGTGCCATTCTTTCAATCGGATCGACCACCCCTCGACACCAGGCATTGAGGTTGTCGCTTGCCAAACCAGAATAAAAGGCAAAGACCTTTGCATTGTATTCACCTACATCCCCCCTAGAGCCTCAGTTAGCCACCGACGGCTTTGCGATATTGCGGAACTCCTCCCCGCACCGAGGCTAGTTTTAGGTGACTTCAACTCCCGCGGTACGGCATGGGGTTGTCTTCATGACGATAATCGATCTACCCTACTCCATGAGCTTTGCGACAACTTCAATATGACTATTTTGAATACGGGTGAAATGACACGGATTCCTGCCCCTCCAGCGCGTCCGAGCGCCTTAGACCTGTCCCTCTGCTCGACATCGCTGCGGTTAGATTGCATGTGGAAGGTAGTCTCTGATCCCCACGGCAGCGACCATCTGCCAATCGTAATAAATATTGCTAACGGTTCAGGGCCACCGAATACAATCAATGTTTCGTATGACCTCACACGAAATATTGATTGGAAGAGCTACGCGTCCGCGATATCCGAAAAAGTAGAATCGACACAAGAGCTTCCTCCGGAGGAAGAGTACGGGTTCCTGGCTGGCTTGATTCTCGATACCGCGATTCGAGCTCAGACTAAACGCGTACCAGACGCGAACTCACGCTGGCGTCCTCCCAATCCATGGTGGGATAAAGAGTGCTCAGACGTGTACGCGGAGTGCCGCTGCGTATAAGACCTTCCGGGACGACGGGCTGCCAGCTAGCTACCGACAGTACGCGATGGCGGAAACGCGCATGAAGAGTTTAATGAAAGCCAAAAAACGTAGCTACTGGCGCCGGTTCGTCGACGGACTAACGAGAGAAACATCGATGAGCACTCTTTGGAATAGGCCGGCGTTTACGAAACCGAAACAGTACTAACGAGAGCGTGGAATATTCAAACCGTTGGATATTCGATTTTGCCAAGAAGGTTTGTCCGGATTCCGCCCCGACACAGAAGATCTACCGCGCCGCGTCCCCTCACGATAGCGAACGAAACACCGTTTTCGATGGTGGAGTTCTCACTTACTCTCTTGTCATGTAACAATAAAGCTCCAGGGCCAGACAGAATCAAATTTAACTTGTTAAAGAATCTGCCAGACTCTGCCAAGAGACGCTTGTTGAATTTATATAATAAGTTTCTTGAGGATAATATTGTCCCTCATGACTGGAGGCAAGTGAAGGTCATCGCCATTCAAAAAACCAGGAAAACCAGCCTCCGACCACAATTCGTATCGACCGATTGCAATGCTGTCCTGTATCCGAAAGTTGTTCGAGAAAATGATCTTGTTTCGCCTCGACAATTGGGTTGAAGCAAATGGCTTACTGTCAGATACACAATATGGTTTCCGCAAAGGCAAAGGCACGAACGACTGTCTTGCGTTGCTCTCAACAGAAATTCAAATGGCTTATGCTAGCAAAGAGCAGATGGCATCAGTTTTCCTAGATATAAAGGGGGCTTTTGATTCAGTTTCTATCACAATTCTTTCTGAGAAGCTGCACCAGCATGGTCTTTCACCAACTCTAAACATTTTTTTGCTAAACTTGCTGTCCGAAAAACATGCATTTTTCGCATGGTGATTTATCGACATCAAGAATTAGTTACATGGGTCTTCCCCAGGACTCATGTCCAAACCCCCTTCTCTACAACTTTTACGTGAATGACATTGACGAATGTCTTGTCAATTCCTGCACGCTAAGGCAGCTTGCAGTTGACGGTGTGGTCTCTATTACAGGTCCTAAAGCCGTCGATCTGCAAGGACCATTGTAAGATACCTTGGACAATTTGTCTGCTTGGGCCCTCCAGCTAGGTATCGAGTTCTCCACGGAGAAAACTGAGCTAGTCGTTTTTTCAAGGAAGCGTGAACTAGCGCAACTACAGCTTCAATTAATGGGTCAAACTATTGCTCAGGTTTCAACTTTCAAATATCTCGGGGTCTGGTTCGACTCTAAAGGAACCTGGGGATGTCACATTAGGTACCCGAAACAGAAGTGCCAACAAAGGATCAACTTTCTCCGTACAATAACCGGAACATGGTGGGTTGCCCACCCAGGAGACCTGATCAGGCTGTACCAAACAACGATTATGTCGGTGATAGAGTACGGGAGTTTCTGTTTCCGCTCCACTGCGAACATACATTTCATCAAATTAGAGCGAATCCAATATTGTTGTTTGCGTATTGCTTTGGGTTGCATGCACTCGACACATACGATGAGTTTAGAAGTGCTGGCGGGAGTTCTTCGCCCGCCAGCACTTCTAATCTCATCGAATCGATTTTCATCGCCAGCAAATCGATTTTCTGACCTCTCATATCGATTGCTCATCCGATGCGATATCTTGAATCCGTTAGTAATTGCAAATTGCGAAAGGCTTGTCGAGTTCAATTCTCAAACCCGATTTATGTCCTTGCATTTTGATTACATGGCACAAAATATCAATCCTTTTTCATATTATCTCAACCGTGTCAATCTCCTTTGTACTTCTGATTCAACTGTATTCTTCGACAATCAATATCCAGATTTAACTGCCCCCGTCATTTCTCATTTGTATCATTCCCAGAAGTGCCCTCTTCCGCCTACCGTACCCCAACGATGGTTTTATGCGACTCCAAGACGAGACAAAACATCTGTCGAATGACCTAACAACACGAGACCTACAGTACAACATCACACGCGCAACGCGGTGTGTTGCGGATCCGCATCTGAGCCGTACTACGAAATCGTCTGGAGGAACCCCTGCCGGCTCGAGGAAGACCGCCCGGCGTCCCAATACTTGATGCATCCATCCGAATCTGTAACCCTTGTCGTAGATTCCCTATGCCGGAAGCTGAAAGTTTATAACTCCCCCCTCCCTCTGCCAGGCTGGGCCGGCGGAAAACGTGGGTAGTATGGGTAGTACTACCCACTCGAAAATAACCGAGTGGGTAATTACCCACTCGAAATTTTGAACCATTTCAAAAAATTTAGATGTGCAACGCATGTATCTCGCACTACACACATTTGAAAACATCAATGTACCACAATTCCATTTGCATAGACGAACGTGACTTAATGTGAATGTAATGTAAGCGTGTGCATTGCGAAAACGGAAAAAAATCATTACTAATGGACCCCTCACCCTATGCTTTCTACCCACTCGGGCGTAAAGTGTTTCGCCGCCCCTGCTGCCAGCCTTGTCCAACCTCTCTCCCATGTCTCTGATACACAGATGTAGGACTTCACCCTCCCCTCCCCCTTCCTACCATTGAATATCTTCCCAAAACTTATGTGTCCTCCTATCTTCTAGTTTTAGTTGATCAATATTTATTCTCGTTAAAAAATGCCCAACAGTACCAATACTTAAAAATAGCCCTAATTAATTAATAATAATATTGAAATGTGTAACCCCCTAGTTTTAAGAAATCCAAAATGTAAAACAATGAAAAAATGGCACCTTTAAGCTAGCGCAAGCGTGCCTTATCAAATAAACGAATTGAATAAAAAATAATGTAAAAACGTGATTGTTCCAGAATTCATGACACTTTATTCACGATTTTGGGAACAATTTTTTTCTCCGGGTGGTCATGCTGAATTTTCAATATAACGATGGTCGTGTCTTGTACACAACCCTCTAAATTTTTATGTTCGAGAGTGCCTCTAGAGTAGTAGTATGTGTTGTCATGAAACCAGTCATCGCCTTCAAGACTATCCTGTGAAGATAGATTGACTTTGAATGTCGTGACATCTCCGTTCTGCCACCACACAAGACACCCAGAGATCACCATTCGTCTAACAATTGTTGTGTAGATCCACTGAATGTACTTGGGTTTGAATCCTTGTGATTTACCGAAAATTCGTCTACATTAGCCTAAGGCCGTGCAACATCTCTTAATTCTAAAATTGTGAGCTGACCAATTTAGTCTTGAGCGAAGAATTACAACAACGTACTTAACTTGATCTGAGACAATAATTTCAGAGTCAAAGAACTGCATCGTACGAACTGCATCGTAGGCAACGCGGTGATCTTTGGGAATGAATTGTACAATTATTTCATGCCGAGCTAATGGAATGTATCCTGTTGCAAGACTACAAGTAAGAACTTTTTCAACATGTACTTGAAGTGTTCATATCCGATTTGAAGTAGAACTGAATTGATTCCACCTTTCCATTCAACATTCAATAGCCCATTTGATTGATTCGGTTGTCACAATTCTATGAGTAAAAGCCCAAGAATCGGAATTGCCTGAAAAGAACTCAGGGGCAGTCGTTGCTGTCGACAACGCCTGCGTGTAGTTTCTAAAGTGGGAATCAAAAACCCTACTTTTACGTCGTCAAACGAGTATTCATACATGAGCTAGGAAAAATTTGATCATGAAAGGGTTCAATGCAGAGTGCGTTTCGTCAATATTCGCTTAATTTGCTTCTCATATGAATGCAGCAACCTCTTTTGCAAATACTCATATCGATAGATTGCCGTATTTATAGTTCTGATCGCGTAAAGAAAATAGACTTCAAACCGTAAGAACATATTGCTTGCCATATTAGCACTCTTTGCCGAAAATTCTTCGCTTGAATCGACCTGTTTGCAGCGCTTACATTCTTCACTACGGCGCCAGTGCTAGTATTGTGAACCAGGAAGTGGTTTTGAGTCGTCTTTCACATAGGTCGCGTTGTCCATCGCACTGCATGCATTCAGTCGCTGCAGAACTCACGACTACAATTACGTTGGATCATTCTGACGCTTGTTCCTGCTTTATTGGCCAAATCACGTATCGACTTTGCTTTTTTCACTCCTAAGAATAGTTACCAATTTCTGGTGAAGTTTCAAGTTACAAAATCCGGGATTTATTGGCTCCCCAAATTTGTTTATGATTGATTTTACACCTGCGTGATTAATTCCGAAGCGCTTCGCAAATGTTATGACATTTTTCTCCATATTATGGTAATCAATAATTTTTAATGAAACCAATATTTTGAAACGCCGAAAAAATTATATCTTGTTAAGAACTATCTAATTAAGGATTATGTATAGAATATACAATTTTAGGAACTTTGTGGAATTATTGGGACATGGTTTGCGCTTAACGTGTCGGACTTGCCCCCGATCCCCTACGGACTAATCTAAATTTTCTCCAGAGCCTGATGATATATTATTTAAAACGAATTGTTCTTTCAAACGAATATCTTAAATACTTTATTCATTCCTCACCTTATTATTTTTCTGATCAAGTTAAGTATTCATCACCATACTTTGTATGAGGTATATAATGCATAATTTGATTCCGGAGTTTTCTTATAATTTCCTGAAGGCTATTTGACAATAATGACAATAATCAGGAATAGTTGTGGAAACCGATAAGGCACGTCTGTTTATTGCAGGAACTTATCCTCGCTTGTAAAACCCGCTAATTGCTTGCGCATGCCTTCTAAATAATTAAGTCTTACGGAACCTATCAAAATCACGTCCGTGTGCATTGCTCCAATAAAATCTACCTAAACGACGCTTTGTTCTAACACGTCTTGCAAAATTAAGCTTCTCTAAAGTTTTTTTTGTAGGTTAGTAATTGACCAATCTCCGTCGAATACATTGTACAATGGTGGCGAATCACCTAAAATTTTGAATGCTTTTCTTGGATAAATTTCGTCTCTGAGGAAGGCTTTGATCGAATATTAAGCATCCAAACTGACAGTTTAATCGCTAATGTTTCCACGAAAAACAAACCGCACGTGATTTGTACAATTTCATAACATTTACTATTGCCTGCGCAATAACGAAACTCGTGCAGCGAAATTTGATTACAAACTTCGCGACAAGTAAAATTTGATTAGCGACTGTCTGTTAATTAACATAGTGCATTAAAGGCGTAACTTGTCGCGGTATCCTTATAGGGCAATTTGAACGTCACGAGATTAACCCGGTTTTCTGGTATTTGGTCACGCAACGTGTGATAACACAACCTTGGGATGGATGTTATCGACATTTATCTTTTGGGCGAGAAGTTAAAAAGTTACTAATATTTGTCAAATGGCAACGTATCCATGTAGAGTTGATTCAGGTAGAGTACGGTGCTTCGAAAATCATCCGTCCGATTTATTTGAATTCAAGCCATGGAAGTGATGTCACGTTCACTAGTTGATAAAATTGTAGTCGAATTGCACCCGCATTCAAAAGAATTTGTTTTCAGATTATCGTTTGTTGGTGAAAGGGATTTTTTAACGCGATAAGAGTTTTACACATCGGTCAAAGATTTCGGAAAAATTAAATTGAAGAAAAATTCCATTGAGATTGCATTATTTCACGGTGCACTATCCTATCATTATTTAAATGCTGTACCCTATGGATTTTCGTCTAAGGATCATCATTATTGCAGAGTACCTGCATCTCCTCAGTTCCAACTAAGAAATTGTTAACTTTATTATTAAACCAAATTTCAATAATTGTTATAAATAATCAGAACTTAGAGCAAGTTTGTAGAATTTGTTGTTCAATTTACGATTTTCTGTTTCTATTTAACTACCACTTAAAGGCATTTAAAGGAACACAGCACTGGTACAATCAGTGGCGGATCCAGGAGAAGGGTTCTGGTGGTCCGAACCCACCCGCCCCGCTCCGACAATTTTCAACTGGTTGAGAAATTTTAATTTAGTTTCAAATATATAAAACGGAAAATAATTTCAAATTAAATTTGACCACCAAAACTGATTTTTATTAAATGAGATTTTTACGTATAACGAATTGTGCAATGTTCATTCCAAAATCGAAATTTCAGAACCCTCCTGAAACTTTTTTTCTGGATCCGCCCCTGGGAACAAAACCATTCTCTTACTTTGCCAACTTTTTCAATAGTAGTCATGAAACACTATGCAGCCTAACCTCGCGGAAGTTGCCTACATCCAGTTACACCACGTTAAAAATTGTGTTTTTAATACGCTTGCAAGTTTATTTTGTCCAAGCAGAAAACTTCATTGCGAAGAACAACATGCACCACCACATCAATTACAATAAAATTTGAACCAAGATATCCGTGTATATGGCAAAAGACATGATGGACGTTTGTATACACCATGCAAGCACCATGCACTAAAACGGATTACATCAAACGAATGATGTCACATTACGGAGAAGTGGAATGACACTTGGTTAAATTTTTACATCGGTTTTCCAAACGGTGTTCGCCTTGTAAGAATGGAAGTGACTAAACCGATTTCTTCTTATTTGACTATCTACGAAAATCACCGAGGAGTGGCGTAATTTAAATTCAAGCAACGCTGATCACATATCTCGGCTAGACCTCTACATGTCAGCTCTGTAACCTGACGGCCTACTACAGAAAAACATGCGCCGAAGCAACTAGTCGAAACTCTACTTTAATAAGCAGCCACCGACACTTACAGATACACCACAATCAATCAATAACGCCCAATGATCAGCGACAACGACAAGCGCCTTCAAATCAACAACCTACATCAGCAACAAAGAAGCAAATGCTGATGAAGACAGATGTACAGCATCGACCTGTAAGATCATGAAACGGCTAAGAATATCTGACCGTGAACAGCAAGAAAGCAGCACCGATGACGACATGGACGTGAACGATAACGTGAGGAAAAGCTGTAATAGTTACGGCGTCGTTTATATTTTCGCATGTTGTTCCGCGAAAACGCATTGTCTTTCGTCCTCAGTACAGTATATTAAATCAATGTAAAAACTTGTCAAGTGAGTTTTTTCTCACATAAAAATCAATGCTGAACACTATAGGTCACTACTATCATGTAAATTTAAATTATTTTGACAGGAACATTATGCGTAATTTCGTGCGAAAAACGTCGTGTAAAGAGTACATAATGAATGCAATTGCATCTGTACAAGATGGCACCAGTATCAGCCTCTAAACAATTCAAGGTTCCGTTCGAAACATTACGTGCTCGTGTGAAAGGAAAAGGCTCGCTATCAATCAAAGCGCGTCAAATATTTTGCGTCAGTTAATAATATAATAATTTAAGGTATTGTGTATATCATCGAAAAAACATGATCGAAAAAGACAAGGAAAAAAATCCAAAAAAAGTTCCGAAGCGCAAACATGATCATTGCACATCTAAGCAACCACGTAAGCCAGAGTGCACAACTTCATTTCTACACTCTGGTGACGACGAGGACACCGAAGAAGTAATTTGCAACTACAAAACTTGAAGCGTATTTCATGATTTTTCACAGCATTTGCCACTTTCTCATTTTCTTACCTGATTGGCGTCACTGGATTGCAATTATCATTTTTATTATTTTTTTAAAATAATCATCAGTATTCACACTCTTCAAATAAAAGTTGAACCGCTGATTTTCTAGATGTGTACATTGTTTTATTCAACCTCGAACATAGTGACCTATTACAAACCTAAATTTTAAATCATCGAAAAAAGTACCTTCGCCTTATTGGATTTTACTTGAGAAATATTTAGTCATGCATAAAATCAATACAGTGAAGACCCGATTTTATCTGCCCCCGATTTTGTCTACCCCTGATTTTATCAGCTTTTTGACCCGATTTCGTCAGTCTCGTATGAAAATGGATAGTTGGTAGTCTAATGGGCTCTAGTAGACGAACAAGATCTTAGAGATCCGAAATATGCAAAAATAAATTTTTCATTTTTATTTAAATTGCACTGTCAGACCCCTTTAAATGTATATTGAAACAAAATAATCGGAAAGGATTATGAGGCTATATCCAGGGACTAAAGAAGAATTTTTTTAAAAATTTCGGTATTTTAAAAAGAAATAAAAATGTATTTCCCTATTTTGTCAATGTCCCCGTGTTATCAGCCTAAAATTTATCAAGGGACTGATAAAAACGGGTCTTTACTGTATTGCCAAAACTTTGCCAGATATAAATAACCCTTCCAACGAGTTCTTTTTTGTCAAAATCTGAGCAAAAATACGGCCGCGCGAGCTCGCCAAAAAATCTGGTCTGCCTGGTCCCACTCTACTCTGTGTGTTGATGAAATGAAAAAATCAATAAAATTGGGACTATCGATTAAATTACCTTTAAAGGCAACTAGCAGTTAGGAAATTGGATTCTGAGATGATAATGACTTTCATTGGTTTAGTTTTCGATAAACATACACTGAACAAAAAATTGACTGAAATAAAAATCAGTTTGCATAAGGAAAAGTTTTTTTCGAATAAGTTTTTTCCTTGAAAGTACCCAACTTGAAATTTTGATGGTAAGTAGGGAACACAATTACCTATCTTGAAACCAAATTTCATCCAAATCAAAGATGTTTTTTTGTAAATTCTCTTTAAATTTTTAAAATCGATTTTATTCAGTGTAGGAGTCGATGAAGATTTTTTTTCAACAGTTTTATTCAAAAAATTGGACTAATTTTGTGAAAATCACTCCGACAACCTTTTTTGTAGATTTTGTCATTTTTAGACTATAGCCATTTGACTCTTCCGAAAAGACAGTTTAGACCGTTTTTTAAAAAACAAAGTATGCAAAGTGGTTTTTTGTGACAAATTTCTCATGTACAGAAAGTTTCATTAAAATCTGAGAAGGTGCTGCCAACACTTGTTCGAGTTGACGTGAAGCGCGTCTTTCGCCAAATGGCCCTTTCGGTCAAATGGCCCTTTCAGTCAAATGGTCCTTTCGTTCAAATGACCCTTTCGGTCGAATGGCCCTTTCGGTCAAATGGCTCTTTCGGTCAAATGGCCATTTAAGTCAAATGGCCCTTTCGGTCAAATGGCACTTTCGACCAAATGGTCCTTTCGGTCGAATTGCCCTTTCAGTCAAATGGCCCGTTCGACTAAATATCCCGTTCGACCAAATGGCCCTTTCGGTCCTATGGCCGGACGGCCAAATATCCCGTTCGGCCAAATGGCCCTTTCGGTCAAATGTCTCTTTAATATACAAAATGGTATGTTTTCTGAACGGAAAAAAATCACGAACAGTCTGTGTCTCATGATAATTTCATTGCTGGTTAGTTCGTTAAGGAGGTCCTCTTATATAATTGTGCAAAAAGTACCTAATACTTGATTTTTTTGAAGAAGTAAAAAAAATTTTACCATGATATTGACGTATGAAGTTTTTAGTTAGTTTATTTTTAAAAAATACTACGGGTGACATAATTGACCGATTTTAAGAGGTCCTCTTATATAATTGTGCAATAAATACCTAATGTTTAGTAATTTTATTTTTGAAGCAGTAAAATGACATGTGCGCTATTCTACAAAATGCTCATTAAAATCCATAAAATAAAAAAATTCGAGTGTAAGGTGTCAAAAATGGCGGCTCCAGCAAAAAGTGTTTTGAAAACCGACCCCATTTGCGGGCACTATACAGGTCGCAATTCGTCGTCTACAAACCGCAAACCAAAACGATCTTGAAGATTACATTTCCCAACCTAAAAAAACATGAAAATGGTATGGACACAAAATGGCGGCAACTTGAAAATAAAACATCGTTTTTTCGCATGATTTTTCCACTTTGGCCGGCTGTAAAAAATCGTTAATGTTCAAAATATTGCGATTTTGTAGGTTGGAGCGCCCGAGAATGTTGTTTTCTTCTAGGCGGGCAAAACTCGAAGTTGATTGGTTGAACGAAAATGCCCGTAGATTTGAACAATCTTGTTCCAAGAAAGCCGCTATTTCTGAAACCTTACAATCGAAAATTTTGATTTTATAGATAAACGCTTAATAAACATTTTACAGAATAGTTCACATGTCTAAGTCATTTTGCAGCTTCAAAAAAACTTATTAAACATTAGGTACTTTTTGCCACAACTATATAAAAGGACCCCCTTAAAATAGGTCAATTAGGTCGCCAGTAGTAATTTTTCAAAAAATAAACTGGTTAAAAACTTCAAACGTCAATATTATGGTTAAAAAAAAATTTTCGCTAAACCCATGTGGATTTGGTTTTGCATTGCATTGAAATACTACCAAAAATTAGATCCTCCATCGAAATTACCTATTTTGGGTGGCCTACTTGAGAAATTTTGACTCAATTATGAATCATACCTAATTTGTCTTTTAATTGTTTTTGTCGACTTGGGATAATACTGACAAGAATAAATACAAACAAAAAAAATCGGAAAGAAAATATTGTTTTACAAAAATGCTCAAGTTTCGGGATTTCTTTCGAATTTTTTTCATCCAGGTAATTTTTTTCAACCTTTCATTGCGTGCTCGCACTCAATTTCAAAAATTTCAATTATTTAGAAAAAGGATATGAATTTTCTAATAAAATGTGTCCAAAAATACATTTATTTCCCAAATAAAACTTTAATCGCTTTAGGGCACGTGTTTCTTTCAAATTTCACCCAATAGTTTTTTTGTTGTTGCCTTGACTAATTTTTTGATCGGTGATGAACACAATTCCAACATCGCAAAAATAATTGCCACCCTATGTACATATAAATGTGCTCATGCATATTAATTGTTTTTGGACGCATACGTACAATGATTAACTTCGTCCATGTTCACCCTTATTCAACACGCAGAAAAATTTGGCATATTTAAACCAAAAATATGTGTTATTGAATACAATAATTTATTGTTTATTACTTCAACTAACAAATTTACTATTCTGAATTTTTTTTTAGAGCAACGATAAACTTTTACTTTCCATGAAAATGTTTTTAATTTTCATATTTTAATTTTAATTTTAATAAAATAATTATTGAAAAAGGGAACGATAAATCTTTTTATTGAAACAGTAAATAAATTTGATTGAGTTCAATAAATAAATTTATTGTCTCTCGACCAATAATATTATTTAATGAATTTAATCCATATTTTGTTGAACCTATAAATCTTTTTTCGTTACGATACGTTTAGAAGTTATAACGAAAGATTTCAATTATTGACAGAAAACATAATTTCAATATTGAAATTTATTTTATCCAAGAACTAAGGTTGTTGTATATCTGCATAGCACTATGCATTGTATTTTTTGCAGTGTTATTTTTTGTTTATTATTTGCATATCCAACTTTAATGAAGTATTAAACAAAAAATTTAATAGTCTAGATCTATTTTTTGCTTTGGGATGTGTAAAATATGTTCTCTATCACACCTTCGATAGTTTTATTCGGCATTCACTATACTTGCTGAGAATTAACAAATAATAGCTTTCTTCGATTTTGGCCCATTGTCATCCAGAACGATGCAAGTTTAGCTCATGTATAACAAAAAATAACTTCCTCATCGCTGTTTCTGTTGTTGCGTGTAGTACGTGCCCCAGAAAATAAAATACATCGAACAGTTATTTTATCTTCCGTGGAAATAATACAGTTGCACACTTGAAACAGCCTATATACGCACATGAACAATTAGCAATGGTTCTACTGCAAATTGTGATTGTGCGTATATACACTGCTCCGAATGTGCAACATTAATTCCAAAGAAGATAAAATAACTGCTCCAACTATTTCGTTTTCTGGGGCACATACCACATTTATTATTCTCCAAGTCATGCAACCGAGTGAATCAACCTGTTCTCTAATAAACCTGCGCGTACCTGCCAAAGAGTTAAATCATTAGCTAACAGATACAAACGAGTTAGACCTGAGGATTCAGATCCCGATTACGCACTCGCTTACACACGTGTCTGCCCGTCTACTTCTTGCCTACGATACGTGCCATTGTCGACATGGCAGTAACCGCGAAAGGGCACAGATGTACAAGCAAAAGAACGCATCGAATGCGTACCCACGTCATTCAGTTCAGCAGCTGTGTCATAGCAAGTGTTGTTAATTGCCCGCTTGGCTTGGGCATTGGCTGGTCAGGTTACACAATCCCACAGTAGTCGTAGTAGCCGAACATCGAATGCAAACTTCGGGTAGGTTAGGTAGGTACCTATATGCGACTGTCACTGCTCTGAACAGCTCACGTGTTGATTTAGTGCGGACTCCCTTTACCGACAACCAAGCGAGCCCTTCGCAGGGTGCTAGATTGCTTTGCCCTTTACCAGAGCCCAGCACAACGCACAATTCAATTAGGAGCATTTCGTGACTTCGGACTCGGATTACCATTAGAAAAGCTAGTTGACCCAAAAAAACACGATCCGAGTTTTATAACCGAAAAGTCAACCTTCACAAACCCCTCATCTGCTGGTTTAATGAAGGTACAGACTCTCAGAATTGCTGTTTTTCTGTGGCCGAGTGATGCTGGAAGATGAAAAAACTACAGCAGCTACGTCATCGTTACGACAGTGATAACAAGTAGTCGCCACCTGTTACATAAGCGAACCGATTACTTTCGCTTTTATTTCGTTTTAACGTGCGAGCGAGCGCGGTGAGCATTTGCGCACAGATCAACGCGGAATGGTCGTGAGAGTTTGGTCTAGTGAGGAGGCGCGGCGTTGGCTTTGTCACATATTGCGCGTCGGAAGAAAAAACCGGTACCGTTCGGATAAGTTTGTCGCCTATAATTGACAACACTTTTTTCAATTAAAACTTCAAACTGTGGTGGTGATGACCGTTGTTTTTGTCGTTGTGGTTACTGTTATTGTATGTTTGACAATCACGTCGGGAGCTTCGGTATAATATTTAAGGGAAAATTCGTCAAATTTTTTTCTCTGATTTTTTAGACATTTAGGTGAAGCGAATTGATAAAAAAAATTGTACATCATAATGTATAATTTCAATAACATGTTGTAATTTTTCTATGCAAAAATATCGACAAGCGACTCGGTGACGAAGCTTTTTGCAAAATTTATCTGGAAAAACACGATTTGCGGTGTTCACTGACATTCAAAAACTATTTAACCGATTTATTTCAAACATTAGATACATTATATGTAAAAATTCCTAATCCCATTGTTGAGTTTTCGGGATAATTTTTCAATAAGGGGGTTTTTTATCCAAAACCTGGCGGAATTGCTATTTTTCACCAAAGATTCCCAACAAACAACGAAAGCTGAACAAGCCTTTGATCCGAGAGAATAAGCTGATCAACAACTGTTTAAGCCATTATCCAGCAAAATGGTTTGTTGGGTTCTGAATACGGAACAACAATAGCATAACAGTTTGCTGTTAGCATTCAGTAACCACTAGAAAATACCCTATTAAAATAACTGTATTTTTTTAAATACAAATATTTTCGTGAATACGAGGCTTATTATGCATAATTTCATGAACCTGGTCACGGTTGTCGTAAATCGTTTATTTAACGATATTGTGATTTTTTCATAAATTCATGAATGGATTTTTCCCGTGAACACGCTAGTCGCGTATCAAATTTTGGATTTGGTGTCTATCTAGCGACGCACACACACAGAAAAAAATATTGGTAAAAATAAAAGCTTTTCACTCTTAGCAAAAAACAACCAACGCATACTCTTAGTTTGACAATAAAATTATTATTGGGATTACTATTCTTCATTAAATTAAAAGGAAAACTTTTACTTTGATTATTATTCTTCATTAATTTAAAAGTTTTACTTTCAACCCAATAGTAGGCGTTGGTTGTTTTTTGCTAAGAGCGGAACACTTTTACTTTTACCAATATTTTTTTTCTGTGCAGAGCCGGCGAAACCCTTTTTGTCCTGTGTGGGTAGTAAGATTTAGAGTGATTTCCATTTCAGATATGATAAATGTGCGAAAGTGAAAATTTCCGTATAATACCTGATAGCTATTTTGAAATATCCTTTGTTAACGGGCTGTGCGACCGACGGCTCAGCGAAAATATGTTTTTTTTTTTTTTATTACTGATAATGTAAATCTTCCACAGCTAATTTTTGGTTTGGTACTTGATTTATTTCCTCCGATAATACCTTCTTTGTGCGGGTATGAAAGCCCGCATGAAGGTATCTCCGACAACAGACAGCCCCTTTGGCCCTCTGGAGGTCGATTTGAATATTTCTCCGATGGAAAAATAATTCCAATAAATCTCCTTTTCGATATAAATTATATTCATCTAATACAATCTAATCTAATAATCCTCTGGAAGGTCTACTTCCGGACCGAAGATACCCCATTTAACATCATCGATATATGACGTAAACTAACTAAACAACACTTGGCAGTGTACGAAGAACTATCTTGTCTACGTACCCGCCTAGGAAGTAGAAATTTATGGTGTAGTCTTCGACAGGGGCCTTAATTGCGAAATAACCCTTTGCTTCAGTCAGTGAAAATTCTGGTTTGCAAGCGTTCAGCAAAAATCGAATTTCAATCAGTCTCATGTCGAGCCTTTCGCCGGATTCACTCTACCAAACTTTGTTCTTTTGAACGGGGCTCGTCTATCTGTTCGCCATGCCGTCATTGCGACCAATTGAGCCATACAGCTATACGTAGCAAGCACAACTAATTTCTACGCTCCCTTGTACACTAAAGAGCGAGAGTTTGACAAGCCCACTATTTTAATGTGCGTAAAAAAATTTCTGAAAATAGAAAATCATTTCCTCTCCTAACTTTCCTCGTAAGGGCCTGAGAGTGTCCTTTGATGGGTGCTATTACAAAACCGAAGTAAGTAATCTTAGAAACTAACAGGAATTTCCTCATGGGACATCAAAAACCCCAAGTGTCCCTATATTTCATTCCCATGTTATTCCTAGGTTTAACACGATGTATTTGATTAATCTCTGACGTAGATCTTCCACAATTTGAACATTATTTGCTAGGGCCAAGTTAATCCTCGGTACCAGATATTGAAGTTGTCGGTTGTCAAGTCCGAATGAAAGGCAGACATTGTTCCCCTACATATCGCACCTCAGCTGGTTCAAGAAGAATTCAACTCCCACGGTATGCCATAGGGTTGTCTTCACGTTGATAACCGATTTATCTTATTGCATGATATTCGGAACAATTTCAATATAATCATGATGAAAAATGATCAAATGAAAAACTTAATGAATGCTGAATACGCGGTTTTTGGCACCGGTTTGTCGACGGATTGACGAGAGAAATAATGTTTCATCTGGTGGCTAGGTCCTACGTTGTGTATTCAATTCAACCGTTGATCGAAAAAAGTTCGTGACTTCATTTGGATGATATCTTGGGTCATGTTCAGTCAGTATACGATGAATGAACTTCTCCGGTGTAGTGGGGTCGGTTTCTGAGCTTACGGTGACTATTATCGCAACAGTAAACATATTGTCTAGTCGTGCGCCTAGTGCCCTAGCGCTAGAACTCCGTTAAACGAATCCTTTCGGCCTAGTTTCAGTCAGAGATGTGCTAACTATCCTCGATCTCCCTATATGTCTCTCATATACAAATTTTTAAACACGACAGAGAGCCAAATTTAGTTGTCTTTTGGTTGATATGCTTTCCAGGTAGCAAACTGGTCCCAAAAGAGTTCCTAGCGAATCCGAAGAGGACAGTCGGCGATCTGGTTATGATGTCATGTAGTATTCTTCCGTTTTCCAACAAGAGCAAAATTTAATTTCTTCTTTTCCGTAACATT
This sequence comes from Topomyia yanbarensis, assembly GCF_030247195.1. NCBI lineage: Eukaryota > Metazoa > Arthropoda > Insecta > Diptera > Culicidae > Topomyia > Topomyia yanbarensis. The sequence goes on from NC_080671.1 coordinate 91,851,207, forward strand.
GTTGCCCGCCCTCTCTTCACTTTCCCTGATACGGTCTCTGCTATTCTGAGGTAGAAATAATTCCTCTTGTGTATATCTTTTGCCTTCCATACAATAAGCCTAATAGTGATTCTCCTTGTTTCAATTGTTAATCAAGTAATAGTTCGTGCTAAATAAATAAATTGCATATCTGTTCTTTGAAAATATTTCTAACTGCATCCTTTAGTCTGAAGAAAAATGCACTAATATTTTTCAACATATTTAGTTTTAGTTTGTTCCAAACTTTCGAGTGGGTATTTTCCCTCTCAGTTATTATCGAGTGGGTGGTACTACCCATACTACCCTACGCTGCTGTTAGTTACTGACGAGAAGAATCCAGAACACTAAAAATCCGTTTGAACTTTGTTCAGTAGTATTCAGTATTCTAGCGTACATGAGCAAAAATCATAATGTCCTTCTCTAAATATTATGCAATAATCGGACTCGAATCCTAAATTCCAACACGATGCTACAGTCAAACTTCCAACTTCCTACAGATTGTAGCTCGACAACTGTCCACGAAGATGGAAACCACTTAACGAAAGACATCTCACCAATTGTCTTTCTGAAGAGGCGAGTAGGTACCATTACAAGTCGGAAAAGTTGACAATTGTTACCGGGTATCCGACTTACCAGATGTTCATGTGCGAAAATTGTTTATTGTGTTCGAAAAACGGGTATAGCCGCTTGAATACACTGTATATTAAACTTTGGCATAATTTGCCAAAGGCGATATTTTATTGTGTAAGAATCACTTTCACAGTGCTCTCGCATACGAGACGAACCAACAAACAGTGATGATGAGAAAATAGCGATAGCTTAGTAGGACCTACGGTAATGGTTCATTGCAAAACTTAAAAAATAGTAAACAACGTCCTCAACCACCTTCCCGAATACCATCACGGCAACCAATACTTACCATTCAGTCATAATAAAAAAACCTGCACGTGATCTGCTGGAGTCGAGGAACAAGTTGTGGACCATAGTGCCATTATTATGCCATTTTACGTATGGCACAGTTACAACATAAACACATCTTCACTGGTGCCAGCTTTATGTTTCTCCTCTGTGAACCGAACGGACTTTAGCTGGTATTTGTAGCACGTCACTGAAGCACGTGATTGTGACGTTTCACGACTGAGCGTTGCACAGGAGAGTAACTCGTCGCTGTTGTGCTATCTTATGACAAACGCCATTTTGGGGTAAACTGAGTTAGATATGCGACATCACTACAAAGTGGCGTTTTCAAAATTTTGAAGTTCTACATGGTTACGTAGATATAGCGAGAAACACGATGAGAAATTATGAGTTTTTTGCTTCAAATCACTGTATCTAGAGATTTGCTAAAGTTATATTGAAGTTTTAGATGTTTTTATGTGTAAAAATGTCAGAGAAACACAATGGCATAAAAATTTTCAAAAGAAAAATACACGAGTTGTGAGAAAAACACAGTTTAAGTTTTAAACTGGAAATATAGCATATTTGGCAACACTGTAACCAAAAATAACTATTTTTTCTAGATTCCCTGACTCATTTCCTTTAAAATGCAATTGTTTATAGACCAAATGAAACCAAATATATGAATAAAAATTAAAAATTGATGGTTTTTTTCTATGGAAAATTTTCCATGCACGATTATGACACGTCATACAAATTTTGTCATCAATACACGTTTATGACACGTGTGAATGCGACTTTTGTTTACATTCATAGTAAAAACTCGCAACATAGTCAACCGATCTTCGTAATATTTGAGAGATTAATGCAGAACAGATAGAAGCATCAATTGTCTTCTTTGGATTGTTTATACCATTCATAAGTTTCAAGATATTCAATCTCAAACTTTAAAAATCGTTTTTCTCGAAATGTGCAAAATGGCGCTTGTCATAAGATAGCACAACAGCGACGAACTGGGGGATCGAATTTTGGTCAAAATTATTTAGCACTGTTGGTGTTGTTGGGTCTTAATATGAATTCAAAATAATTAGTTTTGGGTAGAGAACGGTGGGAAATTGTGAACATAGTTTTGTTTTCGGGGCATAACTACCACAAATATTGGTCGATTTGTAATATTTGAACTGGTATTTGTAAAGGACTCCTTAATGCATCCACAGGTTGAAGTAATTTAAAATTATCAATATCTTGTTTGAGATATGGCAGATTGCGTGAAATGCGTAGAATCGGCATTTTTTAGGTTTGTGGGGGAGTTGTGAACCATCACAAAAAGTTTGAGAAATGGAATATTGTTGAGGTTTTTTTTATTAGGGTTATAGACGATAAATTTTAAGATATTTATAAACTAAAGATGAGTTAGAAAAGTGATCTGATTCGCAATGAATAGCTGACAATATGATTCGCGCCAAACCAACTGAATTCACGGTTGTGATACGAGGCGAATAAAATTGTGGTAAACCGTGTTCTTCACATAAAATTGATATTAAGAAAATCACGTCATGAGAGTAGAAATATTTAACAATAGTTGCCACATTTTTATCATTTATAGCTTAGTGGTGTTCACAACTTCCCTTGGTTCACAATTCCCCACCGTCCCCTAGAACTTGGCCTCCATACCTGATCAGAAAGAAATAACAAGATTATAACAGAATGCAATTCTTGTAACAAGTTTTGTTACGTTAGTAGTTAAAATAACAGAAAATTGTAACAAGCGTCTACGGGATCTACATCACACTGAATTCTAAAAATTTCGAAGTTATCGGTGTCAGATGTGAATATATTTGTTAATCCGTGGAAAAAGAAGAAAGGACGCGTGTGCACTACAGTTTTTCAATTCACATAACAGAGCGAATGAACCATTCTGATGCCATTTATCACATTTTTGTTGCATTTGCCCAATGAATTACCATTGGCTGGTGATAGATACAAGACACGTAAACAAGCCATCATTGGTTCAAATCGCGTTTTTTAGGATAAGCATTTTAAGCATTTGACTAGAATTATTAGCCTATGATTTGTTCTTCTCAAAAATAAATTGGAAGCCTATTTTAATCGAATCACATTTTCCAATTAATTTAAATATAGAAGGCGAAGCTGAGCGAGACAAAGGGGAAGTTCCCCTGAAACTGTAAAAAAATCCTAACATTAGTTTTTGTAACAACATTTCTCAAAAATCTGTATATATGTACATCAAATCAAAAATCTCTATATCTGTACACACAGATTCTTAATTTGAAAATAGCTGAAAAATCTGTATAAATACAGATTTTCCTGTATTTTTGGTAATCTAGGATGGCAACTTCCGGTTTAGATAAATCCAACAATATGGGAATTTTTGAAATGGGGTTGACGACTACATGGCGGAAATCTATGTTTGAAATCATTTTAAAATCCAAGATGGCGACTTCCGGCTTAGATCAATTCTCTATAACCTCAATAATATGGTCATTTTCGGAATGGGTCAATCGTAACATAGATATAGCACAGCGGTTCTCAAACTGGGTTCGCGGACCCCTAGAGGGTCGTGAAGTCATTGTTGGGGGTCTGCGAAGAGGAAAATCTTTTCCGGACGGATATTCAAACTCGAGTTTTTTATCGTATCAGACTGAAAATAATATATTGACAGCATATAAATCGATGTTAACCCGGGACGGTCAACAACCGCCAAGGGTGATTTCGAAGGGGTCCGCGACCGCCCAGGATGATCTTGAAGGGGGTCGCGATGACCCAAGGTGATTTCGAAGGGGTCCGCGGTGCAAACTAGGTTGAGAACCGCTGATATAGATAATTAGTGATGATATGGATATATAAAATTTTGCTCAACTGGAAGTTGCTGTATTGGCCTTCGAAATGGCATCACTCTGCGATTTCCGTCATCTTCTCGTCTAGCGCATTTTAAACATACCAATATTGTCGCGGTTGTAGGGAAAAAACCCGTTCCAAAAATACTTATATTGTTGGGGCTATGGAGAAATTGCTCAACCGGAAGTCGCCATCTTAGAATCCAAAAAGGTTCCAAACATTCATTTTCATCTGTCATGTACATGTCAACTCCCTTCCTAAAATACCCATATTTTTAAGATTAAAGAGAAATTATCTAAGCTGGAAGTCGCCATCTTAGATTTTAAAATGGCTTTAAACATCGCTTTCCGCCATGTAGTCGCCAACTCCATTTCGAGAATACCCATTAGGCCGGCAACAATTTTGACTTTTTTTTCGGAACACTGTTAAATCAAACGGTAATTGGCTCCACATGCCATTTGTCAAATATAAGCTTTTTTACGAAAACTTTAGTTCACTTACAAGAGTTTTCAAGTTTGTGTGTGAAAATATATGAAAAATAGGCAATAGAAACAATATATTCAGTACAAAATGCCAGTATTATCTTGTGCATCCCAAAATCTGCAGAATATAGCTTAAGGTGTAAGGATCAACATTGCCGAAGACTGAAAATTAATCCGATTTTATAGTAAAAAGATACTCTCATATAAAATTATTAATTTCTCGCACATGCTTGAATAGGAATATTCAAAAAAAAGGTAGGTCTTCAAAGTTAAATAACTTGTTAGGGGAACTCAAATTTATTAACTACGGAATATTTTCTTTAAGGAAAGGATTTATCATTCCAAACTTTTAAAATTACGTTAAACACAAGTATGAAAATATTTTTGAAATTTTTTTTAAGAACCTTATAGAACACGTCATAGCCAATAATAGAATTTTGCGCTTGGTCAAGTCTCCCCATGTTCCCCTATAAACATACTCATTCGTTTCAAAGTTATTGAAGATTTTTACATTTTTTTCACCAACTTCAACTACGTATAAGAAAGGTGCAAACCAAAATGCACGAACTTTTTTCACTGTCTAAACTATGCACAATAAAGGTAAGAAGGTTTGGTGCGTCTCACTCTAGAACCCTATGAATAGGGTAAGTTTACTTTATCATGTTTTTTGACTTTTCCATACAAAAATCAGCAAAACAATTTTTTTTTTCAATTTTTTCCGTAAAATTTAGTAATTAATGGAATGACATCCTTTTGTAAGCATTAACTTCATTACGACATGTCTATCTGGGTATACACCAGTTTGGGATCTCCAATGATATTAAAAACTTCACTTTTTTGCTCCCACATTTATAAAATCTTAAATATTCAGATATATGTGAAAATAATACTTGTAATTGAATATCAAACCAAGAATTTCAAAAATTTGGGCAAAAAAACTCAAATTTTTTTTTTTGCTGATTTGTGAAAGGAAAAGGTCAAAAACATGATAAAGTAAACTTACCCTATTGATAGGGTTCTAGAGTGCCACGCACCAAACCTTCTTACCTTTATTGTGCATAGTTTAGACAGTGAAAAAAATGCCTGTTCGTGCATTTTGGTTTGCACCTTTCTTTCTTATTCATAGTTGAAGTTGGTGTAAAAAAAATGTAAAAGTCTTCAATAACTTTTAAATGAATGAGTATTTTTACATGCAGTCTTCGGCAATATTATGTAGTTTTGTTACCTACATATTTGTCGAAGAGAATGTCGAAATTCGCACAAAAATCTTCTGATTTAGCAAGCGATTTGTAGTTGCCCAGAGACGGTTCAACTTCTATTTTCTGTGTCTTGCGTTCTGCGAGTATTACCAGTTCTAAGGCATCATGCTAACACAATTTTTTGATATATTCTATTTAAATGAAACTATTTTCAAGACTAGCCTTGGTCTAGTAGATTAGAGCCCCAGTTAGGAAGAATTTTTGGTGATCAATAGGATCAAAATAAAAATTTAAATGATTAAATCAACTGAAGGAAACTGCCCACAATTTAATTTATTAAAGAAAATTGTTTACAAATCGAATGAAAACACTGAATACTAATATCTTCTAATTTTCCTTCAAGTCTCCAGTCGCCGTGCATTTTTCGTTCACCGTGCAGTTTCAAAATCACGAAATTTAAAGAACTAGCTCCCTGAATCCATCGGAGGGATCCAGATCCCAAATCCTCTCGTTTCATTGTTTTATTGAAACATTCCAACTAAAGTTGAATCAAAATTTTAAATACACGGTAAGTTGATCGTATAACGTGCACTGGTGCCAAACAAATGTCCTCAACTACTTATTTTCGTTTTGTTGCTAATAGTTTTATATTATTTCTAAATTGTGACGTATTTAGATAGGTATTTTTACGGTGACTATGAGAGCGGTTTTCATTTTGATAAAAAACAGGGTTTGAAGTCACGTCAAATCCACCTAAACGCACGGTAACTGGTGACTTGACGGTACGTGAAATTTGTTAAATGTATTACCAAAAGAACTAGAAGGTCTATCTTCTGACGTCGCAAAAGACAGAAGCAAAAAAAAATCGCTACGCTATAGCAGGCTATAGGCACCAGTGAATCAAGCTAGCTATTGTTCTATATCAGTGCACATACAAATTGTATCGTTGCCCCCTGCTGCGGAGTGAAATGAGTTTGCCAAATGAAGCAAAAGTGCCTGTGCTACGGGATAACACGAACAGCTCAGGAAGTGGAACAATTAGTTAAAGTGAAAATGGAGCTTAATCTCGCTGAAGTTACCTACATTCAGCTACATCACGTAAAAACTGTGTTTTGATCACGTTTAGAAGCTTAGCACAGGCCGAAAACTTCATTGCAAAGAACAACATGCAACACGAGGTCGAATTAATAACACCAGAATCAAGATCCCCGTGCATATGGAAAACTACATGGTGGACGTGCGTATCCATGATTCGGCCCCGCGCATGAAGGAAGATTTCTTCAACGAATCATGTAGCAAATGGAGAAGTAGAATCTATTACGAATGACACCTAGAGAATTTTTTTCACCGGCATTCCCAACGGCTATTCGTATTGTGAGAATGCGAGTGACTAAACCAATTCCTTCTTACATGACTATCGAATGCAAATCACCGAAGGATGGCGTGACCTATAAGCAAACAACGCTAATCACATATCCCGGGCAGACACCAACATGCCAATTCTGTAATTATACAGCCTACTACGGAAAAACATGCGCCGAAGCAACTAGTCAAAACTCATCTACTACAGCCAACTCTAACAAGCAGCCACCGATACCTTCAGATAAACCTAAAACAACGATCCAATTACCCAATAATGCAGGTACAACGATTACGACAACCGCTCCCAAACCAACAACTAGCATCGCCAATAAAGAAGCAAATACCGATGAAGACGAATATACAACAGCGACCCATAAGAACAAGAAACAAATAAGAACCTCTGATCGTTAACAGCAAGAAAGCAGTACCGATGACGACATGGACGGGAACGATAACGCGAGAGAAGGCAGACTGAATGGCCCCCAAGCGGCCTCACTGCCAAGGAAAAAGATCTGAACACGCAGCAGCAAACTGCGTCAACAAGATCTGGCAGACCGACATTCTTAGGATTTTTTTTTATTTTTACTTATTGTAAAAAAAATTAAAAGACCCACGGCTCAGTTGGGCTATCGCATTGAGCCATTTCAAATAAAACTTTAGATTGAAATAAAGCACTAGATATTATAAATATGAACAAGCTCAATTATTTCAGCATCTCTTTATTCCGACACATGGATGGGTATACATCGCACATACTTCACGTCTGCCGAAGAGTAACGTAGGTGTAAGGCCAACTTTCTTTGATGATTTCTGTTGTTCTGTAGTTGAGTGCCCAGAAAATATAGAACAGCTGTTCTTGGGTCGATTTCAATTTATTTATTATTTTTTCTCTCTTTTTCTTCGTGATCTCTGCTCATCTCTCTCATTTTATTCCATAACGAACACAAATAAAACGAAAACATGAAATCGAAACATTAATCCCAACTTATTGACTGTAGACTCAACTAGTTACAACATTTTAGTCGCTCTCCGTGATAGGCTACTGATGTTTGTTCACTGTATCGTCACGTCGTTTTTAGACTTACATGGACATTAAGGTTCAAGTTACCTTTTTTAAGCATGTGTTAGAATTGAACGCTTGGTAGTGTGCGTAGGAAAATTTGTGTTCAGCTTTCCCACCGGATTATCCATTTAAACCTTTTTAAAACTCTAAAAGAAGAATATCAGTCGATTTATTAGATCATCACGATTCAATTCATGCAAAATACCTGCTGGAAAAACCATCGGCTTAGCTAAATGGTGCTTTTGAAAAAGTGGCTGTGGTTTTTTCATTGCGCAGTTGTGTTGCGTACCCCAGCTCGGTGTGGTAGTGTGATAAAAAATCACAGCCACTTTTTCAAAAGCACCATTTAGCTAAGCCGATGGTTTTTCCAGCAGGTATTTTGCATGAATTGAATCGTGATGATCTAATAAATCGACTGATATTCTTCTTTTAGAGTTTTGAAAAGGTTTAAATTGATAATCTGGTGGCAAAGCTGAACACAATTTTTCTTACGCATACTACCAAGCCTTGAGGTAACTTGAGCCTTAATTGGAAACCATCGAAAAAAACAGAAATGCTGCTGCTTACAACATTAAGTTTATTATGATTGATTGACTAATATGTGGTTTAGCATCAATTGACATCCGTTGAAAAGTAAGGATAAAATCACAACAGATAGTCCTACCGCTACTATGTACGTTTCTGTATGTCAACAACATTAGTAATATACGACGGTATACAATTCGTGGGTTGATGAACACCTCAGAAAAACCGCTGTTTAACCACTTTTTGGCTTGTTTATTTTTTGGCATTTTTCTTGCTTATTGTTCGACTGTTTAAAATATCACTACTTTGCGGACTACTAATGTTTAAATACGGAACGCATTCTCCGCATAAAATGAAATTGAGTGCCAACAGAAATACTACTGCATTAAAATGACGCGAAAACAAAAACTGTCTTCTCGACTATATTGTCATCAACTAACGGAAATGTTTTTGTCTAGCACGCTTGAGTGAGATGCCTGATGTTTCTACTAAGCGTACAGTGCACTAACCTATTACAGAAATTCAATTTGCTTATGCTTTAACTAACTTTATTCTGGCTAATATATAACATAATATCTGAGTTTTGTTAGACACAACCACTAGCGATAAAGTTCTCTTTTTGGGACAGTTTTTGAGCTCACTTTTCTATAAAACTTCTGCATTTTTATTATATATTTCGTTTATTTTATTCGGTTCAATGCATTAGCTAAATGAAGCCTTGTGTCTTCAATATATTTCCATGATGTGAACAATGAAAGTGATAAAACGTAAATGGTTGTCCTACAGATCTCGTGTGAACAACTAGCGATTGCGTGTGGGGAACTATTTACTAAGCTGGGAAATATTTTTCCTAACCAACAGTGTCGCGGTGGTTGTTCATTTCTATCTCGTACACTTCCTTATCATCATAGTGGTTACTGCCATGTCCATGTTCGCGAATTTCTGACGGGTCACGAGTGTCGACTTCCTCAATAATGGTGCCGACCGTTGATTTTGAGATACTAGACGCAGTTTTTGCCGTCAATATTATCCGAACAGCAGCCAAAATTTGGCAAATGTTTGTTTTTCAGGAAATGGTTTTGGAGACTATGTATATGCAAAGATATAATGTGTGCAAAATAATACTATCACAATCACATTTTACGTGCAGGGTCAGGTTGGAGGAAATATATCTATTCACCTAGATTTTCACCACAAAAACACCATTTAATATATAGGGAATTACTTCCTAGATGTGTCCTTTATAATGAATACCATTTTTTTTTTTTCAAATGTGACAGGAATCTTTTAATAGCCACGGTGCAAGTAAGTGGTATCAGATCTTGTAGCCGAGCATTGATTTTCTCTTCGTCCATATATATGAGGATCAACCACATGTTACAAGTTGTTATGCAAAATGACTGGTTTCGCCTGGACTAATTTGTTAAATGGCATCAGCACTGAACGCCTACTCGTTAAACTAGTTAAAGGCGATGTTCGTAAGCATAACCTCCATATTCACCTTCAGCAAATATTTCACATCATGAATGTTGCTTCAGCCAAATACGGAGGCTATTGACTTCCGGTCTTTTCGCATAAGATCGATCTTATGCGAAAAGACCGGAAGTCAATAGCCTCCGTATTTGGCTGGAGCACTACTTCTTGCTTCTGCGACTCAATCATTCGACAGATCCCCACAGCAAAAATTAAAGTTTCTTTTGTTCTTCCGACGAGTCATACAATATGAAGGGAACTGTTTTATCACACTCAGCATACTGAGTAGATATCCTGACCGCTGTCTTTGGTGGTTCGAAATTGCAATCTTCCTCACAATTCTCGCATTAATTTGTTGAAACCAAACAAGATACAATTTTTTTAAGAGTCACCGAAAAACATGTTGTTTCTTAAATTTAATTTTGAAAATTTTCGGGGGGGGGGGCCCTAGCCCCCCCCCCCTCTGGCTACGTGCCTGATACCGTGCCTTGTTGCTACAATAAGTAGCTGTAGGCCTAATTATTTGCAACGACTGCAATTCATGCCTCGCGACACAAAAAGGCGATCAGGTAGACGTGTCAGGTTCTTATACACCTCAATTTTCACTGAACGCAATTTCTTGCAAACCAGAATTTTCACTGACTGAAGAACGAGCCAACCCGATTTTTCGAAATTAGGGCCTCTTTTGGAGATTACACCGTCAACATCAACTTCATGGGCGGGTTCGTATACAAGATATTTTTTCGTACACTGCCGCGTGTTGTTTAGTTAGATCACGCATATATCGATAATGTCAAATGGTATATCTTTTGTCCGGAAGTAAATAAGCCCATCCAGTGGTCGGTTGTATTTGATAGATATAATCTGTATCGAAAAGGAGACTTATCGTCATTATTTTCGACATTATTTTCAAATCGACCTCCATCGAGCCTGAGGCGATGTCGGTCGTCGGAGTTACCTACCCATTCGCCGACATTATTATGTACACACCTAGAAAAAAATAGTGTAAATTTACGTCTCCTGACCCTGACATATACGAGCATCAAAAATGACTTAGTTTTACGTTTGATTTTAATTTTACATGACGTTTAATTTCCTGAATCATGTAATTTTACTCTACATAGAGCGTTTGTTCTGAATGGTATGAAGTGTAATTTTATGTCATTGCGCATGTAAAGTATATGTATCATGTAAAATTAAACGGAACACGGTAATGTTCCGTCATTTCGTGAATTACGAGTTGTTGAATTGTGTCATGTTTGCAATTACGTCACCGATAAAATTCAGATTTTTTTGGTGTGTAGAAATCACTCCGAATCATACTACCCACTCGGGAAAAAAGTATTCCGTCGGCCTTACAATCATGTCGCATATCCCGTTCCATTTAAGACGTTAATATCCTTACCGATGAAAGCGTTGTTTAGCGTTTTAATAGGTTGGCCAAAAATTATTGGAATTGGCCACCCAGTCAAATTTCTCAACAATAAATTTTCTCACAGTTGGCTTAAGACCAATGAACCACAAATAACGGGTAAAATTGTAATTCACTACCAAGAAATTCATCATTTTGCAATAACAATAATTACCCACTTTGGGACAAAAGAACGAGCATGGAATTGAATACAACTGCTTAACTTAATATTGTTACATCTACCCGACAGTTATAGTGTTAACTACCAGTACAATAACCTCGGAGATGGTACAGAATGACATCGCACAACACGAATTTAGTGGCAATTCAACCGAATTATACATTGTTGCTTGCTTGCTCACCTCTAATTAGTACCTTCTCGCACTGCGCCTCGAGCTTTACTGGTACTGGTAATGACTACTTAGCAGGGGTAAAATTAAAAGCTTCTGCAGTTCGTAAAAACTGTCGTGGAAATGATGACAGTCACACGGTGCGACATGATCCGCAGCGAAAATGTAGGCTAGCAGTGTGATTGAGTCGTTGAACCTGTCGAAGAACATACATTTATATTCGTATACTGTGCTTCAAACGGCTGATGATGAATTTTTAGTGTAGATCTTTAGCAAGATAACATTGCGCTAAGGTAATCTTTGTTGGACTATAGTTCAATTTTTCTTACCTATATCCGATTTTAGTTCAATAAATTTTGCACTTCGAATTCGATATAAATGTACACAATTTATTGAATATTATCAAAGATTGATAAAAATGTTTGTTTTTTATATTTAGTATATATTCAAACTTATTCAGTAATAAAACGCATATATTCCCAAGACAACAAACGCAACGATGGCCACTGTCGCCGCTGACTAGAGATGGGCAATTCGTTCGCGAACGGTTGAAGTGAACTGGTTCTTTGAAGAGAATGAGCGAACGGAAGTTCTTTTTAAAAGAACGGTAGTTCTCAATTTTCTTCAAAGCGAATGAACTGAATATGACCCAAAGCCGTTTAGAGAATTTCTCGGACCGATTTTTAGGCGAACGAATGAAAATGAACTGACTTGCCGTCCCACAAACCGCTCTCTGTGCTCTCCCAGAATAAAACCGGCGAAGAACGACTCATAAGCGAACGACTCATCTCATTCTCTATTTCTCTAGTTATACATAATGAAGAAATCGCCACCCTTGATGAACTTGTTAAGCATACAGATAACAGTTTGGGCAGCATCTGTTTGGTTCCTCTTCAAGAATCGAATGTTTTGAGAGACATTCGCTAGATACAAGTAAAATATCAGCTGAACGGAAGAACGGTTCATCTGAACTAGTTCTTTTTATAGAACTGTTCAGTCGGGAATGGTTCTTCGAAGTGAACTGTTTCGCCCATCTCTACAGCAAACGAAGTATGTACTCGATCATTTCCAGCGGTTGCCGACATTCAGGTGTTTCTTTATCCAAAACTTACGATCGCAGCACCTCTCTTTTCGTGCACTGCTGGCAAAAGCTCATTCGTTCGTTTGCTTCCTACCGATTCCAGCAGACGTCGCACTGGGCTGATTTAAATATAAGCTTTCATCTGTGGCCGATAATATGTGTATTAAACTCAAAGAATAGATAGTAAATCTGTTTATTGTAATAACACTGTAGCGAATAAAATATGGTCCTGCGTAGCTACATTTGCATAATTTAATTAATTTCCAATATAATAACTTGTTTCAACCTTAATTTACTGAATGTACTTGCTAATAAAAACAACTTGCAATGGATTTCGTCAGTGCACTGATCGCCAGAAAGCTGGCAGGTTGCGTCTGTACTGCCAGAGGGACGATCGCGATACGCGAAAAAGAGTGATACGGCCCCGCGGCGGGTCATAAATTCAAAATTAAATTATATATTTTTTTAAATATAAAAGATGGTAATTTCTCTACCAGTGTGTGCCGTTTACGCTGACGGAGGCAAGAAGCTTTGCGTGAAATTTATGCTCATAGTCAAATTTGCAAGTTGATCGAAGACGGTTACGGAAATTGATTGATAACGATGCGCGTAATTCGGTTAGTTGACTGTTAATGGAAGGGCAGCTCACAACTTGTTATTTCGCTGCCGGTTCTGAGCGACAATCTTTCGGACGGGTGTCAACGTTCCAATTTTTTCTACCTTGTCAGTAGGTTGTATGGGGCATTGGAGGTTTTAGTTTTTTAGGAAAGGAAGGAACGACTACTGTCGAGGTTCAGCTGCATATATTTGTGTTTAGTCTATTGCAGCTGGCGTTCGGCCATTAGGTCGGCGGTTATGTGGCCGAAGATTATTTTGCCGAATGGATATTAGATCGATTAAATATTAGGTCCAATAGTTAATAGCAAGGGGAAGAGAGACGATAAATTGTTGTCATTCTTATCTTTCGGGTCTTCTAGTATCTCTCAGATTTGAATAGTAGATTTTCGTAGCTTTACTAGATAAATCTCTTGATATTTCATTGCCTTTGGAGATATAAAATAATTTCAATTCAGTGTTTATTTTCGCACAACAAAGCTTCTTTATAGTTTGTCGGTGATTATTCTGTATCTGCCTAGTAAAACTCTGAGACTTTGTTTTACACTTTTACTGTTTATTGGAACGGGTTCTAGCAGACTGGCCGACACGAAAAACGGTTAGCGACCAAACTTAGAAACTGTATTGCTGAATGAACGACGTAACAACTAGCATGTATAGACGGACTAACGGAAAAGTAATAACGAACTAACGTATAAACGTACTAACTAAACTGTATTTACGTAGTAACGTAAAAACGTACTCGCGTCTTTGATCTGAACCGAGTTGACTATTTATAGTAGAGATGGGCAATTCGTTCGCGAACGGTTGAAGTGAACTGGTTCTTTGAAGAGAATGAGCGAACGGAAGTTCTTTTTAAAAGAACGGTAGTTCTCAATTTTCTTCAAAGCGAATGAACTGAATATGACCCAAAGCCGTTTAGAGAATTTCTCGGACCGATTTTTAGGCGAACGAATGAAAATGAACTGACTTGCCGTCCCACAAACCGCTCTCTGTGCTCTCCCAGAATAAAACCGGCGAAGAACGACTCATAAGCGAACGACTCATCTCATTCTCTATTTCTCTAGTTATACATAATGAAGAAATCGCCACCCTTGATGAACTTGTTAAGCATACAGATAACAGTTTGGGCAGCATCTGTTTGGTTCCTCTTCAAGAATCGAATGTTTTGAGAGACATTCGCTAGATACAAGTAAAATATCAGCTGAACGGAAGAACGGTTCATCTGAACTAGTTCTTTTTATAGAACTGTTCAGTCGGGAATGGTTCTTCGAAGTGAACTGTTTCGCCCATCTCTAATTTATAGACTAAGTACGTTATTAGACGAACGCAGCTCTCCGGCTACTAAAAGAAACTGGTCGCAAAGTCTGTCAATCACAGCATAACTACTCGACTTTAAAACGTCATATCTGCAATGAGTTACTCTCTTTGTTTACTTTCTCTTCTGTTAATAATTCGGTCACTTTAACATTTATCCCTCAACTCTTTGCATAATATGCTAGTTAAAACCACCGTCTTTCGATCTGTACTGTAAAATAAGTGAAAAGTGTTATAGTGACGCCGTAAAAATCGAAAGAGAAAGTAAACAAAGAGAGTAACTCATTGCACATATGACGTTTTGAAAAAACGCTTAAGAAATACGTACTGTCCGAAGTACAGTGGAGCTCACTTAAACTGGCTTTAAGAATCTACTAAGAATACTTGTTTTTGTTAATCCTTAGGAAGTACATAAGGTGTTTGTTTAGTCCATTGCAGCTCAATCAGCTCAATCAATATCATTGATGAGTAAAACAGAAACTAGTAGCCCTTAGAGGCTTCCTTGAGGAACATCTATTTCTGTGTATGATTCTTCGCTACTCCCATCGCATGTCAGAAAATTTTCCAAATCGTGCATCGGATACTTTTTACCAAGGAGAAATGCTCCTCCTTTCATTTCCATCCGACTGGAGCCACCTATTTTTTTACGTTAGATGTACATTTACGCTTATATTATTTACCCTACAGAACCACAATTCAACCGTACTGCAATAGCATCTCTAACTATTTCCTAAAAACCTTCGGGCAATATAAATAATTGCAATTATCTGCCCAAGCAACCAAAAGTTCGTATAAGGGAGTGTGAACTTTAAAGTGTGCTTTTTAAGTATTATCCGAACTTCTGGTTGCTTGGGTGTTTATTCTTCTTGATATCATATAGATATTTCGAATTATATCTAGCGTATTTAATTAATTAGATAGATTATCATCAGCCAGTCTAATAAGAATACCCTTTTAACCAGAGGAAAGGATATCATTTGATTATTTTTTAATAGTTTAATACTAATTTAATAATTTTAATTACATTTTCTCTCATATACACTCATAATCTCTCTCATTCCAAACGAACAAACGCTCGTTGCCTTCGTAATAATACAAACAAACGCGAACATATAAGTACAATCATCCACAGATACTTACTCTCGCGATCTCGCCAACATTAAAACACTCCAGTAATTAGGCGAATGTTTTAGCGCTTATAAATGTACAGATGCGGTCTCAAGCTTTAACCAATCGTTCGCGCGATCATGAATTGATCACGTCCGGAAATCTCTATCTTTGGTCCTACCAACCTCGACCCATGCATTTAGTTGGACAAATAAAAAATAACTCTCATATCCACTAGACGTGGCGACTTGAGATATTTGAAGGTGCTCACTGTCTTCTAGAACCTGGACCGCACTTTGAAAATTTAGTAGGTACCATATTCACGGCCCGCGCGATCATTCATAAACACGCTCCAATATGCAAAAAGCCACACGGTTACAAAATTCAATTTATACACGCTATTACACGCGACATACAAAAGCCCACACGGTTATAGACAAACATTAGTATACGAGAAATCACAAACGTGCTGACATACATGATATATAAACGTTCACGCTATAGAAAGAACACAAACAATCGTTAACATACAAATGCTCGGTTCTTTTGCGCTAGTACAAGACCCGGTCGCAAACTCGACCATTCACGCTTATCTATACCTACGATATGGCAATCAGAAAATGATTTCGCCAATTAAGTCACCGTGATAGCACTTACGGATTTATAAACGTAGTCTCAAGGGCTAACATACAAACAATCGTTTTCGCGTGATCGTGAATCGGTCTTCCATCTGAACCGTAAACTCAAAATTAAACATTAGCCGCACTAACATTTAAAAAACTCACTCGAATTCAAACACGCGAAATAATACACATGCTAGAACACGCAACATAAAAACTACCACACGATCAAATACATTAACATAGAAACGCTTGTGCCCTTCGCGATAATGTAAATATGGTCACGCATGCAAACATGCTATCGGTAACATCTGTGTACACCTACACCCGCGATCTCTTATGCATAAAAACGTGCCGGTGATTAACGCCTTCATGGCCATGTTATTTATAAACAACGTTTTTAAGCAACCGGCAAGATTTTTTAACACAAGTAGGAAACCATTCGGTGGTGGCGCTTACAGTTTTAAGTATTATTCATAGCACTGAACTTATTGCTATTCATCTGTAGCAGTTCTGTCAGGAACATTTTCAGTTAGTGGCAAAAATAAATCTTTGGTATGTCTTAGTTATCTTGCATTAATATTGAAAACAGAATACTTATCAATCTAGATTATCGTTGATTATATTTACAATGCATTTGAACTATTGCAATTCAATATCAATTCTTCAAAAGGGCTAATGAGATTTTTGTAAACAAACTTCTTTCGCTCATTATTTCGCTGTCGAGTTGAATTTCATGAAAGATGCACATGAATCAACATCTTTACCCTTGGTAGAATCAAATTCAAATGTCTTCTGTGTTGAAAATATAACAAATTAAGAGAAGTCAGTAACACAAAAGTTTGTTTACAAATCTTATTAGCCCTATTCAAATGTTGATATGGAATTATTCTAGAAAAATTGTATTTAGCGGAAAGTGAAAATGGAGCTGCTTCTAGCACCGCGATAAGAACACCTATTGTGATCAAAACGGATTTTTAGTGTTTTAAACGCCTTAAGATCTTAAAGTTGTGTTAGAGGGGATGATGCGGGGGAAATCGCTTAACTTGCGGAATGTGGGGACGATGAAGGAAATGAGCGAGGAGGGTGGTGATGGTCTGATGGGTGATGATTGGGTGGGGAGTGTGTAAGGGCACTTCGGGGGGAGGGTCTGCAACACCCAATCGCATATTATACCTTTCATTTGAGACTAGGTCAGAGAAAATTGACAAAAACCTTTGGGTCATTCAGATAGCAAATGAATTGTGATCACTCTCTTTAACCCGTAACTCCGGAGCCAGAGCTCTAATCCAAATAAAAATTTAATAGCAGATTATGGTGATGTTACACCTGTCATTTGAATATAATATTAAGGAAAATGGAGCTGAGGAACTGCCAGCGTTCGGCGTATTGGTGGAACAAAAGGCTCAGCATCCTCCGTGCTGCCTGCCTAGAAGACAGAAGACACGCTCTAATCACACGATCTGGGATAGTCAGAGAAGAGTGTAAAGTGATATTCCGGACGGGTAGGGCTGATTTGAAACACGATATTGTGTTTAGTGATTCCACCTGCTACAATGAGCTGTGCAAAGAAGTCGACGCTAGCCTTGGAGCAAAGCGTATCGTGTCGTGACGTACTGTACTCCCAAATAATAACAATACAAATTACACAAATGACACGCAATCTCCAACTTACGACGCTACATCCTATCTCCAACGTATAGTTTCCAACGATCCAAAAACCTCACCTCGAACAGTGACAAAATTGTACCATACAATAATTCCCGATAACGATATTACAAATTAAAACCTAGACCGTACACCCCTTTTCCAATGCATAGGTTCCCACGAGATCGAAAGACAGTAGTTTTGACTAGCATAATATGCAAAGAGTTGAGAGATAAATGTTAAGTGTAAGTAAAAAATGAGAGTCACTCATTGTAGATATGTCTTTTTGAAAAAACGCTCAAGAATTCTCCAATGCAAAACAATTAAACCTCAGTGACTAAAGCTAACTATCCTTCTAAACCGAAATAACCCAAACACAATTTCGACAAACAAGCTCATACCGAAGACACTCTCAATCCACTCCATGAGGACTTCTTAGAAGGCGCCAAAAAAACATCTACCAGTAACCCACAAACCTAGAGAAAATATGAAGACTTTTTTTCATTTCATTCCAATCTGCAAATGAGAGCCATTTTTTTTGCTTTCTCTTTCGTTTATTACTGCAAAACCATAAAACTTTTTAAACATTTTTCAGTATGTTTAGAAAGACCAAAGTTTTTACTAGCTTATTATGCAAACAGTTCAGGGGGAATCAGAAAGGTGACCAAGTAATTTGCGGAAGAGAGAGTAAACAAATAAAGGCTCTCTTTTGTAGATTGGATCTATTGAAAAAAAAGTCTTCATATAAACGTTCTTTTAAGCATATTTCCACCCACACTCAATAAAGCGCGATTCAGACGATACATCAGCTTCCGTCAACATCAACGGAACGTCGCCGTTCCGTCAGTGTAAGTTAAATACGTTTCTCTTGCGCCCGTTCACACGTGCCGTACGTCAAAACGTTCCGTGCCGTTGATGTTGTGTGTGAATGCCTCC
This sequence comes from Topomyia yanbarensis, assembly GCF_030247195.1. NCBI lineage: Eukaryota > Metazoa > Arthropoda > Insecta > Diptera > Culicidae > Topomyia > Topomyia yanbarensis. The sequence goes on from NC_080671.1 coordinate 91,870,169, forward strand.
ATTTAACTGCATGTAACTTATCCTGACGGAACGGTGACGTTCCGTTTACGGAAGCTAATGTATCGTCTGAATCGTCCTTAAAACTAGACCCAGAAAAAACCAGCACTAGTACAAAGTCGGCAGAGTCAGATTACTCAGCAGAGTTCCCGACCAACACTTAAGCCGACCTTGCCAATGAAAAAATAAACATAAACAAACAAAGACTCTCAACCACTCACGCTCACTCGAATCACTCATACCACGCCGATTTTGATGCGCCTGCGCAGCACGACCAGGAGTGACATTACGCATCTCGAAACCAGCGTTGCGAATGTTCCAGATTTATCTGGAATCTACCAGATTTTTCCCAACTGAACAGACATTCGTTCAAGCCAGACATTTTACCAGATTTTTTAAATTTTGCCAGATTTTTGCAGATATTCTGAAGATGCCATTATGCCAGATTTTTTTAAAGCTTCTAGCAAAAAGTCAAATCCGTTATTCTATCAAATTTTTAAACTATAGAAGTAGTATCACACAAATTTTGGAAATCTGGGTCTTATTTGATAAATTCACGTTCTATGAAGACCAAAATCTATGCCAAATTTCGATGACTTTGAGATCACTGTCAAGTGACAGATTTTGCCAGACATTTTTAGTTGAACTGCCAGATTTTTTCGATAAATAGTGGCAACCCTGCTCGAAACGAACGATTTATTGTATGCAAGCTTGTATGAAAAAATCGATTCGAAATGGTTCCATAATGTCGCCCAGCGCAACGCAATCTAAATATTTAACAACGACACAAATATTTCAGTCATTTCTTGAAGCACGACGCCACCTCATAGCCGCCCACAACCGTACGTTGATGCAGACGGTGAAAATGCTGGTGACAATCGAGTTTCCAACGACGAGCTTCTTATAGTGGCAAAAGGGCTGAAAGCGAAGAAAGCACCCGGTCCAGACGGTATTCCCAACGTGGCACAGAATACCGCGATCCTGGCGTTTTCGGACATGTTCAGGATAGTCCTATAGAAATGCCTGAACGAAGGTTATTTACCGGATAGATGGAAAATCCAGAAGCTAGTGTTGCTGCCAAAACCAGAGAAGCCACCAGAAGCTCCAGTATCGTATCGGTCTATATGCCTGATGCTCTTGGTGAACTTCTGGGAAGGGTTATTCCCAACAGGCTGAAGAGATACGCTGAAAGTGAAAACGGACTATAGCAGAGGCAGTGCGTATTCTGTATTCTTGACGGGGACGCCATCCGCACAGTCATCGCGAGTGCGGAGAAAGCATTGAAGCAAAAGAGAAAGAGTAATCGCTACTGCGCCGTGGTTACGACAGACGCGAAGAACGCGTTCAACAGCGTCAGCTGGGGGGGGGGGGGGGGTCGAATGTCGTAGCGCTGCACAGAATGCGGGCTCAGGACTATCCGTGTAAGGTTCTGAAAAGTCTGAAGATCGTCGGCTTTGCAGATGATGTTGTCCTGACGATAACGGTCGAGACCCTTGAAGAGGTGGTGGCAGCAATTGGACTACGCGTGAACCCACCGACTCATCCCAAATGTATGTGCTTGGGCACATAGGTAACATGGATAGGTGAACTTCCATTTGACGCAGTTTTTGTCCGGACACGGATGCTTCCGCAAGTATTTGCATCGGTTTGGGCACGCTTCGTTACCGGAACACGTGGTCTTCGAATGCCCTAGATTTGAAGAAGTCCGAAGGGGTATGCCTGGTGTGACAGTAGACAATATCGTCGAAGAGATGTGCCACGACGAGCATATCTGAGACGCTGCCAACAAAGCGGTTACGAATATACTCTCCGAGCTGCAGAGAAAGTGGTGAAGGGACCAACAAAGTAGGCTAGAACGCCGCCGTGAAACCTCAAATCGGGTGTCGGGAGAAATTCCGCCGCCAAGGAACTCTTCGGCGGTTTAGACTAGGTCCTGCGCCTGGGACCAGGTGAGTAGTACGCGACATAGCACTGGGTTCGGGTCGTCGGAGCACCAGCGAACCGATGTCAGATTTCGCCGAAATCACCGAACCGATCTCGACACCCTACCAGAGAGCTGGTGAGTAGGCTTGATCCAACGCCGGAAATTAGACCGAGTAGACAGCGTCGAATAGCTAGCAGTGGGTCGTTGGGGTGCCACCCGGAATCGCTGGATGGACCTCAGCACTTATTGGCTGGCCCATTGACGAGGCTAGGTCGACCGCCGGGGACTAGATCGAGTAGACGAAGCGGGGAGCCTAATGGCTTACAGAAACGTACATCGGTATCGGGAGCAATCTACCGTCGGGGATTTCACGGTAGGGTAGATTCACGGCCGTCGACTACCTGACAGAATCCTGACGAAAAGGGGAGCTAATTGGCTCACGAAACCAACACCGGTACCGAGAGAAATTCCGTTGCCGGGGAATTCTCAGTCGGAGTAGGATAATATCCGAATTGATCTCGATAAAGTTGGGAGCTAAATAGTTCAAGGAAGCGGGTATCGGTGTCGGGTAAAATTCCTCCGTCGGGAAACTATTGGTCGGAGTAGGGTGAGTTCATCGTTTGGGGACTATCCATGTAGATCGTGATAAGGCCGGGAGCTGAATGACTCACGGAAACATGAGCTAAATGGCTCAAGGAATTAGCACCTAAATGGCTCACGGAGACGAGAGCTAAACGGCGACTTAATAGATGGAGACAAGAAGCGAGAGGAGAATCGAGAGTTAAATCAAAGCTCATAGGTCGAGCCACTCCATGAACCAAGTGAGGCTCCGATATAGAGCAGAAGAATCGGTGCGACGAAAGCACAATGATCCTTCCCCACAAAGTAATACATGTGTGGTGTAGCCGGTATAAATGTATCACACGAACGATGGCGCAGTCGCATACGACCCCCGATTTTATACTAGTTTACGAAGCCAAATGGGCTAGCCATCGAATGGAATCAATTTACTTCCATCGTCAAAGAGCTTCGAACGAAAACTTCAAGATTTGCGGCTCGGTTCATGTTATTAGCGGTAGTCAATCAGGATTGCGTTTCAGTCAGATGATTTAAAATCAATTTTTCCCGTGTATGTATACTAATTTCGACCCATCGGAAAAAATAGTTGGTGAAGGAAAAGATGTTTAAATTTAATTCTTGGTTAATGGTTTGATAGCGCTGATAAAGTAATCTTTTCTTTTAAATGTGTTTTCCAAAGAAAATGTTCTCTGGGTTACTAGCTCGGAGTCGCACAGACTATTTATTACAGTCAGTCCACGTAGCCGGCTGAATCCTATTTATCACCTTCTCTTCCGATGTTGAAATGTAGTTTCCGGCCATCCAACAAGATCGACTAAAAGAAACCGACTAAATTCACAATTCTTTCTGTTCAAGATTTGCGGCTCGGTACATGAAAATAGCGGTAATCAATCACGAACTAGCTTCGATCAGGTATTTTAAAATCCGGTTTTTTGTTTTGTATGCTACTTTCTAACCATTAGAATTGAAAAAAATAGGATAGCAGGTAACGACAAAACTGATTTATCCACCAGCTGCGTACAGCTAGCAAATATTTCCTTCTCGGTATTGTACAGATCTTTGAGGAGATGCATCGCGTTTGCTCTAAACAGCTCAACACGATAATGAAACCAATCTCAAACTAACCTATATTTAAAACTTTTCATCACTTATGTGTTAGGTTGGTGTACCACATTGACGGATCTGACTGAGATGAGCTGAAAATTTTCATCATTTCCGAGTAGTTTTCGAAAGATTTTTCGTTATTAATGAATGTCATACATGTTCCAAAATTCAATACACCATTGCTAAACTTATTTTCACCAAAATTGCGAAGTAATTCATTAAATTCATGCAGTACAGCAAAAGATATAAGCGTTCCAAACCTTGCACGACTTATCTCCCGATATTTTGAAAATTTGTTAAAACCAAAGAGGGTATTTTTTTTCACTCCAAGAGAATTGCTCTCTGGACTCCCTAGAAATGGGTGGCATGTTTCGTTTTCCTCGGGTTGTGTCAGTTCAATCGAAGATGGCGTCGAAACAGCAAGCACTCCGCGAGCGTGTTGTAAGGTTTTACGAAACGCATGGTTATCGTGGAAAAAAGTTTACGATAGACCACTTTCGAGACGAAAACGTGATTACAGTTTATCGGATCCTGGCATCCCTGAGCGTGGAAGTGGCCGTCCGGCAAAGATAATAATGGCAAAGAAGAAGAAGGAAGAGTTGAAAAAGCTGTTCGACAACAAGGACGGAACGAGTTTGCGTGACGCCGGCCGAAAATATCACTGCTCCCATACCTTGATTCACCGAACCCTTAAGATGGAGGACATCATCTGTCGGAAGAAGACTCGATCCCCTGAGTACATGGACGAGCAGATAGCGATCGTGAAATCGCAGTGCCCGTGGATGACGAAGACCTACCGCGAGACGTCGTTCGTGCTGGACGACGAAATTAACTTTCCGCTCTCGAGGACTCACACTCCAGGAAATGACAGCTACTATTCCAGCGAAAAATCTGCCACTTGTCCCCCCGAAGTAAAATATAAGTTTAAGCATAAATTTGAAAAAAAGTGATGCTGTATGTCGCCATATCAGACAGCGGGATTTCAAAGCCGTGGTTCAAGCCGAGCGGTCTGACTATCAATCAACAAGTGTATCAGGAGTAGTGTCTTAAGAAAATTCTTCTACCGTTGTTAAAGGAGCATCATGCGAATGAGAAGTACGTCTTCTGGCCGGACAAGGCGTCTTCCCACTACGCCATAAAGACGCCGGAGTATCTTGGGCAGAAAACAGATACCGTATGTGCCGAATGAAAGGAATCCGACCCACTTGCCCCAGTGCCGTTCCATTCATAATTTTTTCGGCTCCCTCAGTGCCCTAGTGTACAAAAATAATTGGCGGGCCAAGGATAAGAAGCAGTTGACCACCAGGATCCAGAATTTATCAGGAAGGTGGACGTCAGTACCGTTCAGCGCTCTTGACAGAGCATCGCGACTAAGTTGCGTCTTAGGGCTGACCAGGGCACCTTCTCCAATATTCATTGACGTTTTTTTTGAAGAATAAACATTATGTTTTCGATAAAAAATACTGAATACGTTGAAAAAAATGTTTTTGTTTTTTAACTACGTGACTGAAAAAAAAATCATTTTTATTGAACACCCGTTAGTTTGAAATTCAATAATTACACCACACAGGTAGAGCGGTCAGAATTATAAATTGCACACTGGTAAATCGCCTTAAACAACATTCCCGCTTGAATTGGAAAATTATGCCAATACTTAAAACCCGGTAATGTGACAAAATTTTCCGCCCCATGTTGCTGCAGAAATAATGTGCAATGATTTGTCACTTTCAACGAGGTGCCATCCGGTAATCAGTCAACCCGAAAAGTACCCTCCATCCGCGCCAGTTCAGTTTGTGATATGATCATGGTAATTTCGCTATTTTGATTATGTACCAGCCACACAAACAATGCGCTTGGGGCATCTTGTTCCTTGCAGTGTAAGCAACTTGTCTTGAACCGCGATGGTTTGAATATTATAATGCACGAAACGCGATCGAATTGCCCGAAGCCTTCGGGTCCTTATTGCTAGCATTCATCACTTGTCTCACGCCAGTGCCCCTTTTCGCAAACATCACCGGGAAGTGTTGACTTTTGAATGGGTGTTACAAACATTGAATTATCTACTTCCGTCCCTTTGCCAGTCAACGTAGAAGCGGAGGCAATACCGGCTTGTTCCAAGCACCGTAAATACTGTAATCAATTTTTTCTATACGCAAATGAGGGAATTTAAGTAGAATTGAACCTTAATTTCGGGCACGTTCAACGTGAATTTCCCCTTCAAGTAAGAATGATAATTTTCGGTCAGCAGAACATGTGCTTGAGCGATTCAACTCGGTCAATGGATGGGGTGTCCTTTTCATCACTAACGAATCGAATTCCTGACCCGATCCTGATGACGCTTAGCTGAATCTAGAAAAGTACGCAAATAAATGGATACAAGCAAGAGGAACATCCCTTCGTACAAGCACGAGTTGAACATGCCTAAATTACAGATCATCGTCACCGGCCTTTTTCATCGAAGGGCAGCAGGGAGATCCCGGTGGCGACTGGTCGATTCCCAATTTATTCCTGCCTTGCGCGTTCGCCTTGGTTGGCCTTTGCTGACCTACGTATGTTCTCGCAAGTCAGCCGCCACTGTCAGTCAGCGGTCAAAAGCTGAAGCGCGCCAAAGGTCATGATGTCGATATGTTTAAATGTTTGTTTCGCCCTTTGCTTAGCTGCAAGTCCTGACCAGCAGAAGCATCGAAGCAACCTTGTGCCTTGCCTTGTGCCCATCCCATGCAGTCAGCAGTAGGCTTATTCCAATTAAAATGCGATAACATTCGTTTGTAGTTCTGCGTTTCCCTGCGGGTCTGTGCCATTTGCATTTTGCGTTGCCCGTGCGGATATTATTCATTAGTTACAGTTAGGATAATGAAAGGCTTTCGGCAATCTACTTGCTCTGCTGTTTGCGGAAAACATTTTTCGTCTGATGAATGGATTGATGGCCTTAAGGTTCGTTTTATTGGTGATTCAAACCGGTCGATATCATTTGGTTCAATTTGGAATTTTGAAGGTCGTTTTATGCAAACATTAGAATGGAAAAAAATCGAATACCACTGTCTTTATAAGTAGCTACACAGAAAACCCCGGAATCACATAATTTGAATATTGTTGTTATTGGTTTTTCTCTTAGCTGTTTCAAGTACATATAGATGGTTTATATAACTAAATCTTCGTTGATTTTCGCATCATCAGTATGACCCGGTGACTTCGGACAGAGCGAGACAATTTGGGTTCAGTACTGTGTTGCACGTCTGACCCTGTCTTTCAAGGTAGTCAAAATGTGTTTATCTAGTATTTCGCTTTTCGTACGCAAAGCAATGAACTACCTGTTAACTACCCCGACTACCACTGGCTGGAAGCGGTTTACAGGAAAAAGATATTTCTAGAGCTTTTATTCAAAACGAAATATCAACAATGAGTTACACTCTTTGTTTACTTTCTCTTTCGATTTTTACGGCGTCAGTACAACACTTTTCACTTATTTTACAGTACAGATCGAAAGACGGTGGTTTTAACTAGCATATTATGCAAAGAGTTGAGGGATAAATGTTAAAGTGGCCGAATTATTAACAGAAGAGAAAGTAAACAAAGAGAGTAACTCATTGCAGATATGTCTTTTTGAAAAAACGCTCAAGATTTATTAGTGTAACTTGATTTAAGAAGTTGGGTAGGTGTTAGCTCGGTTCAGTGATGCGAACGGTACCAGAAAACTACATATTTTCCGGTATATTTACATTTTCACAAGTCGGACAACCCGCTACAGCGACGCATCACTGCTGCTGCTGCTGCCAGAACGGTAGCCAGACCGAGTACACTTTTCCGTACAGCAGTAAAATACATTTTTGTTTTGCTGCTGTACTTCGACTGCTCGGTGAGAGTGTGGCGCAGTAAAGTTTGGCCTCTCGCTTTGTACACTCTTCTCTGCCCATTCAAAGAGAGAGGACCGCACACGAAATCATTGATGGCGTAAATGAACCGCATTAGGGGAACGCGGGGCAAGTCCGACACCTTAAGCGCAATAATTTTTCTAAAATTCCACAAAGTTCCTAAAATTGTATATTCTGTGCATAATCCTTGTTTAGGTGGTTCTTAACAAAATATAATTTTTTCAGCGTTTCAAAAAATTGAATTCATTAAAAATTATTGGTTGCCAAAAAATGGAGAAAAATGTCATTTTAAAAACGCTGCGGGTAAGACCGACACCCCAAAGGGGCAAGAGCGACCCCCTTTTGATCTTTCTTTCTGTCTAATTGTTTCCAATGTATTGTGTATGTGTGATAACGTGCAATTATGTGTATATGAGTATGTGTGATGCAAACGCATACTTTCTGTAGTTTCATCGCGTAGCAAGAGGAAGAGCATTCGAATGCGTGGTGTTATGAATAAATAATGTTTAACGCATGGTTTATATTATGGTACAGGTTTTCTCAAGTAATTCTTTCGAGCTTTATTGCCACTTGTATAGCCATTCTAACGAGGAAAAGCTATTCTGCAAGCAGATTATATACGCTGTTACTAGGACTCATTCACTTAGAAGTGACGCACGCTTCGTAGTAAGCTATCCGGTTCGTGTTGTGATTTTTCGGAACATTGTTGATCAACAATCCGACGGTCAATGAAATTTTTTCATCAATATCATTTCAAAATCTCATATTAGATTATACTTTTCGTTTCTTTTTGTAATATTATTATGAATCACGTTCAATTAATTTTTAATTTTTTTGGTCGGCTTGAGACAATACTGATAAATAAATGCAAAAAACATAGTTTCGGTGTATTTCAATTATTAACATGACGTAATTATAGTATTATTGAACACAACAAATATACCCAGTCGTTTGTATCGAATCAAAAACGAACCCAATTATCTAAACACCGTGTCGGTCTTACCCCACCCAAAACTGTCGGTCTTACCCCAACAGCGCCCATTTTTGTTAAATGCTCAATTAACAGTATTGAAATACTCAAACTTATCTTCAATACATACAAATAACGATATGGAGAGTAGAATAGAATGTGTGACAAAAAAACTGTTCATTTTCAAAGCTTTTGTGTTATTAAAACCTTAAAATGTATCAACTAAAAATAACATCCAAAAGCGCATCAACTTTGCTTTCGCTTGTTTTGTTTATTTTGTTGACGTTTATGAACCCATATGGCATCGATATGTATCGAAATTCCAAAAATAATGGTACTAATAATATCCTGTCATTATTGTATGATTTAAAATTTGATATCTGGGAAAAGTCGTGGGGTGTCGGGCTTACCCAGGGTGTCGGGCTTCCCCCCAGTTCCCCTAATCGTCGTTGTTTGTGGTTAAAAACATCAAATAGATTAAAAATATTAAAAAGTGTAATATAAGGAAAGAGAAACTGTATCGCTCGCGTCTGGTGGCTGCACTAGGGGCGGTATTTTTTTCATGTTACTGCTGTGCACACAGGCTGCCGTACAGCGCTGAGCTACCTGCAGTAGCAAACTGCAACAGCGTCGAAGGAGAAAAGAGAATGTAGGCAAAAATATTACAGCCGTAGAAAAGGTAGGCGTTTTGCATCCTTGGCTCGGTTCAATTCCTATAACCTATTTCGAATGCGGAGTGACCCATGTTCCGAGTCAATCGTTCGATTTGTCATTTGGAAATCGACGCGTATTTAGTGTATTTAAATGCTTTTCATAGGGTAAACTGCCTATTTTCACCATACTATGTAGGGTGCCTCTCTAATTTATTAATTTCTCGGCCTACAATCAAAGGGATGCTGCTCTAACCAACGGCTTCAAATGGGTAGGGTGATAACAGAAACATGGCGAAAACGGGCTCATCACCCTACATAATATTAAAAAATACTATACTACATGTTTTAATTGCTGAATAGTTCTACTGTATCGATTTTGTAGGCCAATTTATGCAATCTGATGGCTAAGAGAAAGAATCCCAAGTAGCAAATCGCAACTAGTTTAAATCGTCTAAGTCCGAACTATGTTGCAACGAGAAAACAATAAAGTTATTTTTGTTGCACTGGTTGAACATAGATAACATCAAGGTTATTTAATAACATCTTTTGTCACCAAATAGTCATTTATGTAGCCAGCTATAACATGTTCATTAATGTTCCGAACTGATTGCTGATGCTGCAGAGTTTGTTGAAATTTAGTTACGATTTTGATTTTGTGATAAATATTTTGACAATTGCACATTTGTCCAACACCAAGATTCTTACTGAAAACGTTTCAGTTTACTAAGTCATATCCGTGTTATAGGTATGTATCCGTCACATACCATCATTACGCCTTTCAGCACAAACTCATGTATTAACAAAATGCTTTTGCAACACTGGATCAACAAATTCACAACTAATGCTTAGCGAAGCGAAAAATAAGTTGTATTTTTGTTGGCTTTACATTGCGAAAATTCACCGACGACACTTCATGCGCTCCACTTGACATTATAGAGGTATTGAACTCTACGGTGGCACCAACTATAATATGTTCGGTGTTTTGGAAAAATATAAACAAATAGCATGTATGTTATTACTGTTTTTAAACGAAACGATTAAATCCTTTCCACACAGATCATACAATTAATATATTAGAAAATAATTTCGGAAGTAAGAACAAGAAGGGTATGAATTTGAAACAAATCATTTACTTAGAGTACCTTCCGAAAACAAAATAACGTGATCTTAGGAGTAATACTATTTAGAAAATTCCTTGTTTAATATGTGAAGCATCTGAAAATACTAGTCCATGACATGTTAATTTTCAACAAAAAAATTGTAATTGTTTTGCTGAATTTTGTCTATAAATGCAAAAATTTCTTGATAACGTCACCCGGAAAGGGACCGTCAACAAACCGTGCAGACAAAATTCCGGCATTTTTAGACCTACTCCCCATTCGTACAAGTGAGTAGGTTTTTCCTAACAAAAAGTATTTAAAAATGTTCCACTAAAATATTTTTTCCAATTCGTGCGGCGGTAAAATGGGTATTTTGTAGCTTTTAATATACAACTGAGATTATTTACCAAATGAGTTTATGTAGTACCCTTATTTTTTGTTGTTGCAGCCATCATGAAAAAATCTACGCTCGAACTACATTCTCGAATTTTGATATTTTTCATAAATAAATTACTTTTTAGACGAGGCTAATTTTTGGTTAAATAAGTATGAAAAACAAAACCAAACGATGTTGTCGGTATGATGAAGATATCCTAGAAACTCCGTGTAATAATATTTTCCTGTGCTTCACATAGGAGTGTAACTCAATAGTTCAACTATTGGTATTAATGATACTACTGCGGCAACAGAAATATTTCGTTAAAATCATTAATGTCACATGTTTACATTTTTCCGATACACCGAATATGTTATAGTTGGTGCCACCGTAAAGTTCAACGCCTGTATAATATGAATTGTAGCGCATGAAGTGTCATCGGTGAATTTTAGCAACGTAATGCAAACAAAATTACAACTTAATTATTATTTTGCTGAACTTTAGTTATGAATTGGTCAATTCAGTGTTGCGAATACCTCTCATAAATACGTGTTAGTTTGTGATTCAAGGTATAACGATGACAGGTGCCTGATACGTGCGTATGACAAGAATACGACTAGAACGTTTTTAGCAAGAATAGTATAGTACAGGGTCATATTAAGGAAAGGCATATTTTGATGTGAACTAAAAATTGTTCGATGGAGACAAAACGTATGCTGGAATAATAGTTGTTTATAAATTAAAAGCTTTGCTCATTAATAAAAATTTGTTCGAAAAGCGTATTGTTTCGTATTCACCAAAATCACATCCTAAATTTGGCCCTGGATGGCTTGAAAGCCATGTTGCTTAAATGCACCATTTTCTATTGTATTGGAAATAAAACCTCAACCGGCTTGCGAACATTTATAAAAGTCTACCGTTAAAGCAATTTATGTTCCTGATTTATGATTAACGTGTGTTTTATTGAATAACATTGAATTTCTAATATGACTCGGGTTTCCTTTGAAAAATTGTTTTTAAATACTATTTATAATTTGGTTTTACCAAGAGCGCGCGAAATAATAGGAAGTGGAATAAAATATCACTCGATAGACTCTGATGCGCAGTAAAATAGGATACTTCATTGGCAATTTTTGATATGAAGAATGACGCTACTGTTCATATTTAAATAATCAACTTGTATTTTGACTTGGTCTTCATTTTCATTTCCACTGGTAACATAATCTTAACTATTTGCATGAAAATATGTTACTTTTCAGTTGCGATTGACAGTCCAGGTGAACGACAAAAAGGTATCATTAAGTAATCTTGTTGTGATCTGCATTCAACATATTGACAACAATATGATTTCATTTAGCTATTCTCGAATCGTTGTTGCAACGATATGGGAACTAGTTTCTACAGTTTTGCCCAATCATAATTATGTTGAAAATCGGCCTAAAACTGCGCTTTTTGGGTCGCACAGGAAGTTAGATGTCAGTTGCAACAGCACCTATTTTTTGTTACCAACTGGTTATGAAATAGTTACTGAAACAAAAATTGCTACTTGGGAAAAGATATGAAAATAAAAAGGCTGATATGAATTCTAGAGCAACAGTTCTCAACTCTTTCGAAACTACTGAATGTGTCTCGCTTGTGTCGCAAGTGTTCACCGAATATGCCTCGTCTGAGCTTTAGTAAACCCCGTCTGTGCCTTAATGCGCACCGTTTGTTCCCCAAATGTGTCTCAAAGGTGCCTCGTTTGTGTAGAATTGCATACAGATGCGCTCCATATGTACAAGAGCTCTAATGCTCTCCGTGTGTTCCTCCAAAGTACCCCAAGAGTCTCACGTATGTCTCTGAATGCACCCCGTATGTGTCTAAACGTGCCCCGTATTGTAAGTAGAACCCGTACGCGATTGATGTGTGTCTCGTTTGTAACAAAAGTTCCCCCGTTTGTGTTTTTGAAAAAAATACGGACATCAACATGAAATATACGCTTGAGAGCACGATAGGTCAGCCGTTTGGGGGCACTATAGGTCACAACTGATCGTCTCACAGCTAAACAAACACGTGAACCGGAATGAACAATTTCAATTACACACTCTGGTGACGGACCTGAACCGGAATGAACAACTTCAATTACACACTCTGGCGACGACGAGGATACCGAAGAAGTTATTCGCAAGTATAGCCAGACGCAGCTGCCGAAAAAACATATTTTTTCAACATTTCCTTTCGCGGTTTCATAATTTTTCACATCACTTGCCACTTCTCATTATCTGAATGACGTCAATTTAATTTTTAAATAATCTATAGTATTAATACTCTTAAAATAAAAGTTGAACCGGTGATTTTCTAGACGTGTACATTGTTTAATTTAACCTCGAATATAGTGACCTATTGTACCCGCAGATTTTAAAAACATCGTAAAAAGTACCTTCGCCCTGTTGGACTTAGCTTGAAAAATATTTAGCCAAGCATAGAATCATTGTTGCCAAAACTTTGCCTGATGTATTATCTTTCCAACGAGTGCTTGTTTGTTAAAATCAATGCAAAAATACTACCGCACGAGCTCGCCAAAGAAAACTGACTTACCCCACTCTACTCTATTAGCAACTTGACGATAACCTGTCGGCATACGCCTTAACTCTTAACGCCTTAACAATAATAATTCGAGCAATGTACGGAGGAGGCGAATAAGTTGTGTGGTCGCGATTTACCGAGGTATACATTCGTTTTTTATCGTTGAGCGCAGCGCCGTGATAGTGAGAACAATTATTATTCGTTGCCGCATCAGTGTAATACGGAGTACAGTCGAAAGTGTCGTTAATTTGGCTACAAATTCCATATTATTGTGCGGTTCTAAAACTGTTTTCGGATACTGCCACCATCGCTAAGTTCATCTGCTCGATTTTTGCTTCCCGCCACTCGAATGAACACAACTAGCTCAACTACTCGTTCGATGTCCGCAAAAATGGATAAGGGGTCATGCATAAATGACGTAGCATTTTAGGGGGTAGGGGGGGGTACACCAAATTTGTGATGAAGTGTGACGAGGGGGAGGGTAGGGTCAGAAGTTGTGCGACGTAGCATTAAGTTTTAATTTTTTGGCGGGCATCAAAACCCATTAATTAGAGAAAAAATTTAATGTTCCTCCATTCCTAAGTTGATTTTCACGCGGTTTTTTCATTTTGTAAATTTTACTGTTCGCGGAATGGCAGGCTCGCAAAGAAAATGATAAATTTTTCATGCGGATTTAAATTTCCACATTAGTTAGCTAATATTGCTAACTAGTAGACTTATTTTAATAGCTGAATTGAATTTTCTTTCGGATTCAATCAAAGAAAATTTAGTAATTTAGTTGAGCTTATGCTTCCTAAAATCGTTGGCAGCTGCAGGATTGTGAACTTTTCTTCGTGCTTTATGACATGTAAAATTCTAAACAAAACTATCCACACTATATTTGTCATGAAATGGGCTTCTTTTGTAGGCAATTTGCTGTTATAATGAAAATGTCGATAAAAGTCGTCAAACATTTTGTAAGGACATATATTTAAAAGAATTGAAAAACATATGAAATTTTTTCATCTCCCGGTCGCGTTGCGTGGGGGGGGGGTTAGAGATATGCTACGTCATTTACAAGGGGGAGGTTAGAATTTTGTGACCAAATGCTACGAGGGGGGAGGGAGGGGTCGAAAATCGCCAGAAAAAAGCTACGTCATTTGTGTACGGCCCCTAAGGGGAAAACAGCGAAGCAAGCATTGTCCAGTGTGTTGAATATAAACAAAAACCAACGATCGAGGGATGATTTAAACCAGATAGATGATCGGATGGAGACTCTCGAGGATCTGCTGGGGTATATGAAAAAAATGATCGACGATGGAAATGCTCGGATTGAAAATAAAATTGAAACTACCAATAACTTCGTGTTGGAAGAAATTGCCACTGTACGAAACGACGTTCAACAGGTGCGGGAAGATTGTGCTCGTGATATTACCCAGCTGACGGAACGCTTAGTGCAAACGAACAAAGACGTCATTTGCAATAAAGATGCCATTGCCCGACTTGAAAGATCAAACGACCTGCTGCTGACTGGTGTACCATATCATTCATCGGAGAAATCTACTGTCCTCGTCGTCAAAATTGCCACAGCTCTCGGTTACTGTGACTCGGATGTTCCCGTCGTCTTTTCGAAGCGATTGGCCCGGGTCCCCATTGCTGTTGGTTCTTCGGTTGGTTTGATTTTTTCTACAGTAAACATCTCGCATACTGACTCGGAACAACAAACTTATTACAGAGACTACAGTCGTATCGATTACGATACATTGCAGATGGCATTAGATGAAATTGACTGGTCCTTGCTTTATAATATAAGTGATTCTGATTTGGCAGTCGATTTCCTAAACCTGCGTCTGGTTGAGCTTTACAATACATTCGTTCCAGTTCGTGTATCAAAGCCTTTGCACAATAAATTTTATTTCAACGATGAAATACGTAGAGCTGTGCTATCCAGAGATGTTGCATATAATCAATGGATTAACAGCAGAAGTGAATCGAATCATGCACAATATAAACGTTTGCGAAACCGGGTAAATCATTTAATTTCGAAGGCCAAATCAGATTATGTGTCTGGAGTATTGAATTCGTGTGATTCTAGTAAGCGATTGTGGAAGAAATTAAAAGAACTTAAAATCTCCAAGTCCCAAGATAAGCAAGTACAGACCTGGAATACTGGTGATGAAATTAATGCATATTCAAGCGGGAAATGCATGTCTGATCCGGAATTACCGTCAATACCTCCAGCCAACACAAATGGTTTAAAATTTGTTTCTTGTAATGAGTTGGATGTTGCAAGGGCAATACAATCAATTAAATCGAATGCTGTTGGGTTGGACGGTATTCCTCTACAATTTGTGAAACTCATTTTACCGTTTGTCCTAGCTCCTATTACCTATGTTATCAACACAATTATTATGACCTCCAAATTCCCACGTGCTTGGAAAGCCTCAAAAGTGATTCCCATTCCAAAAAATATCAGGAACAATGATTTAAATAATTTGCGACCGATAAGTATATTATGTTCCTTGTCAAAAGTTTTTGAAAAAATAGTCAGGCAACAAATACAAGACCATATCCACGCTTTCAATTTATTAACGCCCCACCAATCTGGTTTCAGAGCCGGTCATAGTACAACTACAGCGTTGCTGAAAATAAATGATGATATCCATCGTCACGTGGACAGAAAAGGTGTTGCTTTCTTGCTTCTTCTCGACTTTTCAAAAGCGTTCGATAGAGTATCGCATACAAAACTGATGAAAAATTATCTAATCAGTTTAGCTTTTCAAGAGATGCAGTACACTTGATACAATCGTACCTTGGTCATCGCACTCAAATGGTTGAAATACATAATTCACTTTCAAGGCCCATTGAAATTGTATCTGGTATACCACAGGGATCGGTTCTGGGTCCCCTACTATTCTCCATGTACATCAATGATTTGCCATCTGTACTTCAATACTGTTCGATTCACATTTTTGCGGATGACGTCCAACTATATCTGTGCTCTCACGATACAACTATAATTGAAATGGCCAGGTTAATAAATTCTGATCTCGATAATATAAATCGTTGGTCAGCACGTAATTTACTCCCAATCAATACTACTAAATCAAAAATAATGTTTATTACGAGACGTCAGCAACGTTCGCAATTACCGGATATCATTTTCAATAATGAAGTTCTTGTCTACGTCGAAAAGGTTTCAAATTTGGGTATTGTTTTCCAACAAAACCTAGAATGGGATGATCATATTAATGGGCAGTGTGATAAAATCTATGCTGGTTTACGTAATCTTAGACTTACAGCAAGTATGGTACCTATTGCGGTCAAAATAAAGCTTTTCAAATCCCTTCTACTCCCGCATCTAACCAATGGCATTGAGTTAACAGCGAATGCCTCTGCTGCCGCTTTGAATAGATTAAAAATTGCGCTCAATGGATGCATTCGTTGGGTATTCAATATACCGAGGTTTTCAAGTGTTTCTCATCTCCATGACCAATTGCTCGGATGCCCTTTCCATATTTTCCTCAAAGTACGATACTGTCTTACACTACACAAAATAGTTCACCAAGGCCCTGATTATTTATCAGCTAAACTATATTCGGTTGGTAGTACACGGACCAGGAACTTTATTTTACCACGGCTTAACACAACGCATTATACAGACTCGTTCTTTGTGCGAGCAGTCAATTTGTGGAATCAGCTTCCAATTGACATTAAAAATATTGAATCTCGTGAGCGGTTCCATCGGGAGTGTTTGGATTGGTTAAGAGAAAGGAATTAGTTTTTAATTTAAATTTAATTTGTAATAAGATGAATGAAATTGAATTAGTAATAATTAGTATGTGGTCAAATGAATTCCGATTGTAGAACCAAAGAAGGAGAAGTCCTTACTCTACAAGTATTTCCTTAAATAAATAAATAAAAAATAAATAACTCAGGACAAGGAAGCATGTGACCTAGTGCACTAAGTTTGTGCTCGTAAGAGCCCCGTATGCACTTAAAAGTAGTGTCACAATTCATTTGAATTTTCATCCCAGAACATTTAAATTAATGCGTAGTTCACGATTCTCCAGCACCTTCAGTCAAGTTCTACATCAAAATAGACACCATTATTATTATTTTACATTTCAGAACATTCTAACGTCGTACTCTTGTTTACGTCAAACGTAATATTCATTTTTTGAAAGTGTGTACTAATGTGTTCGTTATGTGCACGAATGTTCCCCGTATGTGACTAGTTTGTGCCCAAACGAGCCCTGAGTGCACCTATCATGTTCCCAAATGCGTCCAATTTGTGCCAAAATGTTCCTAAAGTGTGTCTCGAATGTGCCTTGAGAGTGCTCAGTATATGCCCAAATAAGCCCAGGTTGCGCCCAAAAGTGCCTGAATGCGGTCCTTTTGTAATCTACTGCACCCATATGTGCCCAAATGCGTTTTTCAAACATACTTCCTATGTGCCTACTTTGTGCCGAAAGCGCCCCGTTTGTGCTGCAAGTGTGTTTCGAGTGCGTTTCAAATGTGGCCAAAGGCAGCACTACGTGAGAATTATTGCACTGCGTTTGTGCCAAAGTTTGGGCACGTCATATGTAGAGGTGCGTGCCACTGCACTACGCTGCTGCAGATGATATTCACGCGACGCCGATTTCATAAAAAATGTCAGTGCGCCAAGGGCCTGCATAGCATAAGCGCCGTCGATTATATTTAAACGCACCGGTTTTATTTGATCTAAATGTATACTGAGTGTATGATTTCAGGTATGCTCTTGGTAAAACGTTCACTGTATTGAATACACACTAGAGTGACAAGAAAAAAATCATCCCTATCGGCCCGCCCCTGACTTAATTCCTAACCGTATCAGGAGTACTTGCTCCAGATTTGAAGTAAATCGGACAAGTCATACTAACGGACCAACGTGTCTGAAGTTTGGGATTTTTCGACAATTTACATGGAGAAAACCCATTAGTTCGCATTTTTGCCGCTAGGTGGCAGATTTAGCTTAATAGTATGTTTAGAAGAATTATAGTACATAATACGCGTTATGTTTTGGTTAGAAAACTTTAGTTCCACCTGTGACAGCATAGAGGGCGTCAACACTAACTTTTCATAGAAGAGAGATAGAATATCTAGATGTTTGGAAGAATTATTGCAAAATTATACTGTTCTAAAGCTTTGTAGAAGGCACCTAATTTCTATCTCTTTCTGTTGAAAATATAGCGCTGGCGCCCTCTATGAGGTAAAATGTGGAACTAAAATCTTCTAACCAAACCATAACTCGTATTATTCAATATAATTCTTCTGAACACACTATTGAGCTAAACCTAACGATTATTTCACAAAAATGTGTATTTCGTGGGAATCGAGTACTGATACATAACCAGTGCGGTAAAATGTCAATTTAAAACGAAAATATTCGTTTCAAATGAAACTGCGAGTCATTCACTGTAAGCATACCACCACTATATCAGTTGACTTCTGCTGCCGTCTTCGTTTGAGTCACTCAGAGTTCACTGACAATTGAATAACAGCTTCTGCTCATTTGACGTTTTGCCTGTTTAGTTTCTATTGAAAACCAATCTCACATTATTACAGTCTCTGTTTATGGAAGTGAACCATTCCAATTCGTGATCTAACGCTAGATGTCGACCGCCAGAGAGCATGGAAGTGCAATGATGATGTTTTTATTTTCGTCTGTCAAAACACATTGGAAAGTAAATTCTGATTTTTTTAAATTTAATCAATATTATAATTAAATGTTATTTCTTCTAATGAAAAGTAATATTGATGAAGAAAATATGTTTCCTACCTCTGAAAAATATCCAGATGGTAAATTTCTTATTACTTCACTCACATTTGTTCTTCCGGTTTCAATTTATACTAAAACGAAATTCAGAGATTGAAATTTCGATAGAAAACACGATGGTGGGCAAAAATCACTGGATTAAAGAGTGTAGTTGTTGGTATTCGAGGTTATCCACTGATAAGTCCAATTTCTAGATAAACATTTTCCATATCTAAAACAACCAACCTAACCTCAACAATACAAAAATAATTCTGGATCTCAATAATTCGTAATAAAATATTGAGTTAAACTGAATGTTTTGGTGTCAAACGAAAGAACGAGTGTTTTCTTATCACTTGTAATCAAGCTTTTTATGAAACTATGTGATATTTATTTTAAAGCAATTAAAATAGAAAAACCATCCTATACCACCAATGCAAGAAAATCATCATTTGACTAGTACCAAAAATGAAATCCAGTTGGCGCATCGAGTGAAAAAGTTTCACGTTTGAGAGCCAATGAACCACACCCAAATGAATATGAATGAACACTCACTGACATGAAAACAGCTCCGACCAAGATAATAAATACATACAGGGTAAAGGCTAAGATAAGACGAGACAACTCAAGACGGATACAGGCAGGAACATTTTTCTCTGTATTGTTAAGTTGTCATTTTTCTTCGCCAAATCAGGAGGATATTAAAAAGAAAAGTATAAACAAATGACTTAGTGTGCTTTTCTGTTGATATAAGTTTTGTTTTGGTTTGGTAATAAGTACTTTTATTAGTAGTTTCATAATAGTAATCGAATCGGAAGATCCGAGATTAAACCCGGCATTTTCTCTCTTTTCATCGTGCGCCAAAGAATCGGGATGCTCGTCCGGATATAAACCCACACAATGAGCCGGATGAACTTCGTTTGACCATTCTCGGTGGTTTGTTAACATGGGAGCTACGTGAGTTCAAGTGTAACAGATAAGCACCCGTTGCACTCGAACTCACACAACTGACAAGTAAACAAACCACTGAGAATTGTCAAACATGAACTTCATTCACCATAAGTTCACTTGTGTTGTCTTGTAGAACTCAATTTTGGTTTGCTTGTCTTTCTTGTGCCCTGCTGAATAATTGTTGACAGATGACTTTATGTGGCTACCCAGTCAAAAAAAAATGCGGACGGACATGCCCAGTCAAAAAAATACAAACGAGCATAGTCAGGCGATTTAAACAGTTTGACGTTTGACTACTTCGCCTACACGCTCGTAAAAAGTTACTCAAAAATGAGTTTAATCCCACCCATTTCCAGATAGTGGAACAACCCTTAAATTGAGTAATTCCGGAGTTACTCAAATTTGAGTAAGCCAGCATGAACCAAAAACTGAGTAATTATTACTCGGTTTTTGAGTACAATATTATCTACACTAAACCCAAAAGTGCTTCACTAGTACTCAGATTTTGAGTTCAACATTGCTCAAATTTTGAGTTCAGTACAAATTTAACAAAACCAAAAATTAAGTAATTATTACGCAGACTTTGAGTTGAACATTACTCAAATTTTGGGTTCAGTAGAACTTCAACAAAACCAAAAATTGATCGATTTTTACTCATATTATGAGCAGAAGCTTACCCAATTTTTGAGTAGACAACAAAGCCAGTTGTAATTCCTCAGTTTTTGGGTAGAATATTACCCAATTTATGAGTGCAATATTTCATTAAAACCCAGTAAAGTTCAGCCGGAAATGAGCCGGAATTCCAGCTGTTTCCAGTCAGTATTCCGGCTCCAGTGACACAACCGATTCTAGTTAGAATAGGTTGTGTCACTGGAGCCGGAATACTGACTGGAGCCAGCCGGAATTCCGGCTCATTTCTGACTGAACTTTACTGAGAAACATCCGGATTATGACTTGCAATTCTGAATGGTTTCTGTAAGAAGAAATGCAACAACCGATTCCTATTTAAATTGGTTCATGATCGATTGTTGCATTTGAACTGGAACTAAACCGGTTTACATCCAGTGAAGAAATTGGCCGTCAAAATTTTGTTTTGGATACAACACAATGCAGTCTTTCTTTTCTTATGGAATATTTTTACAATAATAATTAAAGAAACTTCTGTTTATTAAATTTTATGGTTTTTAGTAAGTATTGTATAAAAAAGTTGTCCTTTTATTTGTTGTCAATACGTGCGCGGGAAACTTCAATAAAAGTTTGGACGAGTCTATTCACAGTTGTCCTCTGACTGTGCGGAATTATATTATATATGGCACATGCCAGAAAGTCCCAAAACATTCTAAAATTAGGTGGCACCTCCACTCCGAGAACTGCGTAGCATTTGAATAAAATTTCCACTGCATGAATAGAATTGTTAGTCTCGAATATAACTTTTTTCTCACAAATGACGGCATAATTTCCTCTTTTCATCGGGCTTGCTACGCACACCATGTGTAGTTTGGAATCAGTTGCGGGGGATGCCACGTATGTATCTAAGCACTCCTAATGATGATATAAAATCATTACATCTAACCTTATGTATATTATATTGCATTTACCCCAATCCAACGAATTGAAGCCGAATGTTCTTCGCCTACAGTTGGACAGCCTACCAGCGTTCTTTTTTGTCCGCGAATTGGCATATGAGAAATTATTCTCAAGCATCCTCGAATGTGATCTGTGAATAGTTTTACAAATTTAAAATTTTATGACAGACCTTTGGGCTAAATTAAAAAAAAATATATCTCACCATCTTCTACTCTAGAGAATCTGGAGGGTGAATAAGATAGACACTGAGAGAAGACATCCTCGATTTTGAGACCTTCTGTTCTGTTAGGATACAATCTCTCAAACATTTGACGAATCTAGAAAAAGTGATATGATATAAATATTCATATGTTCCGTGAATACCATAAAGTGAAATAGTAAATAATAAAAAATAAACATGTTACCACCAATCCTTCATATGAACACAGGTGTGGAAACATATCCAAGATATCATTAACGGGTTTCTTTTCTTTTAATAACAGTTTGAGGACTGGAAAGCATCGGTCCATTTCATCACAAATATGTTCTGCTACTGATGCCGATGCAAGCATTACTCGGAGCAATTGAGCCCGCTCTACAAGTTCAGTTGAAACGGACTCTTCTACAGGCATAGTTCCTCGATTATATTTATGTTTTCCTGCAGGTAGCTGTTTGATGACATTCCGGATGCGATGAAATATCATGCCAGTATGAGCACCCTTTTCCTTGCCTCCGTTGCGCCAAAAGAAAAATGACTAGCATGAAAATAATTATAATTATATTAGAGAAATTAAATAAGCATAGAATAACAAACCTCATCAGGAGCAGTTGGTGTGACTCGCGTATTACTAAGTTGTGGAAATAATTTTACGATTTGAACAGCTGCCGCATGCTGTTGATCAACAGAAGGATACCTGCGCATTTAGAGATCATTGGTTCGTTACTCCGAAAAAGACCAAAAAGATTCCGTGAAAGATTAAGTTCTAAATTTCTTAAAAAAAATCTAAATGGTAAAAGTATGAACGGTATTTGATTCGTAATTCTTTGCATGCTGGGACACATCTATTATTTTCTGAAGAAAATCGGTCAGTTTATTACTGTTTTAAAAGTCTGTAAATGTCTGGACCAGGCATACGCAGAACTTTTTTTTAATCACCGATATCATACTTTTTGATCTGCCTCTCGTTTCTTCTGCTGCAAATTTTGTGCATTGGACGTATTCGGTCTATCCACTCATTGAATATTTACTAGAAGTATATGCTAGAAAATGCATGAAAATTCTCGACAAACATATGATTACGGCCTAAAAGCCAACTGTCAAAATCCACTTTGAATGGAAATTCCGGACAAACCGTTACACGCCAATCACAGATGTTGGTAGTAAACGAAAGAGAAAAGTTTTCTCTTTCATAAACTGTTGTGAGCTGTGTTCGACTAGTAACGGTTTGTCTGGAATTTCCATTCAAAGTGGATTTTGACGGTTGGCTTTTAGGCCGTAATCATATGTTCGTCGAGAATTACAGCAAAAGAGACGGGAATGAAAGTATGCTAATTCTGCATATTTTTGTTTCTCAGTGCAGCAAATCTGTCCACAGTCTGTAAATCTGGCATCGCTGTTGCTCGATTCAACGACATTGCGGCTTAGTTAGACCCTTTGGTCGATTTACGATTGAACTGTATATGTAAACAAATAAACACGCTCGCTATAAACAGAAATTGTATACCTTTAAATTCTGTTGGTTTAAATGTTTAAGTTATTATAATTCGTCGTCGTCGGTCGTCTTTATAATTTTGTGCCGGAACATGACGAATTACGCTTTCTAAGTACCACCGTCAAAGACGCATGTACGTTCTTATGCCGAAGTTTATAAATCGAACCAGATTGAAGATGTGTAAAGAATGGTCAATATTGAAATCAGGATGCGAAGAACTGATAACTATGTGGTTTCCTCTAGCAGTTTGTACTGTGTTTCATACATTTCTTTATATTTATAATCAGAAGTGAAGTTGTTTGGCCGTGCTTCATTACTATGCATACTTCATAGTTTCATAGGCTCAATGAAGTAATAATGCATGATACTGATTGACTACGATGTTTTTTGAAATAGAAGCTTCACAACGAAAGGCATTGCTTTTCTCTGCTCATAGACAGTGTTAGATCACCTGCATATTTGCTCGAAGGACTACTAAGGGCCGATTTCTTCATTCTCGCCTAACGTCTTAACCAGGTTTAAACGTACTGGTAAACCCGGTTTAAAATTTAAGCGAGGATAAAGAAATTGGCCGTAAGCCCTATAAATATGTATAGGCATTGCGCATTTCGCCGCAAGGTTGCTCTAGCGGAGAGACTCGTGCGGTTCAATGTAAACAATTCATTCTATCACACTTTAAGGAGTGTTCATAGTTTGATGCACTAGTAGAGTAACAAATAAAACTTTCTACTTGCCTTTGACCGTCCATTATTTGAGTCTCCATTTGCTTGCATGCGACTCGTGTAAGATGATTTAAACCGTCCTTATCTGGTACGATCCCTTGATCCAAAATTGGATACAAAATTTTCATTCGGAATTTTGCGTCATCTTCGAATGTCGAACGGTTAATCTGAAAACGTTAAATATGTATAGTACGACAAGCGCTTACAGTAATTATAGTAGAAAGTTTACCAAATTTTGAACATTAGTGGAAGTCTCATCAATTTTATCTTTGGTCGGATTAGCTTCAGAACTATAGTTTTTTATTATGTTAAGAATTGTTAGACGGGATCCTTTTTCGAATATCCCCATTTCAACTAGGTCGGCATCGTTGAGCAGAACTAGGTTCTGATCGTTTATTTTTTGGGCTGAAAAGAGCGAATAAGTATATATAAAGGTTTAAAGTGACATCTCAAGTTGTTTGCACTACCTTCTTGATTGTTGTTTATTTTATTATAAATTTATTTCCAAGTTTATTTCCCTACTAACTATCTACATATTTCAAACTTATATAGTAGTTTTCTTCTGAATCTCCGTATATACTCCATAAGTTGTATGTTTTTTTCGTTTGCAAGTTCTTGTGTGATATGCGAATAACTTGACTGTCAGTTTTGAGTTTGTAACTGTTGTATTGTAAACAATATTCGCATTCGAGATGCTGTATTAGGCAAACAATTTGATTATCCGATTGCAATATATCTATTATCAAACCATAGGACATTTCGTTGCATACTTGGTATTTCGCTATCAGTCCCGGCCGAAAGCTTGTGTTATTTATTTTCATATGGTTTATATATTTGATTGAATCTGGTAGATCCCGGATCAGGAGTAAATTACTTAGAGATTTTTTGTGTATGTGCTTTGACGAAACGATATCTACCGTACCAATTTCGTATGAATGGTCAAGAATAGTGGTTATCTGTGCTAGATTCAGGCGCTTAGCAAAGCTGTTTGTTAAATTGATGAAATTGTTGCATGTCTTCGCTTGGGATTTCGACTCCTTGAATTTCGCTTCGAAGCGTAAGCAACTATGATTAACAACTGGCCCATCCTGACGAATTATGTAGGGATAATGAGAGATGTGATGGAATTTATTGGTAGGGTTGATGGCAGGGAAGCAGGATTTGAACAACTTGTAAAAACATTCGATTTCGTTTTCCAGATCGTTAATCTGATTCAATGTTAGCTTATTGGAGAAACTATAATAAGTTATTTTCATGAGAGCTCTAAGCAATGATGATAAATTTGAATTAAATCCGAGAATCTGGTTGAACATAAAAGGGAATGCTCGAAGGAGAAGCCAACATTGCGAAGCTGACTGAGGAATAGCATGTCCACGTGCTTTTAACTTCTCGCAAGTAAAATTAGCGGTAGGTTTATCAGCCGATTCAGTTATACCGTATTCGTAATGCTGTATAATTTGGTTGACTTGACTAATCGTTATCACTTTATGGATATTTACAGCTTCGTTCAAAACACATTTGATTACGACCATGACGACGCCTTCCAAAAGATCATGCATTGGATCAAACGTGTTATTTTCCGCTATGTTGAAATATTTAACTTCATTCAGTGCTGATTTTCGAATGATTCCGCATTGTGAAGGTGTTTTAGTTCCGCTTTGAAGAGCATTTAAATCACCTTGTATGCTTTCTTCAGTGCGATGAGGGAAGGTATCACCAATGTTTCCACAATGAAGTGCAGTACGCGTCGCATAGCACATTCTACAGAATAGACTTGATTGGGGCCCCATTAACTCGAAAATTTCATGAATTGCCAGCGTGTCCCCCAAAACATGCACTAGAACTGCCCTCATCGTAAACTTTTCACTCCCATATTGTACTACAACACCATCATCTGATTCAAGCTCACGCAAATCTTGAATCAGCGGTTTCATAACGTTATTGTAGCCATATTTTTTTACATCTCTTGAGCGAACTGTAAGCGTTAGATATATCCTGTTGGAGGATGAATTAATTGCGGGGTGGAGATTCTCAATTTTAACACTGAAATTGGTAAGTTTTTTTTTTGATTTGCGTGATCCCAAAGGGTTCAGATATTCGACATCGTCCAGATGAAGCGAGAGTCGTAATGCATCGGGAAACCGTGTCAGGAATGGGTGTGTTTTGAAACGTTGACCATCTTTGAAACCGCACAAGATATCGTCATTCACTGCTTCTTCTGCTATCATCTTGCGAGCTCCGGGATTCTTCATAACCAGTGCTAAAATGCTGGTTAGTGGAATATAGTGAGCAACGTCTTTCACTATTTGTACACTTTTTCTTTTGCCTAGTTTGGTAATCGCGGGGACAGTTTTAGTGATTCTAGTTCTTCCCAAGACTTCTTCCCTAGGGTTTGGCACAGCACAACCCGCAACTCCAGACAAATATGCTAGGTTGTCTTTTGGAGAAGCTACGTCTGCAAAAATTCCATCCAAAGATGCGTCGTTTATAAATTTCAAAGCGTCGGTATCGTTTAATGGGATCGACTTCGATTTCAAAAATTCTCTGAATAGATTCAACATGTAACACTCGTAATCTTCTATAAGATTCGAGGTAACCTGTAAGAACTTTTTGATTTTTGTCTCGGGAAGAGATACATCTTTTCGCAAATCTGTGGCGAATTTACTAATTTTCTTAGTAATTTCATCCAACGACGGCGCCGTTTTAAAGAATATAGTATTCGTTATTCTCAACAGATAATCATCATCTACGAGCATATTTTCCGGATGATTATTTTGAATTTGTTCAACAGCGTCATGGTCGTATGAAATATTTGTAGAATTTTCTGTAATTAGTGGATGAACACTCTCTATGTGCCGTTTCAAGCTCTTAAACCTCTGGTACAGTGAACCACATTCTGAACAAAGGAAAGGTTGAGCGGCTGCTTTGCTGGTGTTCAAATTGTGTACCAACCGGAAGTGTTCCTTCAATTCATCCACGTGTCCAGGAATCATCTTCCCACAATTTGGCACATGGCATGAGAAACCTGAAACCTTACACTTTTTTTTCCAGTATATATATATATATATATATATATATATATATATATATATATATATATATATATATATATATATATATATATATATATATATATATATATATATATATATATATATATATATATATATATATATATATATATATATATATATATATATATATATATATATATATATATATATATATATATATATATATATATATAATATAACGTGAATATTACCTCGCAACTTCATTGCAGTTTCAGCATCCACCTCTTCCGAAATCTTCTGCATGCTGGTTGTTCAAATCCACTCTTTCAATTAAAATGTATTTTACACACTACAACTCTAGCTTCAACTATTATAAATATTTGAACAAATTTTTATTTGTGAAAAAGTGATGAGCGATAACTAAACGAGCGTGTACCTACTAATGGAAAATGGCGGATGACGCTTGGAATTTTTAACTTGGCGAGAAACGGCTTTTCCGTTTGGTAACTCCAAAACGGTTTCTTGTGTAATACCCAAAAATAGAGTCAGAGTTACTCAGAGATATTATACATGACAACTCAATTTTTGACGTTTACGAACATCATTCAAAACTGAGTTAAAAGTACTCAGAATCTGAGTAACTTTTTACGAGCGTGTATACTAATTGCCCCTAGGAACAAATTTGCAACAATTTGCGAATACGATTTAAAGGCAATTTCAATACTTACACAAATTTTCTGGTGGCTGAAATGGACTTGTTGTTTTTTGCGTTTTTGACAGCGGCAAATCGCCCAAAATGTTCCATTTGAAATAGCCTCTAATTGCTAATAATTTGCTGGCAAATTGAAGGGCAATCAGCGCAACCGAGTTTGCAAATATCCCCCCGTTAGCCAGTAACTTGCCCTTTTTGACTGGGTAGCGAGATTGGCTGTGCAGCCAATTTCTTTATCATATTTAGATATGTTGCTTTAATACATATAACAATGCCCGTTTTATTAACACATTTCGCCAAAAAAAATTTGGTAATGATCAATCCAAATTTTTTATCACATATTAAATTCTAGCATATTCGGCCAGCATAACAGCCTATTCACCAGAATCAAATTTTCAACAAAAATTGAAACAGTGATAACGTTTTTCAGTGCAACCAGTTCCAACAAGTTATTATTACCAGATTCATTAGTTTTCGTCTGAAACCTGGCGAAATCAAGAAATTTTTAAAAAGAATTATGATATCCGCAGTATGTTATGACAATCGTACGAATCTGTCGAATTCATTGCTAAAAATGAAATATTTACATCTCGTAAGATGCACATAAAAGGAGCGTCATAATTCACATGAATTTACATTCAAGAACATGTAAAAATGTGATTTGTTCACAATTTTCCATCTCCATGCAACCGACTTCTACATCAAAAGAGACACAATATTTTATTTCATATGTCAAAACATGTGATATCGCGGCTTTCGTATTTCATTTTCAAAATTTCTTAAAGTCGGCAGATTTCAGACGAAAAATAATAAATCTGGTAATAACAGCTTCTTGGAACTGGTTGCAATGAAAAACGTTATTTGGTAGTACATTCATCTTTGTTTCAATTTTTGTTGCAAATTTGACTCTGATGAATAGGCTGTTATGCTGGCCAAATTTGCTAGAAACATGTAGTATGTAATAAAAATGTTGGATTGATTAGCACCAGATAAATTTTGGCGATATGTTTGTTAAGAAAACGATCATTGTTATGTGTATTATAGTAACATATCTAAATATAACAAATAAATTGGCTGCACTGCTAACCTCGCTATCTGCATGCAGTCATCTGTCATCAATTATGCAGCAGGGCACAAGAAAGGCAAGAAAACCTATTGACTTATTTGACGTCTAGGACACCAACACAGTTGCAATGTGTATAGACAACATACATATAACACGATGTTTTCAATTCGCCATCTGATTTAACCTCATTCGACAAAAAATCACCCCGATTTAACCTCAATCTCGCACTAACACAACTTCACATGGATTAGTCAATAGACACTCATAGTAATAGACCAGCGAAGGTACTTTTATCGAGCCAAACGAACTGTCAAAATCCGGAGCCAAACGAGCATGACGTCATTCAATGCAAACAAGCAGAACAAGTATTGCGATTTTATTTAAAAAAAATATATTTTGTTATTCACAGTAGGCTTCATTTTTCGTGTTCGTATTAGTATTTCACAATGTTATTTATAAAGATATTTATTTTGTTCAATATAACTACACAAAAAGTATTTTACTTATGTTCTTTTTCATCAACTTTGTGTTTCTGAAGAAATTGGATTTTTTTCTTTCTTTTCTCAATTTCTTGTTGCTCAGTATCAAACATATAACTTCTCTTTTGATTCATATATTGAGCCACTCGAAAAATTATTTTCATAAAAACATGATCGAATACAGTCGAGCACGTTCGAGCTTGCACATTTTTGGGTGATGCCAGTTTAACATGCTTGTTTTTCTAGTTGCCAGTTTTGCGGTTTTTACATCCGCGAGTCTATTACTATGAGTGTTTATAAGAAAACCAAAAATACGAAGCCAGTTGTCTTTTCTTGTCTTAGATTTACCCGGATCTCATTTGACTGGTGTTCACTGGGTAAATTGAAAGCGGATCTATTCATTTGAGAGAATCAAACGAAGGAGATTGAATATGAACTGCGACTCATTTGAAAGCGACGTTGAGTGAAGAGCCATGAACCGAGCTTCAGATCAACAGCAACTGATGCGTTAAATGAATATAAATGCTACCGTAAACGACTGATTGACTGCGTTCATTCAGTTTCGATTGAATGAAATGAAATTTTACTGCACTGTACATAACCATACACTACTAGGCCTCATGCGAAATTGACTCAAACATCTCTTCGTTAAACGTTTAATAACGTCTTTTAGCAAAGCCAGATTGACTAGCAGTCTTCGACAAAGTTGTAGACAGTTAAATTATCGTTCTTATTTTCACTTACGGTGATAATACGATGCATACACTGCCACCTAGCGGCGAAAATGCGAGCTGGTAAGTTTTCTCCATGTAAATTATTGAAAAATCTCATACAAACTTCAGACACGTTGGTCCGGTAGGTAGACTTGCTTCAAATTTGGTGCAAGTACTCCTGCTGGGTCTAGGAATCGACTCAGGGGTGAGCCGATGGGGGTCATTTTTTCCCTGTCACTCTAGTGTACACACAGAACTTTTTTTTTATTCAGTTCGTTTATTTATTGGGCACAAATGCGTTAGCTTGGCGGTGCCAAATTCTTTTTTTTAACATTTTGGATATCTTAAAACTAGGAGGTTACAATGTTGAAGTATGTTTTTCATATAAAGAGGAAAAATTTTACAGCTATCTTATAACTAGAAATAAAATTCAATATACAAGAGTGGGAACAATAGTGTTTTATAGGCAAATTTTCAACAATCCTAAAACTAGGAATTCAGTTTGATACTCAAGAGGAAGAACATAAGTTTTTTTTACAGCTATCTTAGAACAAAGAATACAATTTGATATACAAGAAGGGGAACAAGTGTGTATGAGAAATTTTACAGCTATCTTAAAACTAGTAATACAGAATACAAATTTGATTTATTTACAACATCGGTGTAGCAGCAGTTGTGTCAGGGACAGGACTTGATGACAGAGAAAGAAGAACAAACTTTCAGGCAAACGGGAGATCAGCGACATGACTTAGAGCGACAGGTTTCCATGACGTCAAGAACTGGATTGATAGGTGAAATTCATCGGGCCCACGGGTAATCGGGTCACTCTCGCTACAAAATCTTTTTATGCAGGCGTGATAAGGGCGACTGC
Organism: Topomyia yanbarensis; assembly: GCF_030247195.1. Taxonomy (NCBI): domain Eukaryota; kingdom Metazoa; phylum Arthropoda; class Insecta; order Diptera; family Culicidae; genus Topomyia; species Topomyia yanbarensis. The sequence goes on from NC_080671.1 coordinate 91,900,873, forward strand.
GGTCACATAATGGCACTCTGGTGCTGGTCGGCCCCACAAGGCAGGACAGGGAACTTCAAAAAATGAGAAATAAAAGAGAGGGGCTAAATTGGGATATTTATCGTTTTAATGAAATTGTAAATAAGGGACTTATAAGGGAGATCGCGATTTGCTAGCATATCCCGGACTGGGACATTGGGTGGTCAACCTCGGGCCCGAAAGGAATCCTTTAACAGAACCCTAGCGTCACAATACTCGGCACAAACCCAGACAACGTGGTCGATTTCGTGATAGCCCTCGTCACAAGCGCACTCTCCGCAAGCCCAATACGACGCAAATGTGCATACAAGGTGTAGTGGTTAGACATGAGCCGGGACATTACAAGAATGAAGTCCCGACCCACATCCATCCCCCTGAACCATGGCTTCGTTGATACCTTCGGGATAATGGAATGTAACCATCGTCCAAGTTCTCCATTGCTCTACGAGGTTTGCCAACTGTTGAGTGTCCTCTGACGGCAGATGCTGAAAAATTCGTTGGAGCAAATTGGTCTTTCATAGATGTCACCTTCTAATGCGCCCACCTTTGTTAAAGAGTCGGCCTTTTCATTCCCCGGAATAGAGCAATGAGAAGGGACCCAAACAAATGTAATCTGGTAAAATTTTTCAGATAACGTATACAAGGACTCCCGTATCCTCCCCAGAAAATGCGGGAATTGTTTTTTGGGCTTCATCGCACGAAGAGCCTCGATAGAGCTGAGGCTGTCCGAGATGATGAAGTAGTGATCTGTGGGCAGAGTGTCGATGATCCCAAGAGTGTACTGAATAGCAGCTAATTCTGCGACGTAAACTGAAGCGGGACCATTGAGCTTGAATGAAGCGGTGACAGTATTGCTGAAGATACCGAAGCCAGTGGACCCATCGAGATTTGATCCGTCAGTGTAGAACATTTTGTCACAGTCGACTTCTCGGAATTTATTGTAAAATATATGTGGGAGTATGTGATCCTGTATTCCACGAATCTCTTCCTTCATGGATGTGTCGAAGAATACAGTAGAATCAGAAGTATTTAGGAAACGGACACGGTTGGGATTGTACGAAGAAGGATTGATGCTCTGTGCCATGTAGTCGAAGTACAAGGACATAAAACTGGTTTCAGAATTAAGCTCGACGAGCCTTTCGAAGTTTTCAATCACCAACGGGTTCAAGATGTCGCATGGGATGAGCAATCGATATGAGAGTTCCCAAAATCGATTTTTCAGCGGGAGAACGCCCGCCAGCACTTCGAGACTCATCGTATGGGTCGATTGCATGCAACCCAAGGCAATGCGCAAGCAACGATACTGGATTGTCTCCAGTTTGATGAAGTGTATGTTCGCAGAGGAGCGGAAACAGAAACACCCGTACTCCATCACCGACAATATCGTTGTTTGGTATAACCTGATCAGGTCTCCTGGGTGGGCACCCCACCATGTTCCAGTTATTGTCCGGAGAAAATTGTTCCTTTGTTGGCGTTTCTGTTACAGATACCTAATGTGACATCCCCAGGTACCTTTAGAGTCGAACCAGACCCCGAGATATTTAAATGTGAAGACTCGATTGATCGTTACACCCATGAGTAGAAGCTGGAGTTGCGCCGGCTCACGCTTCCTAGAAAAGACGACCAGCTCAGTTTTCTCCGTGGAGAACTCGATACCCAGCTGAAGAGCCCAAGCAGACAAATTGTCCAAAGTATCTTGTAATGGTCCTTGCAAGTCGGCAGCTTTAGGCCCTGTAACGGACACCACCCCGTCGTCTGCAAGTTGCCTTAACGTGCATGAATTGGCAAGACAATTGTCAATGTCATTCACATAAAAATTGTAGACTTAGACATGAGCCCTGGGGAAGACACATGTAGCTAAATCGCGATGTTGTTAGGTCGCCATGCGAAATATGCATATTCTTCTCAGACAACAGGTTTAGCAAAAAGTTATTTAAAATCGGCGAAAGACCATGCTGATGCAGCTTCTCTGAAAGAACATTGATAGACACTGAGTCAAAAGCCGCTTAATATCAAGGAAAACTGATGCCATCTGCTCTTTACTAGCATAGACCATTTGAATGTCTGTTGAGAGCAACGCAAGGCAATCGTTCGTCCCTTTGTCTTTGCGGAAGCCAAATTGTGTATCTGACAGTAAGCCATTTGCTTCGACCCAATTGTCGAGGCGAAACAAGATCATTTTCTCGAACAACTTCCGGATACAGGAAAGCATAGCGGTTTGAATATTCCACGTTCTCGTTGATACTGCTTCGGTTACGCATACGTCGAGCCGTACCCCAAAGAGTGCTTATCGCTGTTTCTCTCGTTAACCCGTCGACGAACCGGCGCCAATAACTGCGTTTCTTGGCTTTCATCAAATACTTCATTCGCTTTTCTAGCACCGCGTATTATCGATAGCTATCGGGTAACCCGTCGTCCCGGAAGGCTTTATACGCAGTGGACTTTTCCGCGTACAGTTCTGAGCACTCTTTGTGGGAGATCGTCCGTGGGTGTTCGCGCCCGGTACTGGTTTATTCTAACCTCGATTCGCACTGTCGAGAATCAAGCCAGCCAAAATAGGTTGAATGGAAACAATGAAGAAATAACAATAACGAATTAAAGCTTAAGGAACATGTGTAAAAAATAAATAAAATTATATTAAATTAACAAAGGGAAAAAATAATACTACGAAAAACGGAAAGCTAAAAATTAGAAAATAAGTAAGAAAATATGAAAAAGGTAAATAATTAAACAATAAGAATGATTTTAAATATGTAAGGTTGCATGCAGAAATGCAAAAAAAGTGTAATAAATAGACAAATTTTAAAAATTGGATGGAATGACAAATGAAACAAATAAAAAAGCATGGTAGTTAAATATGAAATAGTAAGAAAAATAAAATTAATAATGCAGAAGTTGCTCGAAAAATTGCGAATAAAATGAAATAACGGAGAAAAAATTATAAATTAAAGTAAGTGGTAGTGATAGAATTAGAAAAAAAGACAAAAATAAAGAACGTGAAATGATGAATCAAATAAAAGTATGGAAATAGATAAAAAGGGAGAATCTTTAAATTCTAGAAATACAAATAAAATCCACAACTCTAAAAAAAAAATCAATGAAATTTTAACAAAATAAAAAAATCCATGTAGAAATAAAAAAAAAGAAAAAATTGCGGATCATGGATCAAATTTCAAATATTTTACGCTATGCTGGTTTCGAAAACATTCATAATCCTATAAAAAACTTAAATTATTCCATTATTTGCGTTGGTGTGTTAGCATACCTTAAAATATTTTGAAAGAATGTTGTAACTGATTTCTAGTAAATGGTTCAAAAATAAATATAAATCGTTCAGGAAACGACGTTCAAAATCTCACGCGCCTCCAATCCGAAAAGATTTTGTATGCGGATTTAACTTGCTACGTTAGATGATAACTAGTTGATTTAGTTTGGTAGCTGAGTTAAATTTTCCTACGGATTCAATCAAACAAAATTTAGTAATTTAGTTGAACGTATGCTTCTCAGAATCATTGGCAGCTGCAGGATTGTGAACTGAGAAATCTTCTCTTCATGCTTCTTGACATATAAAATTCAAAACAAAACTATTAACACTATATTCGTTATGGAATGGGCTTGTTGTGTACGCAATTTGCTGTTACAATGAAAATGTTGATTTGAAAGAATTTTAAAACGTATTTATTTTTTTCATTCCTGGCCGCTTTGCAAGTTGCTACGTTTTTTACAAGCTAGTGGTTAGAATTTTGTGACAAAATTCTACGAAGGGGAAGGGAGAGGTCGAAAATCGCTGAAAAAAGCTAACAGCAAACCATGTATATTAAATTTATGACTTAAATTTTTGGATTTATTTTTAATTTTTTTAGCATATCAAGAGTTTTTGATGACTCATTTGACCAATTGAGTTCTCAAATAGAGGTAGGGTTACCGCCTCTAGTGGTACTTTGATCAGGAGAATTTTACTGAGCAGGGGATAGACTTCAAGAGATACATCGGTATGCGATGAAATCAATTAGAGTTTCGAATTAAAGTGATCACTCGACAGAATTTTAGAGCTTTCCATTGCTTTATATTGTATAAAAGCTTATAAACAAATAAATATGTGCTGTTTTCTTTCTTATGTAGCTCGTAGAACTAGGAGGAAAATTTATTTTCTTCAGAGTCACCGTAGAGTGTAATGTTTTGGTAAATCACTCCACTTTTCTGTGCCGTTCACATTAAGTTGTATTTTTTCGTATTTGTGAAAAGTTTTGTTGATTTAGCTGGGTGTAGTACTTCGCTTCCTCGGATATACACAAAGAATCTAAAAGCACCAGCCACTCTCGCTGTGAAGGATAACCCGAGCGAGTTTTGTTCTGCTCCACAGTAAACAAACACGGGGCATGAAATCACAAGTCAGTTTCTTTCGAGAATCTTTGTGCGGAATATTGATCCATTGAATGGGGTAAAGTAAACCCAAAGGGCACTTTTAAAATAATATTGGCCAACACCAAGAGGGGCCCACCTGATCGATTAGGGCCTGCAATCCGAGGATGATGTTTATGATGACTAGGTGCTGGACGATTCCTGGTAAAGAAAAGGGCAACGCAAAATTGCAAAATAATCCAATGGATTGTTCCGGGCGAAATCCGAATTACCTGAACGAAGACACGGAATTCGGCTCCAAAAACCGGTGTGGCAACCCTAAGCAGGGTTTTTTTTTCCAATAAATACTTTCGATACTAATCCAGCACTTTCGAAGATTGAAAAATCAATAAATCAAAAAAATCGAATTCATATTGGCAAAATTTGAAGACAACCTCATGACTTCGAACCAAACCATTTAATTTTTAAACCCTTACAAGTATGATCACCTTTTTGTTTCGATTATCGATATTTTTGACATTAAAAATGTCTTACTCCACTATCCACAGTGGTTTAAAACGCGAAAAACGTGATCGTTTTGAATAACTTCGAAATGGTTCGTTAAAGCGATATACAACCTTCGGAAGAATTTGTGACAATGGAACGCCCCTTCTTTCTAAATAAAAAAATTGTTGATTGATCCTCCTATAAGTGAGATGCAAAATTTATTTCTCGTACAATTAAAGATAGCGAGTTGAAGTATTCAGCAAAGTTGTAGTAAATTCATTTATAAGAAACTTTACCGAAGGTGGAAATGTCCTATCTTTAATGGTTTTTTAGGTATCGAGCATTATTTGAGAAAAGACCGGAAAAATCATTTTTTTCATCATAACTTTTTTTCAAGATTTTTTAGAAGGCCACAATGTTCTACAGAACTGTCACAATTAATGAAATACATAATTTTTGTGAACATAGTAATAAATTATGTTGAACCGTTTTTGAGATATTCACGTTTTTTGTTCGAAATACGGCCTACTTTGCTCTCAAATAACTCATGAACGGGCAAAAACGGGCAGACCACTCAGTATGGGTTTGAAAGTAATACAAAAATGCTATAAGCATCTGAACAAATCCTTTGTATCCGGTTGTATCCAGGGTTCTGGTAGCTAGAGTCGAAAAAGATGTTTTTCTAGTCTAAAATCATGGTATGAAACATATTCGGTGAAGCTGAACAGATAAAGTGGTAGTGTCTTCGCAAAAGTTTTAGAGAATACTCTTACAAGAAACATTGCCGAAGACATGGGCTTTCTATCTCTACTGGTTGTTTAGATAAGGTGCACCATTTATGGAAACCCTACAAAAATGGTTTCGTTTGGTAATCTTGCATGCTTTGATTACTTGTGTCGCATTATCGCTGTCTAGTGTTGTGTCAGATTTTGTGTGCAGAAAAACAGTTTTGTTGGCTTAATTTGAATTTGCAGTTTTAATCAAGTGTGACGTGAAACAATTGCGATTCGTGTTGTGTTACGGCAGCGTACATTACTGAACTTTGCAAAAGTCATGTCATCGGTTACAGGTATGCATAAATGTAGATAATATGTGAATTTTTCAATATATTATCCCGTGAACTGTCAGTGACATGCATATAAATATACTCAATTGTGTTTTTCATTTTGCTTATAAGTATAAAATATATGATAACAACTTAACCATACCATGATACTGCTGCTATATTCAACATTACTAAAAATGCCACTTCATCTAGGTGGAATTGAATACCGCAAACAAATCAAAACGACAATTCGACCCAGATGCATTGTTCATGTTGGATTTAAGTGACTCTGACGAAGATTCTGATGCGGATGAGTGTAATAGCGATTGTGAATAGTAAACGAATTACTATACGAATATTCCTTTTTCATTTATATACCAATGCAAATTCAACCGTCAATTCGTTCTTCGTAAACACGAACAATCAATCCTATATTGATGGTCCAAGTCTTGGTACTACATTTCATTGTGGAACTTGACCTTCTCCGTCGACACACTTTGAAGTCAATGTCAGGGTTTATGTGCCGCCTACTTATACTAAAAATCCTTTCTCATTAGGGCTTGACCATACGACTACTGGCTTATAAACCAGCGTATTACCCGTACTACCACCGAACAATTCACTTTATCCAAAACCCAGTAAAGATAGAAAGCCGATATCTTCGGCAATGTTTCTTGTAAGAGTATTCTCCAAAACTTTTCTGAAGACACTACCACTTTATCTCTTCAGCTTCACCGAATATGTTTCATACCATGATTTTAGACTAGAAAAACATCTTTTTCGACTCTAGCTACCAGAGCCCTGGATACAACCGGATACAAAGGATTTGTTCAGATGCTTATAGCATTTTTGTATTACTTTCAAACCCATACTGAGTGGTCTGCCCGTTTTTGCCCGTTCATGAGTTATTTGAGAGCAAAGTAGGCCGTATTTCGAACAAAAATCGTGAATATCTCAAAAACGGTTCAACATAATTTATTACTTTGTTCACAAAAATTATGTATTTCATTAATTGTGTCAGTTCTGTAGAACATTGTGGCCTTCTAAAAAATCTTGAAAAAAAGTTATGATGAAAAAAATGATTTTTCCGGTCTTTTCTCAAATAATGCTCGATACCTTAAAAACCATTAAAGATAGGATATTTCCACCTTCGGTAAAGTTTCTTATAAATGAATTTACTACAACTTTGCTGAATACTTCAACTCGCTATCTTTAATTATACGAGAAATAAATTTTGCATCTCACTTATAGGAGGATTAATCAACAATTTTTTGACATTAAAAATGTCTTACTCCACTATCTGGGGCTAGGTGTCATTCTAAAATCTAAACTATCTCCCATGTAACGAAACTATGTAAGGTTTGCACGCTTATAACTCCGATATTACTAGATGGATTTTAATCATTCATACACCAACCGATTCAGAAACACCTAACTTAAATATTGGTAATAATTTAATATCTCCCCAATAAAAGTAGACTTTTGGAAATTGGTAAAATTAAAAAGTTCACAAAAAAACGGGAAAAATACCATTCGTGAGGCAGATTTCTCAGACACAGCCGTCAAAAGAGGGCAGCTTAGTTGAAACACGAAAAGTCATAAATAGAAGCAACGCATGTCCGTTTAAATCAGTTGTTGCTCTTATCCCACACGAGCAACGTCGTCTCCGGGCGATGCAATAAGCGCTATCGATTTTCGGTAACGTTGGCATTTGCACACACTCGCACCTAAGTGACTAAACCATATACGGTTAGTTTATAAATAGAGGTGACGCGTACCCGTTTGAATCAGTTTTTGTTCTTATGTCGAACGGGTAAGATCATGGCTGCAGCGTCTGGGCATTACAATAAGCGGTAGACGCTATGCATTTTCGGCAGCGGTGGCCGTGTGCGGATTTGTCGGGTACCAGCATGGTGTCACAGAATGATTTGCAAAGTGGGTGGGCGGGGTGGTTTGGATTTAATTCAATACGGTGTGTGCTGCTTAAGAGTGTTGCGTTTGAAAAAAATATAGGGTAAAGTGCCTATTTTCACCATACTAAGCAGGGTGTCTCACCAATTCATTAATTTCTTGGCCTACATGCAATGGAATGGGTAAAAATTGACATCATCAGTTTTGCTTCGTTGTTAAGAACCAAGATAATAACACAAATGCGCCCGAAACAGTGAAAAACTCGTGTTTGAGCGCAACGAAAACGCGAATCGAGTGCCCCTATTGTTGCGCTACCATTTGAGTCAATGCGTTGAACAAAGATGGCAGACACTGCTCTAACCAACGGCTTCAAATGGGTAGCGTGATAATAGAAACATGGCGAAAATGGGCTCGTCACTCTATTTATTTTTATGCATGCGTGTGCGTTGTAACTTGTTAATCCATGTTTACGGCGCTTTGTAGCTGCGTAGGGTAAAGTACCAATTGGTTTTCATGTTTCATATTTCGGTTATATGTTTTTTATCAGTAAGGCATCTGACAACGTGCTTCTGTAGTTATTGCACTGTTCAGCAGCGTAGTATTTTATATAGGAGAGCACACTCAGGTTTTTTACGCGGATTTTGAAATTTACGCGGTTTTCATTAACGCGTTTTTTTAAATTTACGCGGTTTTCATTTACACGGCCTGTATCCCCTGCGTGAAAAATCTGAGTGTAATTGCATCGGAAACAATCACATTCCCAGCAGAACTTTTTGTTTTCTAATTTCAAACACTTTTGTTTCGTACTGCACACAACGGAAAATTTTAAAACAGAACTTACCGTCCCAGCAGCAGTTGAAGCGGGTGTTCTTTTTCGATTCAAATTCAAGCCATGTCTTAAGCGTTACTGGACTTAAAATTGTTTTCCCAGTTTAACCAGTCAGAATATCTGTCCTACCCTATGTATTTAAAACACAGTTCTAATTGCGTTTTAAGGTATACAACAAATACGGTTGGGTATACTAATTTAAATTTTAAAATAAATCTGTTTTAAATTATGAAACAAACCGCTGTACTGAAGATATAATTATGTCAGTCCTATTACCACATAAAACACCTATATAACATAAAACGCTGCAGAATTGGTTTAATAATACAATGTTTACACTACAGAGTTATAACACGTTTTAATAATTAGCAACAAGAAAAATGTCACCAAGATAGCATAAAAACCCGTTTTAACTGGTAGTGCGAACGTTGCATAACAATGTAATTTATCAAATAATTTCATTTTTCCACCACTAATCGATCAAGAAATACTTACACTTAAGATTGTTTACTTAAGTTCATTAGTACATTATTGAAAATTTAAATGGAAAATGAAATTTCATATTTTATGGAGAATCTGTATATTTCCGTTGGCGGGCGTGGGTTTCCTCATCACAGCTCTCAATATGGAACTTTTCTTTTGAATATATTTTCTGGACAGACCAGCCTATTTTTACTAGATGGATCAGCCAAATAATGCCAATCACCTAGTGAGATACTTGATTAATTAATAGATTACCGTTAAAAGACCTTCAATAAATTATGTTTAAAACAGGCGAGTGAACAAGAACGTGTGTCGATATGTGTGATAGATAAAAAAGCTATATTTTTAATGTCACCGTGGTCGTGTCCTGTACACAACCCTTTAATTTTTATTTAACCGTGATTTTTTAATAAATAGTAACCATCGCTTCACAACGTAGTACCATTTTTTGCTTTCCCATTGATTTGGTTTGAGATTTCTAGCACTGATGTTCTATGCTGATTTGAGCGATTCTCTGAGTCCTGCCACTATCCCATGTAGTATATGTTATCAAAAACATTGCGAAGCATCAAGTTCTAAATGTTCTCAAACGATATAATATCCGAAGAGAGTGATAAGAGTTATAAGAAATGTCTCATCACACTGTTAGGTGGATTAAGAACGTTTTTTATTATTAGTTTTTCCAACGACTTTCGTTGGTTTATTACGAAACGGCTTCATTGGGCAAACGAATTGTTCGCTGCTATATACTATATATTCTTTATAATATTTACAGCCCTACCGCAGTTGCTTGAAACTACAGTGATTGGAATGATATCGCCACCGTAGAATGTCGTCCATTAACTGTGTTACTTAAAATATCTGTGAAGGAAAATATTTTCGTGACGTGTTTTAAGAGCTGATTCTTCTTATTTACATTTATTCGGAATATCAAGCCACTTATTTCAGAACAGCGTATCTATTAATTGAAATAAATCAATGAAATGTTCGTTTGGACTTTTTAGAGTGACTGCTGGTATTTATTTATATATTTTTATTTATTTATTTATTTCGTCAATAGATGCATATAATGGTATTAGAAGGGGAGGGCGGATGTTTAAAAAGTGGAATCTGAGTATGCATATTATAAACGACACAATCTCTACATATATTTTGTTCCTCATTTATCGCTGCTACGTGAGGAGCTATCCTTTGATGAGAATTAGTAGTATAAACCGTAAAAATGTAAAAATCTAAGATGACACCAAGTAAGGTATTTACATATGTTATGCGGCATGGCTTTAATTGTACATTGAATCCCATAAATCCAAATCATGATAACGAAACTAATTGAAACAAAATAAAATGAAAATAAAAAATAACGCTTTTTAATATTGTCGGAGGGTAATCCATAAGTATTTTGTTTTACATATGCCGACTCCTACTGTAGAATATCATATGCACAGGACCGCCGAGAGGGGGGGGGGGGTGGATTTTCTCCCCGGGCCCGGAGTTCTGAAGGGGGCCCGAATTTTTAAATTTTGACAAATACTTTTTCGACAAAAATTTGTTTGAGAATGCAATTAAAAATTCTATATCTTATATATGAGGTAACTAGAATAGCGAAAATTCTAAACTACTGTATATTTGATATCAACTATGTTTATACCTAATCAGAAGGTCAGACTCGAGCGGGCATAGCGGAATTTGTACATCGAATGTCATGTACGCAGCTCATCTGGGTTTGAATCCCAACCCCACACACAGGAATACAGATTTTTTATAGGAAAATTCCTAACGTGAATGAAGAAGCGAATGACCTTAAAGAAAAAATTAAAGGGTTGTGTACAGGACACGACCACGGTGACATTAAAAATATAGCTTTTTTATCTATCACACATATCGACACACGTTCTTGTTCACTCGCCTGTTTTCATATGTTACAATTTGCTATATACCCTCCCCATTAAAACATAATTTATTGAAGGTCTTTTAACGGTAATCTATTAATTAATCAAGTATCTCACTAGGTGATTGGCATTATTTGGCTGATCCATCTAGTAAAAATAGGCTGGTCTGTCCAGAAAATATATTCAAAAGAAAAGTTCCATGTTGAGAGCTGTGATGAGGAAACCCACGCCCGCCAACGGAAATATACAGATTCTCCATAAAATATCAAATTTCATTTTCCATTTAAATTTTCAATAATGTACTAATGAACTTAAGTAAACAATCTTAAGTGTAAGTATTTCTTGATCGATTAGTGGCGGAAAAATGAAATTATTTGATAAATTACATTGTTATGCAACGTTCGCACTACCAGTTAAAACGGGTTTTTATGCTATCTTGGTGACATTTTTCTTGTTGCTAATTATTAAAACGTGTTATAACTCTGTAGTGTAAACATTGTATTATTAAACCAATTCTGCAGCGTTTTATGTTATATAGGTGTTTTATGTGGTAATAGGACTGACATAATTATATCTTCAGTACAGCGGTTTGTTTCATAATTTAAAACAGATTTATTTTAAAATTTAAATTAGTATACCCAACCGTATTTGTTGTATACCTTAAAACGCAATTAGAACTGTGTTTTAAATACATAGGGTAGGACAGATATTCTGACTGGTTAAACTGGGAAAACAATTTTAAGTCCAGTAACGCTTAAGACATGGCTTGAATTTGAATCGAAAAAGAACACCCGCTTCAACTGCTGCTGGGACGGTAAGTTCTGTTTTAAAATTTTCCGTTGTGTGCAGTACGAAACAAAAGTGTTTGAAATTAGAAAACAAAAAGTTCTGCTGGGAATGTGATTGTTTCCGATGCAATTACACTCAGATTTTTCACGCAGGGGATACAGGCCGTGTAAATGAAAACCGCGTAAATTTAAAAAAACGCGTTAATGAAAACCGCGTAAATTTCAAAATCCGCGTAAAAAACCTGAGTGTGCTCTCCTATATAAAATACTACGCTGCTGAACAGTGCAATAACTACAGAAGCACGTTGTCAGATGCCTTACTGATAAAAAACATATAACCGAAATATGAAACATGAAAACCAATTGGTACTTTACCCTACGCAGCTACAAAGCGCCGTAAACATGGATTAACAAGTTACAACGCACACGCATGCATAAAAATAAATAGAGTGACGAGCCCATTTTCGCCATGTTTCTATTATCACGCTACCCATTTGAAGCCGTTGGTTAGAGCAGTGTCTGCCATCTTTGTTCAACGCATTGACTCAAATGGTAGCGCAACAATAGGGGCACTCGATTCGCGTTTTCGTTGCGCTCAAACACGAGTTTTTCACTGTTTCGGGCGCATTTGTGTTATTATCTTGGTTCTTAACAACGAAGCAAAACTGATGATGTCAATTTTTACCCATTCCATTGCATGTAGGCCAAGAAATTAATGAATTGGTGAGACACCCTGCTTAGTATGGTGAAAATAGGCACTTTACCCTATATTTTTTTCAAACGCAACACTCTTAAGCAGCACACACCGTATTGAATTAAATCCAAACCACCCCGCCCACCCACTTTGCAAATCATTCTGTGACACCATGCTGGTACCCGACAAATCCGCACACGGCCACCGCTGCCGAAAATGCATAGCGTCTACCGCTTATTGTAATGCCCAGACGCTGCAGCCATGATCTTACCCGTTCGACATAAGAACAAAAACTGATTCAAACGGGTACGCGTCACCTCTATTTATAAACTAACCGTATATGGTTTAGTCACTTAGGTGCGAGTGTGTGCAAATGCCAACGTTACCGAAAATCGATAGCGCTTATTGCATCGCCCGGAGACGACGTTGCTCGTGTGGGATAAGAGCAACAACTGATTTAAACGGACATGCGTTGCTTCTATTTATGACTTTTCGTGTTTCAACTAAGCTGCCCTCTTTTGACGGCTGTGTCTGAGAAATCTGCCTCACGAATGGTATTTTTCCCGTTTTTTTGTGAACTTTTTAATTTTACCAATTTCCAAAAGTCTACTTTTATTGGGGAGATATTAAATTATTACCAATATTTAAGTTAGGTGTTTCTGAATCGGTTGGTGTATGAATGATTAAAATCCATCTAGTAATATCGGAGTTATAAGCGTGCAAACCTTACATAGTTTCGTTACATGGGAGATAGTTTAGATTTTAGAATGACACCTAGCCCCAGATAGTGGAGTAAGACATTTTTAATGTCAAAAAATAAAACGATAAAAAAATTTCAAATAGTTTATAATTTTCACAAACTTATTAGGAAAAATTGTTTAATAAGCTTTCGTAATATTGTGTAGGAAAAAAGCTGAAAATTTCAGTATTTTCTCTATCTGCAACATATAAACCCTTAAGTATACCAATTAATTGTTATACGAATTGGAATAGGTTCGCCAAATTTTGGAAGAAGTCTATAAACTACTGAAAACTACCTAAAAATTGTTGTAGTTCGATGCAATAAAAAAAATCCAAAAATGAAATGTACCTATTAATGTGAAACACAGTGAATAATACATACAATAAAGACCCATTTTTATCAATCTCATGGTGTATTTTAGGCTGACAAAACGGGGACATTGACTAAATCGGGCATTTTTTTTTCTTTATAATAAACTGAAGCTGTTAAAATATTCTTCCCGTCCCTTGATGTAGTCTGATAAATATTTCTGATTATGATGAACTTTGTATTTTTGCATATTTTGCATCTTCATGATAAGGAAAACATGCTCAAGAAAGGATTTACTCGAATTCAGTCTTGTTCGTCTGCTAGAGCCCATCAAACATATGTTCATATTTGGCTGATAAAATCGGGGTTTCAATGTATTATAATAGATATTCAGCATTCGAAAAAGTTTCTTGTGAACGAGTGTAGAACGACTTTTTTTCTACTTACTTGAAATCAGCGGCGTAGCCAGAAATTCGGTTTGGTGGGGGTTTGGTGAAAATCGATCATACTGTCCAAACGGCATAATTCCGAAATCGTAATTTTTGAAGTTTTAAAATTATGGTTGTATGGTGTTAAACCCCAAAACCTTCTCTTGGCTACGCCGTTGCTTGGAGTTATTTATTTCGCTTTTAATTTTCCGATATGTTTCAGATCTATCCTATGGTTATAAGTTAGAAAAATTGCAGTCAGAAGGTTCGCACAAATGAACATTTTTGCACTGATAATTTATCAAGTTCCTTCCAGACAACTTGGAAGTGTTCGGTGATTATTTCTAGCGGTTGTAGATAGTAAAATGAAATACAAAATTCGTTTTATCGAAATAATGTTTAGCTTATTTCAATGGATTATTACTATATTGAACAATAAATAGGCGACAAAGAGTAATCAACAAACAACAAGCCATAACTTTTAAAATATTCAAAATAGATATTTAAAGTCTTCAGTAAAGTTATTCGCAAAAGTAAGAGCTACAAATTTGCTGAAGACATCATTTCGATATAATCACTTCCAAAAAAAATTGTGAAAATATCTCACTCATAGGGGGATTAATCAGCAAAAGCACAATACCAAAAGAAAGGGCATATTACCTCCATTAAATTCTCCGAAGATACTATTGACCTAAAATAAGCTGTTTTGGCGATTACATGTTTTGGTCATATTTCTAGCAATGGGAAATGATAAAAATCTTTCGTCCGCATTTAATGTTAAATATCTTTTGATATTAGTCCGATCTCAAAAATCTATAGCTTGTTCGAAAGGTATTTGCTAAGCTGTCCAAAAACATATAAATTGTTAAGCTATATTGTCAATTTCGGCAGATAATTTAAAAAAACTGCAAAAAACGCCATTTTTACGCATTCAAACATTCGTATCTTGGAAACTAAACATCAGAATCAAAAACAAATTAATAGCGTTCATACTGTTTTTTAGTTCTTTCATTTAAAATTGGTTTGGATAAGATCGGTTCAGCCATTGCTGAGAAACACGAATGAGAATTTGTCCGTTACATACACACAGACACACACACACACAGACATTGTCCCAAATCGTCGAGCTGAGTCGATTGGTATATAAGACTCGGCCCTCCGGGCCTCGGAAAAAATCTTGAAAGTTTGAGCGAATTCTATACATTTCTTTTATAAGAAATGTAAAACTAATAATAAAAATAAAAGTGTTTCAATAGAACTACGAATGATTCATCATATGGACAAAAAAATTGTATATTTTATGAAAATATTCTGTAAAAAACTAATTCGTATCGATTTACGCATATATTCTATCAGTGCAGCTGTTCCAGACTGGAGGATCGCGCAGGGTATCCAACCGGAATAGTGGCTGTCAAGCCCGACTTGGGGATTTCTTTGCATTATTTTGGCATTCCTGGATCATGCCCTTTGATTTTTTTTGGTTGTGGCTCCTTTCTATAGCCACTATTGATCGTCATCAAATAAATTATGGTGAGTAATAAAAATATTATTTACGCTACGTACTAAACGGCTGCCTACAAAGTCACTTCCCCTTAAAACATGCTAAGGCAACGGTTCAACTGAAAAGCATCATCAAAAGACTATTTATTGAATAAAATTATGACGGATAATTCCGATTAAAATTTATGTTTCAAAGCTCAGAAAGAAACTCGGTATTTTGCCTTCCACCGGTGGCCACCCGAGTCGCTGCTGCAACCAGACAACTGTGGTCGGAATGAAAATTTAATGCTTTTTAATGACGATCGATTTGAACGATAGTATTTTCGTGATAAATTTTAAAGTCGATCGAAATGACAAGGGATTTACGTTTAATTCTATTCGCAGCAGGACGCAAAAATTACACCGTGGAAGGGGATATGTCTATTGATAATTTGCTGCTGTGTCATTCACAATGTAGAAGCTAACATGCGTCATTTGTTTTTGAGGTTACGTATGATCCAATTAATCGATGACAGGTTTCGACGAATCAAATGTAGTACAGTAGTATGTCAACACTGGGTATGAATCTTAAACGGAAACTCGAAAGATGCACTGTATCCACTTAATCTATCAAACTAAATGAACCAACACAAAGTAGAACGCGGAAAAACTCAACACAAAAAGACACATTAACAGCAATCAGTTCGTTGAAATATGATGAATGTTTTTGCTTACCCGATCAACTGTTCAGCCCATCACGATTCGTTGCAATGCTAACAAATTGAATTCTGCAGCCGATAACGATGAAATCCCGTCAAGAGCAACCGTTTTCTGGAACAGGATCGGTCGTTGAAATCGAAAGTAATCCTCTTTAGAAGATCGAAACAGTCATCTGGCCTCTCAACAATAACGGGTAGAGATCCGGTGCTCACGTCTAATGTTTAATGAGAATGTTGGTTTTTATGCACTAGATGGACTTTCAAGGGGGTCCGTCTCACTGCCTTCCCGGAATCACGGTTTGCTGGCCGGACAGCGAGCGAAATGGCAAAATATCGGACGCGCGATTATAAATGAATTGTAATTTATTACACTTCAAATTGCCTACCGCAGCGTTTCGGATCCATCAGCTCGACCAGAGGAACACTGATCGAGATGAAAAATGGCAACGGCGAATCGCGTAATGTACGGGATGTTGGTTTTTTTTGTGCGAAGCGTCGAAGTCGTGCTGCAACTGCCAACTAACCTGGCGGACAGGGTGATGCGAATTACGTTGCATATTCTAATTAGTGATTGATGGGGAGTAAAATTGCATTTTGTGCTGTCTTAATGAGACTGCTGTGAGCTTGTGGTTTGCAATGTGTTGAAATTTTGTGGATTGAAAGAACATTTCATATTCTTGTTAGCAACGAGCTACGGGAAAAATCGTGAAAAAATGCTTCTTCACCAAATACAGTTTTTAGTTAATCATAGGTGCCAGAAATCAGACCATCTTTTATTATTATAGCCTAAATTTCTAAACTTTGTTTGGTACTTGACAGACGACTCTTAGAATTTTCGGCAATTATAATAAAAAATGGTTCATACTCTAGGATCTATGATTGACTTCACACTGTTTTCAGTGCAGAAGCAATTTTTTTCACAATTTTCCCCCCGTAGCTTTGCGAACATGAATGTGCCATTTTCCTATATATAAATACATATTAACGTAAGCTACAATTATAAAAGTGACAGATTTATGGCATACCTTTGACACTCCTAAAACCATTAGCCTAATTCAAAATCCAGTAGACATTTTTAGCCTATATGTAGGTATTTAATTAAACAAATTAAATACACTAATCAACGAATCGAAAACATCTATTCGCTTCAAAGCGACGAACCGCATGGCTGCTTGTGATTAGGCTAATGGAATTGTGCCGGAGAAAAATTGATAGGATTTGGTCAATAAACAAAAACAAAATCGTAACAGAATTAAGGCAAAAAGGCAGAATAAGCCGATTATTGACACAGTTAACGAAGCGAAGTTTGTTTCTAGTGGCCTGAAGCACTATCTGTATTCAAACAGGTTGCTGATCATTATCAAGCCGCTTAGTCTACGGTGAATCTCTGCTGTTAGAGGCATCATTTTGTTGTTTTTGTTGATGATGAAATACAGCCGTAAGAAGTGTGTCGAATTTTTGCTACATCATTTGGTAAAAATAAATTTATATAATTCGTATATTTTCGAAGCAAGCAGTTAATCTCTGAAACCGTATCGAATATAGGTGCGTACGCAGGGAAGGTCTTGTCTTAGTATTGATAACATCGGTGCCATTTATAATTTGACCACTCGAAATACATATATTCTTCAAGAGGAAACAACGTGTAAAAACGTAAAGTGTATGCTTTGGTAATATTTTTATTACGCTTGATGGACAAAATACTAGCAAAAATGTAAGTCCAGGAATTTGCGTTCCGGTGGTGTCTCATCAGTATCTGGTACTCTGATTACACTCGAACGTGCCAGATGAAATTGTCCCTAGATATACGGTATAAGTAAAAAATGGAGGTCAGACAGGCAGAGCTCGATCAGAATGTCTATCTTGAGAATTGAATTACCGAACACTTCTTCGGATTTACACACACACGGTAACTCATACACCAGAATAAGCGAAGGTTTTAAGCCATTGTTGAAGACATATGAACTCCTCAATCGAGCGGATTAGATTAAATATTTTGACTGCGAAGGACCGGCGAAGAATCTTCAGCACTAAATATATGTCATTGAAGTAAAGCAGCAACATCAACGAACCCAAGTAGCTTCCCTGGGCTACTCCTGAGGTAAAAGTAAAAAAAAAGAGGGGTAAGTAATGTCAGGAACATAACCGAAGTGGACTTGGGCTGTTAATTCGAATGCTGTAATTTTTACAATCTTCTGTACGGGTGCATAATTATATGCACTGCATCCATGCAAAATTTTGTGTGAAATTCCGTGCGAAATTCTTGTGAAATTCCGTGCGAAATTTTGCACTGAATTTCGCACGAAATTTCACACGGAATTTCGCACGGAGTTTCGCCTAAAATTTTGCGCGGAATTTCGTACGGAATTTCGCGCGGAGCTTCGAGCAGAATTTCAAACGGAATTTCGCACGGAAATCCGTGCGAAACTCCGTGCGAAATTTCGTGCGAAATTCCGTAAAAAATTTCGTGCGAAATTCCATGCGAAATTCCGTACGAAATTCCGTTTGAAATTCTGCTCGAAACTCCGCGTGAAATTCCGTGCGAAATTCTGCTCGAAACCCCGCGCGAAATTCTGTGCGAAATTCCGTCCGAAATTTCGAGCGAAATTCCGTGCGAAATTCCATGCGAAATTCCCTAGGAAATTTTGCGTAGAGTTTCGCACGGAATCTTGCGCGGAATTTCCTATGGAATTTCGCACGGAATTTCACACGGTATTTCGCGCGGAATTTCGCACGGAATTTTGCACGGAACTTCACACCGAATTTCGCGCGGAGTTTCGAGCAGATTTTCGCACGGAATTTTGCACGGAATTTCACGCGGAGTTTCGAGCAGAATTTCAAACGGAATTTCGCACGGAATTTTGCACGGAATTTCAAACGGAATTTCGCACGGAATTTTGCACGGAATTTTGCACGGAATTTCGAACGGGATTTCGTACGGAATTTCGTACGGAATTTCGCGCGGAATTTCGCACAAAAATTTGCACGAAGTTTCGCACGGAATTTCGCACGAAATTTCGCACAGAATTTCGCACGAAATTTCGCACGGAGTTTCACCCGGAAAAACGCACGGAATTGTGCACTGGATTTAGCATGGAATTTCGTGCAGAATTTCGCACGGAATTTCTCCCGGAATCTCGCGCGGAATTCCCTACGGAATTTCGCACGGAATTTCACACGGAATTTCGCACGAAATTTCGCACGAAATTTCGCACAGAATTTCGCACGGAATTTCCACGGAATTTCTAGCTGAATTACAAACGGAATTTCAAACTGAATTTCAAACGGAATTTCGAACGGAATTTTGCACGGAATTTCGCACGGAGTTTCGCCCGGAATTTCGCATGGAATTGTGCACAGGATTTAGCATGGAATTTCGAGCTGAATTTCGCACGGAATCTCGCCCGGAATTTTGCGCGGAATTTCCTGCGGAATTTCGCCCGAAATTTCGCACGGAATTTCGCACGAAATTTCGAGCGGAATTTCGCACGGAATTTCGCACGGAATTTCGCACGGAATTGTGCACAGGATTTAGCATGGAATTTCGTGCAGAACTTCGCACGGAGTTTCGCCCGGAATTTCGCACGGAATTATGCACAGGATTTAGCATGGAATTTCTTGCACAATTTTGCGCGGAATTTCGCACGGAATTTCCTACGGAATTTCGCACGGAATTTCGCGTGGAATTTCGCACGAAATTTTGCACGGAATTTCGCGTGGAGTTTCGAGCAGAATTTCACACGGAACTTCGAACGGAATCTCGAACAGAATTTCGCACGGAATTTCGCACGGAATTTAGCATGAAATTTCGTGCAGAATTTCGCACGGAATCTCGCGCGGAATTTCGCTCGAAATTTCGTACGGAAATTCGCTCGGAATTTCGCACAAAAATTTGCACGGAGTTTCGCACGGAATTTCGCACGGAATTTCGCACGAAATTTCGCACAGAATTTCGCACGAAATTTCGCACGGAGTTTCACCCGGAAAAACGCACGGAATTGTGCACTGGATTTAGCATGGAATTTCGTGCAGAATTTCGCACGGAATTTCTCCCGGAATCTCGCGCGGAATTCCCTACGGAATTTCGCACGGAATTTCACACGGAATTTCGCACAGAATTTCGCACGGAATTTCCACGGAATTTCTAGCTGAATTACAAACGGAATTTCAAACTGAATTTCAAACGGAATTTCGAACGGAATTTTGCACGGAATTTCGCACGGAGTTTCGTCCGGAATTTCGCATGGAATTGTGCACAGGATTTAGCATGGAATTTCGAGCTGAATTTCGCACGGAATCTCGCCCGGAATTTTGCGCGGAATTTCCTGCGGAATTTCGCCCGAAATTTCGCACGGAATTTCGCACGAAATTTCGAGCGGAATTTCGCACGGAATTTCGCACGGAATTTCGCACGGAATTGTGCACAGGATTTAGCATGGAATTTCGTGCAGAACTTCGCACGGAATTTCGCACGGAGTTTCGCCCGGAATTTCGCACGGAATTATGCACAGGATTTAGCATGGAATTTCGTGCACAATTTTGCGCGGAATTTCGCACGGAATTTCCTACGGAATTGCGCACGGAATTTCGCGTGGAATTTCGCACGAAATTTTGCACGGAATTTCGCGTGGAGTTTCGAGCAGAATTTCACACGGAACTTCGAACGGAATCTCGAACAGAATTTCGCACGGAATTTCGCACGGAATTTAGCATGAAATTTCGTGCAGAATTTCGCACGGAATCTCGCGCGGAATTTCGCCCGAAATTTCGTACGGAAATTCGCACGAAATTTCTCACGGCAAATCGTGCGGAGTTTCGAGCAGAACTTCTCACGGAATTTCGAACGGCATTTTGAACGGAATTTCGAACGGAATTGTGCACGGAATTACGAACGAAATTTCGCACGGAATTTCGCCAGAAATTTCGCACGGAATTTCGCGCAAAGTTCCGAACAAAATTTCAAACGGAATTTCGCGTGGAATTTCGCGCAGAATTTCGTGCGGAATTTCGCAAGGAATTTCGCGCTGAATTTCGCGTGGAATTTCGCATGGAATTTCGCGCGATTTCACACGGAATTTCGTACGGCATATCGCACGAAATCGCGCTCAAAATTATGCACGGAATTTCGCACGGCATATCGCGCGGAATTTCGTGTGCAATTTTGCACGGAACTTCGCGCGGAAAATCGCACGAAATTTCGCACGGAATTTCGCACGAAATTTTGCACGAAATTCCGCGCGGAATTTCGTATGGAATTTCACACGGAATTTCACACGAAATTTCGCTCGAAATTTTGCACGGAATTAAGAGCGGAGTTCCGAGCAGAATTTCAAACGGACTTCGCACGGAATTTCGCGTGGAATTTCGTGCGGAATTTCGTGCCGAAATTCGCGTGGAATTTCGTGCCGAAATTCGCGTGGAATTTCGCACGGAATTTCGCGCGGAATTTCGTACGGCATATCGCACGGCATATCGCACGGAATTTCGCTCAAAATTTTGCACGGAATTTCACACGGCATATCGCACGGAATTTCATGCGGAATTTTGCACGGAATTTCGCACGGAAAATCGCACGAAATTTCGCACGGAATTTCGCACAGAATTTCGCACGGAATTTCGCACGAAATTTCGCTCAAAATTTGGCACGGAATTTTGCGCGGAATTTCGCACGAAATGTCGCATGAAATTTCGCACAGAATTTTGTCCGAAATTTCGCCCGGAATTTCGTACAAGATTTTGCACGGAATTTCGCGCAGAATTTCGCACATAATTTCGCTTGGAATTTCGCACGGAATTTCGCTTGGAATTTTACAAGGAATTTCGCATGGAATTTCGCACGGAATTTCGCACGGAATTTCACCCGGAATTTTGTACAGGATTTTGCACGGAATTTGGCGCAGTATTTCGCAAGGAATTTCGCAAAGAATTTCGCTCGGAATTTCGCACGGAGTTTCGCCCGGAATTTCGTACAGGATTTCGCACGGAATTTGGCGCAGAATTTCGCTCAAAATTTAGCACGGAATTTCGCACGGAATTTTGCGCGGAATTTCGCACGGAATTTCGCTCAAAATTTCGCTCAAAATTTTGCAAGGAATTTCGCATGGAATTTTGTGCGGAATTTCGCACGGAATTTCGCGAGGAATTTCGCAAGGAATTTCGCGCCGAATTTCGCGTGGAATTTCGCACGGAATTTCGCACGAAATTTCCTACGGATGTCGCACGAAATTTCGCACAGAATTTTGCCCGAAATTTCGCCCGGAATTTCGCTCAAGATTTTGCACGGAGTTTCGCCCAGAATTTCGCACGGAATTTTGCGTGGAATTTCGCACGGAATTTCGCAAGGAATTTCGCAAGGAATCTCGCAACGAATTCCGCTCAGGAATTTCGCTTGGAATTTTGCAATGAATTTCGCTCGGAATTTCGCACGGAATTTTGCACGGAATTTCGCATGGAATTTCGCACGTAATCTCGAGCGAAATTTCGCAAGGAATTTCGCACGGAATTTCACCCGGAATTTTGCACAGGATTTTGCATGGAATTTGGCGCAGTATTTCGCACGGAATTGCGCAAGGAATTTCGCTCGGAATTTCGCACGGAATTTCGCCCGGAATTTCGTACAGGATTTCGCACGGAATTTGGCGCAGAATTTCGCAAGGAATTTCGCTCGGAATTTCGCAAGGAATTTCGCTCGGAATTTCGCACGGAATTTCGCAAGGAATTTCGCTCGGAATTTCGAACGGAATTTCGCACGGAATTTCGCATGGAATTTCGCACGGAATTTCGCTCAAAATTTGGCACGGAATTTTGCACGGAATGTTGCGGAGAATTTCGCGCGGAATATCGCATGGAATTTCGTACGGAATTTCGCACGGAATTTCCCCGGAATTTCGTACAGGATTTCGCACGGAATTTGGCGCAAAATTTCGCACGGAATTTCGTAAGGAATTTCGCACGGAATTTCGCACGAAATTTCGCATGGAATTTCGCACGGAATTTCGCATGGAATTTCGCACGGAATTTCGCACGGAATTTCGCCCGGAATTTCGTACAGGATTTCGCACGGAATTTGGCGCAAAATTTCGCACGGAATTTCGCAAGGAATTTCGCAAGGAATTTCGCTCAGAATTTCGCACGGAATTTTGCATGGAATTTCGCACGGAATTTCGCACGGAGTTTCGCCCGGAATTTCGTACAGGATTTCGCACGGAATTTGGCGCAGAATTTCGCTCAAAATTTAGCACGGAATTTCGCACGGAATTTTGCGCGGAATTTCGCACGGAATTTCGCACGGAATTTCGCTCAAAATTTCGCTCAAAATTTTGCAAGGAATTTCGCATGGAATTTTGCGCGGAATTTCGCACGCTCGCTCGCACGCTCAAAATTTTGCAAGGAATTTCGCATGGAATTTTGCGCGGAATTTCGCACGGAATTTCGCGAGGAATTTCGCAAGGAATTTCGCGCCGAATTTCGCGTGGAATTTCGCACGGAATTTCGCACGAAATTTCCTACGGATGTCGCACGAAATTTCGCACAGAATTTTGCCCGAAATTTCGCCCGGAATTTCGTTCAAGATTTTGCACGGAGTTTCGCCCAGAATTTCGCACGGAATTTTGCGTGGAATTTCGCACGGAATTTCGCAAGGAATTTCGCAAGGAATCTCGCAACGAATTCCGCTCAGGAATTTCGCTTGGAATTTTGCAATGAATTTCGCTCGGAATTTCGCACGGAATTTTGCACGGAATTTCGCATGGAATTTCGCACGTAATCTCGAGCGAAATTTCGCAAGGAATTTCGCACGGAATTTCACCCGGAATTTTGCACAGGATTTTGCATGGAATTTGGCGCAGTATTTCGCACGGTATTGCGCAAGGAATTTCGCTCGGAATTTCGCACGGAATTTCGCCCGGAATTTCGTACAGGATTTCGCACGGAATTTGGCGCAGAATTTCGCACGGAATTTCGCAAGGAATTTCGCTCGGAATTTCGCAAGGAATTTCGCTCGGAATTTCGCACGGAATTTCGCAAGGAATTTCGCTCGGAATTTCGAACGGAATTTCGCACGGAATTTCGCATGGAATTTCGCACGGAATTTCGCTCAAAATTTGGCACGGAATTTTGCACGGAATGTTGCGGAGAATTTCGCGCGGAATATCGCATGGAATTTCGTACGGAATTTCGCACGGAATTTCCCCGGAATTTCGTACAGGATTTCGCACGGAATTTGGCGCAAAATTTCGCACGGAATTTCGCAAGGAATTTCGCAAGGAATTTCGCACGGAATTTCGCACGAAATTTCGCATGGAATTTCGCACGGAATTTCGCATGGAATTTCGCACGGAATTTCGCACGGAATTTCGCCCGGAATTTCGTACAGGATTTCGCACGAAATTTGGCGCAAAATTTCGCACGGAATTTCGCAAGGAATTTCGCAAGGAATTTCGCTCAGAATTTTGCATGGAATTTCGCACGGAATTTCGCACGGAATTTTGTACAGGATTTTGCACGGAATTTGGCGCAGTATTTCGCACGGAATTTCGCGCGGAATTTTGCAAATTTCATGCGAAATTCCGTGAGAACCGCCATTTACGAGAACACGGGGGTTCGTAAATTGAAATAGTTCGTAAAATAAAATGGATTTGGATTTCTAAGACATCGATTTCCGTCATCTGTTCGTCAAACCCATTCCGAAAATACCCAACTTTAATTAGTAACAGTTTGCTAAGAATATGTTAAATCCTATACAACTTCATACTTTGGCTCAAAAACATTGCGTTTTTTTTTAAAAACCAATAATATCAACAATTTATTTTGTTACAATGAATTTGATTTTTTCTATCAAATTTAAATTCGTTTTAACGGAAACACCTTTATAAAAACAAAATTTTGATAAGTTCATGTATTTTTATGAAGTTCCGTAAAATCGAAAGAGTGGTCGAACCTACCTAAATTTAGCAGATGAATGTTTAAGTTAATCGAATCGATATTTCTGCTAACGATTGGTTTTCCAATCTAAGTACTGGAGAGAGTTTAACTCCTTCCAAATCGACTATGTGTTTGTTTAATTAGTTCAATTAAATCTGCCATTCTGTACCCCGGCTTGAGTATTGATATGTCAATTAATTTGGCCGCTGTGGGGTAAACAAAAAACCCCAAAACATTCTCAAATTCGTTGCTGTAGGTATTTCAGGCGGCTGACGCGACGTTTGATGGTGGTTAATTTAATTAATCGCTTCTTTCCTCCTTCATATTAAACTAATTGTGATTCATCCCAAGCGCCCCCCTCCGACGATGTTTCCTTTCTCAGGGTACCCACTTGCTTGCTGCGTGCTGCTTACTCACACACACGTATGTGTAGCTAGTTGAGAGTCTGGGCAGCCTACCCTACACCACAACCTGCTGCCTGCCTACCCGACGGAGGAACAAGTGTGGAAAGAATTTGGTAGAAAATCCCTTTACGAAAAGCCGCACCGAAACCAAAAAGAGAACGATGCCCTACTGCCATGTGATAATTCCCGTTGGCGCCGTTTAATATTATTAAATTATAGCCATTCAAAGAAGCAAACTGATGGAACAGAGGAGTTGGGTTGGTTACTCATAAAGCTGAAGTTTGGTCGCTGGTTATATAATCCGAGAGACGATCGGGCGGGACTTTTAAGGATTAGGTACAAATATTTTGACTAATGCCCCATTGTTTTGTTTGTTTATGCCAATCCTGAATACAGTGAGTTCTGAATGTGAGTAATGCAAATTTGAATTATATGAAACCGTAAGCAGATCACCGGTGGAAGCCAAATTTCGATTTGGTCGCCATATACTTATATATTTTTTGTCGAGAAATGATAGAATTATTTTGGAAATCAGTACAACTTGTGCTTTAATATTTAATAAATTCTTATCAATTAAAATCATAAACTCAATGATCTATTAGCTCAAGTTCAACCCTAGAATATGCAACAGCTAAAACTAAACATTAAATCACTGCAAGTGTACCTACTTTCGCTTATGCGACCACAATCCATGCACGAAAAGCTTGCGAAAGTCCGTGAAAGCAAAAAGGTATTAATGTAATAAATAAGAGCGCTGCATCGTTATCGGAATTTAAAATGTCTTTTAAAACGCGTTTAAATTAATTTACGCTATCTTTGCAACCATATTAACTACATTATGTACACTTTTGTCGTCGTTTTGTTGTCTTCTGTTCCTATCTGCGTTTCTCTGTTTCGGCTCGGTCGTTCTTCGAACTTCATAGGGTTAATTGGTTTAAAGCGTTTACCTCTATTTTTTAAGAATTCATATCGCGGTTCGGAAAACATTTAACTTCATGAAAAGAACTGTGCTGTGTTGAATCATTACACTGAAAACTTGGTTTTTGTAAAGCCATCTACTAGAGCGATCAGAAAAAGATTGATTATATCCACATTAACTAACTTTTCAATTCAACTTTTTAACATAAAAGTTTTATTAGAATTTATCCTGTAACATCCTTTGTCCTTGCTAAAAAA
Source organism: Topomyia yanbarensis (assembly GCF_030247195.1). Taxonomy (NCBI): domain Eukaryota; kingdom Metazoa; phylum Arthropoda; class Insecta; order Diptera; family Culicidae; genus Topomyia; species Topomyia yanbarensis. The sequence goes on from NC_080671.1 coordinate 91,927,557, forward strand.
ATATTCTTTGAATTGTTTCGTTCCGACCTGAAGCCACGGTTTTGCTATGGAGGGTGCTTAAAAATAAAATGCATAATTTAAAAAAAAATATTTGTGATGGTTTGTGGTGACCGACCAAATAGTCACTGAAAACTGAATAAAATTCTTAACGGTTTTAGTAAAAACAATGTCGTTCGTTCATTGTTTTTACTAAAAACCGTTTACCACAAACTACAAAAACAAGAAAAACTAAAATTGTGATGAAATAATTGTTTTTCGACAGGACCTAAATTTTCCGTTCCAAAGCATTCTTGAAAGATAAATCGAAAGAAAGAAACAAAATTATGCAAGAAACTTGAGATCTGGCAGGCAGTGTGTGAATGTGATGAAATTAGAACTCCCAGAATCATTTTTGCGGCGGTAAAAGGGGAGATATATGTACATGAAAGGCTGTCCTCAGAACCGATTCAGAATGGTACAATTCTGTTTTGACGTCATCTGTCGTCGTAGATGTTACTCGAAATATGCGGAAACCTCACAAAAATTGGATTATAAATTTCATTTGACGGCCACATTTCAAGTCGAGTTTCTTCATTTTTGTAAACTATTCAAATCAATACTCTCCAAACTTCGAAGCATATTGAGATACCTGAAATGAATATTCATTATTATTGGAGCTAGTTGGACGGTTGGTTCAGGAATCGCAAGGTGCAGTTGTTCCATTTTGGGTGAAAATTAAGAGGAGTTGGAATAAACTAATAAAGCTTGTTGTTTTTAGTGTAAGTACTTTGGAGAATATTTTCACAAAAGTTCGTTTCGCTCTATTTACCATTAAGAATCATTTGGAGACACAGAAATGGTGAAACGTGTTCCCAAACGGCTCCTTTCAGGCTCTCTGCTGAGTGAAACTTTAGCTGGTCTTTCTTCCGGCATTTATACTACATGTCCAACCCACTGCAGTCTGTCATATTTTATCAGCTTTTAAATTTCAGCATGTTTGTATGCTTGGTAAAGCTCGTGGTTCATGCGTGCCCGCCATTCTGCATTTACTACTGTGCCATCGAGTATTGAATTCTATTCAAATCACTGATACTACCAGTAGCTCTGTACGGCCATGAAGCATGGGTGTTGAAGGAAGTCGACCATCGAATACTCGGTGAATTTGCGAGAAGAATTCTTCTTCTCGCAAATTCACCGAGTATTCGATAGTCGATTTCCTTCAACACCCATGCTTCATGGCCGTACAGAGCTACAGGTAGTATCAGTGATTTGAATAGAACAAGTTTTGTACGCGTCTTAAAGTTACGAGACTTTAGTTGACTAGGGAAACCACAGAAAATCCTATTCGTAGCTGCAACACGCGGTCAACATCGTCATGACATGTCATTCGTGTTCCTAGATATATGAAATCCTCGGCCAACTTCGTTTTATACCCTGTCGGCTTCCATCTCAGAACCAACACGGTTCGGACTACATCGTTCTATACCAGTTTCCATATACTTTGTCTTGTCAGAGTTTATAGTCAGTCCGATTCTCGCAGTATCCCTTTCAAAGGCAAGCATGTGAGGTCTCGTGATGATGGTTCCGTTCCTTTGAACATCAGATCTTCGTATCGCATCTTCCAGTGCTCTGTTGAACAATAGCTTGCAGAGTGCATCACCCATCCATCGTCATAAACGAATCGGATGTCGCTCCGGGTATCTGGATGCGTGATTTTGACACATCCAGCGTCATACGAAACAGCTTATTAAGTTTTGTTCTAAAACTATGCTCAAGCATTATCTACCACTGGTTCGTTTCGTTTCACTGAATCGTACGCCGCCTTGGAATTCACAAACAGATGGTGAGTCTGCAAGTTATATTCCCGTAATTAAAGCAAAATTTGACGCAGGGAAGAAAAATTGGTCCGTCGTTGATCGCCTTTCTCGAAACCAGCTTTGGTATGCGCCGAAAAACGATTCGCCAACGGGCTCAGTCTGATAAACAGAATACGAGAGAGTACCTTAAAGACGGCATTGAGGATCGTTATGCCTTTGTAGTTATTACACATGAGCTGTGTTGCAGATAGGGCATATGAGGCCAACCAATCCGAAGGCCTTCCTTCTTTCACATAGATCATCCTGATCATGTTGTGGATTGTGAATTCATCCTTCCCAACGGCCTTACCGTTTTTCAGCTCTCGCCTTTCGCACTTCCTCAAGTGTGGGTGGATCCACAGGTTGTCCATCATCCCCAATCTACATTCGGTTTGTGTTTTCTTTGTTCGTTTGTCCATTCAATAGCAACTCAAAGTGGTCCTTTCACCTAGCAGCCACTCCGGCACAAGCTGTCAACAGTTATTCCCGTCCCGATCGTTAATCATAACTGGTGTCGTGATGCTTTTTCTCTTCATGTTATTGATCGCTTTGTGGAACTTCCGCGTGTTATTCCTCGCAAAGCATCCCTCTGCCTCAGCGAGTACCATTTCGTCGTGTCCACGATTCTTACAGCAAGCATTCGGCTTCTGCCTTGGTTTTTCTCGTCCGTTATCCTTTGGCGTTCAGTGTCGAACCAGCTGTTCCACCTGTTTACACATGTGTTACCCAACACTTCTGTGGCTGTGGCACTGACCGTCTCATGAACCTGCACACCACGAAGATTATCTCTTGTTGGTCGATCTTCGATTCGTTCATCGAGCTTTCTAGTATAATCCTTGATAACCTTTTCAGTCGATAGTCGCTGTATGTTTAGTTGCATTGTTCTCTCGCACTTGGAACCGGTTAGGCGGGGCAGTCTTAGTCACCACCAGATAATGGACATATTTGACTTTCGCTCCTCGGAAGGTGACATCCGCGAAGTGTCGATCGTCCATCAAAATAACGTGTTCATAACTCAATTTGCTCGCCCACCAAAATCTCCAACTAACCCCCGCCTTCAAATAGACACAAACACAGTTGAGTCCGCTCGTGCTTTCGAAATACATACAGCAGCATGTTGTCAGATATCTTAGTGATAAACGCATCACGCATATACGAAATATGAAACGTTTGTGCCAGAAGGCTCATTACCATATGTACCTACAAATCGCCGAAAACATTTTGGCCTTAGAATTGGAGAATATTTTTTGAATAAAGTGAAATTCGCATTTGGCCTAAACATAGGAAAAGGCGATGACATTCTCGAAGCTATGATTTTAATATTATATAAAAACTAAATCGTTACAACTACATTACAATTATTCAGACAACATGCTAACCAAAGGTGACTTTCTTGAATGGATATTCATAAGAGTGCCATAAAAAAAAGAAATGTTACGATGCCATTAGTATCACGCTCACAGTTTCGTCATTTTAGTGTCGTTAGTTTTGATATCTTTGGTGCACTTTCGTTATTTCAGTTTTAACGATTTTGGTGGCCAATCTTATCATTTTTGCCTTTCTCATATAGAAAGGTTATGCAATCACTCTGAAAAACGTCAACCTAATCCCGGCCCGGAGGGCCGAGTGTCATATCCCATTCGATTCAGTTCGTCGAGATCGGAAAAAGTCTGTATGTGTGTGTATGTATGTGTGTGTATGTGTGTGTATGTGTGTATGTGTGTGTATGTGTGTGTGTATGTATGTGCGTATGTGTCAAATAATGTCACTCATTTTTCTCAGAGATGGCTGGACCGATTTGCCCAAACTTAGTCTCAAATGAAAGGTGCAACCTTCCCATCGGCTGCTATTGAATTTTGGATCGATCGGAATTCTGGTTCCGGAATTACGGGTTTCAGAGTGCGGCCACACAGAAATTTCTCATATAAACTATAGGAAAAATTAAAAATAGAATTTTTATTTTTGATGCTAAATGTGTTCAAGGTGCATGAAACGTCGAGATTTGATGCAAACTCGAAAAAATTTGACGACGATTCACTTTTTTGGATTTTGGCACATTTTTGCCTTTCTCATATAGAAAGGTTATGCAATCACTCTGAAAAACGTCAACCTAATCCCGGCCCAATTTTTTTTTCGACTCGCATAAGGTTTCTGGATTTTAACAGGGGCGTAGTTGATGGTTTAAGGAGAGGGGTTACACTCCCCCCCTCTACTGTTCACTCCCCACCTTTAAAAATCTCCTTAAATCACCCCTCAGACCACCACCCCATCCAGCCCTCATACCCCTACCTTTCAACCCCATCATCTTTAAACCACCACTGTATCATAAAGCATACCAATTTAAGCTGGGGAGTCGTTCGTTCATGGGACTTTCGCCCTCCTCACATACCCACCCTAGCATGACAAAATGAGTTAGGAAGCAGATAACATTGATCTAATGCTGATTAGGCTAATGGAGTATGATATTTTTTTGTTTCAAGTGTTTCACCGTCGACAAGTAGCTCATCAAGTTCGTGGCTGGCATGCCATTGTGTATAAGTGCAAAGTGTACTAAGAATGTAATGGACATTTCCACAAGTATGTTGAACATAAAAAGCCTCCGTGCCATAGTTTAGAGAAATGAGAAAGGCACAATTGCACCGCTAGGTGGATTAAAACAGGTTTTAATCAATTGTATAACTGAACTGTTCGGCTGAGGCCATTTTTCGATGAGGAGAACATACATTTGTAGTTTGGCAATTTTGAGCAATGTATTAAAGACAAATGAAAGTTTCGCTATTCAATGCATCACTCTTCCAGTTTCGATATTGCTCAATTAGTCAGTTTTAGTATCTCATTTGCACTCGCATTGTCACGGGTGTTCAGTTTTGATCAAAGGTAGGATAGATTTAAAGAATTTAAAATAAAATATGTTGAAAGTGTATCAGTGGTACTTAGACTAGCATGAGGTTGGCAAAGCTATGTCGCCATTCACTTGTATGTTCAGGCTCAAGGCCATGCGGGTCGCAAGCGCGTACAGGACTACCTCATCAGAGGCAGTCTGGGTTATCGCTGGAATGAGCCCTAACGGCATCGTCCTAGTGGAAGATAACAAATTCTTTAAGCGGAAGGGGACCAGAAGAATACGGAGAACACTGAGAGCGGACTCGGTGACCAATTGGCGGCAAGATTGGGACTTGTCGGAAACAGGAAGCTGAACTCCCAGACTCATACCCTTGACCGGGGTAAATAGAAAGCATGGTGATGCAGTTCTTATCTGGTCTTAATTGTTTCAAAAACTACCTACATCGGTTCGGACACGCGGTGTCACCCATTTGTCCGGAGTGCATAAACGTAGAGCAAACACCGGAGCATGTGGTCTTCGACTGTCAGAGGATCGAAACGAAACGCAGGAAGAAGCTTGGAACGGGAAAACCGGACATCAACCCTTATAATGTCGTATACAGAATTACAAGCGACGTAAACACGTGGAACACGGTGAACAGAATGGTGACGCAGAAATAGCGTGATGAACAGCAATCAACGACGAGAAACTCTTCATCGGAGTAGGCTAGATCCATTTCATTCGAGACTAATTTTGTGAAAATCGACTAAAAAATCTCCGAGAATCTGAGGTGAATTAATTGATTTTGAAATTTGGCTATTTTTCCCGCACGGAAAAAAATTATTCCCAAATTCGTGAATAAAGTGCCATGAATTCAGGAACATCCACATTTTTACGTTACGAAAACAGGACCACGGAACAAAAATCATGGCTTTGGAAATGGAATATTTGTTTTTGTTTTGTATTTTGTTTGTAAAGTTTTGTAATGTTTTCCGCCATGTCACTACCAAATCGATTTTCTGTACGTGAAATAGTATACATCTTTAAGAACATTATTCATAAAACCAAAGGTTGACTTATGATGTTATTCATAGATTTAGGAACATTAGTTCATAAAATCAAAACAGACTGGATATTTTCTCGTGAACTATTTCACGAAACTCTGAATTCTATTCATGAATTCACATCATAATCGTGAAGTAAATCATGATTCTAAATATATTAGTCACGATCCAATATCCGTGCTCGAGAACTAGCTCACAAAATCAATAAATATTATTTATGTATCATGAACTGGTTCATGATTCCTAGTATAATAATCCCGACTAACCATTCGTGGTCGTGAAATAGTTCACGAAGTCATGAAATATTGTTCATGTACTGAAAGTCACGACGTACCATTCGTGCTCTTGAAATAGTTCGCGGTCACAAAATATTGATGTAGTCGTGAATTGGTTCATGATTCTTAGTATAATAGTCGCGACATACCATTCATGCTCACAAATTATATCATTCATGTATTTGTGAACTAGTCACGATTTGCCATTCGTGTTCATGAAATATTTCACGAAATCGCGCAATATTATTCATGTATCCGTGAACTGGCTAATCATTCCTAGTATAATAGCCACGATTTACAATTATTGGTTGTGAAATAGCTCACGAAATCATAGGATATGATATATGTATCCATGAACTGAAAATCACGACTTACGACTGCTCGTGAAATAGTTCCCGAAATCATCAAATATCATTCATGTATTTGTGAACAGGTTCATGATTCCTAGTACAATAGTCACGACTGACCATTCGTGCAGGTAAAATATTTCACAAAATCATGAACTTGTTCAATGTTCATGATTTTTATTCATGAATCCATACAATCCTCGTGAACTAATTCATGATTCTTAATATACTAGTCACGATCCAATATCCGTGCTCGAGAACTAGTTCACAAAGTCATCAAATATTATTCATGTATTCGTGAATTGATTCATTATTCCTAGTATTATAGCCACGATTTATCATTCGTGGTCGTGAGATAGTTCACGAAGCCTTAAAATCTTATGCTCGTGAAATAGTCCGAGAAATCATTAAAAAATTATGTATTCGTGAACTGATTCATGATTCCTAGTGAAATAGCCACGGCATACTATTCGTGCACGTGAAATAGTTCACGAAATCATCAAATATTATTCATGTATTCGTGAAATAGTTCATGATTCCTAGTACAATAGTCACGACTGACCATTCGTGCACGTAAAATATTTAACAAAATCATGAAATATTATTCATGGGTTCGTAAATTAGTTCATGATTCCTAGTACGTAGGATCAATCTTGTGTCCTTGTAATATTTAGAAGATACCGTAAAACGGGGGATCATTGATCAATTCTACATTTTTTCGAATAGCTTTCTTCAAATCAGGTAGATGTAACTGTTTGCATTTTTAAAACAAGTACTGGTACCCATAGATTGGAAATGTCCAAATTGTTTGACAATTTATTTCGTCTTACTATAACAATAAAATAAATTTGTTGTAAATTTTCATTCATTGTTTTCGGGGTAACTTTGATCAGCAAAATATGTGTATCGAAATAAGAAATAATGCTCCAAATATTGTGTAAATTGCATGTCTGCAGGCGATTTTTTCGCCTGATATTGTGTCGTCTCGTAAGAAAACAAAATTGCTTGGAAGGATACGGCCGACTTTTATCGAACTTTTTCGGGTAAATAGTCGAAATAAAATAGCTAGCAATAAAAATCTCGGATTCTTTAAATAAATTATTGGACAAAAATATTTACGGTTTCTAAAAAAGTGATCAGTTTAGTTGAAGTTGGTTGATTTCGTTAATATACAAAGAATTGTTTGAAGAGATTGAAGCGATGCATGAAAGTTGTTTCATTTTCAATTTGAATTTGTGTTCATAAAGGGTACATACAATAACAAAATAATCGTTGCCGGTAGATGCTGGACATGTTTAGAATATAGTTTGTGTTTTGTTTCGATGATTTTGTTAGAGGGGATCATCTTACCGTTTGTTACTGAAAAAAGTCTCATTTGATCAAACTTATCCCGGTGATCAAAGATACCCCATTTTACGGTATCTCTAATAATTTTCAATTTCATGCAACATGGTCATGAAATTTTCACGAGAACTTTTTCAGAAAATCTAGAGTATTATTCGTAGAATCATATTTGTCCCATGAACTATTTAATAAAACAATTGGGACCTAGAGCATCGTTAATCATTTTGTAAGGTTCAGTGTGATGTCTCAACAGAAAAAGAAAACTGCGCATGGGCACCAAAAATACAATATAGTGCCACAAATCGTGTTGGTGATATAGTTCATGGAACAAGAACATGCTTATTAGGCACACATTTGTGTTCCTGTTTACATTGTCGCGATACTCCGACAATCAAAAAACAATGGATCGCGATAAGGTGAATATCATAAAAAAACTGCTGATGTCATGAACATCAGTCACATCGCTTCACGTGTCAAATTCGAAAGTAAGCTCTAGAATAAAATATCATGATAACGTGCTAATAAATTGCGAAAATCGTGACTAATATTCTAAAATAAGAAATATAAATCATACTATTGGTGACAAAAATATCAAAAGTCGTGACTAAAATCCTGAAATCATGAACATAAATCACTCTACTCGTGACTCACATATCAAGCTAACGTGAATAAAAATTACGAAAATCATGACTAAGATCCTGAAATCATGAATATAAAACACATTACTCGCGAATAAAATATAAAAAATCGTGACTAAGATCAAGATTCATGAGCATAAATAACTCTAATCGTGACTAAAATATCACGATAACGGGAATAGCTAACAAAAATCCTGAAATCATGGATATAAATCACATTACTAACACGGAAATCATGAGCGTGAATCACTTTATGTATGTTCAAAATACCACGTAATAGAAATTACGAAAACCGTAAAAATAGTATCCCGCAATAATGAACATAAACCACACTACTCTGACAGAAAAATCTGGTAGCAAACTCATGAATAAAATATCAAGGTATGCGAAATCACAAAAATCGCGAATAAACTCCTGTAGTCATGAACATCGTTTAATTGTCGGCTATGTATTCTCAAATTGTGAACAAGGATTACAACAAAAACTAAACATGTCCAGGGAACAACCACCGTACCCCTACCAAACATTCGAAAGTAACGCCATGTATAAATTCGACGCGAACTAGTTTTTTGGAAACACAAATAGTTTCATGAATACGAGGTGTATTATTCATAATTTCAGGAACTTGGTCACTAAATACTTCAATTTACAAAATTGTGATCTTGTTTCCATGAATTTATAAACGAATTTTTTCCGTGCGGGACTGCCAGCAACTTTTATGGTGGTCAATGTGGCCAACGAAACTTCGAACGGGGGGGGGGGCTTGACCAACTCCATTTTATACCCTTCATTTGACACTAAGTGTGTGAAAAGGGTGTACCCCATTAGGCATAAATACGTTAGGCATACTGACGTTTGGCATACGTACGTTAGGCATAATGGACGTTGGGCATAAAGACGTTTGGCATAATGGACGTTAGGCATAACATACGTTAGGCATAATGGACGTTAGGCATAATGGACAATTGGCATAATGGACGTTAGGCATAAATTATTATATTGAAATATTCTTTAAGGAAATAACTTTTTGATGGTGACACCCTCGGGTGGTAAGAGCGCAAATGCTTGAATTTTTTTGAATTACCCTGGAATCTGATAAAACTCATTCAACATTTTATTCTATTGTATATACCACAAGTTATCTTCACTCAAATAAAAGATGCAGAACGAATGAACATCAATTGAACGAATGAACAAATTGCACATCTCTAAAATAGGCTAAATACTCTTGTTGGAAATCAGTCTATTTTGTATTAAGGTATGAATAAAACACATCAACCCCTTCATGCCCATGTTGTTTTTAAACAACAACGTTTTTAAACTGCTTTTGATTTAGGCAGAATTTACGTACAAAAACAAGGAAGACCAGTAATTGGGACTATTAAAACTTAGAACTGTAGTTATTGCTATTAGTCTAATATTTACAGTTGTCGTTGATAAATGAAATTTTGATATATCTTCATTATTTTCCATTGCTATTGAAAACTGCTAAATCGTATCAATTTGGACCGTCTTCGACCATCTTTTCCTAGCAAATAGAATATTGAAAATTTTCTAGGAGAATTGTGTTGAGCACCGGAAGGTAAATATTGAGCAGCTACCAGCACTGCGAAAGAAGCTCTTTCAAAGCGAGTTTCCCTATGAACGCTAGAAAAAAGTTCGGCATGTAAAAATTAACTTAGATTAGTTTTTCATGCATGCAAGCTGTAATTTTCCATGAAGAAAATATATAACCTAGAAGAACAGCTCATGAAAGAAAGAATGATGCATTTTATTATTCATTCAACGAATATATGAATATTGCTGGTTCTATATTGATTATCTCCCATATTCTTAAGCACAATGAGTGTATTCTCGAGGCCATCACAAATAGAACTACGGAAACTCTTTGATGTGAGAGAGAGTTTATTCCTGTACTGTGATGAGTTACCGAAACGAAAAAGTTATCGTCACAAACGTAGAATCCGTAGCCTAATGTTGATCCTGTACATAACACTGCCAGTTTCCATTGGATTAAAAACATAATGTCTGTTCATTATTTATTTCCATTTTTTGTTAACAACCTATTGCGTCAATTTGTTAAATGTTCTAACGGCATTTAATTAGCAAGGGACTGGAAGGTGAAGTATATTTTTCAATATTAGGAGCCATAGTACTCAAGGGAGAGCAAGGAGTTGAAGGAAGAAAGTTTAGAAAAGCTTAGCTTAGAGTTTCCCGGCGACTTAACCCCTTGTCTGTTACCGCAGGAGTTAGGATCTTTTGGCATTAGAAATGCGAATCGCCCGAGTCTGCGGCATGTCTGGACGCGCGTAAAGTAACTTTGTATTTCATGCTGTCGGAACCGATCTTCAACTCCTTGCTCTCCCTTGGGTACTGACTCTTAATATTGAAAAATATACGTCACCTTCCAGTCCCTTTGCTAACTTAATGCCGTTACAACAGTCTGTTCATTATTTTGTTTTTTTAATATTTGGATGTAAACCTTATTGGTAGTACAACTAAAAGGTTAAAAATTTGCTTGTATCAAAACTGAAAGGATATTTTCTTCATCTCGTCTACAGAAAAATAGGAAAAACTCCACTCTTGTAAGGGTTAAATATATTGTATGGTATTTTTCATTTTGGAGTCTCGCTAGAGTTATGCGGAGATATGGTATAGCAAAGCATCATTTTTCCCTAACCTGAAAAACAAGCGAAATCTCTAACGAAAGCCTTGCGATTATTTTTATATTTTTGTGAATTATGCCAATCGTCCATTATGCCTAACGTCCATTATGCCTTACGTACTTATGCCTAACGTATTTATGCCAAACGTCGCGCACCCGTGTAAAAATCCCCGTAACTCCGGAATGTGACGTCCGATCAATAAAAAATTCAAATAATTGCATTATGCAAAATTTGCAGCCGTCATACGAAAACATTTTTTTTAATTACATGAGGTGGGTTTAACCTCTAAACCTACACTCCACCAGGCTCTGTCACAACAAGATCAGTTTTAGGAATAATATATTTTCGTGATTATATCGTGATTTTTCTTCATGAATTTTTGAACTATTTTTTCCCGAGTAATTGCAAATTAGTATTAAGATCCATAACCGAGACAACAACTAAAAATCTGTACCGCACTTCCCGACACTAACGGGTAAGCAAAACCAAAGCACAGAATGAAAAAAAAAACAACTGAAACTTTGATTTAGCACTTAGATTTCGCTATCTTAATTGCGTGCTCCTTTCACAACCGCACCGCATCGAAAGACTTCAACGACTGACAAAATTTCTGGTGACGAACGGCGTTTAAATTTGAGTATTATGCTCATTTAATTGATTTCATCAGCACGATGTGCTTTGCTAACGGTGTGCACATGCGCATTTGAGTAAGTGCGCAAGCAACGATAAAATGGTGCTTCGGGTAATGGACCATTCAGCTTAAGCTTAAGCCTGGTCCCGGTGGTTGGCGAAAGTTGCTGCAGTTCACGATCCTTTCTTTGATGACACTTCTGTGGCGACCCTGCTTTACTGCTTGACTCGACACAGCTGATGGCGGATAGTGCGTTCAGTTCATTCTGTTTAATGTAGACGATCATAAAATATTTAATTTTTATTAAACTCGATGGCTCGCCAGGTGCGGTGTGAAAAAAGGCAAAGGTTGCAGCAGCTCAGACGATTGCATTTGATTGCGCTGGGTAATTAAGTAATTTTATAATTATCTAAAATGTCACTGACTTCAGGTACTACACGTGAGTAGAATGATGCTGAACCTTTTATGCGTCTGATATCTTGTCGGACGATAAAAGTGTATTCCCAGGGAAATAAATTCGACATCCAATTAGGCGCATTTCGCGTCTAGAATTGAGAATGTTTCATTCTCTTGATTGATAAAAATTGCAGCTTTCGACCGGATGTGAACCATTCGTGCGGAACCGAACAAATCAAATCCCCTTTAATCAGCGTCCTTCCATTATTGAATTATTGTCGATAATTTTTGTACATTACCTGAGCGCAGCCGGAATGATATTTTTCGATTCGTTTTCAGATTTTCCGCCCCAAAAGCAGACATAATTTAATGAAAATGTTTCTTTGTTTAGCCTGGCTGGGATGTGGGCTGGTCTCGCTGGCTTGCACAAAGCTGACTGGCGGGCAGACGAATTCGAAACGCAAAATTACGCACTCTGTGCCATGCAATCACACTAATTTAATATTTTTCTGAGAATGTCCGAATTTTTGAGTTTTTTGCCTCTTCGCTACGTGACTGTTGTTTTTCGGTTCGGTCAAATCACGAAAGCGTCGAGGGTCGACGGTTCATTCGCCGTGTTCCGATTGTCAGATTTAAAAACGTTGTCGACACAACTGCAGTCAAGTAAAATTCAAAGCTAATCAGATTGGTGCTGCATAATTTCCATCGCAAAGTAAGTCTTCTGAAACAAAGGCATATGAGTCATGCCAAACAAGCTAAACTATCACGCAGTGTAGAAAATCATTAACATTCTTTTTCATGTAGAACATAGAACTGCGGTGAGGCGACGATAAGAAAATGTATTCTATTAGCCTTATCTCAAAGAGACCAGGGAATTAGGTTCCATAACATGCCGTCTACGGTCAGGCAGGAGAGGGCACGTGTGAGACATCAGTAATTCTTGCGTTTAGAGTGCTTTCAATGTTGTAATCGAATTATGAGCAGTCTGAAGGCTTCAATTAAGAATTCATTATTTTCACATAAACCTCCGCAAAGAATCGTTTCAATCTTATTGTTCGAACACGAATGGCACATTAACAAACACTAACTTTTCGCTGGAATAGTGCATACACTTTGAAAAAATCTTGTTACTTTACATTTTGCAGGATGTTTTAAATGAATTTAATTTTACGAACCTATAAATATACATGTCATTTCCAATGTTTCAGTTTATTTAGCCGAATTGTAAATAGACAAGAGATAAAATATTTGATTTTACATGTCAGAACACGAAAAATCTTATTTTCAGTCAGTGAAATTCAAATTCTCTTTTTTTTTAAGTGTGTAGCCTGTGTCTTCGCGGGGATCGGGTTCTCCGAAGCCTATCATAATCCAATCACGACAATGGTTCCCAAGGGCTCACGATCTTGGAACTGCGAACGCATAACTGCCAATCTATCCATTTGAAGTTATCATTTCGTAATTGTATATATGAATGCATCCGTTTCTGTTTTTTTTTCGCATTCAAAGAACAAACCAGTTTGCGCATCATTTCAATGATTGAATGCAAAAATGTGCACAAGCAATATTGGAAAAAGTGGTACTTCTTATGCAATGGTGCCGTTTTCGGGTTTGTGTGTTGTGTTTCTCTTGCATACAGATTTTTTGTACTTCCCAGGAAAATCGCTTTTGCATTTGTTTTCTTTGCCAAACGCAGATAACTTTTGGGCTGCTGAATAAGCACGTGGTAGAGTTTTATAAACATGTATTGATTTAATATCAACTATGATTTTTATGTGTTTATTTGTCGTGTTAATTTTAGGTATTTGGATTTAATGCATTCCAATTTTCGAAAAAAATAACATTTTTTTTCACTGGTTTATCCATTACAAAAAGCATTGACAAATAACTCAATAATTTTAGTTTTACGTTGAACTATGAATGTACTGAAAAAAGCGTAAAAATGAATGCAATCGGTTGATTAGTGTTAAATATCGTGGCAACCATTTCCAGCCCCGTAGCCAAGACTTTGTTTCGAAAATCACTAAAAAAATCAATGCATAAACGAATTAATTCTGATGAATTGATATAGTCACTAAGAACTGAATGAAGTTTTGAAAGGTTCCTAGTGAAAATAATTCCAATGGTAATGGCAATAGCTTAACGCTAACGCTTAAAGCTTTGAAAAGCAAACCAGAGATGAGCAACACCACTATTCATTCGTTATCGAGCTCTCAGTCGAGACACAAATAATAGTGCTAATCCGCGATCAAGGTTATCTTGCCAGTTCGGTTCGGCCCTCAGTCTTTTGTTCGCGTGTGAGCATAGTTGGAACTTGTGTACATTTTTCGCGACCTGTCAAGCCACCCGTACATTCACGCTCTGCTGAAAATGTCTCATGTCTCAAACTGGTTAGCTTCCAAGCCTCGATGGTTGGTCTCGCGACATGTCATGGAATCTAAATGCGCCATCGGTCTTGAGACTGGTCATGAGGATAATTAACCTGTCGCACACAAGCCGATACCAGTCACAAAGTTTACGAACCTGTTCAAAAATGAACATTTTGTCTTGGTTTGCTAGTTCGAACTGTATCTTATTCTTGATCGTTTAAGTACCGTGCAGTGGCAGATAAATGGAATGGTGGACGCTATATTTTGAACTTTTTTCAACTTAAATGTTGTTTGTTATTGCGAGTTGCTAGGAATTGAAAATCAGCTGTTTTAAACATTTTAAACGCACTCAGGGAAGTAAATGCGTCAAAATCGAAAAGTTTTCAACTTTTCACAAATAAATATTGTTTGTTATTGTGAGTTACGAGGAGTTGAAAATCAATAGTTTTAGACATTTTAAACGCACATTGGGAAGTAAATGCGTCAAAATGGAAATTTTTTCAACTTTGTTTCAATGTTAAAAGAAATATATTGTCTATATTTCTATATATCCAATTATCCGCCAAAGCACGGAATTTAATATTTCACCAGTTTTCAATACGTGTTCTTTGTCGACATGTCACATAACAAGCAAACCTGCTTTTCTATTGTCGCGACCGACATCGGGTTCTTAAAGATGGCTTGACCGATTCGACCAAACTTAATCTCAAATGAAAGGTGTTTTATCCTCGCAAATGGCTATTAAATTTCATCCCTATCCGACTTCCGTTTCGTGGCGTGCGGTCACAAAGAAAATTCCGATTCAACCCGATGAAGGGCGAACACGAAATTATTGCGACACATTCAACAGGACATAACTTTTTTACCATTGGGTAAAAATCAACCAAATTTTGCACACTTTCTCATTGATGTGTATTTTTACATGCTGTCAAACTCGAAGTCGTGTTTTTCGATTCAACGAAAATGAAGGTGAACCAACGCGAGTCGAGAGAACAAATTCTTTCCAAACACCTGGAATTTCCTGACCTGTCGCACCGGCAGTTTGGAAAAATGTTGAACTTTCACCATTCAACCGTCTCCAGAGTGTTGAAGCGGTTGACGTTGGACCACGGCAAGGAGCTCGAAGAAAACCGGGACCGGAAAACAAAAAGACGTAGGGAAAGGTGAAGCGGATGATTAAAGCAAATCCCAACGTCTCAAGCCATGATTTGGCTAAAAAGATCGGCATGTCGCAGAGCTACGTCCAAAATGCAAAGAAGAGAGCTGGACTACATATATACAAGGTTCAGAACTTCCCAAACCGCGAGCAAGTTCTATGTGGACGACAAATTTAAGAATGTCGAAGTTCGCCTCCAAATATCTCATTTGGCAGGCCATCTGCTCTTGCGGACTGAGGAGTGAGCCTTTCGTGACAAAGGGTACAGTAAATGGCGAGTTCTACAAATCTGAGTGCCTCGAGAAGAGCCTTTTGCCGTTCTTGCAGCAGCACGACGAAGCTCCGCTATTTTGGCCAGATTTGGCATCATGCCACTATTCTAAATGTGTCCTGGAGTGGTATGAGGCCAGTTCTGTCCATTTTGTTTCAAAGGACATGAATCCGCCAAACTGTCCGGAGCTGCGCAATGATGAAGCGGGAACTTCGGAAGAGCAAGAAGACAGTCAAAGACGAGAAGGACATATTAAGAAAATGGAAAAAAAAAACGGAGAAACTGGTACCGGATGACACTGTAAAGACTTTGATGGAGGGCATCAAGCGAAAATGCGTTCAATTTTACACTCAAGACTCTATCGATTAACTTTTCTTTTAGTAAATATATGTATAAAACTATCCTAAAATTTTGGTTTGATTTTAAACATTTTAAGAAAATTGGTATGACATTTTCGGTGTCGCAATAATTTCGAGTTCGCCCTTTACTCCGATGAAAGCAAAAAAGGTAACAATTTCGCTAAAATGTCTCTCAAACAACTTAAATTTGCAGTTCTACGTCACCGACGGCCAACTAAACTTTCGTTGACTACATTGACCACCAAAGACGGTTCCGGAAGTGCCCGGGAAAAAACGGCCATCTTTCAAAATTAACAAAGTCACATCAGTTTCGCGGAAATGGTTAAGTCGATTTTCACAAACTTAGTCCCAAATGATAGCTATATTATCCCTACAGATGTCTATAAAATTTCGTACGGATCGCTTGTATGGTTCCGGAAATAAAGACTGAACCGTCCGGTCACATATGAAATTCCCATATAAGCCGGAACTCAAAATTTTTTTCAAGGGGGGGGGGGTACCCTATGAAATTTCAGAAATCGAATTCGTATTTTTGATGCCAATCATCCTTAAAATGTATGAAACGTCGAGGTTTTATGTTACCTCGAAATTTTTTTTATAAAAATCGACTTTTTGCCGATTTTGCACCTTTTTTCCAATTTAATATTACCGTGGCTGTTTTTTCTTTTACAAAATTTTAGAACTCGAATAATGATTTCTTTTCTAGTAACTATCATCATGTCATGTATAATAAAAATGTAATATATACTTGATTAACATCAGTTTTCCAAGTAACTAATACTTAACTTGTTTGCCAATTTTACTTTTATCCTCGTCGCCACTAATGTGTATTATAGAGGAATTTCGGTAGATTAAATAAAGCACGTGTGATCAGCTTGGGGGTATGAACTAAAAGAGACAGAGTCTGCCTTTATTGCTGATCACTACTCGTTTGCTATAATAGATCTACTGATCCTATTCTACAGTATCGAAAGGGGTTCATCCTATTAAGTAAACACAACAGCCTTATTCAGCGGATGTGTCAAGCGGTGGAGAAGTGGAACGCAGTCTCGACTGCAACCACCCAGATTGCCAGCAGGCTACAGGGAATCTGGCGCACCGAGCAACAGACGACGGGCACGGCTAATTAGTGATTGGTTAGTTGGAACGGAAAGGGCCGAGCGCAAAAAAGTGAGTGAATGGTCTGTTCATGCTGAAGCAGATTTGGCGCAGCAACTGGCAACCGCGTAAGGGGTAAACCCAGCCACCCCGAAGCAAGGCAGAAGAGCGAGTGTATAAGCGTATAAGTGGACTGCCTCATGCCAAGACGGGAGGGTCGTAGCGTAGTATGTTGGGACTTAGCTATCGATGCCTCATGGCGTGGCAGAGGAGTGAAAGGGTGAGCATCCAAGTCAGTCTCACACGGCATGTTAAGGGTGAGCACAAAAGTCAGCCTCATGTGGAGTGTTAGAGAGTGAATCAAGGTGTGGCAGAGAGAGCACCCAAGTAAGCCTCATACAGGACGTATGAACGCGTGAGCGAAAGTGAATGAGTATATCAAGTACAGCACTCCCCCCAGAAGTAATACCAAGAGGTAGTCCCTGGGGGGAACAATGGCGGAGCCCAATGGAGTTTAGTCGGTATTAATGGCTGCGTCACCATGAGAGCCAGACACACCCCCAGTACACCCCGTGTGGTAGCTTGGCATCTACTAATAGCACGTGTACTGGGCTAGTACGTAAATGTATTCTCCATTAAAAAAACACCGTTATGCGGAATGCTTTTATGCATTTTACAAGTAAAAAATTAGTTTGCGAGAGATTTTATTTATGTAGAAATAGTTTACTAGACAGCATGGGGAAGATACAACAATTGGTCGGTGTTAAGTCAGACCGGACTAAGTCGCACAACATCAAAAAATGAGATAATGAAAGCACTGGATAAAGCATATCGTCAGCTACATTCGACGTTTGCCAGATTTGCAATATGTAACAATAAACAAGAATTATGGCAAAAACTAATTTCCAGTCACAATGTAAAGGATACTGCGATTCAAACTTTAAACTCGTTTTTCTCAAAATCAATATTTTGTCACTTAGTCCGGTCTGACTTAACACCGACCAATTATGCACAATAATCATAATTCTAAAGATAGTCAAATATACACTCAATCTCATATTCGTACAGTATACATATTTTTTAAAATATCCATTGAAATTTCCATAAAAAATAATAAATGTGGTAGTTTTTGTTTGCAATTACAGTTTTCAATCGTATTGGAATGCTGACCACCAGTTTTTATGTGTATTCAACCTAAATTTTATCCCATTCTTCTAAATAATAATTTCTAAGAGCGTTCTCGTTATAATCCGGATAGTTTTGCACTTTTTATTCGAATACTCCCATATATTTTCTAATCAGTTAATAAACGGGGCTGCATAAGAGAATCGATAACATTTAAAAAATTATAAATTTACTCCAAGCATTTTTTGCACACTTGTAAGTTGTGTAAGTCCACTACTCGGGTCCTTGTTTGCCCGGCGGACCCTTCTTTTCAGGGCGGCCTAGGTGCTTCTACCGGAATTGCGTTACACAACAAACAAAAAAAAAACAAATAAATTTCTAACTTTACTGTTTATTCTTCTGAAACTCTCCTTTGCTGATCGTTCCTTGCAGTCTGCTGCTGACGACGACGGAAAGGCGACGGTTTTTTCCGACCGGCCGGGACTCCAACGGCCGACTTCTCCTACTGGCATCGTTGGCTGCTCCGGCAGCGGTCCTAAGCAATTAGCCAGGGAGGTGAGCTTTGCTCCTTTGTCGGAAGCTCCCTAGCGACGGTGGTGACGAATCACCGCAAAGAATCCCGGAAGACACCGCTGTGTTCGTCCCAAGGGAAGCCGCTGTCCACCCTGCTTCGCGCTCCTTGGCTATTAGCTGGGAAGGAGAGCAAGGCTCGTTCGGCTTATCCTTCCCAGCGAGGGCGGAATGGTGCGTCTGGATCCTTTGCGGTTAACCGGGGAAACGAAAGCTCCTTGATAATTAGCTTCCCCCGACGGCGATTCAGCACCACACTTTCTTTAGTACCCGGACCACGGGCCGGCACTTTCGACGGGAATCTACCGTCGCACACGCGCACTTAACGACTTTACAGTGGCGGGAAACTGTCCCGAAAAAAACCACTACAGTTTTCTGGATGTCTGATTGTAACCGTGGTCCGTCACTTTCTGATCAAAACTCGATAGCCGCCTTTCTCACGACCAAAACAAAACACGAAACCGCACTGCCGCTGGAAGCTGTCAGTCGGCAGCATAACCTATACACCTCTTTTTGTAGCAATCGG
Source organism: Topomyia yanbarensis (assembly GCF_030247195.1). Classification (NCBI taxonomy): domain Eukaryota; kingdom Metazoa; phylum Arthropoda; class Insecta; order Diptera; family Culicidae; genus Topomyia; species Topomyia yanbarensis. Next base: position 91,947,051 of record NC_080671.1, read on the forward strand.
AGAATTGGAGCCTATCTAACCCTATGTTAATTATACATAAATGTCAAACAAAAATTACTACACCTATCTGCACAAACAAATCGTTCACAAACGCTAAATTATATAAAAATTTACTAATTTAACGTGAACGGTACAAAATAGCGGTGAGCATAACATTACATAAACAATACACTCTGCGGAGTGTATACGAAAAAAAGGGTATATTTCCACTCAGTGCTAAATTGTTACCCTGACGGGTTACACACTTTATGCTTTAAGTTCTTCTCCTGAGCGAATTTTCAATATCCACAATTTCTTAGTAAAAGTACCATTTTACGGAAGTTTTGCTTTAACTGGTATTTATATTAAAATAAACATTCTGGTTCATCATTCCATAAATGAAGACCAAATTTCTAGAGGGCATAAAGTACCACACACAATAACTCCACTGACCCTGCGTGTAGGCTTTTACATTCAGGTCTGAGTTCGATTTTCTCCACTCGAAACAACAGCCATTTGGGTGAAAGATGTTGTGTTTGGACTCTTAGCTTAGCTTAGTTGACCGCCCGTGAGTTTCCCGTGATTGATCAAAGCCTGTTGAAATTATAAATTTTCCATTAGAGATGTCGGCAACAAATTGGGGGATCCACACACAGCAGTTCAATGCATCAAGAAACGAGAAGTATAAGGTAACCTACTTCTTCAATATATTAAATTCCAAGTGGTGCAATTGTGCCTTTTTCATTTCTCTAAACGATGATTCCACGGCTGGTTATGTTCAATATAATTGTGGAAATGTCTATTACATTCTTAGAACAAATGGCTCGCCATCCACGAACGTGTTGACGCTGAAACACTTGAAATTAAAAAAAATATCATATTTTATTAGCTTAATCAGCATTAGTTCAATGTCTTTATTTAAAGTGACTACGGGCCTGCAAATCTAAGTAATTTGACACCCATTTCAATAAGTTTTGCATCATTTAGATATCATAATGGTGCCAGTTTATATGGGGATTTACTGCATGATCGCACTTCTCACCTCCGGAACCGGATATCGGATCAGAATCAAATTCAATAGCAACCTGTGCGTTTCATTTGAGACTAAATTTCAGAAAATCGAGTCAGACATTTCTAAGAAGCTGATGTGATTGCAATTCAGGAATTTAGCCACTTTGCCGAAGCTTCCAGTTCTGCCGAATGTTTCAAAAGTGGTTAATGTGGGTTTTATTGGGCATCAGTGAGCTGAGACTATAAATCCAAGCAATTTAGAACACATTTTATGAAGTTTTACATCTTTTAGATAACATTCTGATACCGATTTATACGCCAATTTCATGCGTGCCAACGCTCTTTAACCCGGAACTCCGGAACCGGAAGTCAGAAGTGAATGAAAATCGATCGCAGCCTATGGGAAGGTTACACCTTTCGTTTGAGACAAAGTTTGATCAAATCGGTTCGGCCGTCTCCAAGTAACGGATGTGCAATTGTTAGTCACATACGCACACACACACACCTACGTGGACATTTGCCGAACTCGAAGAACTGAATCGAATGGTGTAAGAGGCTCAGACCACCGGGTCTCGATTAAAAGGTCGATTTTAATACACGGAAAGATAGAAATCAGCTCTAGTGCTAAATCCTATTTCTGTTTTCAAATTATTTAACAACAAATTCCTAAAAATAACAAGCGTTTTAGTTAAAATTCAGCTTTTATGTTTCTAATTAAGTTTTTGTTTTTAAGAGAAGGTTTTAGTTAAATAAAATCCAGGACACGATCCAGCGAAACAAAAACTAAAAATAAAATTTTCATTTTCAACTTTGCTTGCGGTTGAATTTAGGAATGAAAACAGCATTCTCAACCAAATAGATAAAGAATGCTATTTTGTTATTTCGGGGCTGATATATGCTGTGAAAATTCAGCATGGCGAATAACAAAAACCTTTACTGAATTTTATAACCAGAAACATTGTTAAAAACAGAACAGTTTTTGCTCATGTCAAATTCATTTGAGCGAAAAAAATAAATTGTTAGTAATTGGTGTTGTGGCAGATTTGTGCACGAAATATTTTGTGAATTAACGTTGTTTAGTTTTAGTTCAAAAGAATTATTGTCAATAAGTAGTGCACAGATAAAATGAGAAGTTAATGTTGCATGAAATTGTCCACAAAAAGTGTAGTATTTTGGTTGAAAATAGTGGTAAGTTTTTATTTTTCTCTTATATTCTGGCCTGGTGAAGTGAAATTGTGGCAATGTATGTATTGTCAAGAAAGAAGACTTAATGTCAGTGAAACAATTATTGTATCATCGCATAATGTATTTATTTAGCATGTTTACGTCCGTTTAGTTCCCTACGTGTATGATGTGTCAGAGGTAGATTTTAAGCGCCATTTTGAAATCCAAGATGGCGACTCCCGGTTAATCAAATTTTTTTGCAACACAATCAGTATAGGAATTTTTTAAAATGACTGACGAGTGAGTGTCGATGGTTGATGTTTAGCGCCATTTCAAAATTAAAAATGGCGACTTTCGGTTTAACGAAGTTCGGGAAAACCTAATCATTAAGGTTATTCTAAGAATGGTTCGGATGAGTTGTTTCCAGAGACAGATGTTTTACGCCATTCTAAAAATCCAATTTGGCAACTTTACACGCAGAAAATTAAACATATTTAAACCAAAAATATGTGTTATTGAATCCTATCATTTATTGTTTATTATTTCAAATAACAAACTCATTGGTCTGAAAATATTTTTTTTATCGCAACAACAATAAAATTTTGTTTTCAATCAAATCAATTTTAATTTCAGTAATTTTATTTTAATTTCAATAAAATATTTATTAAAAAATGGAATATTTTTTTTTTGGAAACAATAAATAAATTTTTTGTCTCCCGACCAATAATTTTATTATTGAATTTAATCCATATTTTTATTGAACCTACAAATATTTTTTTCGGCGTGTAAGTTAAGTGAAATTCTATAATCTAATTACAGTTTTTTTCGAAATGGAGGTGACGAATAGGTATTAGAGGTCGATGTTGTTGGATTTTTATGTGATTAATACAGAAAAAATGACAGATTCAAATAAGGAATATTTGTCAAAGTTTGTGGTTTGCGTTTTTAGATCTCATTTATGGGAATATATTCCTAACAAGAAATTGTTATAAGCCAAGGTTAGGAACCAAGGAAAAATTCTCGCAAATATTCATCAAGCCTATTCGAAAACAACTATACTGAATGAGTTACAGAATTACATTCATCTTGATTGGGTTAACCCTTTGCGACGCGAGTTTTTTTTTTTCATTGTTAATACACTGAAACCTCCATTTACGAACTCTTTTTTTCGTAATATTCGATTTACGTAACTTTTTTTACGAACTAAATTCGAAATAACGAACTCTTTTTGGAAAGTTTGAGTTCGTACATTACAGCATGAAGTTATAACTTATGTATTCTGAGTTAATTGTTACTAATATATTTTCGAAATGGGGTTGACGAGTGCATGACGGAAATCGATGTCTTGCGCCATTTTGGAATCCAAGATGGCGACTTCCGGTTTAGATAAATTCTCTATAACCACAACAATATGGGTATTTTCGGAATGGGGTTGACGAGTGCATGACGGAAATCGATGTCTTGCGCCATTTTGGAATCCAAGATGGCGACTTCCGGTCTAGATAAATTCTCTATAACCACAACAATATGGGTATTTTCGGAATGGGGTTGACGAGTGTATGACAGAAATCGATGCCTGGAGCCATTTTGGAATCCAAGATGGCGACTTCCGGTTTAGATAAATTCTCTATAACCTCAACACTATGGGTATTTTTGGAATGGGGTTGACGAGCGCATGACGGAAATCGATGTCTTGAGCCATTTTGGAATCCAAGATGGCGACTTCCGGTTTAGATAAATTCTCTATAACCTCAACAATATGGGTATTTTCGAAATGGGGTTGACGAGTGCATGACGGAAATCGATGTCCTGAGGCATTTTGGAATCCAAGATGGCGACTTCCGGTTTAGATGAATTCTCTATAACCTCAACAATATGGGTATTTTCGAAATGGGGTTGACGAGTGCATGACGGAAATCGATGTCTTGCGCCATTTTGGAATCCAAGATGGCGACTTCCGGTTTAGATAAATTCTCTATAACCACAACAATATAGGTATTTTTGGAATGGGGTTGACGAGTGCATGACGGAAATCGATGTCTTGAGCCATTTTGGAATCCAAAATGACGACTTCCGGTTTAGATAAATTCTCTATAACCTCAACAATATGGGTATTTTCGAAATGGGGTTGACGAGTGCATGACGGAAATCGATGTCTTGAGCCATTTTGGTATCCAAGATGGCGACTTCCGGTTTAGATTAATTTTCTATAACCTCAACAATATGGGTATTTTCGGAATGGGGTTGACGAGTGCATGATGGAAATCGATGTCTTGAGGCATTTTGAAATCCAAGATGGTGACTTCCGGTTTAGATAAATTCTCTATAACACAACAATATGGGTATTTTCGAAATGGGGTTGACGAGTGCATGACGGAAATCGATGTCTTGAGCCATTTTGGAATTCAAGATGGCGACTTCCGGTTTAGATAAATTTTCTATAACCTCAACAATATGGGTTTTTTTCGGAATGGGTTTGACGAGTGCATGACAGAAATCGATGTATTGAACTATTTTGGTATCCAATTCTCTATAACCTCAACAAAATGGGTATTTTCGGGATAGGGTTGACGAGTGCATGACGGAAATAGAACCCATATTGTTCGATATCAAGAATAATGCTCAACCGGCAATCGTCATATCGAACTTGGAAAAGTTTCCAATTGTCCATTTTCAGTATCTACTTGGTAGAGGAAGGCGCCGCGCCGGCGTCACGCCGATGGGCTTACTATTTTTACATGCAATCGACGGCGTGGCGCGGTGGCGGCGGCGTGGCGCACACCTCTACTACTTGGCAAGTCCGTTCCAAAAAAACCCATATTGTTAGGGTTATCGAGAATATTGCTCAACCGGAAGTCGCCATCTTGGATCTCAAAACGGTTCCAATTGTCTATTTGCAGCATCTTCTTGTCAAGCCCGTTCCAAAAATACCCATATTGTTAAGGTTATCGAGAATATTGCTTAAGCGGAAGTCGCCATCTTGGATTTCAAAACGGTTCCAATTGTCCATTTTCAGCATCTACTTGTCAAGCCCGTTCCAAAAATACTACCATTGTCAGGGTTATCAAGAATATTGCTCAACCGGAAGTCGCCATCTTGGATTTCAAAACGGTTCCAATTGTCCATTTTCAGCATTTACTTGTCAAGCCCGTTCCAAAAATACCCATATTGTTAGGGTTATCGAGAATATTGCTTAACCGGAAGTCGCCATCTTGGATTTCAAAACGGTTCCAGTTGTCCATTTTCAGCATCTACTTGTCAAGCCCGTTCCAAAAATACTACCATTGTCAGGGTTATCAAGAATATTGCTCAACCGGAAGTCGCCATCTTGGATTTCAAAACGGTTCCAATTGTCCATTTTCAGCATTTACTTGTCAAGCCCGTTCCAAAAATACCCATATTGTTAGGGTTATCGAGAATATTGCTTAACCGGAAGTCGCCATCTTGGATTTCAAAACGGTTCCAGTTGTCCATTTTCAGCATCTACTTGTCAAGCCCGTTCCAAAAATACTACCATTGTCAGGGTTATCAAGAATATTGCTCAACCGGAAGTCGCCATCTTGGATTTCAAAACGGTTCCAATTGTCCATTTTCAGCATTTACTTGTCAAGCCCGTTCCAAAAATACCCATATTGTTAGGGTTATCGAGAATATTGCTTAACCGGAAGTCGCCATCTTGGATTTCAAAACGGTTCCAGTTGTCCATTTTCAGCATCTACTTGTCAAGCCCGTTCCAAAAATACTACCATTGTCAGGGTTATCAAGAATATTGCTCAACCGGAAGTCGCCATCTTGGATTTCAAAACGGTTCCAATTGTCAAATGGACAGCATCTACTTGTCAAGCCCGTTCCAAAAATACCCATATTGTCAGAGTTATCGAGAATATTGCTCAATCAACGAATATTAACCCTTAAATGCGCAATGTTGTTTTAAAACAACTTTGTGAAAATCATCTCAAAATTGTCATAATGACGTATTAAAACTGTGAGACAATTTTCAGAAAATTTGACAAAAATTGCTTTGCGCCTTTAAGGGTTAATAAGAATGTGAAGCAAACTTTTTTTACGAACTAAATCCCAAATAACGAACACTTTTTTTACGAACTCCCTCCGCGTCGCAATGTTTGATGGGGTGGGAGGGGTGCAAAGGTTTCAGCACTTTTTTGAAATATTTTTAAAACAGCGTGAAGCGAATTGATTGAAACTTTTATACATTACAGTGAATTATTTCAATAAGATGTTATAATTTTTCTATGCAAAAATATCGACAAACGACTCGGTGACGAAGCTTTTTGTAGAATGCCTCTGAAAAAACATAATTTGCGGTGTTACCAGCCATTCAAAAACTACTCAACCGATTTCTTTCAAACTTTGCATAAACATTCTATTCAAAAAATACCTAACCCCTACGTAGAGTTTTTAAGATAAATTTTCAATTAGGGTTTTTTTTACTGATTTAATTTTTTTTCGTTTCGCGAAAAATTCCGCCTTTTTATTAGTAAACACCCCTTTAATCGAAAAATTATCTCAAAAACTCAACGTAGAAGTTAGATATTTTTTACATAGAATGTGTATGCAAAGTTTGAAATAAATCGGTTGAGTAGTTTTTGAACCGCATGTTTTTTTCCAGAGACAAAAAGCTTCGTCACCTAGTTGCTTGTCGATAGTTTTGCCTAGAAAATTTACAGCATGTTAATGAAAAAATACGCTATAATGTACAAAAGTTTTGATCAATTCGCTACACACAAAGTTCTAAAAAAATCACAAAAAAGTGTTTTTTTACGCTGAAACTTTTACAACACCCCCCCCCTATTAGAAAATTTTGTTAAACTGGAAGTCGCCATTTTGGATTTAAAAATGGTGCTAAACATTGTCCTCCGACACCCTCGTCAGATCCATTTCGAAAATACCCATATTGATTGTATTCTAAAGGGCTTCAACTGAATCAAATTGATGTCGAAATATAAGTCTAAAAAGCAGGAATTATATTTTTTAAATCAGTAGAAAAAACGCTAAATTTAACCAAAGCTGTCGTAAATTTAAAAAAAATGGCATTCTAAATTTAACTACGAAAAATTTTAAATTTAAGAACAGAATGGCTTAAATTCAAAACTGACATTTGTTGAAATCAACTGAGGATAAAACTAGATTGAACAAAACTACCTCCCTAAAATTAGCATATTTTTTCAGGAATTCAACTAAATAACTAGACAATTTTAATGCAAAAAAGTTTTGAATTTAGAGTATATATTAGTTGAAATAACAGAAAATAGCACTAAATTCAGCACAAAATTTAGTTGAGAAGATGGAGAATGTGTCTCCGCTAAAAATGACAGCATCATTTTCTCGCCAAATCAGCAGAGAAAACAGAAATTCCAACTAGCATTTTAGCTCTTTTCAGGAAGATCGAGAACAACTAATCAAAATCAGCAAATTGAGAATTTGCTTAGTTGTCCTAAATAATAACTAATTCAATTCAGTAAATTAACTAAGGTTTTCGCATCTGAGCCGAATTTTGGTTCTCCGTGTAGCGATTTCGTAGCCTTTCCATAGGAGAAAGGCTAAAAATACGGCTAATTTGATTGGACCAATCTTTAATCAGCCTTCACTTAATCTAATCTAATTTTTAATCGATATCACATTCGAATGTTTATTCTTTAACATCTCAATCATTCCCGGTCATTGTTAGCAAGCGACATTCGCTAGCTGCGCCACCATATTAGACTAGTTAGCGATCAGTTGCTGTACCACCAAATTTACCACCGGTTCTAAATAAATGTTCGACGCAAGGGTCTAATTATTAGCGGTTTTGTTTTCCTGGCCAAGATTTGACCTATTCTAGGATTAGCAGCTCTTGATATAAATTATCTTTGGTGGGATCGCACTAGTAAGTTTATTTATCTTCCAAAACCAACGAGGCTGTCCCTTTTTCGACAGCTGACTCGCCTAGTTCCTTTCTGAGGGCATAAAAAATAACTCCTCCGCACCCGCCCGAGGAAGGATACCTCGGAGCCCAAGTGTGATACAATTAGAGGCAGTAAGCTTTTTGCGGTTTGACCTGTTGGCTGTCGGGTCGTGTGCACCCTGTTCCTCATTCTCTCTTTTGCGTGGCCAGCCGGCTTCGCTTGTGGTACTGCGACGCACGGCTGGGACCTTCCTCCAATTAAGAGTCATAAATCATTTTCCAACGAAACCATTACGTCAAGCTGGGAACCGAGAAAAGGGCGCTTGAGCTTTTATTTAGGTATGAACCAAAAAAAACGTTAACGGTGCAAAAGTAGGTTAATTGGGTACAAATTCTAGGAAGTTTGTTTGTGATGAGCCGAGGTATTGTTTCGGCTCCTTAAACTGTGAGAAACGATTTCTCGCTATTCATTTGCCAGTTGTGGGTACGGAAATTATGCTAAAAGATCCTTTTATGCGTAGCCTCGATGCCCACGACGGGCAGACAGACAGACAGACTGACGAGGTAGTTCCTTTGGCCCTTACCGGCGCGACTGTCGAGACTAAGTTACACGTACTTCAAGCTTATCAATGAGAGATGAGAGATTTAATTTGCAAGATAGACCCACTGAACTTGCCCCTATCATAAGCCAACGACTTCACTTCATAAATTCATTGAAATTGCTATACACCCGGCCAAGAAGGGGGCGTCACCCCTTAATGATTATAAACGTTCTCCACGAGTCTGGACGACAAAAAGTATCCCTTTCGCTGTTTCTTATAGGTAGGTCCATTGTTCCGGAGCACTTCGACCGAAGGATGATTTAGTGGCTTGAGTAGTTGGCTACCAAAGGCCCCTGCATGCCATGATGGTTCCGATGAAGATTTAAAATCATTCAACGAGAAAAAGTGCAGTTAGCAAGACAGTAGTGCTTCGGCTACCTATTTATGCTTTAGCAAATCTGCCACCACTTCGAAAGGGAGCCAATGCGGCCGGCAACGCCCCTCGGTAATTGCGCATTTTTCATGGCTAATTTAATGATGACTATCGGAACAAATTTCATTAAAGAAGGAATCTGCCCGTTTCGATGAGACGACACTTCGGGAAAGCTGAACTGCGAAACGAATTGGGCATGCCAGAACTTGGTTTACGGAAAACAGTGATAAACAAGGCCATTCTTCGATTTTATATTAATGGGCGTGGTGGTCGAAATTAGTTGCTGATCGTTTGTTCAACGACGTTCGGCCTTCACTGTTTTTTTTATTAGTTTCGAAATTTTTAAATAAAGTAATGCATAATGCATCCACACCTTGTCGTGGGAAAAGTGAGTTTTGAGCAGTTTGAGTTAAACTTTCGAGTTTACACATATATGTCGAAGAGAGCTGGAAGCCTTGACAACTATTAGGCCACCAACTATCCAACTGCTAATTAGTGTCATATTCGATCAATGAATGTCGCATGTAAATCGATCGGTCCACTTAACTGCCAGCAGTTCGTCGCGTAGCACAAATTGACGAAACCACACTCTCCAATTAAACTCATTAGTGACCGAAAACATTCCTTCGGGCGTGATTGGAATGGCAGTGTTCAATAAGCTCGATTGTGTGGGAATTAAATTAAATCGAATCATTTAAGGGCGGTTCACACCAAGTGCTGCGGAGGCCTTGGATGCCGCATTCGAATCACCCGTTCTCTCTCTCTCTCTCTCTGCAGTCTGCGAGTCATCGGTCGGACCAGGTACCGTGTAACATGCCCATTAAGCATTCCATCGGATCGATTCATAAAGGGGGAAAACAATCAGCATAATTGACATCCCCCGAGGCGAAATCGCATTTCATTTCTCGATTTGCGCGCCCCGAAATCATCGTGCGGCAAGAAGATAAAAAAAATCCTTCACTTTCGGATCGAAGTCCAGCCGGATCATTAACCATTTATATTCAAATTTATGATTTCATATCATTTCGAATCGAAAAATTGGTCTTTTGAAGTGGAAACTGCGGCGAAAAAGCTATAGTGCTGTGCCATTTTCGTGGTGGTTTGTGTTTTCTGGCTGGAGCCTTATGCAACATTGTAATACAAATCAAATACAGTTATGGGACTAAATTTATCCGTACAGGAACTCTATTTATGTTTTTAAAAATCTTCTATAAATTAAAATGGTGAGATTTTTCTAAATAATATCGAAGTAATAAAACCGGATTACAGAACATCATGGGATTGCTGTTTAACCTGTCCTGCCTTGAAATTTCTTTTGCCCATTTTCACCTAAATGATTAAATATTCGTCGATTAGGGTTGGACAGAGAATGGGCCAAAATCGAAAACGGAAAAAGCAGTTTTTCCACACCGTGTGTTAGATCTTCATTAAAAAATCTATCAGCTTTTGTAGAATGTTGTTACAGTACTGCTGATTGATTTTAATGAAGATCTAACACACAGCTTGGAAAAAACTGTTTTTTTCGTTTTCAATTTTTACCCGTTCTCTGTTCAACCTTAATGATATCTGAAAGTTTTAATGAGTCAAAGCAGAGCCGGCGAATGACGTGGGTAGTATGGGTAGTACTACCCATTCGAAAATAACCGAAAATAAACAACTCGAAAATTTGGAACAAAGCTAAAATTTAAAATCTGCCACACATGTGTCTTGGGCATACAATGCGCGCGTTTGAAATCCTTGATGTAGGTACAACAATTCCAACGATGGTGTTTAGAAAATTGTGTTTTTGACTACAAATAGTATGAATTATAAAAATAGGTTAAAAGTTGTTGTTAGGAAAACTTTTTATTAAAAGCTTCTCCATGGTCCAAATACACTAAAAAAGTTTCTTTCTCGTCAACATTAGATTGTTGACATTTTATGATGAGGTAAAGCGAACATCTTATAAAAAGGGCAAAATTACACGAATTAATTGTTTTTGTTGGAGTAAAATTCCAAATATCTCGAAAACTATTGCATTTTGGAAGATTTTTGTTAAATGCATTTTGATTTAAAATGATACATAGAATTATATTCTGTAATAAAATTACAGTTTTGTATGTCAAATAGTATGACATTTAAAAGACCTGTTTTAATCCACCTAGCGGTGCAATTGTGCCTTTCTCATTTCTCTAAACTATGCCACGGAGGCTTTTTATATTCAACATAATTGTGGAAATGTCCATTACATTCTTAGTACACTTTGCACTTATACACAATGGCATGCCAGCCACGAACTTGATGAGCTACGTGTCGACGGTGAAACACTTGAATCAAAAAATATCATACTCCATTAGCCTAATCAGCATTAGATCAATGTTATCTGCTTGCTAACTCATTTTGTCATGCGAGGGTGGGTATGTGAGGAGGGCGAAAGTCCCATAAACGAACGACTCCCCAGCTTAAATTGGTATGCTTTGTGATATAGTGGTGGTTTAAAGATGATGGGGTTGAAAGGGAGGGGTATGAGGGCTGGATGGGGTGGTGGTGATTTAAGGAGATTTTTAAAGGAGGGGATTAGGTTGACGTTTTTCAGAGTGATTGCATAACCTTTCTATATGAGAATGGCAAAAATGTGCCAAAAACCAAAACAGTGAATCGTCGTCAATTTTTTTTTTTTCGAGTTTGCATCAAATCTCGACGTTTCATGCACCTTGAACACATTTAGCATCAAAAATAAAAATTCTATTTTTAATTTTTCCTATAGTATATATGAGAAATTTCTGTGTGGCCGCGCTCTGAAACCCGTAATTCCGGAACCAGAATTCCGATCGATCCAAAATTCAATAGCAGCCGATGGGAAGGTTGCACCTTTCATTTGAGACTAAGTTTGGGCAAATCGATCCAGCCATCTCTGAGAAAAATGAGTGACATTATTTGACACTTACGCACATACATACACACACACATACACACACACATACACACACATACACACATATACATACACACATACATACACACATACAGACGTTTTCCGATCTCGACGAACTGAGTCGAATGGGACATGACACTCGGCCCTCCGGGCCGGGATTAGGTTGACGTTTTTCAGAGTGATTGCATAACCTTTCTATATGAGAAAGGCAAAAAATGTGCAAAGTTCTTGTTAGAAAAACTTTTTCACCGAAGAGTTCCTTATTGTGCAATCACATTCAAAATGTTTCTTTTCTCTTTAGGTTTTTATTGACAAAATGTAAAAAATTAAAAAAATGGGTTTTGTTGCAATTGAAATTTTTAGGACAAATTTGCATTTTTTTTGAAAAATGACAATATTTTTTTCAGTGTATATTTTTTCGTGCAAAAGTATTCATTCCCTGTAACCCAGTCACCGTGACAAGCAGGAAGTTAGCAAAAGTTGAGCAAAGCGGAATTGATGCTGGCAGAGTTTCTGCGAACGATTTGCGCGATTTGTGCGAGAACTCTGGCAAAGAATTCGCTCAAATTGACTTCACAGCAGATTCTCAGTTCACAGAATATTACGTGGCTAGTGCTACGATCCCACCGAGACTCCTTCCCGATAGGGACTCGAATATTTGACTGGCTTATGAGACCAGTGCTACACCCTCTAAACCGCCCCACCAGGGCAAGGTCCGCTAAAATCATAAAATTTCCATTTCGCTCAATGTGCCATAGTACCAACATTTTCCATCCGATGTTAGTAGGGTTCGACGCGGTGCGGATGTGGGCGGTAAATGGATTGTCCGCACCGCAACCGCAAAAAAATAATAAAACCGCACCGCTTACCGCAACCGCACTTTATTTACTTTACCGCACCGCACCGCGCGGTAATGCGGTAAAATTCTTATATTTTTAAAAAATCGTGTTGGAAAATTGTTCATTTGTGTAACAGTATATAATAAAATGTTATTTTTATTCACACGAAATTTAACTTTAAGAGACTCCTCAGAATGTATTGTTTATGAAAAAATCAACTTTTTCATTTTCTATTAATAAAATTCCGTTCATTTTAAGGCAAACATTATACATTCAAAAACGTTCTACTGCAGTAATAGGAAAACTTTTATTTTAGCAACCCTTCAGTTAATTGAAAAAAGGGGAATAAAAATGTAATAAGAAATGAAGTTGCATATTTTTTCCTTTAAATTTTTATATTTTCAATGCTTTTGACATATGAAAAAAAAAATGTATGATTTTCGCATTTACGTAGTAAAACCACCTTTCATTCTTAAAGGAATTTCACCAACAAAAATTTAAAGTCGAAATACCAGTACTTCTATATAGTAGCGCGTATATTCCAATACAGTGAAATAAAAACATATTGTATTTCATCAATAAGAACGGCACCATATTTGACGAAAAAATTGCTGTATACATTCCCAGTGAGCAAATTTTCTGGCAGAGACCGCTCTACTAGATTTCTGTAAGTCTTGGTTTGGCAGCTCTGTTAGATTTCTGCGCGTATCCTGTCGGGTTAGTTAAGCTAGGGCGAACTCGGTTTCGTTCGTGTTTTCTGGCAAATTTTGATAGGAACCGAGCTAAACTCTGGCATAACTCGGACATAAACTGTGCAAAGATCCTGGCAATTCCTACCTGGTAGAATTTAGCACAAATCGAGCAAAACATCTGACAAAGATGTGGCAGGAAGCGTGCAGAGATCTTGGCCGTACATTTCTGACTCGATTCTAGATAAAAGTTAGCAGCATCGGTTGGTTTAACCGCTTCTGTCAGAAACGGTTGTTGCATTTGAGCGAATTCGTTGCCAGAATTCTCGCACAAATCGCGCAAAATGCTCGCAGAAACTCTGCCAGCATCAATTTCGCTTTGCTCGACTTTTGCTAACTTTCTGCTTGCCATGCTGACCGGGTTACATCTAATCAGGTGTTCGGTCTCAACCGGTACAGAATTATTGAACATTAGAAAAACTGCAAAAAATGTATGATTTGTAGCATACAGCAGAAATGATTTTTAAAAATAGGGGGTATGGATGCAGAAAGTTTGTTTTGATTGTGGTAGTGTGTCGGCAAAACATGGCCATAATGTGAACCCTTTAATATTATCCTATTATAACACTAGGCCTATCCTAGTGTTTGACGAGTGATTTTAAAATGAAATAATCGTAAAAAGGTTCTCCAGCTAAAATAAAGGTAGGGTGATGAGCCTATTTGTGCCATGTTTCTATTATCACATCACCCATTTGAAGCCGTTGGTTAGAGCCAGAGGGGGAACAACTTGGCAGCTCCTATACAAATCCTTGAAACCACTTTTTTGGGTCTGTGGGTCTAAAATGGCGGTTCAAACTTTATTCAAGAGCAATTTCTAAAAAAGCGTAAACTTGTTCACAGCGAAAATTTTCTTGTTCAGATTTTTTTACTTTGGATAATTCATTTTTGAAGACTTTTTGGGGGTTTAGTGTTGTTTTGTTATAAAAATAATGCATCTTTATTCCGATGCATTATTTTTAAATGATTCATGATTTTTTGGAATCATCAGTATACAAACCAGCGGCGCTTATACTAGTTAGTGAGCACCTTCATTTAGTCTTAAGGTGTTAGGTAGTAATATTTGTATTGCAATGTAAACAACATACACAATGGTACTTTTTTTCTCCCTCTCCGATAAAAATGAGCTGTCATCACTTCTGAATTTCGTGGGAACCTTTGCACCGTAAATGTCGCAGCACCTATCAGTTAGATGCTATGCTGTCAGAACCGAAGTCAATCCCGCCTTGTTAAATGCGAAGTGAAAAATAATAATCACAAAACAAAATGTATTTAAGGATTAACGACAAACTTTCGAAAATTGGCATATGCGAAAGATGTCTCAAGGGTGACGGGAGAAGCAAAAGTTCACATTAGAAGCGTACTCACATCAAATCATGCATTTTACATTTTATATACATTTCTTCCGAATGTAAATAAAGAAAACAAGTTCGTAAAAGACGTCACGGAATTATTTTCTCGCATATAAATTTACAGTATCACAATTAGTGGACGGCGTGCTATGGTGGCGACATCATTCGAAACACGGTGGTTTCAAGCAACTTAGGCTAAACGTCAAGTTGCGGGAGGGTTGGTTAGAGCAGTGTCTGCCAGCTTTGTTCTACGCATTGAGTCAAATGGTAGCGCAACAATAGGAGAACTCGATTCGAGTTTTCATTGTGCTCAAACACGAGAATTTTACTGTTTTCAACGCATTTGTGTTATTATATTGGTTCTTAACAACGAAGCAAAGCGGTTGATGTCAATTTTTACGCATTTCATTGATTGTAAGGCAAGAGATTACAGGATTAGTGAGACACCTTGCTTAGTATGGTGAAAATAGGCTCATCACCCTATGTATAAGTGCAATGTTTAATATATTTGTGCCGGAATAACGAGATATGAGGCGGTAAATGCTGGCTCGTAAGTGTTTATTTTGCTAAGTGCCGTTGCGTCCTGTTTCGGTTCACTACGTGAGTGAGGCGAATTAGTAGATATTTCAATAAGGTGACTTTGTTTTAATTAAAAGTTGGATTTAGAGGATAGCTCTAAATGCATATGTGCACAACAAATAAAGAATATAACTTGAGCTTATTTTTGAACAACTGTTTTAGCCAAATCGATATTGTCATTATCTCATATGCTTAGGGGTACGATATGCATATGCTAGGGGTACGAAATAGGGTCACAATAGGCTCTACTGCCATAATAGGCACATCACTCTATTTTCGCAGAAAGTTGAAAGAATAGCGCACCTGTCTTGCGCAGTATAATGTAAATTTCCATAGGAACATACAGGTTTGCACTATTTATTTTCAGGGTTCTTTTTATGTGCATGATTTATAGTGTAAACTTATTCGTGAAACATAATTACACGAATAGTTTTTCTGCTATATTATGGAATGTGCTTAAGTAATGGTTGTCAAACGGTGGGATAACAAAATTCTCACAAGTTTCCTATCTCATGCCTCCACGCGAGTCTAAGTCTATTGATGACATTTGGTCCTTAGACCGGTGACGACTGGGTGCTATCAGCCTTCTGCCGATAGTAGCAGAATGAGAGGGTGCGAACAGATCTAGTCGAGAAAACATTGCCGTAAAAATGAATAGTTGATCGGAAATTAGCCCCAATGCGACTAATCTGACTAGTATCTATGATCTGTTTTTATGAACCTAATTTCAAGCTCCGCTATTGCTAACAATCCCATGCATCAGGTTAACAATCCTTTATATTTCCCTTCAGTGTTCGTTATTATCGCTCGTATACTTGTATTCCACAAACAATCCGATATGGAAAATAATAAATACTTTCCTTGATTTATAACATCTCGCGCTATCATAACTCTTTGCCTGTATAATATGTTATCACTCGGTAGATTTCAAGCCAATAAATATATCGTAGAGAAGAAGTAGCGAATTCTGTCCAAATACTGTTGCAATAAATAGTGATCCGGCCCATTACGCAGATAAGATTAGCTTTTCTAGGCAATACTCCCACGGTGGGCTGTGTGGAGTTCAAATTGCTTTTGTTTAAGGAACATAGTATACTCTCGGTAGCCGGCTGCCCAGAGTTTAAAAAGAACCAAAAACTAAACAAGATCTTCTTTTTCGAGTGATCGTGCACTCGAAGACTAACTAAACAACTACCTAAGGGACGATCCATAAATGACGTAGCATTTTTTGAGTGATTTTTAACACCCCCTCCCCCATCGTAGCATTTCGTCACAAACCTCTAAGTACCCCCTGGTAATTACGTAGCTTGACGGTAATGCTCCCCCCCCCTTGTCGCCGCATTTTTTTTTAAATATCAAAAAACGATGTTAGTTATTCCCCTTTAAAAAAGCTACGTAGCATGACATGACCCCCTACCCCCTGTCGTCACACATTATCACAAAACACAAAACTCCCCCCTCCTACATATAATGCTACGTCATTTATGAATGATCCCTAATAAAATATGCTTTACAGGTCGCATCGCTTGCTTGGAGCGAATCCTAGACCTGATACCCTTCCAAACTACCAACTCCGCGACACCTATGGAAGAGTCTGATGAATAGTCGTCCTTCCGTTAAGTAGGTGGAGCATCAACACTTCCTGTCTACCTTATCCTATATCCTTCCCCGTGAACGATGGAGATGGGGGCGGCCGGCAATGATGGCTATCCTGCTGTTGAGGTCTTAATATGGGTCGGATTGGTATGAATTTCTACTTACCACTTCCTAAGCAACTCTTATTAGATAATCAGCAGTCACACATGATGAAGTCAGTGTGCAATCCGCCCAAAACATCGTCACAACGCAACGCAACGTATATTATGAAATGCGCTTAAGTTAATTTTACCTTTTTTCTGTGTGTTCTATCAGCCTAAAATTCACCAAGGGGCTGATAAAAACGGGTCTTCACTGTATGTGAATAAGAAAGCCAAACGAGCTTCCTATCGGTATTGCAGAGTTCGGTTTGCTTCGTAATGACGTATTTGATAGGTTAATTGATTTGAGATATCAACTAATGAAAGTAATACTGTTCGTGAAATCTTTTTTCTGGTTGTAGCTTCGCCAAACGGTTGCTATTTTAGATTAGCTGTGTAAATATTTTTTCGTATTAGATATTCAAGAATATGGTAAGTATGTTTGGTTATATTCAAGATGCTGTTCGAATAATACTTCTAACATTAATAGTATTATTTCAGCAGCAATTATTAGCTGACAATTAGCTGAAATATATATTTTCGATAACTTGACGGATATGATTTTTTCAGATTTGGACCAATCTGAAGGTGACAAGCCCATACAATAGTGTTATCACTAGTGTAATAGGAAAAGATTGAAGATTTAAAATAACTCATTTGTTGCTTTTATAAGCTGGCTGTCCAGAAATGGACGAAAGCAATCAGAACAAAATCGAATATGATTTTTAATTATTCGAGTTTGAAACGTACGTTGACATCTAATCCACAAGAACCGAATTGAAGATAATGAAATCGAATAGTTCATTTATGTTCTCATTCGTATTCATCACCAACTACTGGAAAAACTTATATCATAAAATGTGTGAAAAAATCAATTTATCACTATAAGATGAGTTGATCCGACGTTTTCCATATCAAATTTGAGCTCAGCGACTCCGAATTCACTTGGCTATAGGACGAAATTCTCTAAAAATGTATGTGGCGGATGAAGAGAATGTTGGTCAGAGGGGATGGGGAAGGGGGGATCTTCCTAGATATGGTGCAAGGGGTTGACGGAGTATGCAACACCCAACCGCATATTATACCCCCCATTTGAGATTTGGTTTATGAAAATCGGTTCAGTCATCACCGAGTAATCGATGTGACTAATTCTGGAATACGTCCAGAACCCGAAAATTCCGGAACTGTCGATAGTGGACATTATATTCGACGAATCTTCGATTGGCCATGGCCATCAGTGATCTACACTTGCAAATAGAAATGAAGTATTACGATTGTATCGTTTTATATGGGAAATTCCTATGTGGCCGCAATAACCAACCTGTAACTCTAGAACTAAATGTCAGATATGGACGAAATTCAATGGCAGTCCATGGGAGTATTGTATCTTTCATTCAAAACCAAGTTTGTAAAAATCGGTCAATAATTCCCTGAGAAAAAGGCGTGACATTAAGTGACGAACTTTGAATGTACCCGGGGGCATCAAGAACAGTCATAGGTTGCCAATGTGGTCAAAGTTGCTTAAAATGATCATTAGTGACCTAGACCCGCAAATCCGAGTTATGTTACACCCTTTTTGACTTTCTCATATACAGTGCGTTTCATATTTATAACGCCATAAACCTATCTCATGGTATATCCATTAAAAAAGTGCGAAAGCGAATTACTTAAAGTAGTTTATTAACACTCAAAGAATCTAATTGTAGAGCGGGTAAAAAATTAATATGCGATTCCTTTTAGAAGAAATTTCTAGAAAACTTATTTATTTTGTTGTTTCATAAATATAACGCCACTAACAAAGTGAAAAGATTATCTCATCAAACAAAAATTTCATTTGTCCAGCTGCTTGCCTCCCTTTTGGATTACTTCAAAGATGCGATTTTTCGTACATTCCACCAAAGTTTGCAACATTGTTTTGTCAATAGAGTTCCAATTTTATAGAATTGCTGAGTTAAGCTCGTCAACAGTCTAGAAGTGCCGATTATCTTTGTAGACACGTCGGACCATGATTCCCCAGAGGTTTTCAATTTCTTTCTTTTCTTTTTTTCTTATTGCTTGAAAACCAAGCCGTCGTCTCACGACCAACATGGATTCTGGCATTACCTTGCTGAAACACCATATTTTTCTGTTGGTTTCGTCTCAAATATGGCACAAGACTTTTCTGAAGGACATTTATATACCCTTGACTATTCATTCGACTTGATGTGAACTGTAGCTCAAGACACATTTGTGCCGAAAATGCTCCCCACACCATTACACTTGCACCGCCAAAGTTCCGCTTTGAAAAACATTGCGGCTCCTTTCGAAGATCCCCCCAATATCCACGAAATCCATCTGGACCATCAAGATTCCACTTCTTCTCATCTGAAAATATTACCTAGAAATATTTTGAAGTGAATACATGATTATTATGTGGTATTGCGAATTGATATTACCATTTTCCAATTGCGGTCTATATTCACACGAGCAAATTCAACTCGTGCATCTATATGACGCTTAAATAGTCTTGGTGCCATCTTCTTTTTTGCAATATATCCTTGAATATATCAATACGATTTAGGACCCTCCAAATTGTTGATTTGGATGCTTTTACACCGGTAGTGCTCTTTATATTATTCAAGCTCTGTAGAATTACTCGCTTCTCGCAAAATTCTTGATTGATCACGTTTGCTGATGATTCGTTTTCTACCAGATCGTTGCTTTGTACCGTATTTCGATGGATCTTTCAAAAAAGTTTGAATAACTCGATGACTTCTTCCGAGTATGCGTGAAATCTCCCGAATTCCAACATTTACCTCCCGAAAAGCAAGAATTCTACTTTTTTCAATGTCTGTAAGTTTTTTTCCACGAGACATCGCTTTGCTATGGTGTGAATT
The DNA here is from genome assembly GCF_030247195.1 of Topomyia yanbarensis. Lineage (NCBI taxonomy): Eukaryota > Metazoa > Arthropoda > Insecta > Diptera > Culicidae > Topomyia > Topomyia yanbarensis. Next base: position 91,967,127 of record NC_080671.1, read on the forward strand.
GAAATGACTGAACGTATAGTAAACAAAAAAGCTGCTTGCGCAGTTGAATAGGATTGTTGAGTGTAGTGGTGTGAAAGTGGCGTTATAATTATGCAATGACATTTGTTTGAACATCATTGATCACACATACTAGCAAGCATACACTTTAATTGAAAACATGGTAAAATCCTTCGGATATCGAAAAATCGTCAACCTAATCCCGGTCATATGCCATTCGACTCAGTTCGTCGAGATTGGAAAATGTCTGTGTGTATGTATTTATGTGTGTGTATATGTGGAAAAAAATGTCACCTCTGTTTCTCAGAGATGGCTGGACCGATTTGCAGAAGTTAGTCTCAAATGAAAGGTTCAACCTTCTCAGCTATTGATTTTTTTGTTGATTGGACTTCCGGTTCCGGAGTTACGGGTTTAAGAGTGCGACCACACAGCCAATTCCCATATAAACTGAAATGAAACATTCTCAAAGGGCGGAATAAAGGAAAATTTCAAAATCGAATTTGTATTTTGGATGACAAATGACTTTAAAATGCATGAAACGTTGAGTTTTGATGCAAGCTCGAAAAAAAAAATTTTGACCGTTAATTGACTTTTTTGACTTTTGGCACATTTTTGCCTTTCTCATATAGAAAGGTTATGCAATCGCTCTAAAAATCGTCAACCTAATCCCGGCCAAAATTTTTTTGGCTTGTATAGGCTTAGGTAGGAGTATGCAGTAAGGGGTTGCTACTCTTTCTTGATTCGCCGCTGGTTTCAAGCGATGTTGCAGTGTCGACAGATAGTATCTCAAAATCGTGGCTGTCGATCCATTGTATGTACTATGTGTAGGATTCGCAGTACCGACCCTTTTTGGCGAGAACCGGTACTACGGCACAGAAGGCCTCAGTACCGGTAGTACCGGTGAAGTACCGGTACTCGAACATTTTTTAAAAAATCGAAAAAATCTTCAAAGGAAAATTGAATGCTCAAACTGATAACCTTATTCTCAGATGATTGATTTGTGCTGATCAAAAAAACATGTTTATTGTTTTTAATTGCTTCGGAATGGCATGACTCATTTCAGCAGAAAATAATTTTCTTAAGCGGCACCTTCTTTTATTTCGAAGTCTAGGTTACCTTGAAATCAATAACTGCTAAACGGTGCGACTTTCGTTTACTTCAACAAATGGTAAATGTAAGAAACCCTATTTATTAACAACAGTAAATCAAAGCGAGAAGGGCAGTAAATCCGGGCAGGTTGCTCGCATTTCCTCTCTTGCTTTTCTGTTAATTGGTTTCGACCTTTATATCGTTTGTCTACTAATCTCCAATGCATACCAAGGTTCCTTGCTTTCCTGTAAACTATGGAGTTTTGCTGAATTTTATGATCACCTATAATTACAAATCGCCCCATTTGAAGCAGTTTACCAAGTCTAAAATAGTTACTAAATTGCGATTTCGTTCTTTTATAGATAAAGGTTTAAGAGCAAACCAAATACAGACATGACTTAGACCATAGTCTTATTACGCGCCACCTAGTGAATAATGGAAACCAATCAAAATGTCGCTAATAAAAAAAATCATAGCAAATTTTTACGTCTCTTACGCTAGATGGGATTATTTTGAAATTTAATACAAGATCGTTAAAATTTAATTTCGAAAAAAAGAGCAGGAATTTAAACATACCGTTCAGTACAACGGAAGCTAGTTATGTTTAACTTCTAGAATTATGATGATGGCCCAACCTCATTTCCCCACAAAGGTGTTAGCTCAACGATTTATCTAGAAGGTAATTAATATAATTAAAAGTCATCTCGCAAACCGATATTTTGAAACAGGTCCCCCTAGAGTCCACATATTTTTATAAAAAAATATATGGTACCGAAAATACCGGTACTGGCTTTTATTCAGTACCGGTATTTCGGTTCCAAAAATGGGTCAGTATTCCCGGGATTTTCGGTACCGGTATTACCGGTACCACAACCCTAACTATGTGCAAATCGTACTGAATATGTACTATACATTTCCACCATTGTATTGAACATAATGAGCCATGGAAACGTAGTTTGGACAAATGAGAAAGGCACAATTGCACCACTAGGTGGATTAAAACAGGTTTTTATTTATTACACCATTTGGTCATCATGGTGTTACCATTTTATATGGGAATTTGCTGGGTGATCGCACTGTTCAACCCGTAACTTCGGAACCGGAAGTCCGATTGACAAGAAATTCAATGGCAGCTTATGGGAGCGTTATACCTTTCATTTGAAATAAAGTTTGTGCGATTCGGTTCAGCCATTTATGAGAAAAGTGAGTGAGTTTTGAAAATACATAAACACATACATACACACACATACAGACATTTGCCGATCTTGACGAACTGAATCGAATGGTATATAAGACTCGGCCCTTCGGGCCTCTGTTAAAAAGTCGACTTTCACAGTGATTGCACATCCTTTCTATTGAGAAAAGCAAAACGAATTAATTGTTTCAGTTATTCCCACGAAACAAGCTCTAATTATCTATGTTCCAACCTTAGATAGTTTATTGATTTAAGGGGTTATATACAAAGTTGTGGCGAAAAAATGAGCTAAGTTCGTGATTTTTTTAAAAGTGCTTTATGAAAATTTTATTTGTGAAAGCGAAACACAGTTCGTTAGTAGTACTATCGAAGTTCGAAAAAGAAGTTGAATTGAAAAAAAATATTCAAGATTGGTGGAGTTATAGCCTATCCGAAGCGTGTTTTCATGGCAGATTTGCGGTGAACACTCTCCAAGCTGAACCACCCAACAGAAATAAAAAAAAGTAAAAATGTATTGTGGTGTACTTGAACGGATCGGTTTCCCAATATAAATAATTACCTGCTAAAAAAACGTGTTAACCAAAAAATTGAGTTTTTTGGTGTGCAAAATTTTAAACAAAAATTCATTGCAAAGTATCAAAAAAATTTGGATGAAAAAGGAAAGCAATTCAAAACAAATTTGATTAAGATCGAATGAATAGTTTTTGAGATATCACGTTCACCGCAACGATACTTTTCAAAAAACTTAGTTCCGAGATGATTGCGTTTGAAGTTTTGTGTTAACTTCATTCGCGGAAGAACCAGCGCGCTGCGAACGGCTGTAGTTAGAAATCTGGTGCTCCGATCTGGATGAAATTTCGCACAAATATTTTCAAAAGCATGTACTTTCGGAATATCCAATAAATTTTTTTTCGATTTTTTGAGTTCCTACTTTGTATATAACCCCTTAAAGAACGGTAAAAAATACTCGAATTTGAAAGTTTGCGATGTCTAAAAGATGTAGCCTTTAATGCGTAGCATCTCGATAAAAATAACACGGTGCTACAAAATAAAATGGCAAAGATAGATCTACTGTTGGGTGTACCATTTGACTCCCGTTATTACCGGATAGATTTCTGAAGACGATGGAATTTTTATTCTCGTCAAGTTTTAGCTCTACGTTAGATTCGAAAACTAGAAATAATTTTATGAAAAGTTTTGCTTTGTTCCGAATATACCGATAACTACTTATTTTTATTCTGAACCAATATTTCGATACCAAAAATGGATCAGTTTTCCCCGGATTTTCGATGCCGATATTACTAGCACCACAATCCTAACAGAAACAATATTTTTCTTATTGCTTGCACAAAGTCGAAAATGCTTTTGTTACCAAATTTAACTAGCTTTTGCTTTGTCGAATATTAATATTACGAAAAAACTGATTACCTTGTTGATCACTTTTAGAATATTGAAATATTGAAGTAGAAAAATGCAAATATCTTTTTACCAAAACAGCTTCTGGTAGAATAGGATATTGTTTCATACATATTTGTGCTATTCGAGCCTTTTTAACATGATGCGATTGTTTGCGGCGCAACTTTTTACAAATAATAACACAATATATTATGCAGCAATAAGGTGCATACTATCAAAACTCTATTTCTACTTTCCAGGTTGGTCATATTTCACTTTTATCCCGCACATCGCATTACCGCGTGGTTGTGGTGCGGTAAATTTGGTACGGTTTTAATTTTTTTCTTTGGTGCATCTAGGGACCGCCCGCATTCGCACCGCGCGAACCCTACTGTCAATAGCCACCATCAATGGCAAAAGATTTCACCGGAAATGCACAACATCATAAATCCTGTTCGGTTCACATGTTTCGCCCCAAAACGGGCGATTCCTAATAAATGTTAATTTTCTCAACAACTCAGCTCTCGACTTTGGACTGTTTTATGAATAATATTCGAAAAGCGACCATATTGAACCACAAATCAAGACATAAATCTCCCACGCTCGGGTTCGTAGTTATCGAGACAGCCAACACATTTCGCTTCATTCCGTTTGTTCTTCGATGTAAAGAAGCCAACGCATGGAGAGAAATACCGTGTACGTACACCTATTAAAACCCGGTACCCTGCTGGGAGCAAACAGGGAGTTCTGATCACGAGCTCCGCATCCTGAGCTACAGCTACAGTAGAATAGGATGAAAGATGCGATCGTCCCGCTCCCTTTTTCGGATCGGTAAACAACTATCCAGTGACATTCCACACCTCATTTAACACCCAACTAGAGTCTGTTAAAAGTCATCGATAAGCCGATTTTCGGATTATTGATGACCCCCTCGTGTGGCTCGGCCGCAGTCTAGCGCGGTGAGTGCTGTTTTGACATCGGTGACACGACTTCAAGAGCTATCGGGAGGAACGACAGAGAGAATATGTCCAACTAGATTTATATCGCGATCGGAAATGAACTCTTTTATGAATTTTATAATTCTATTTCCCATTCTCATTCAAATTACAAACGAATCCCCGGCACGGCCGGTCGGCATTTGCGCTCCGCGCCGGACAGTTTTCGCCGTTGAGTTTAACCACGGCCGGGTATTAAAACTATTAAAGGCTCTTTCTCAAACATCGAGAAGAATGAGCACCTCGTTCAGTTAATGTAGCTTTGAATGAGTTGATAATACATAAATTTTAATTTAAAAGCCCCATGCCGTTATTGAATTAAATATGGGCGATGACGAATAAAATGTTCCTTGCTGGGATCGCCGGTCGAAGCGAAGAAAACCCATAGTGGACAAAACCTATCTTCCGACCGAACTGCTCCATCCGCAGGAATCATCATATTTTCCGTGTCTATCTAATTTTCCCAAATGACATAAATTATAATTTTATTATTTAATTTTTATATTTCGTTTCATAAAAAGTAAATAAATTTTTATTTTATTAGTCTGCCCGGTCGGTCTTTGTCGTTCGGTTACAAATTGGGAAAAGAGTTTGTTTGAATCTGGCTTTGATGGGCCTAAGAATCTTAGCCTTTTCTTTTAGATTGACGATAAATTGTGTTTTGGTTAGTTTTTGAACTTTCGAATGATTCTTAAACCATACATGTAAGACGCGCCGAATATGTGTATGTACATCCTTTTATGGGCTAAGGCGTAACAATAACTCACATGATTTTCCTCCTGTGCTGCACAAATTTACCAAATTCTTTTCATGTTGGGCGATTGTACAAAACTTGTGGGTACATATGTTGCGTTGCGCATTTTACGCTTCTTAAATATTTTTTTTTTACGCTAAATTACACTCACATCGAAACAACCATAACTCGTTGCTAACAGAAATCTGCATTGAACTCATGTGTGGTTTGTGTTTCGTTTGGAATATCTGCAACAAAATCTATAACAAAATGTGTAATACTGAAATACGTTCATGAGTATTCTGTGCAACGATATTTGTAGTTTATTTTGTCGCCAGTGCAACAGCTGCAGCGCTTAATATTGCAACACTTTTTCTCGTGAATAATCGAATATTTTTGTTGGTAACACACTGGCACTACTAGTTCCGATTAAATTATTTTGTTAAGGTAAATGTAAACCGAATAAAATTATTGTATGTTTTAAGGTACATATCTGAACACTAGAGTCGAAATTGCAAACTTGCAAATGATATAACGGAAATATTTTGAACTTTTTTACTTAAATTTTCGTCAAAGCTTGGCTTTGCAACTGGTTAAAATTTCTATCTGTAAACAATTCTGTTTTCTGAACTATGGATTTGTTCTAGACAAAATGGAAAAATTCGTCTTTGCATTGGACGTCTGATAATTTTGCACTTTCAGTAAGTAAACGAATGCAAAATAATGGCTCGCATGATTAATTTAAGCAGGAATGTTGCTGTTCAGGTTCACCTCTGATATGCAAATTTTTCACTGCGCGTTAATTTTCGCAACTATGAACTAGTAATTATAAAGAAATACCGCCCGAGTTAATTTTGTATGCCCATTTTAATTACAATATGAAGGCCCCGTTAATGTGGCAGCCCGTCTTCGAAAATACCACAAATTTAAAAACATTAACGCGTGTTCTTAATAACTAACACGGCAATAAACGACCATTTTTATGATATAGTTCAGGGTCGTTTAACTTGTTTACATTATTGCGGCGTTCGTCGGCGCTCTGCACCCGTACCGGACACCAAAAACCAGCATCAGTTTAGCATAAATTTTGCATCCAAACTCATCCGACCCGACGAAGCGGTCCCTTCCGCGTTCGTCGCCACTTTCGAGCAGCTCATTTTCGATGGTCGCTGTCCATTACCTTCGGTTTTATTGAAAAAACATATTCATAAATCGCCATCGGCAAAGCACATGAACACATACATGCATGAGAAGTTCCTTACTACAGGCATGGCGTAAATTTTTCTCGATCAGTCCCGGTAAGAGAGTAACTTTTAAAAGTATGTTGCAAATTTCGCCACTGGACCGATCGGGCCGTCGCGTCGTATGATCTGGCTGTATTAATGACGATAACGAACCGTAACGAATGTAACACCGAACACGAACAAATTTGCAAAACAAACAGGAATCGTTCGCGTTATTTATTTCTTTTCGGGTCGCAGCGCGTCCTCAGTTACTGGATCCTTGGAGTGACTGTTTTTGTAGGGTGGTCATGAATTGTCGACGGGCATTGAAGTTCAGTTCTTCTGCACGAAAACCTTCTTTTTCTTCATGTCTTTCTATGATTTGACCTTCTTGGGATGCTTACGTAGTGCCCGCTTCATAATTGCACAGTATTTTTCGATGGGCCTTAGTTCAGGTGCGTTGGGGGGGTTCATGCACTTGGGTACGAAAGTGACCCAAGTACAAGTGGCTTCGTACCACCAGGATAACATATGAATTGTGGCACGACGCTCGATCCGGCCAGAAAATCGTAGGGCCCTCGTGTTACTTCAACGGAGTAAGCAGATGCTTCTGTAGACACTCCTTGTGGTAGATCTCCCCGTTTACAGTCCCAGTAGTCACGTACCGCGCACTCCGTTTACCACATGAGCAGATCGCTTGTCAAATCATGCATTTGTTGGCAAACTTTGAAAGTTTTTGCTTCTTTACTTCCTCAGGAACATCAAACTTGTGTTGGGCGGTGAAGACCAGTAGCTGCCGGAAGTTCGCCTTGATGTAAGTCTCGTCATCCATGATGAGATAATGAGGCTTCGCCAGCATCAGGGTGTTCATTTACATGGTTACAGTTTCCGAAGCCGTTACTTTCCCACCGTATTTTACCGTTCGTCGCGATTTGGAGCCTTCTGCACTTTGTACTATGCAATCGCTCCCGGTGTTAGGTTCTCTGAACGAAAGACTTGGACAAATTTAACTATTTGGTCACATCCCTGGACGAAACATTGGAATTCCGCTAAAACGCTTTCACTACACGCTTGAAATCCTGACCACTGATAGAACATCCATTCTGACCGCATTTCTCTTTCCATTAGATTTTCCGAGTTTGATAGTAATGTTTAATCACACGACTCACCGTTGACTGCACGTTTCCGAGTGGTGCTCCGATATCCCGGTGTCCCGATGTGAGAGTTGAGGATTTTCGAGGTGCTTGCGATAAATAAATTTGCGACGTTGCTTTTCGGGTGACGCCATTGTTGTCCAATTTTCGAAAAATCAACAGCGATAAAAAGACAGTGCAAACAATACACTCTAAACTACTTCTACCCAAATTTTCAAAAGAAAATACCCAATGGATTATTTTCTACAGCGTTTTTCCGAATAGCAATTTGATTTTTTCTATTCGGTTCATTTATTTGATAGGCACAAATGCGTTAGCTTGGCGGTTTTTGACATTAAAAATGTCTTACTCCACTATCTGGGGCTAGGTGTCATTCTAAAATCTAAACTATCTCCCATGTAACGAAACTATGTAAGGTTTGCACGCTTATAACTCCGATATTACTAGTAGGATTTTAATCATTCATACACCAACCGATTCAGAAACACCTAACTTAAATATTGGTAATAATTTAATATCTCCCCAATAAAAGTAGACTTTTGGAAATTGGTAAAATTAAACAGTTCACAAAAAAACGGGAAAAATACCATTCGTGAGGCAGATTTCTCAGACACAGCCGTCAAAAGAGGGCAGCTTAGTTGCTCAATGAAACACGAAAAGTCATAAATAGAAGCAACGCATGTCCGTTTAAATTAGTTGTTGCTCTTATCCCACACGAGCAACGTCGTCTCCGGACGATGCAATAAGCGCTATCGATTTTCGGTAACGTTGGCATTTGCACACACTCGCACCTAAGTGACTAAACCATATACGGTTAGTTTATAAATAGAGGTGACGCGTACCCGTTTGAATCAGTTTTTGTTCTTATGTCGAACGGGTAAGATCATGGCTGCAGCGTCTGGGCACTACAATAAGCGGTAGACGCTATGCATTTTCGGCAGCGGTGGCCGTGTGCGGATTTGTCGGGTACCAGCATGGTGTCACAGAATGATTTGCAAAGTGGGTGGGCGGGGTGGTTTGGATTTAATTCAATACGGTGTGTGCTGCTTAAGAGTGTTGCGTTTGAAAAAAATATATTTATTTTTATGCATGCGTGTGCGTTGTAACTTGTTAACCCATGTTTACGGCGCTTTGTAGCTGCATAGGGTAAAGAGCCTATTGGTTTTCTTGTTTCATATTTCGGTTATATGTTTTTATCAGTAAGGCATCTGACAACGTGCTTCTGTAGTTATTGCACTGTTCAGCAGCGTAGTATTTTATATAGGAGAGTACACTCAGGTTTTTTACGCGGATTTTGAAATTTACGCGGTTTTCATTAACGCGTTTTTTTTTAAATTTACGCGGTTTTCGTTTACACTGCCTGTATCCCCTGCGTGAAAAATCTGAGTGTAATTGCATCGGAAACAATAACATTCCCAGCAGAACTTTTTGTTTTCTAATTTCAAACACTTTTGTTTCGTACTGCACACAACGGAAAATTTTAAAACAGAACTTACCGTCCCAGCAGCAGTTGAAGCGGGTGTTCTTTTTCGATTCAAATTCAAGCCATGTCTTAAGCGTTACTGGACTTAAAATTGTTTTCCCAGTTTAACCAGTCAGAATATCTGTCCTACCCTATGTATTTAAAACACAGTTCTAATTGCGTTTTAAAGTATACAACAAATAGAACGGTTGGGTATACTAATTTAAATTTTAAAATAAATCTGTTTTAAATTATGAAACAAACCGCTGTACTGAAGATATAATTATGTCAGTCCTATTACCACATAAAACACCTATATAACATAAAACGCTGCAGAATTGGTTTAATAATACAATGTTTACACTACAGAGTTATAACACGTTTTAATAATTAGCAACAAGAAAAATATCACCAAGATAGCATAAAAACCCGTTTTAACTGGTAGTGCGAACGTTGCATAGCAATGTAATTTATCAAATAATTTCATTTTTCCACCACTAATCGATCAAGAAATACTTACACTTAAGATTGTTTACTTAAGTTCATTAGTACATTATTGAAAATTTAAACGGAAAATGAAATTTCATATTTTATGGAGAATCTGTATATTTCCGTTGGCGGGCGTGGGTTTCCTCATCACAGCTCTCAATATGGAACTTTTCTTTTGAATATATTTTCTGGACAGACCAGCCTATTTTTACTAGATGGATCAGCCATGCCATGATGGATGCCAATCACCTAGTGAGATACTTGATTAATTAATAGATTACCGTTAAAAGAACTTCAATAAATTATGTTTTAATGGGGAGGGTATATAGCAAATTGTAACATATGAAAACAGGCGAGTGAACAAGAACGTGTGTCGATATGTGTGATAGATAAAAAAGCTATATTTTTAATGTCACCGTGGTCGTGTCCTGTACACAACCCTTTAATTTTTTTACATTTTAGATATCTTAAAACTTACAACTTTGAAATATTTTATTTCAACAATGGGGATTTTTTACAGCTATATTAAAATTAGAAATGCAATGCTATATACAACAGTGGGATACAATAGTTTTTTAGATTTTTTTTTTGCAACTATCTTAAAACTAGGAATCGAGTTTTATATACAAAAGGGGGAACATAAGTTTCTTTTTACGACAAAAATTACAGCTATCTTAAGACTAATAATACAGTTTGAAAGGGGAATAAGTTTTTTTGAGAAATTTAACAGCTATCTTAAAACTAGGAATACAGAATGCAAATGTGGTTTATTTGCATCATCGGTATTGAAGCAGTTATATCAGGGACAGAAGAGAGTAGGCGAATATGGGGACAGGTAAGAAGACCAAACTTGCCACTTTCAGGCAAACGGGAAATCAGTGCATGACTTAGAGTCACATAATGGTACTCTGGTGATGATCGGCTCCACAAGGCTCTTCTAAAAACGAGAAATAAAAGAGAGGGGCTAAATTGGGATATTTATCGTTTTGCCTTTCTCAATAGAAAGGTATTGCAATTGCTCTGAAAACTGACTTTTTAGCGGAGGCCCGGAGGGCCGAGTGACATATACCATTCGATTCAGTTCGTCGAGTTCGGCAAATGTCTGTGTGTATGTATGTGTGTATGTATGTATGTGTGTGTATGTGCGTCTGTGTGTGTATGTGACCAAAAATGTCACTCATTTTTCTCAGAGATGGCTGAACCGATTTTGACAAACTTAGTCTCAAATGAAAGGTGCAACGTTCCCATAGACTGCTATTAAATTTGTAATGGATTCGACTTCCGGTTCCGGAACAGGGTGATGAGCACTATCACGCAGAAAATGTCGATTTTAAGAAATTCTGCAATGAATGTATAATGGTGAAAATTTTTCCAAAATGTGACCACAACTGCTTCGATTTGTAGTACTAGGTCATTAACAGCCATTCAAAGTCTCTTTGGTCACATTGGCCACCATCATCGGTTCCGGAAGCCCCGGCGGAAGTATCCAAATTCAGAGTAACAGTCACATCGGTTTCTCGGAGATGGCTAGACCGATTCGACTAAACTTGACCTCAAATGAAAGGTATTGCGTCCCCATAAGTGGCTATTAAATTTTATCCCCAACCGACTTCCGGTTCCGGAGTTACGGGTTGTGGCGTGCGATCACATAGCAAATTGTGATTCAAACCGATACCCCGATGGAAGCAAAAAAGGTAAAAATTTCGCTAAAATGTCTCTCAAATAACTTAACTTTGCAGTTCTAGGTCACCGACGGCCAAACAAACTTTCGTTGACTACATTGACCACCATAGACGGTTCCGGAAGTGCCCGGGAAAAGCGGCCATCTTTCATAACTAGCAAACTCATATCAGTTTCTCGGAAATGGTTGGGCCGATTTTCACAAACTTAGTCCCAAATGATAGCTATATTATCCCCACAGATGTCTGTAACATTTCGCACGGACCGCTTGTATGGTTCCGGAAATATAGACTGAACGGTCCGGTCACACATGAAATTCCCATATAAGCCGGAACTCAAAATTTTTTTTCAAAGGGGGGACCCCATGAAATTTCAGAAATCGAATTCGTATTTTTGATGCCAAACATCTTTAAAATGCATGAAACGTCGAGATTTAATGTTATCTCGAAAAATTTTTGTCTTTCTCATATAAAGAAAGGCTATGCAATCACTGTAAAAATTGACTTTTTAACCGAGGCCCGGAGGGCCGAGTATCATACACCATTCGATTCAGTTCGTCGAGATCGGCAAATGTCTGTGTGTGTGTATGTATGTGTGTGTGTATGTGTGTGTGTGTATGTGTGTGTGTGTCATTTAAACTCACACAATTTTCTCAGAGATGACTGAACCGATTTTCGCAAACTTAGTTTCATCTGAAAGGTATAACGCTCCCATAAGCTGCTATTGAATTTTTAGTTGATCCGACTTCCGGTTCCGGAGTTACGGGTTGAAGAGTGCGGTCACACAGCAAATTCCCATATAAACTGGTACCACCATAATGTTCAAATGATGTAAAACATATTAAAATTGATGTAACATTACTCTAGTTTGCGGGTCTGGATCACTAATGATCAATCAAAGCAGCTTTGACCACATTGGCCACCTATGACGGTTCATGACGCCCTCGGGGAACCCGCCAAGTTCCTAAGCTAATATCACACCCATTCCACAACGAATTCTCTACCGATTTTCACAAACTTGGTTTCAAATGAAAGACACAGTAATGCCATTGACTGCTGCTGAATTTCATTCGGTTCTGACTCTTGCTTCCGGAGTTACAGGGGTGTTAGTAAGGATACACTGGAATTTCCCATATAAATCGGTACAATCGTAATACCTCAGAGGCTAAAAACTATTGAAATGGTCACCAAATTACTTCTAATCGTAGATCTAGATCACTGATTGCCAATCAAACATTCTTTGAATATATTGTCCACTATCGGCGATTCCGGAAGTCCGGAATTCCGGGCATATTCCACAATTAAAGTCACATCGGTTCATCGGTGATGACTGAACCGATTTTCTCAAACCAAGTCTCAAATGGGAGGCAAAATATGCAGTTGAGTATTGCGTAGCCGCCCCTTCCCCCCCTCCCCACCTTGGCCTTACACCTCCCTCCTTCATCACTCCCCTCTTCTTGGATCACCCTCACGCCCAGATTTCCTTCATCCACCCCGTATACCGCAATAAGATGAAGGATTTCTGACGCATCCTCCACACCCACTCTACTAAACCCCCATTCCCTACACTTTCAAACGCATCCCACCAACCTTTGCAAATTATAATCACATGAAGATAACATTGAACTCATGCTTATTAAGCTAATTAAATATTATTCTTTTGCCTTTCTTATATAGAAAGGTTATGCAATTGCTCCAAAAACCGACTTTCTAACCGAGGCCCGGAGGGCCGAGTCTCATATAACATTCGACTCAGTTCGCCGAGATCGCAAAATATCTGTGTGTATGTATGTGTGTATGTGTGTATGTGTATGTGTGTATGTATGTGTGTATGTGCGGATTTGTTAACAAAATGTCCACATCGGTTACTCGGAGATGGCTGAACCGATTTTTACAAACTAAGATTCAAATGAAAGGTATAATATTCCCATAGGTTGCTATTGAATTTCATTTTCAACCGACATCTTGTTCCGGATTACGAGTTGAAGAGTATGGTTATAAAACAAAATTTGTTGATTTTTCCAAATCAGTTTCTCGGAATTTTCTGAACCGATTTTGACAAACTTAATTTTAAATGAAAGGTCCATCAGCTGCTGTTGAATTTTGTGTGGATCCGAGTTCTGGTTCCTGAATTACAGCGTGATACGTACGATCACGCAGCAAATCCCGATTCTAACGAATTCTGCGATGAATGTAAAAAGGTGATTTTTTTTCCAAAATGTAAACACAACTGTTGAATTTGTAGATCTAGGTCCCCAACAGTCATTCAAAGTCTCTTTGGCCACACTGGCCACCATCGACGGATCCGGAAGCATCCAAAGCCAGAATAACGGTTATATTGGTTTCTCGAAAATGGCTAGATTTGCTCAACTTAGTCTCAAATGAAAGGTGTTGCGTCCCCAGAAACTGATATTAAATTCCATCTCCATCCGACTTCCAGCACCGGAGTTACGGGTTGTGGAGGTCGATCACATAGAAAACTCCGATTCAAACCGATACCGCGATGAATGCAAAAAGGTGCTCTTATATATACTTACCAAGTGTAATAAGAATGAAAGACATTTCCATAAAGTTATATTGTACGAACCAGCTATTAAATCATAGTTTGGAGAAATGAGAAAGGCACAATTGCACCTTTAGGTGGATTAAAACAGGTTAATGTTATCTCGAAAATTTTTTTTTTATAAAAATCGACTTTTTGGGACTTTGCCGATTTCGCACCTTTTTGCCTTTCTCAATAGAAAGGTATTGCAATTGCTCTGAAAACCGACTTTTTAACGGAGGCCCGGAGGGCCGAGTGACATATACCATTCGATTCAGTTCGTCGAGTTCGGCAAATGTCTGTGTGTGTATGCATGTGTGTGTGTGTATGTATGTGTGTGTGTATGTGCGTCTGTGTGTGTGTACGCGAACACAATCTCACTCACTTTTCTCAGAGATGGATGAACCGATTTTTACAAACTTAGTCCCAAATGAAAGGTGCAACGTTCCCATAGGCTGCTATTGAATTTCTAATGGATCCGACTTCCGGTTCCGGAATTACAGGGGGATGAGTACGATCACGCAGAAAACGTCGATTTTAAGAAATTCTGCAATGAATGTATAATGGTGAAAATTTTTCCAAAATGTGACCACAACTGCTTCGATTTGTAGTACTAGGTCATTAACAGCCATTCTAAGTCTCTTTGGTCACATTGGCCACCATCATCGGTTCCGGAAGCCCCGGCGGAAGTATCCAAATTCAGAGTTACAGTCACATCGGTTTCTCGGAGATGGCTAGACCGATTCGACTAAACTTGACCTCAAATGAAAGGTATTGCGTCCCCGTAAGTGGCTATTAAATTTTATCCCCAACCGACTTCCGGTTCCGGAGTTACGGGTTGTGGCGTGCGATCACATAGCAAATTGTGATTCAAACCGATACCCCGATGGAAGCAAAAAAGGTAAAAATTTCGCTAAAATGTCTCTCAAATAACTTAACTTTGCAGTTCTAGGTCACCGACGGCCAAACAAACTTTCGTTGACTACATTGACCACCATAGACGGTTCCAGAAGTGCCCGGGAAAAGCGGCCATCTTTCATAACTAGCAAACTCATATCAGTTCCTCGAAAATGGTTGGGCCGATTTTCACAAACTTAGTCCCAAATGATAGCTATATTATCCCCACAGATGTCTGTAAAATTTCGCACGGATCGCTTGTATGGTTCCGGAAATATAGACTGAACGGTCCGGTCACACATGAAATTCCCATATAAGCCGGAACTCAAAATTTTTTTTCAAAGGGGGGACCCCATGAAATTTCAGAAATCGAATTCGTATTTTTGATGCCAAATATCTTTAAAATGCATGAAACGTCGAGATTTAATGTTATCTCGAAAAATTTTTGACATTAAAAATGTCTTACTCCACTATCTGGGGCTAGGTGTCATTCTAAAATCTAAACTATCTCCCATGTAACGAAACTATGTAAGGTTTGCACGCTTATAACTCCGATATTACTAGTAGGATTTTAATCATTCATACACCAACCGATTCAGAAACACCTAACTTAAATATTGGTAATAATTTAATATCTCCCCAATAAAAGTAGACTTTTGGAAATTGGTAAAATTAAACAGTTCACAAAAAAACGGGAAAAATACCATTCGTGAGGCAGATTTCTCAGACACAGCCGTCAAAAGAGGGCAGCTTAGTTGCTCAATGAAACACGAAAAGTCATAAATAGAAGCAACGCATGTCCGTTTAAATTAGTTGTTGCTCTTATCCCACACGAGCAACGTCGTCTCCGGACGATGCAATAAGCGCTATCGATTTTCGGTAACGTTGGCATTTGCACACACTCGCACCTAAGTGACTAAACCATATACGGTTAGTTTATAAATAGAGGTGACGCGTACCCGTTTGAATCAGTTTTTGTTCTTATGTCGAACGGGTAAGATCATGGCTGCAGCGTCTGGGCACTACAATAAGCGGTAGACGCTATGCATTTTCGGCAGCGGTGGCCGTGTGCGGATTTGTCGGGTACCAGCATGGTGTCACAGAATGATTTGCAAAGTGGGTGGGCGGGGTGGTTTGGATTTAATTCAATACGGTGTGTGCTGCTTAAGAGTGTTGCGTTATATTTTTAAATATATTTATTTTTATGCATGCGTGTGCGTTGTAACTTGTTAACCCATGTTTACGGCGCTTTGTAGCTGCATAGGGTAAAGAGCCTATTGGTTTTCTTGTTTCATATTTCGGTTATATGTTTTTATCAGTAAGGCATCTGACAACGTGCTTCTGTAGTTATTGCACTGTTCAGCAGCGTAGTATTTTATATAGGAGAGTACACTCAGGTTTTTTACGCGGATTTTGAAATTTACGCGGTTTTCATTAACGCGTTTTTTTTTTTAAATTTACGCGGTTTTCGTTTACACTGCCTGTATCCCCTGCGTGAAAAATCTGAGTGTAATTGCATCGGAAACAATAACATTCCCAGCAGAACTTTTTGTTTTCTAATTTCAAACACTTTTGTTTCGTACTGCACACAACGGAAAATTTTAAAACAGAACTTACCGTCCCAGCAGCAGTTTAAGCGAGTG
This sequence comes from Topomyia yanbarensis, assembly GCF_030247195.1. Taxonomy (NCBI): domain Eukaryota; kingdom Metazoa; phylum Arthropoda; class Insecta; order Diptera; family Culicidae; genus Topomyia; species Topomyia yanbarensis. The sequence goes on from NC_080671.1 coordinate 91,983,620, forward strand.
TTCTTTTTCGATTCAAATTCAAGCCATGTCTTAAGCGTTACTGGACTTAAAATTGTTTTCCCAGTTTATCCAGTCAGAATATCTGTCCTACCCTATGTATTTAAAACACAGTTCTAATTGCGTTTTAAAGTATACAACAAATAGAACGGTTGGGTATACTAATTTAAATTTTAAAATAAATCTGTTTTAAATTATGAAACAAACCGCTGTACTGAAGATATAATTATGTCAGTCCTATTACCACATAAAACACCTATATAACATAAAACGCTGCAGAATTGGTTTAATAATACAATGTTTACACTACAGAGTTATAACACGTTTTAATAATTAGCAACAAGAAAAATGTCACCAAGATAGCATAAAAACCCGTTTTAACTGGTAGTGCGAACGTTGCATAACAATGTAATTTATCAAATAATTTCATTTTTCCACCACTAATCGATCAAGAAATACTTACACTTAAGATTGTTTACTTAAGTTCATTAGTACATTATTGAAAATTTAAATGGAAAATGAAATTTCATATTTTATGGAGAATCTGTATATTTCCGTTGGCGGGCGTGGGTTTCCTCATCACAGCTCTCAATATGGAACTTTTCTTTTGAATATATTTTGTGGACAGACCAGCCTATTTTTACTAGATGGATCAGCCAAATAATGCCAATCACCTAGTGAGATACTTGATTAATTAATAGATTACCGTTAAAAGACCTTCAATAAATTATGTTTTAATGGGTATTGTAACATATGAAAACAGGCGAGTGAACAAGAACGTGTGTCGATATGTGTGATAGATAAAAAAGCTATATTTTTAATGTCACCGTGGTCGTGTCCTGTACACAACCCTTTAATTTTTTTTATAAAAATCGACTTTTTGGGACTTTGCCGATTTCGCACCTTTTTGCCTTTCTCAATAGAAAGGTATTGCAATTGCTCTGAAAACCGACTTTTTAACGGAGGCCCGGAGGGCCGAGTGACATATACCATTCGATTCAATTCGTCGAGTTCGGCAAATGTCTGTGTGTGTGTATGTATGTGTGTGTGTATGTATGTGTGTGTGTATGTGCGTCTGTGTGTGTGTACGCGAACACAATCTCACTCACTTTTCTCAGAGATGGATGAACCGATTTTTACAAACTTAGTCCCAAATGAAAGGTGCAACGTTCCCATAGGCTGCTATTGAATTTCTAATGGATCCGACTTCCGGTTCCGGAATTACAGGGTGATGAGTACGATCACGCAGAAAACGTCGATTTTAAGAAATTCTGCAATGAATGTATAATGGTGAAAATTTTTCCAAAATGTGACCACAACTGCTTCGATTTGTAGTACTAGGTCATTAACAGCCATTCTAAGTCTCTTTGGTCACATTGGCCACCATCATCGGTTCCGGAAGCCCCGGCGGAAGTATCCAAATTCAGAGTTACAGTCACATCGGTTTCTCGGCGATGGCTAGACCGAATCAACCAAACTTAGTCTCAAATGAAAGATGTTGCGTCCCCGTAAATGGCTATTAAATTTTATCCCCAACCGACTTCCGGTTCCGGAGTTACGGGTTGTGGCGTGCGATCACATAGCAAATTGTGATTCAAACCGATACCCCGATGGAAGCAAAAAAGGTAAAAATTTCGCTAAAATGTCTCTCAAATAACTTAACTTTGCAGTTCTAGGTCACCGACGGCCAAACAAACTTTCGTTGACTGCATTGACTACCATAGACGGTTCCGGAAGTGCCCGGGAAAAGCGGCCATCTTTCATAACTAGCAAACTCATATCAGTTTCTCGGAAATGGTTGGGCCGATTTTCACAAACTTAGTCCCAAATGATAGCTCTATTATCCCCACATATGTCTGTAAAATTTCGCACGGATCGCTTATATGATTCCGGAAATATAGACTGAACGGTCCGGTCACACATGAAATTCTCATATAAGCCGGAACTCAAAATTTTTTTCAAAGGGGGGACCCCATGAAATTTCAGAAATCGAATTCGTATTTTTGATGCCAAACATCTTTAAAGTGCATGAAACGTCGAGATTTTATGTTATCTCGAAAAAATTTTATTTATGAAAATCGACTTTTTGGGACTTTGCCGATTTCGCACCTTTTTGCCTTTCTCATATAGAAAGGTTATGCAATCACTCTGAAAAACGTCAACCTAATCCCGGCCCGGAGGGCCGAGTGTCATATCCCATTCGACTCAGTTCGTCGAGATAGGAAAAAGTCTGTATGTGTGTGTGTATGTATGTATGTGTGTATGTGTGTGTATGTGTGTGTATGTGTGTGTATGTGTGTGTATGTGTGTGTGTATGTGTGTATGTATGTATGTGCGTATGTGTCAAATAATGTCACTCATTTTTCTCATAGATGGGTGGACCGATTTGCCCAAACTTAGTCTCAAATGAAAGGTGCAACCTTCCCATCGGCTGCTATTGAATTTTGGATCGATCGGAATTCTGGTTCCGGAATTACGGGTTTCAGAGTGCGGCCACACTGAAATTTCTCATATAAACTATAGGAAAAATTAAAAATAGAATTTTTATTTTTGATGCTAAATGTGTTCAAGGTGCATGAAACGTCGAGATTTGATGCAAACTCGAAAAAAAATTAAAGGGTTGTGTACAGGACACGACCACGGTGACATTAAAAATGTAGCTTTTTTCAAGAGCGTACAAATGAATTTTATCTATCACATATATCGACTCACGTTCTTGTTCACTCGCCTGTTTTCATATGTTACAATTTGCTATATACCCTCCCCATCAAAACATAATTTATTGAAGGTCGTTAATTAATCAAGTATCTCACTAGGTGATTGGCATTATTTGGCTGATCCATCTAGTAAAAATAGGCTGGTCTGTCCAGAAAATATATTCAAAAGAAAAGTTCCATATTGAGCCCACGCCCGCCAACGGAAATATACAGATTCTCCATGAAATATGAAATTTCATTTTCCATTTAAATTTTCAATAATGTACTAATGAACTTAAGTAAACAATCTTAAGGTTAAGTATTTCTTGATCGATTAGTGGTTGAACAAATGAAATTATTTGATAAATTACATTGTTATACAACGTTCGCACTACCAGTTAAAACGGGTTTTTATGTTATCTTGGTGACAATTTTCTTGTTGCTAATTATTAAAACGTGTTATAACTCTGTAGTGTAAACATTGTATTATTAAACCAATTCTGCAGCGTTTTATGTTATATAGGTGTTTTATGTGGTAATAGGACTGACATAATTATATCTTCAATACAGCGGTTTGTTTCATAATTTAAAACAGATTTATTTTAAAATTTAAATTAGTATACCCAACCGTTCTATTTGTTGTATACTTTAAAACGCAATTAGAACTGTGTTTTAAATACATAGGGTAGGACAGATATTCTGACTGGATAAACTGGGAAAACAATTTTAAGTCCAGTAACGCTTAAGACATGGCTTGAATTTGAATCGAAAAAGAACACCCGCTTAAACTGCTGCTGGGACGGTAAGTTCTGTTTTAAAATTTTCCGTTGTGTGCAGTACGAAACAAAAGTGTTTGAAGTTAGAAAACAAAAAGTTCTGCTGGGAATGTGATTGTTTCCGATGCAATTACACTCAGATTTTTCACGCAGGGGATACAGGCCGTGTAAATGAAAACTGCGTAAATTTCAAAATCCGCGTAAAAAAACCTGAGTGTACTCTCCTATATAAAATACTACGCTGCTGAACAGTGCAATAACTACAGAAGCACGTTGTTAGATTCCTTACTCATAAAAAACATATAACCGAAATATGAAACATGAAAACCAATAGGATCTTTACCCTACGCAGCTACAAAGCGCCGTAAACATGGATTAACAAGTTACAACGCACACGCATGCATAAAATAAATATATTTTTTTCAAACGCAACACTCTAAGCATCACACACCGTATTAAATTAAATCCAAACCACCCCACCCACCCACTTTGCAAATCATTCTGTGACACCGTGCTGGTACCCGAAAAATCCGCACACGGCCACCGCTGCCGAAAATGCATAGCGTCTACCGCTTAGTGTAGTGCCTAGACGCTGCAGCCATGGTCTTACCCGTTCAACATAAGAACAAAAACTGATTCAAAAATCAAACGGGTACGCGTCACTTCTATTTATAAACTAACCGTATATGGTTTAGTCACTTAGGTGCGAGTGTGTGCGAATGCCAACGTTGCCGAAAATCGATAGCGCTTATTGCATCGCCCGGAGACGATGTTGCTCGTATGGGATAAGAGCAACAACTGATTTAAACGGACATGCAACCTATTTATGACTTTTCGTGTGTGATTGAGCCACTAACCTACCCTCTGATGACGGCTGTGTCTGAGAAATCTGCCTCACGAATGGTAATTTCCCCGTTTTTCGTGAACTTTTTAATTTTACCAATTTCCAAAAGTCTACTTTTATTGGGGAGATATTAAATTATTACCAATATTTAAGTTAGGTGTTGCTGAATCGGTTGGTGTATGAATGATTAAAATCCATCTAGTAATATCGGACTTATAAGCGTGCAAACCTTACATAGTTTCGTTACATGGGAGATAGTTTAGATTTTAGAATGACACCTAGCCCCAGATAGTGGAGTAAGACATTTTTAATGTCAAAAAATTTGACTACGATTCACTTTTTTGGATTTTGGCACATTTTTGCCTTTCTCATATAGAAAGGTTATGCAATCACTCTGAAAAACGTCAACCTAATCCCGGCCAAATTTTTTTTTCGACTCGTTTAGGGTTTCTGGATTTTAACAGGGGAGTAGTTGATGGTTTACGGAGAGGGGTTACACCCCCCTCTACTGTTCGCGCCCCTCCTTTAAAAATCTCCTTAAATCACCCCTCAGACCACCACCCCATCCAGCCCTCATACCCCTCCCTTTCAACCCCATCATCTTTAAACCACCACTGTATCACAAAGCATACCAATTTAAGCTGGGGAGTCGTTCGTTCATGGGACTTTCGCCCTCTTCACATACCCAGCCCCGCATGACAAAATGAGTTAGCAAGCAGATAACATTGATCTAATGCTGATTAGGCTAATGGAGTATGATATTTTTTTGTTTCAAGTGTTTCACCGTCGACACGTAGCTCATCAAGTTCGTGGCTGACATGCCATTGTGTATAAGTGCAAAGTGTACTAAGAATGTAATGGACATTTCCACGATTATGTTGAACATAAAAAGCCTCCGTGCCATAGTTTAGAGAATTGAGAAAGGCACAATTGCACCGCTAGGTGGATTAAAACAGGTTTTCAGTTCAATATTACCGTGGCTGTTTTTTCTTTTTCAAAATTTTAGAACTCGAATAATGATTTATTTTCCTGTATATAGTTGTCATGTGATGTATGATAATAAAATGTAATATATGCATTTAAAAGTTTTTAATGAGTATAAACAACGCACACATTCTCGTGATTCATGATTGAGAAAGGCACAATTGCACCGCTAGGTGGATTAAAATAGGTTTTTCAATTTAATATTAATGTGGCAGTTTTTACTTTTACAAAGTTTTAGAACTCGAATATTGATTTCTTTTCTTGTATATAGTAGTCATGTCGTGTATAATAAAATTGTAATATATACATTTGGAAGCTCATAATGAATATAAACAACGCAAAAATTCTCGTGTTCATGTTTGAGAAAGGCACAATTGCACCGCTAGGTGGATTAAAACAGGTTTTTATTGTAACCGTTGGTTCCATTGCTTAGGTTTCTGTTGTAAATATTATTTGTTTATCTTTAGAACCTTCACGTTTTTTGTACTAAATACACAACAACAGTGAGCAGAGCAGTGAAAGGGTGCGTACCACTGTAAGCTGTCAGATCATCTCAGTGGGTAGGTGAACCACCCAGTATGGAGACGCGACATACTAGAAATTTAAAATGGTTATTGGATAAGAATTTGGAGGGACATTATATTGGGATTGTATAAAAGAACCTGTAGTGCATAACTCTGGTCTCTTTTAATACCAGGCGTCCGTGTGCTGAAGTTTAACTGGTGAAGTGTAGTATACCCCCCCCCACCCTCTGAGGCGGGAAGTTTGTTTAAAGTGTATCGATTCGTTCAGGTATTTAAAGTTTTACTCGGAAGAATCGATTAGATTATTTAGCAACTTTGCGTTGCCATATTCTTCACCAGGACCTCTTAGTGCCTCTTAGCGCGATATCAAATCGTCCAGCACACGGTTCGGCTCGCGAATCCGGGAGGATTCCGCGCCTAACACGTTGAGGATCACCGTACGTCATCTGGCGCTGCGCGCCAACAATTCACACCCTCGGGCAAAGGCCCTAATTGCAAAGGAGGGTCCCCTCTCGATGTTGGCCATTGTGGTTAGCCGCGGTCACGCCGATGCTCGCCAAGGAGGGAAGACGCCTGCTTGCATCCAAGCCAGCAACGCCCGCTGGTCCGTCCAACTGCCATCTGGATCACCATCGTACCGGGGCCTCCATCCGGCCAGTTTCGCCGACGTCCGCGAGGGGACCTCGCCCGTCGGCATCGTCAGCTTTGCGACGCTAATCAGCAGCAGTAGAAAAGTACGGCACGTTGGTGAAAATAATAGTGTACACTCCACAGTAAAATTGTAAATTACACCCCACACCCACACTACAAATACTCACAAATAGATCAAATAGATGTTCTTGATCCGCGTAGCCCTTGATTACCCGGTAGCTAGCCGACCTTGCGATACCAGCAAATGAGTCGGTTCTGCCGTAGAGCCTTGCCCAATGGATTAGTTTCCTAGTTGGTCAAACAAACACTTACAAAGAAATTAGTTTGCTCAGTCATACGTGCATAAATCAAAGAACATTTAACATAACATACGAGAAAATATGTGCAATTCAGAATATAACGAAATGACTGTTTTTATATTTGCATTAAAATAAGATCGAAAAAAAAAATTAAAGGGTTGTGTACAGGACACGACCACGGTGACATTAAAAATATAGCTTTTTTATCTATCACACATATCGACACACGTTCTTGTTCACTCGCCTGTTTTCATATGTTACAATACCCATTAAAACATAATTTATTGAAGGTCTTTTAACGGTAATCTATTAATTAATCAAGTATCTCACTAGGTGATTGGCATTATTTGGCTGATCCATCTAGTAAAAATAGGCTGGTCTGTCCACAAAATATATTCAAAAGAAAAGTTCCATATTGAGAGCTGTGATGAGGAAACCCACGCCCGCCAACGGAAATATACAGATTCTCCATAAAATATGAAATTTCATTTTCCATTTAAATTTTCAATAATGTACTAATGAACTTAAGTAAACAATCTTAAGTGTAAGTATTTCTTGATCGATTAGTGGTGGAAAAATGAAATTATTTGATAAATTACATTGTTATGCAACGTTCGCACTACCAGTTAAAACGGGTTTTTATGCTATCTTGGTGACATTTTTCTTGTTGCTAATTATTAAAACGTGTTATAACTCTGTAGTGTAAACATTGTATTATTAAACCAATTCTGCAGCGTTTTATGTTATATAGGTGTTTTATGTGGTAATAGGACTGACATAATTATATCTTCAGTACAGCGGTTTGTTTCATAATTTAAAACAGATTTATTTTAAAATTTAAATTAGTATACCCAACCGTTCTATTTGTTGTATACTTTAAAACGCAATTAGAACTGTGTTTTAAATACATAGGGTAGGACAGATATTCTGACTGGTTAAACTGGGAAAACAATTTTAAGTCCAGTAACGCTTAAGACATGGCTTGAATTTGAATCGAAAAAGAACACCCGCTTCAACTGCTGCTGGGACGGTAAGTTCTGTTTTAAAATTTTCCGTTGTGTGCAGTACGAAACAAAAGTGTTCGAAATTAGAAAACAAAAAGTTCTGCTGGGAATGTGATTGTTTCCGATGCAATTACACTCAGATTTTTCACGCAGGGGATACAGGCCGTGTAAATGAAAACCGCGTAAATTAAAAAAAAAACGCGTTAATGAAAACCGCGTAAATTTCAAAATCCGCGTAAAAACCTGAGTGTACTCTCCTATGTAAAATACTACGCTGCTGAACAGTGCAATAACTACAGAAGCACGTTGTCAGATGCCTTACTGATAAAAAACATATAACCGAAATATGAAAACCAATTGGCTCTTTACCCTACGCAGCTACAAAGCGCCGTAAACATGGATTAACAAGTTACAACGCACACGCATGCATAAAAATAAATATATTTAAAAATATAACGCAACACTCTTAAGCAGCACACACCGTATTGAATTAAATCCAAACCACCCCGCCCACCCACTTTGCAAATCATTCTGTGACACCATGCTGGTACCCGACAAATCCGCACACGGCCACCGCTGCCGAAAATGCATAGCGTCTACCGCTTATTGTAGTGCCCAGACGCTGCAGCCATGATCTTACCCGTTCGACATAAGAACAAAAACTGATTCAAACGGGTACGCGTCACCTCTATTTATAAACTAACCGTATATGGTTTAGTCACTTAGGTGCGAGTGTGTGCAAATGCCAACGTTACCGAAAATCGATAGCGCTTATTGCATCGTCCGGAGACGACGTTGCTCGTGTGGGATAAGAGCAACAACTAATTTAAACGGACATGCGTTGCTTCTATTTATGACTTTTCGTGTTTCATTGAGCAACTAAGCTGCCCTCTTTTGACGGCTGTGTCTGAGAAATCTGCCTCACGAATGGTATTTTTCCCGTTTTTTGTGAACTGTTTAATTTTACCAATTTCCAAAAGTCTACTTTTATTGGGGAGATATTAAATTATTACCAATATTTAAGTTAGGTGTTTCTGAATCGGTTGGTGTATGAATGATTAAAATCCATCTAGTAATATCGGAGTTATAAGCGTGCAAACCTTACATAGTTTCGTTACATGGGAGATAGTTTAGATTTTAGAATGACACCTAGCCCCAGATAGTGGAGTAAGACATTTTTAATGTCAAAATAATTGCATAACCGAGGTGGTTCATTTTCAAAGATAGCACTGCTAATGAATCACTTCATAAAAATAAGAGATAAGGGACGCAAATGAAAACAGCTGACCACCACCATTTCCTACTCATTTAGACTATAATGTCCGAAAATAAATAAATATCGACCAAAAATGCAACATGCATTACAGTTCTCTCGAAAATTTTAAATGCAGCAACCATCTGCCTTCAATTCATCCACATACAGCAAAGGAATACTTTGCTTGGTGAATAATTTTATATTCCCTCTGCACTCAAGTGTACGATTACACATGAAACTTCAGTCTGTTTGGAATGAGGGAGGCAATGTTGGATTTGGCAAATTCAAGCAGAAATATACAACTGAATTTGAGATTTTTCACCACTGCACAGCGGTCCAGGATGCGAATTTAGCAGGCATTTTAATGCTAGGGTGGTTCTAAATTTAGCAATATTTAAAATAGAACTTTTTAACGGTTTGAGATAGAACTTTACTGTCCAGTCTGCTTCTTCATCTCGTACAGATCAGAAGCAAAAAAACGCACCGCTTGCGAACAGCATACAAACAAATATACTACCGCGCCGCGCCGCTCTAACGTGTACGTGTAATACATAGACACAGGAAAGTTCCGTTGCACCTAACTGTGAGTGAAATGAGTGCACTACAAAATAAATTTCGTCCATTACGGGAGAACACAATCGCGATTGATTTTTCGCAGACTCGTCTTAGACCTTCAGTGCGCGAGGTGGAACACTTGGTCAAGGTGAAAATGGAACTTGATCTTACCGAGGTTTCACACGTCCAGCTTCACCACACGAGGCAAGTAGTTCTTATAACGTTCAACTCCCTAGCCGAGGCAGAAAGATTCGTAACAAAGAACAATATGCAACATGACGTTGAATATGAAAACGTCTAAACCAAGATCCCCGTGTATATGGATCTCGATCTAACTGAAAGAAAACTTCATGATTTGGCACCTCGTACTAGTTCGGATTGCATTAAAAGATTCATGTCGAAGTATGGAGAAATGGAATCTGTCACAACCGATACTTGGAGAAACTTTTTCCCTGGCATACTCAACGGTGTCCGGGTGGTGCGAGTGCGGCTGTACCAACCTATACCGTCTTACTTGACTTTCGAGGCAAATCATCCCAAGGTGTCAACTACATACAAGGAACCCTATGCACAAATACTGGGCAGACGCCTACGTGCCAGTTCTGTAATCAGATGGCACACTACGGTAAGCCATGTGCCAAAACAACTAAAGCAAACTCATCTACAACCACCACTACCAAACAGCCTTCAACATCCTCTGATACACAAAAGACAGCCGGCCTAAAAATGAATGCCGAACAAACAATATTCCACGGCATCTTAAAGCCATCAGTTAACGTACGCAAGGAAGAAATAAACAAGAACGAAGATGGCTATATCAACGTAACTCGAAAACACAAAAAGCACCAAAAAGCTGACAGCGACCACCAGAGCCAATCTAGCGATGACGATATGGACACAAACACAAGCGAGGGGGAAGGCAGATAGAATTATCAGCAAGCGGCAGAGGGTACACCCGACCATCGCTCACCACCAAGAAAGAAAATAAACACAAGAAGCGGAAAGCAGTGCGCCCAGGATAGTTGACAGAAATGATACTCTGTGGTTTATATTTTTGACATTAAAAATGTCTTACTCCACTATCTGGGGCTAGGTGTCATTCTAAAATCTAAACTATCTCCCATGTAACGAAACTATGTAAGGTTTGCACGCTTATAACTCCGATATTACTAGTAGGATTTTAATCATTCATACACCAACCGATTCAGAAACACCTAACTTAAATATTGGTAATAATTTAATATCTCCCCAATAAAAGTAGACTTTTGGAAATTGGTAAAATTAAACAGTTCACAAAAAACGGGAAAAATACCATTCGTGAGGCAGATTTCTCAGACACAGCCGTCAAAAGAGGGCAGCTTAGTTGCTCAATGAAACACGAAAAGTCATAAATAGAAGCAACGCATGTCCGTTTAAATTAGTTGTTGCTCTTATCCCACACGAGCAACGTCGTCTCCGGGCGATGCAATAAGCGCTATCGATTTTCGGTAACGTTGGCATTTGCACACACTCGCACCTAAGTGACTAAACCATATACGGTTAGTTTATAAATAGAGGTGACGCGTACCCGTTTGAATCAGTTTTTGTTCTTATGTCGAACGGGTAAGATCATGGCTGCAGCGTCTGGGCACTACAATAAGCGGTAGACGCTATGCATTTTCGGCAGCGGTGGCCGTGTGCGGATTTGTCGGGTACCAGCATGGTGTCACAGAATGATTTGCAAAGTGGGTGGGCGGGGTGGTTTGGATTTAATTCAATACGGTGTGTGCTGCTTAAGAGTGTTGCGTTTGAAAAAAATATATTTATTTTTATGCATGCGTGTGCGTTGTAACTTGTTAACCCATGTTTACGGCGCTTTGTAGCTGCATAGGGTAAAGAGCCTATTGGTTTTCTTGTTTCATATTTCGGTTATATGTTTTTATCAGTAAGGCATCTGACAACGTGCTTCTGTAGTTATTGCACTGTTCAGCAGCGTAGTATTTTATATAGGAGAGTACACTCAGGTTTTTTACGCGGATTTTGAAATTTACGCGGTTTTCATTAACGCGTTTTTTTTGACGTAGGACTTACGTCTTTCTTTACTATACTGGGTGTCATTTCAAAATTTTCAAAACGGATGCGTTACGTACACTTTGAACTCTAATAACTTTTCTCCTACTAAAGGAATTACTAATTTTGTTTCATAAATCGAAAGGAAAACGTTCAACGCTTGCTATTGATACCTTGTTTGCTATGTAAAACTTGTTTAAAAAGTTCAAAAACTACTTTTAATGCGAATCAACATTAATGCTAAAACCTATAAATATGGGTGTCACAGTTTTTCTTAAAGCCAGACGTGTGTAAGCCACAGAGCAGAACACACGTACGTGTGCTGCTCAACGAGAAGCTGCATTTTGACCACCAACCAAATCATAGCTACTGCCTTATCGCTGCCAACCAAGAACAGTCGTCGCCCTGCGTGAAATTCATTGCTCTCAGAAGTGGACAGAGTTACTAATTCGCAAGCCGCTCTTCCAGTGCCTGGTCCGTGAGATTGCAGAGAATTTCAAAACCTACTCTTCCGGAGCTCAGCCGTAATGGCCCTTTAAGAAGCCAGCGAGGCCTGCCTGGTTAGTTTGTTGGAAAATACCAATCTGTGCGCTATCCATGCCAAGCGAATAATCATCATGCCGAGCGGGAAACGGCGAAATAATATTCACAACAAACGGTCCTTATTAGGACCACAAAATCGTTCTCAGAAGAATTACAATTGAAATTTCCATTTCGTGCTTTGGAAAATAACTTCCCTCTTATCGGGTTAGTTATTTTCTATAATAATATCCGAAAAATGTGCGATAAAACCAATAAACTGACCAATTGGACGGAAGCAATAAAATACCTACAACAATTTGAGTCAGAAAAGTGATATTAACGGAAAAATGCTTCGATCGTTTCTAAGTGTTTGGCAGCTGAAGTTGCCGATTTGTTTTCCAACGTCAATTATTTGCGCTGTGCTGTACGGAACAGATTTTTGCGCGATTTGTTGGGAAATAATTGAAACAATTGTGTAGTAGATTCCGTAGATTTTACCGTAAATTTTGATAGAAATGATTTTGTAAAAGCATTAATTAGCCGTGCTTTGAATGGTGGTTTTTGCAAATCTTTCTAGAACATTAGTGAATGTGGAAACCCTGCTACTAAGCGAATGCCACGCCAAAACGAATGATGAAAATATTTTCATTTGTCGCACAAAGGGATGGACTACCATCTGCACTAAGAAGTTTATAAAAGAGATCGCATTCCGACATACAATGCTCATTCGATGTGAGCTGCAAAAGGGGAATGTTCGTGTATGTAAGCAGTAGAAGCGAATTCGGGCAAGGTTCGAATCGTTAGCAAGGATTCTCGTCTGGTATCACCAAACATAGTTATCTACAAACCGTTCTTTTTAGGATGAAAACATAATGGGGAAAGAATTGAATTAGAAAGTTCCATTTAATAACTTGAATTGAGTTTGCGCCTGTCAATTCTTGTATACATTTACCAGTGATTCATATAAGCAAATGTTTATCAAATTAATCTACAAACCCGAAGGTTTTTGCAAGTCCTAGAAAATCAGTGAATGTGGCAATCTCATTCGACATGAAATTTCCAGTAAACATTCATTCAAAAAGTGCATTGGCTCAAATTATCCATGAATGTCATATGATATGCCCAAGTTTAGTCCTACGTCAACACCGCGGTTACGTCCCGGGCATTACCCACTCCTAGTTTTTTAATGTAGAATACATTTAAGGTTTCAATATAGGGGTCCCGTTTCAAAATATCGGCTGCGGCGCCGCGTCAGATTTTGAACGTTAATAATTTTTATCATACTTAACAGAATGATTTGATTTTTAGACCAATTTGTTGCAAATATGTTCCTCTATGCTGTATTAAAATTTGAAGTATGTATAACATGTACTAATAACAAAAAAAATGTGTTTTGAAAAATCTTTCGAAAACGACTCGGAAAAGTGAAAATTTTCAGCCCATCCCGCACAGAGCCGTCGTTATGGTAGACCAACCGAACAATAAAATAATGAAAAGTTTATATATAGGTCCATTACATGTTTGTTCGTATGGTTATTCGCATTGGGTTGCTTGACGAGAGCACTTGGTGGGGGAAAGACGGCATATTCCTTTGGTTAGGCCATTAGAAGCCGGACGGAAAGGAAAGGCTCATGCACGGCACGAGAACGAGCGAGAAAGCGATAGTAGTGCATATTAGCGCGATTATATAAATATCTGTCGGTCGGTTTTTCTCATCATTCGTATTCGTTCAAGCACTAGCAAGCAGCCAGTCCACCGAAGAAAAGCAGTCGGCGATGACGACGGCGGAAAAAGTGCCCCAGCTACTGGTGACTCATCGCAACCCGATCAGGAACTGTCGCCCTGCAAGAATTTCGCCCCAACTAAAGGGCAACAGAGTAGGCTATCGTTCCAGCGTCTGGGTCGTGAGATTGTGCAGGACTGCAAAGTCGAGCTACGCTTACAAAGCTCAGTCGTAATGATGCCCCGAGAAGCCAACGATGCCTACTTGGTCGGTTTGTTCGAGAATGCAAAATAGTGCTTTCTAGCTCACCGTGTCCGCGGGGAGTGCGTCTGAATTATGCTCCCGCAATAAAACAATAAACAGTTCTTTACAGGACCAATTAATTGTGTTCTAATAAGAGTTAAACTGAAATTTACATTTTATGGTATATAACAAATAATTTTCAGAAAGCAATATAAGAAATACGATGTGTGGAAAGAAAGAAAGAGAATTTAAATTATCCTCTCGCTCGTTTTCGTGCACTGCTTTTCCATTCCTTTCTGCTGCTACTACCATCATAACTAAAACGAATGTGCGTGTTCCCCCACCATCTCATGACCAGTGTTGCCACAATTGCATGTCGCTATTACAATTTGAATTATTTTATTGATCCTCTCTAGTATTGATAAAATATAGAACGTGCAAAGTACACTAGTCGCATGCTTTTATTCGAACTTTTTGGCAGCCTCCGTTGATTAACTGCATAAATCGATTTGTTTGTGCAGCTCCTTGCTAGTAGCAAACTAAATAGCCTTTATCAGCGCTAACAAATAACACGAAAGAATTTAAATTTGTGAAAATCTTTTCCTTCCTTCTTTTCAAATCTGCAACATTCTTTGAAAATATTGTTGGAATGTTGTTATTGAAAAACTGAACATACAAGTTTGCTAGCACTGGCCACTAGATTGAAGGCGATGGAAAGACAGAATATTCGTTTTGGTTATGCTAGTATTGGTAGCCGAACGGAAAGGAAAGGCACAGGAATGGCACGAAAACGAGCGGGAGAGCGATAGTAGTGCTTTCTTGTGTTTTCATATATGAATATTGGTCGGTCGGTTTTTCTCATCATTCGTATTCGTTCAAGCACTAGCAAGCAGCCAGTCCACCGGAGGAAAGCAGTTGGCGATGATGACGGTCCGCAAAAGTGCCCCAGCTACTGGTGGCCCATCGCAACCAACTACCGATCAGGAACTGTCGCCATGCTAGTATTTCGCCCCAACTAAAGGGCAACGGAGCAACTAATCCGCTGGCTAACATTCCAGCGTCTGGTTCGTAAGGTTGTGTATTACTTCAAAGTCGAGCTACGCTTACAAAACTCAGCCATAATGAAGCCACTGATGCCTACTTGGTCGGTTTGTGGGAGTGGGCGTAAATTACAATAAAAGCAACGGTTCTTTTCAGGACCAATCAATTGTGTTCTAGTGAGAGTTAAACTGAAACTTTTATTTTAAGGTGTGTAGCAAATTTTCAACAAGCAACATAATACGTTGGGTGGAAAGAAGTAGCTTGCACACGGAACAAAAATTTAAATTATCCTCTCGCTCGTTTCGTGCACTGCTTTTCCATTCCTTTCTACTGTTATTATCAGTATTACCAAAACGAATGTGTTGTTGCATGTGTTTAAGAGAAACGTTGAAGTCGCATGCTTCTATTCAAGCTTTTTGGCAGCCCCCGTGAACTAACTGCATTAAATGATTTTTTGTGCAGCTCCGTGCTAGTAGCAAACAAAATGGCCCTACCAGTGTCTGATTCGTGAGATTGTGCAGGATTTCAAAGTCGAGCTAAGCTTATAAAGTTCAGCCGTAATGGTACCCGAAGAAGCCAGTCTTGTCGTTTTGTTCGAGGCTACAAAACAGTTCGCCAGGCACGTAACTATCATGCCAAAAATATCCAACGATCCAGCGCATCACCATCAACACCAACGCCGATACCAAAGGTTCTTTTCAGAACCACCATTATTACCATAGAGAATTATTTGAAAATTTCCCATTCAAACGTGATTCTGTTGAATATTATTAGATTTAAATTAACGTCTCGAATTGAAATCACGACGCTCCGGTTATGTGACAGACATTACCCACCCATCTTTTTTTATTGTGACCACGACACCCCATTTCAATATTTCTGAATGAACAGAAGGTCGAGTTTGGAAAGTTTGTAACTTTCATTGTATTTAACCAAATTACACAATGTTCGCACTAATGATTCAGAAATATGATCAGGAATCTTCTGTTAGATTTGTAAGTATGTATAATTTACATGAATAAAGAAAAATTGATTTTCAGGAATCAATTATTATCTGTTCTTCCATTGGCCAGTACTACGCGACTTCCTCATGCTAACAATTAATTTCATCGTTAGCCATCTCCCTCACCAAGGCCAACAACGCCAACAAAACCGGTCCTTTTCAGGACCACCATCATTTTTGTAAAGAATAATTTGAAATATTCCTCGCCCAAATCACCTTTTGTCCGAAAATTCCAATGAGTATCAACATATTTGAAGAACGTGTTCCTTATGTATTCTACATCTCTCCGGTTATGTCGCAGACATTACCCACCCATCTTTTAAATTTACGCGGTTTTCATTTACACGGCCTGTATCCCCTGCGTAAAAAATCTGAGTGTAATTGCATCGGAAACAATCACATTCCCAGCAGAACTTTTTGTTTTCTAATTTCAAACACTTTTGTTTCGTACTGCACACAACGGAAAATTTTAAAACAGAACTTACCGTCCCAGCAGCAGTTTAAGCGAGTGTTCTTTTTCGATTCAAATTCAAGCCATGTCTTAAGCGTTACTGGACTTAAAATTGTTTTCCCAGTTTATCCAGTCAGAATATCTGTCCTACCCTATGTATTTAAAACACAGTTCTAATTGCGTTTTAAAGTATACAACAAATAGAACGGTTGGGTATACTAATTTAAATTTTAAAATAAATCTGTTTTAAATTATGAAACAAACCGCTGTACTGAAGATATAATTATGTCAGTCCTATTACCACATAAAACACCTATATAACATAAAATGCTGCAGAATTGGTTTAATAATACAATGTTTACACTACAGAGTTATAACACGTTTTAATAATTAGCAACAAGAAAAATGTCACCAAGATAGCATAAAAACCCGTTTTAACTGGTAGTGCGAACGTTGCATAACAATGTAATTTATCAAATAATTTCATTTTTCCACCACTAATCGATCAAGAAATACTTACACTTAAGATTGTTTACTTAAGTTCATTAGTACATTATTGAAAATTTAAACGGAAAATGAAATTTCATATTTTATGGAGAATCTGTATATTTCCGTTGGCGGGCGTGGGTTTCCTCATCACAGCTCTCAATATGGAACTTTTCTTTTGAATATATTTTCTGGACAGACCAGCCTATTTTTACTAGATGGATCAGCCATGCCATGATGGATGCCAATCACCTAGTGAGATACTTGATTAATTAATAGATTACCGTTAAAAGAACTTCAATAAATTATGTTTTAATGGGGAGGGTATATAGCAAATTGTAACATATGAAAACAGGCGAGTGAACAAGAACGTGTGTCGATATGTGTGATAGATAAAAAAGCTATATTTTTAATGTCACCGTGGTCGTGTCCTGTACACAACCCTTTAATTTTTTTCTATCTATTTTGAATTTAAAAAATATTTATGAAATGTATACTATTCAGTCTACTTTCTACTTCTGCCGCAGTCAGACGTACAATCGAGCCAAGTGAATAACAGGCCTCTCGATCTAGTGTGCATTGTCTCGCAAACAAAGGAAACATCGGATTATTCTTGTCATCATGAGTAAAGTTGACGAAAAAGCTCTACTCCGACCCAACGCAGCGGTCGTTGACTTTAAATTTTGTTTAAAACGACCGAGTTTTAGTGAAGTGGAATACCTTCTGAAGGTAAAAATGCAACTTAGGCTTGCGGAAGTCTTTTACCTTCAGTATCATCATCTTCGCAATGTAGTGTTAATATCATTCAACACGTTAGCACAAGCCGAGCGTTTCGTTTTGAAGAACAACTTAAAACACGTGGTTGAAAGTGACCACGTTGGAATTAAGATTCCCGTATACATTGAGAATGATTATATAGATGTAAGGTTATATGACCTACCACCTCGTACCCCTCCTGAGCCAATTGCAAAATGCATGTCGCATACGGAGAAGTAGAATCCGTTACACCTGATACTTGGAGAAACTTCTTCCCGGGTACTCCTAACGACGTTTTTGTAGTGAGGATGCGGGTTGAAAGGCCTATACCCTCCTACTTGGCTATAAAACTCTATACTCACGGAACTACAATTATTCAAACTACGCTATGCACCCATGAGGGGCAAACTCCTACGTGCAAGTATTGTAATCAGACAGCTCATCATGGACAACCTTGCGCGGAAGATGCAGAGGAAAATGCATCTCAACCGATTGCCAACTCATCTACGGACATAAAACAGAGTTTTCAATACCAATGCCTGAACCACAAACTTTGGCCAAATTTGTGGCAGCTGTTCAGACCATAATGACAACCGCAAAAGAATCATCCAGCACCCCAAAAGCAACTGTAAGCAACATCGGCAACGAATGCAGTAACAATGACGACGGATTTACACTGATCAACAATAAGTGCAAGAAGCAAGGAAGAACATCTGATCCCGGACACCAAGCCAGCTTTGACCGGGACATGAAAAACAAGAGAGAATTAAATGACCCCCCTGACGCTGTTTGCCAACAGACCTTACGAAAAAAGGTCTCCGCTCGCAATAAAAAGTTGCGCGCTCGAGATCCAATTAATTAATACTTGTTTGTATTTTTATTTTTACATGTATTGTAAACGTATAAAAGATCCACGGCTACCGCTGTGAGCCGTGTCAAATAAACGAATTAAAAAAAATATTCGAAAGTATTTCTAAGGTCGTATTAATGAAAAATCAAAACCGCAAAAGTTATATAAAGAAAAACATTTTTGGAGAAACACTCTAGTTTTTTTGGAAAATTTCTTGCAAAATGAAAAATACCAGACATAGAGCTTCAATGTCTTCAGCAAAGTTTCTTTAATTTGATTTTCTTAAATTTTCTAGAAGATAGCGAAACTCTTTCTCGAACCATTAAAAAGTTAATTTTTTGATTAAAAAAAATTAGAACCGCCCTACCCACTATTTAAAATAATAGAAAAGTATTGTAAAGCGCAATATTTTATCATGAAAACAAAACTATATATTTTGTATTGTTCATCGTAAAAGTATTTTAAACATATTACAAAGGGTCAATACATGAAATACTAAATTTTTAATATAACTATTTCAGTTTTCATTTTTTTTTCCAACATACGCTTCGGACGTTTTTCAGATTTTATGAAAACGAACATTTTGTTCTAGCACATCAAAACTGTAGCTTCTATTATTCAAATGGTAGAAGCACTTAATATATCAAAATCAGATTTTTTTCAAATCAATTCCATGAAATTTTAAAAAATAGCGTGTTCGCCATTTTTTGCTTAATTATAACTCTAATCATGACCTTATTTATAGTTGAAAAAGAATTATTGTTATTCCAAAGAACCCCATTTTTGGTGAAAAAGTGCTCATAACTTTTGAGGGGAAATAGTTAGACACGTAGTACCAATGAACAAATTATTCGCCTTAAAACAATATTAAAGTTGTCTGAAGACTGCTTCAGCTTTAAATCAATACCGCAAGTTATTTGAATAAAACAGTTTTTCGAAGAAACACCCTAACCTTCGATTTTAAAACCGTTGTAAAATGAAAAGAGTGATGGATAGAGCTTACATGTCTTCAGCAAACTTTCCCAAAATTTGTCGTTCTACAACTTTGCTGAAGGTAGAATGATTAGAAAGTTAATTTTTTGATTTGGGTTAAATTAGAACCACCATAACTGAGGTTTCAACGAACGGAAGGGTCTTACAAACTACGAAAACTTCTCCAAAGATTTTATAAGGCTATGTTGTTTAGTTTTAGTAAAATCTCAAAATTCCTGCTAAATTTGCATTCTGGACCACTGCGCAGTGAAAAAAATAAACTGATCAGAATGAAATTAAAAACTTATAAAATAAACCAAATGAACTCAAATGAACAAATCGAATAAAAAGAATACTGAATGAAATAAAGGGTTAAAAATGAAATGATCATATATTCAATATTAGACATATATTCAGAAAAATGAGCTAACCAAAACGAAAAAGATCTATCAAATGAATTAATTAAAGAATGTGTATAATGTATATACAAAGGAATTATTCTAATTGAATTGCTTTTAATAATTGAAATAAGAACCACTGTTTCAGAAAACTCTGGAATGTTTGGTAAAATTCAACTATTTAAAGGAGTTAGTTCCAACAGCAGAAAGAGTTAAGATACGCTTTTCCAGGCATACCGCAAACTCAGGTGATTCGCATTAAATATTAATGCCAAAACATCCTGACTCTTGCGGTAAAAGACAAAAGGTTAAGTCATCGGAAAACCTCAAGCTTGCTCTTATGACCTCGTAAACTCCAATTGAATCGTTCTCAGCATAGAGCAAATGTGGGCAACTGGATTCTTCGCTATAAGTTAAAAGAATTATTATAGGTGTATCTCCCACGGAGAGTTCAAGGAGTCTCTGGGACACATTTTTTCGGATCTAATTTGTGGATTTTTTGACATTAAAAATGTCTTACTCCACTATCTGGGGCTAGGTGTCATTCTAAAATCTAAACTATCTCCCATGTAACGAAACAATGTAAGGTTTGCACGCTAATAATTCCGATATTACTAGATGGATTTTAATCATTCATACACCAATCGATTCAGAAACACCTAACTTAAATATTGGTAATAATTTAATATCTCCCCAATAAAAGTTGACTTTTAAAAATTGGTAAAATTAAAAAGTTCACGAAAAACGGGAAAATTACCATTCGTGAGGCAGATTTCTCAGACACAGCCGTCAAAAGAGGGCAGCTTAGTTGCTCAATGAAACACGAAAAGTCATAAATAGAAGCAACGCATGTCCGTTTAAATCAGTTGTTGCTCTTATCCCACACGAGCAACGTCGTCTCCGGGCGATGCAATAAGCGCTATCGATTCGGTGACGGCATTTGCACACACTCGCACCTGACTAAACCATATACGGTTAGTTTATAAATAGAGGTGACGCGTACCCGTTTGAATCAGTTTTTGTTCTTATGTCGAACGGGTAAGATCATGGCTGCAGCGTCTGGGCACTGCAATAAGCGGTAGACGCTGTGCATTTTCGGCAGCGGTGGCCGTGTGCGGATTTTTCGGGTACCAGCACGGTATCACAGAATGATTTGCAAAGTGCGTGGGCGGGGTGGTTTGGATTTAATTCAATACGGTGTGTGCTGCTTAAGAGTGTTGCGTTTGAAAAAAATATATTTATTTCTATGCATGCGTGTGCGTTGTAACTTGTTAATCCATGTTTACGACGCTTTGTAGCTGCGTAGGGTAAAGAGCCTATTGGTTTTCATGTTTCATATTTCGGTTATATGTTTTTTATCAGTAAGGCATCTGACAACGTGCTTCTGTAGTTATTGCACTGTTCAGCAGCGTAGGATTTTCATATAGGAGAGTACACTCAAGTTTTTTTACGCGGATTTTGAAATTTACGCGGTTTTAATTAACGCGTTTTTTTTTTAAATTTACGCGGTTTTCATTTACACGGCCTGTATCCCCTACGTGAAAAATCTGAGTGTAATTGCATCGGAAACAATCACATTCCCAGCAGAACTTTTTGTTTTCTAATTTCAAAACAGAACTTACCGTCCCAGCAGCAGTTGAAGCGGATGTTCTTTTTCGATTCAAACTCAAGCCATGTCTTAAGCGTTACTGGACTTAAAATTGTTTTCCCAAGTTATCCAGTCAGAATATCTGTCCTACCCTATGTATTTAAAACACAGTTCTAATTGCGTTTTAAAGTATACAACAAATAGAACGGTTGGGTATACTAATTTAAATTTTAAAATAAATCTGTTTTAAATTATGAAACAAACCGCTGTACTGAATATATAATTATGTCAGTCCTATAACCACATAAAACACCTATATAACATAAAACGCTGCAGAATTGGTTTAATAATACAATGTTTACACTACAGAGTTATAACACGTTTTAATAATTAGCAACAAGAAAAATGTCACCAAGATAGTATAAAAACCCGTTTTAACTGGTAGTGCGAACGTTGCATAACAATGTAATTTATCAAATAATTTCATTTTTTTCACCACTAATCGATCAAGAAATATTTAAACTTAAGATTGTTTACTTAAGTTCATTAGTACATTATTGAAAATTTAAATGGAAAATTAAATTTCATATTTCATGGAGAATCTGTATATTTCCGTTGGCGGGCGTGGGCTTCCTCATCACAGCTCTCAATACCAGCCTATTTTTACTAGATGGATCAGCCAAATAATGCCAATCACCTAGTGAGATACTTGATTAATTAATAGATTACCGTTAAAAGACCTTCAATAAATTATGTTTTGATGGGGAGGGTATATAGCAAATTGTAACATATGAAAACAGGCGAGTGAACAAGAACGTGAGTCGATATGTGTGATAGATAAAATTCATTTGCACGCTCTTGAAAAAAGCTACATTTTTAATGTCACCGTGGTCGTGTCCTGTACACAACCCCTTAATTTTTTGTGCTTTGATTCCTCATTTTTCATAAAATAGTATACCAATACAATTAATATACATTTCCAAAAATATCATCACAAAACAAAAATCTTTGTTTTCAGATGACATATTTGAACATATTACCCAGTTAAGTCGAATATTTCTCTGTGATACCCAAAGCTTTCGTTAATTATAGTATATATAATCAAATTAAATTGGAGTTCATGTGGTTTTCAATTTTTGGTCACATGCTTGCCCATAGGGCGACCTTTCAAAGAGATATTCTTTCATCTCAGAGAAAGGCAGGGTTTGAACATAAATTATTTATGTTCAAACCCTGCCAATACTTTATTTTTCCATAAACGATCTAGACTGTCTTTTGAAAAGGGCCAAACATTTTTTACCAATTTTTTTTCAAATGGCTATAGTCTAAAAATGACAAATCCTCCAAAAAATGTTGTAGGAGTGATTTTCACAAAATTAGTAAAATTTTTGAATAAAAATATTGAAAAGATTCTTCAATGACTCCTACACTGAAAAAAATCGATTTTAAAAGTTTAGAGTCGATTTACAAAAATAACATTTTTGATTTGGATGAAATTTTGTTCCAAGATAGTTAATTATGTTCCCTACCTATCGTCAAAAACTCAAATTGGGCACTTTCAAGGAAAAAAAGTTATTTGAAAAAAACATTAAAAATATAGCTTTTTTATCTATCACACATATCGACACACGTTCTTGTTCACTTGCCTGTTTTCATATGTTACAATTTGCTATATACCCTCCCCATTAAAACATAATTTATTGAAGGTCTTTTAACGGTAATCTATTAATTAATCAAGTATCTCACTAGGTGATTGGCATTATTTGGCTGATCCATCTAGTAAAAATAGGCTGGTCTGTCCAGAAAATATATTCAAAAGAAAAGTTCCATATTGAGAGCTGTGATGAGGAAACCCACGCCCGCCAACGGAAATATACAGATTCTCCATAAAATATGAAATTTCATTTTCCATTTAAATTTTCAATAATGTACTAATGAACTTAAGTAAATAATCTTAAGTTTAAATATTTCTTGATCGATTAGTGGTGGAAAAAATGAAATTATTTGATAAATTACATTGCTATGCAACGTTCGCACTACCAGTTAAAACGGGTTTTTATGCTATCTTGGTGATATTTTTCTTGTTGCTAATTATTAAAACGTGTTATAACTCTGTAGTGTAAACATTGTATTATTAAACCAATTCTGCAGCGTTTTATGTTATATAGGTGTTTTATGTGGTAATAGGACTGACATAATTATATCTTCAGTACAGCGGTTTGTTTCATAATTTAAAACAGATTTATTTTAAAATTTAAATTAGTATACCCAACCGTTCTATTTGTTGTATACTTTAAAACGCAATTAGAACTGTGTTTTAAATACATAGGGTAGGACAGATATTCTGACTGGTTAAACTGGGAAAACAATTTTAAGTCCAGTAACGCTTAAGACATGGCTTGAATTTGAATCGAAAAAGAACACCCGCTTCAACTGCTGCTGGGACGGTAAGTTCTGTTTTAAAATTTTCCGTTGTGTGCAGTACGAAACAAAAGTGTTTGAAATTAGAAAACAAAAAGTTCTGCTGGGAATGTTATTGTTTCCGATGCAATTACACTCAGATTTTTCACGCAGGGGATACAGGCAGTGTAAACGAAAACCGCGTAAATTTAAAAAAAAACGCGTTAATGAAAACCGCGTAAATTTCAAAATCCGCGTAAAAAACCTGAGTGTACTCTCCTATATAAAATACTACGCTGCTGAACAGTGCAATAACTACAGAAGCACGTTGTCAGATGCCTTACTGATAAAAACATATAACCGAAATATGAAACAAGAAAACCAATAGGCTCTTTACCCTATGCAGCTACAAAGCGCCGTAAACATGGGTTAACAAGTTACAACGCACACGCATGCATAAAAATAAATATATTTTTTTCAAACGCAACACTCTTAAGCAGCACACACCGTATTGAATTAAATCCAAACCACCCCGCCCACCCACTTTGCAAATCATTCTGTGACACCATGCTGGTACCCGACAAATCCGCACACGGCCACCGCTGCCGAAAATGCATAGCGTCTACCGCTTATTGTAGTGCCCAGACGCTGCAGCCATGATCTTACCCGTTCGACATAAGAACAAAAACTGATTCAAACGGGTACGCGTCACCTCTATTTATAAACTAACCGTATATGGTTTAGTCACTTAGGTGCGAGTGTGTGCAAATGCCAACGTTACCGAAAATCGATAGCGCTTATTGCATCGCCCGGAGACGACGTTGCTCGTGTGGGATAAGAGCAACAACTAATTTAAACGGACATGCGTTGCTTCTATTTATGACTTTTCGTGTTTCATTGAGCAACTAAGCTGCCCTCTTTTGACGGCTGTGTCTGAGAAATCTGCCTCACGAATGGTATTTTTCCCGTTTTTTTGTGAACTGTTTAATTTTACCAATTTCCAAAAGTCTACTTTTATTGGGGAGATATTAAATTATTACCAATATTTAAGTTAGGTGTTTCTGAATCGGTTGGTGTATGAATGATTAAAATCCTACTAGTAATATCGGAGTTATAAGCGTGCAAACCTTACATAGTTTCGTTACATGGGAGATAGTTTAGATTTTAGAATGACACCTAGCCCCAGATAGTGGAGTAAGACATTTTTAATGTCAAAAACTTTTCCTTGTCCAAATTGATTTTTTTTTTCAGTGTATTTTTATCGTAAACTAAACCAATGAGAGTCATAATCATCTCAGAATCCATTTTCCCAACTGCTAGTTGCCTGATACATGCAAAAAGTATCAGTAACGAATTTGGTATATATTCACAACAAACTTGAATGTTAACTTTCAAATGAGAACAATTGTTAATTAATACTAATAGGCTTCTACTTTTGCGTTTTTTTTAAATAATTAGCGCGATGACGAAGTCGATCGATAAATCGACACACAATAATTTCCATTGCGATCCGTGCCCATTAAGCTGTGAAATAATATATGCAAACGCGGCCCACAACAAAACTCAATTCACATCGACCTGCGAGTCGGCCACGACAGCGCTCACAGTCCAGTGGTCGTTTGTTTGAGCAGGTGAGGAGTATGAAAAAACTAGGAGTGGGTAATGCCCGGGACGTAACCGCGGTGTTGACGTAGGACTAAACTTGGGCATATCATATGACATTCATGGATAATTTGAGCCAATGCACTTTTTGAATGAATGTTTACTGGAAATTTCATGTCGAATGAGATTGCCACATTCACTGATTTTCTAGGACTTGCAAAAACCTTCGGGTTTGTAGATTAATTTGATAAACATTTGCTTATATGAATCACTGGTAAATGTATACAAGAATTGACAGGCGCAAACTCAATTCAAGTTATTAAATGGAACTTTCTAATTCAATTCTTTCTCCATTATGTTTTCATCCTAAAAAGAACGGTTTGTAGATAACTATGTTTGGTGATACCAGACGAGAATCCTTGCTAACGATTCGAACCTTGCCCGAATTCGCTTCTACTGCTTACATACACGAACATTCCCCTTTTGCAGCTCACATCGAATGAGCATTGTATGTCGGAATGCGATCTCTTTTATAAACTTCTTAGTGCAGATGGTAGTCCATCCCTTTGTGCGACAAATGAAAATATTTTCATCATTCTTTTTGGCGTGGCATTCGCTTAGTAGCAGGGTTTCCACATTCACTAATGTTCTAGAAAGATTTGCAAAAACCACCATTCAAAGCACGGCTAATTAATGCTTTTACAAAATCATTTCTATCAAAATTTACGGTAAAATCTACGGAATCTACTACACAATTGTTTCAATTATTTCCCAACAAATCGCGCAAAAATCTGTTCCGTACAGCACAGCGCAAATAATTGACGTTGGAAAACAAATCGGCAACTTCAGCTGCCAAACACTTAGAAACGATCGAAGCATTTTTCCGTTAATATCACTTTTCTGACTCAAATTGTTGTAGGTATTTTATTGCTTCCGTCCAATTGGTCAGTTTATTGGTTTTATCGCACATTTTTCGGATATTATTATAGAAAATAACTAACCCGATAAGAGGGAAGTTATTTTCCAAAGCACGAAATGGAAATTTCAATTGTAATTCTTCTGAGAACGATTTTGTGGTCCTAATAAGGACCGTTTGTTGTGAATATTATTTCGCCGTTTCCCGCTCGGCATGATGATTATTCGCTTGGCATGGATAGCGCACAGATTGGTATTTTCCAACAAACTAACCAGGCAGGCCTCGCTGGCTTCTTAAAGGGCCATTACGGCTGAGCTCCGGAAGAGTAGGTTTTGAAATTCTCTGCAATCTCACGGACCAGGCACTGGAAGAGCAGCTTGCGAATTAGTAACTCTGTCCACTTCTGAGAGCAATGAATTTCACGCAGGGCGACGACTGTTCTTGGTTGGCAGCGATAAGGCAGTAGCTATGATTTGGTTGGTGGTCAAAATGCAGCTTCTCGTTGAGCAGCACACGTACGTGTGTTCTGCTCTGTGGCTTACACACGTCTGGCTTTAAGAAAAACTGTGACACCCATATTTATAGGTTTTAGCATTAATGTTGATTCGCATTAAAAGTAGTTTTTGAACTTTTTAAACAAGTTTTACATAGCAAACAAGGTATCAATAGCAAGCGTTGAACGTTTTCCTTTCGATTTATGAAACAAAATTAGTAATTCCTTTAGTAGGAGAAAAGTTATTAGAGTTCAAAGTGTACGTAACGCATCCGTTTTGAAAATTTTGAAATGACACCCAGTATAGTAAAGAAAGACGTAAGTCCTACGTCAAAACACCACACATAAAAGGCCCATAGGCTCTCCTGGTCTCCTCGATAGATTGCTATCGAGGTGTAATGCAATAACCATCTCAAAACAATTGTCTGTCAGAGATTCTTTAGCACTGCTGCACGAAATATGCTTGATGATGTTTGCAATTCGGTTCACTAAAATGGTGTATTTCTATGATAGTAACAATTTTGTGGAGCTGAAATGTTTAAACAAATTTTTTTTCGTGAGTTGTCCTATTGGAGCTGTAGAGCTAGGTCCTCGGAAGGGCTCCCCGCAGAATCACACACTACAATTGCAGACGAGACCGACAACGTCGCCTACTAAAATACTGCTTAAGGCTAATAGCAGCGGGCTATGATTCTGAATGTGATATTCATTGTGCGGTTCAGATATGTGCGGGCGTAGAGATTTTGCGATCGCGTGTATCATCGCGAAGAGCTCGAGCATTTGTACGTTAACATGTTTAATCGCGTGTGCGTTTGTAGGTTGCGTGTGTTAATGTGTATGTAACTTCGCGTGAATAAATTCATACTCGCGTGTGCTCTTGGATGATCGTGCGCGAACCGTAAATCTGATACTTGATTTTTGGTGTACGGTTTTGATGCTAGAAAAAAGTAAAATCTTCCATATCACTAGAGTTTCGGACTTTATTTTTTGATTTGCCCAACTGAATGTATGGACCTAAGTTGCTAGAATGGAGCGAAATAATTTCCGGACGTAACCACGGACGTTTGTAGGTTTGACGTGACACGGACGTTTGTAGCGTTGCGTTTGAGACCGCGCTTGAAATTTCGTAAGTGCTCAAACGTTTATCTTATTACCGGGATACTATCAAGTTTTCGCGATCGCGGGTGTACGTGTGCATGATTGATCGCGAAGGGCTTAAGCGTTCGTATGTTAACGTGTTTGTCGCGTGTGCTCGCGTGCATGTGACTTGGCATATACAAAACATTTTCTTGGATGGTCACGCCGACCGTCATTCTGATATTTAGTTTACGGTGTACAATTCACATTCTGACAGGGAGTGAGATACCCCATATCACTGAAGTTCCCGGTCATGCCGCCATGGAACGTGTTGTCCAGTGGGTATGAATGCTTTCTTTTTTTAATTGGTTTATTTAAAGGCATGGCCCTAGTCAAAGATAGAAACTTCCGGACGTGACCGATTCACCGGGATGTTATCATGTTTACGAAATCGCGCGTGTAGGTGCTGTGGATGGTCGCGTAGGGATCATGCATTTGTACGTTAACGGGTTTGTCACGTGATCATTCCTCAGAACCAAACAAAAAAATAAAGACGTACTAGTGGAATATTTGTTAAATGACATAAACTCTCTTCAGTGGTTTTTTTTGTGCTAAGTTAGACAATATCTTCTCACAAACTGAGTTTTCTTGAGTTCTGAGATGATTATGACTTTCATTGGTTTAGTTTTCGATAACAATGCTCTGGAAAAAAAATCAGTTTGGGCAAGGAAAAGTTTTTTTCAAATAACTTTTGACATTAAAAATGTCTTACTCCACTATCTGGGGCTAGGTGTCATTCTAAAATCTAAACTATCTCCCATGTAACGAAACTATGTAAGGTTTGCACGCTTATAACTCCGATATTACTAGTAGGATTTTAATCATTCATACACCAACCGATTCAGAAACACCTAACTTAAATATTGGTAATAATTTAATATCTCCCCAATAAAAGTAGACTTTTGGAAATTGGTAAAATTAAACAGTTCACAAAAAACGGGAAAAATACCATTCGTGAGGCAGATTTCTCAGACACAGCCGTCAAAAGAGGGCAGCTTAGTTGCTCAATGAAACACGAAAAGTCATAAATAGAAGCAACGCATGTCCGTTTAAATTAGTTGTTGCTCTTATCCCACACGAGCAACGTCGTCTCCGGGCGATGCAATAAGCGCTATCGATTTTCGGTAACGTTGGCATTTGCACACACTCGCACCTAAGTGACTAAACCATATACGGTTAGTTTATAAATAGAGGTGACGCGTACCCGTTTGAATCAGTTTTTGTTCTTATGTCGAACGGGTAAGATCATGGCTGCAGCGTCTGGGCACTACAATAAGCGGTAGACGCTATGCATTTTCGGCAGCGGTGGCCGTGTGCGGATTTGTCGGGTACCAGCATGGTGTCACAGAATGATTTGCAAAGTGGGTGGGCGGGGTGGTTTGGATTTAATTCAATACGGTGTGTGCTGCTTAAGAGTGTTGCGTTTGAAAAAAATATATTTATTTTTATGCATGCGTGTGCGTTGTAACTTGTTAACCCATGTTTACGGCGCTTTGTAGCTGCATAGGGTAAAGAGCCTATTGGTTTTCTTGTTTCATATTTCGGTTATATGTTTTTATCAGTAAGGCATCTGACAACGTGCTTCTGTAGTTATTGCACTGTTCAGCAGCGTAGTATTTTATATAGGAGAGTACACTCAGGTTTTTTACGCGGATTTTGAAATTTACGCGGTTTTCATTAACGCGTTTTTTTTTTAAATTTACGCGGTTTTCATTTACACGGCCTGTATCCCCTGCGTAAAAAATCTGAGTGTAATTGCATCGGAAACAATCACATTCCCAGCAGAACTTTTTGTTTTCTAATTTCAAACACTTTTGTTTCGTACTGCACACAACGGAAAATTTTAAAACAGAACTTACCGTCCCAGCAGCAGTTTAAGCGAGTGTTCTTTTTCGATTCAAATTCAAGCCATGTCTTAAGCGTTACTGGACTTAAAATTGTTTTCCCAGTTTAACCAGTCAGAATATCTGTCCTACCCTATGTATTTAAAACACAGTTCTAATTGCGTTTTAAAGTATACAACAAATAGAACGGTTGGGTATACTAATTTAAATTTTAAAATAAATCTGTTTTAAATTATGAAACAAACCGCTGTACTGAAGATATAATTATGTCAGTCCTATTACCACATAAAACACCTATATAACATAAAACGCTGCAGAATTGGTTTAATAATACAATGTTTACACTACAGAGTTATAACACGTTATAATAATTAGCAACAAGAAAAATGTCACCAAGATAGCATAAAAACCCGTTTTAACTGGTAGTGCGAACGTTGCATAACAATGTAATTTATCAAATAATTTCATTTTTCCACCACTAATCGATCAAGAAATACTTACACTTAAGATTGTTTACTTAAGTTCATTAGTACATTATTGAAAATTTAAACGGAAAATGAAATTTCATATTTTATGGAGAATCTGTATATTTCCGTTGGCGGGCGTGGGTTTCCTCATCACAGCTCTCAATATGGAACTTTTCTTTTGAATATATTTTCTGGACAGACCAGCCTATTTTTACTAGATGGATCAGCCATGCCATGATGGATGCCAATCACCTAGTGAGATACTTGATTAATTAATAGATTACCGTTAAAAGAACTTCAATAAATTATGTTTTAATGGGGAGGGTATATAGCAAATTGTAACATATGAAAACAGGCGAGTGAACAAGAACGTGTGTCGATATGTGTGATAGATAAAAAAGCTATATTTTTAATGTCACCGTGGTCGTGTCCTGTACACAACCCTTTAATTTTTTTTTCATTAAAAGTGCCCAACTTGAATTTTTAACGGTAGCCATGGAACATAATTACCTATCTTGGAACAAAATTTCATCCAAATCAAAGATGGTTTTTTTGTAAATCGACTTTAAACTTTTAAAATAATTTTTTTTCAGTGTAGGGGACGATGAAGAATTTTTCCAAAATTTGTATTCAAAAATTTGACTAATTTTGAGAAAATCACTCCTAAAACATTTTTTTGTAGGATTTGTCATTTTTAAACTATAACCATTTGAAAAAAAAAAAAATGGTAAAAAAAGTTTGACCCTATTCATAAGACAGTATAGACCATTTTTGATAAAACAAAGTATGCAAAGTGTTTTTTTGTGACGTAGTCTTCAAGTACAGAAAGTTTTATTATAATCTGAGAGGGTGCTGCCAACTCTGAACACGATTTAGCGCGAAATTCGTCAATATTGAATTAAAAGATTAACAATAGTGCTATGCAAGAACAAAATGATCGGTTTTTCTGGTAACGGTAAGCTAGAGTTTTAGTACAAGATACACTCAGCAGCGACTTGTTGAAGGATTACAACGGCACCCATTTCCTACATGATGAGAACCACCCTACCCTCACTGGTGCTTTATTATCCCATCAGGCAGCGCGTGTCATTTCGTCTCACCCGCGCGCACACTATTTTTTCGGATAAAGAGAAGAGAGCCATCCCCTTATTGCAGCCTGAAGTTTCTGCCGCAGATTCGGGAAGCTGTGAATATCTTGACCGGGCTTCCATTGTCAATACAGTGTCGAATGGGAATCGTTCCCATATGTGCGCTGATATAATAAATGAGCATAAAGGTAAAATATGCTTTACTGCAAATTGGATTTTCTGTTCGCCTCTATAAACAAATTAATGAGCATTTGTCAATAATTTAACATTTTATTAGCTTATGGATAACTTGGCCGCTGTGAAGTAGCGCTGAAGTTGGATGGGATATGGGTTGTATGCGAATGAATCAATATATAATTTGTA
This sequence comes from Topomyia yanbarensis, assembly GCF_030247195.1. Classification (NCBI taxonomy): domain Eukaryota; kingdom Metazoa; phylum Arthropoda; class Insecta; order Diptera; family Culicidae; genus Topomyia; species Topomyia yanbarensis. The sequence goes on from NC_080671.1 coordinate 92,015,597, forward strand.
TTATTCTTGTTGTCGTTTTTCAGATTTATTTAGATGACTATAAAGAGACAAATTTAGTAAATTACTGAATTTTTACGCAAATAATAACGAATAAAAAATTGACGCTCCATGAATCTGGTGTATGTATGTCTGCCACAAAATTAATGATAGTGAACTCTCGTTGCAGTGTTCTCCGGGCACTTTTGGATTCAATACTATTTTAGCTAATATCCGATTTAAAACAGTTTAAGTTTGAGTGCAGACTAATCTAAATTTTTACTTTTTTTAACGTTCTAACATTCAACATAGTGCACCACTAGTAGATCATTAATTCCGAGCATTTCTATCTCTCATTTGAACTAGTTGCTATTAGAATCAATTAACCCTCAGCTTCCAGTTCGTAGGTTCCATGGATCATGTGGATCGTCGAAAGGGCGGTTCATTCCCGCCCGAATCAGTCACGATCACGAACAGACTGTCAAACATTTGATTTACAACAAAACGCATAACAAGCTAGCAACATTGGCTGCGAAGGCTCTCACGCGGCCACTAAAAATGGTGGCCGGTGTAGCTTCTTCTGTCAATGAATTCCGAAAGCTTCCTTCGCACGCTGATTAATCGTTCAATACTGTATGCGAAAATGAAAGATTTTCTCATATTTCAGTCTCATGCAGGTGAATATTTTTCGGAGCCACATCATTTGGGTGCAGACGATTTTTTTCACGTCTTGAAAAAATGGAGGAATAAGAATCGGAAGGTATCCGAACGAGCATAAAAAATATAATTGGATTTTTGCTCGGTGGTATTTTTGACAGCGAATGATGTTTGTGATAATAAATGATTGCGGAGGCGCCATCATCTTGTTGGTGCTTCAGTGTATGCAGAATTGTGTACTGCACAACCAAAGAACATAAGCGTAACATAATTAATTTAAATCTGTTTGCAATTTGATCGTCCCAATATACTACTCATTCACGAAACTTTTTCTCCCCTAATCAAATCTAATCTCCTCTCAGCACTAATGAATCGCCATACTAAAATCCATCAATTATTTCATTAAGAAATTAGTGGAATCAATCAGCAGCCGTCCTAATTGTACATATTCCTAATTTCAACAAACCGTTCGCGATAATTAATGAATGGGTTCGGTTTCTCCTTTTTTTCGTGTGAGGTTTTGTTTAACGACCACCGCGGACGAGCTTCAGATTGAGTGCGGGTCACGAATGCTTCGATTAGTGAGCCATTTGTTTTGACCTTGCCTTTTTAAAGCATATCATTATTTGGATTTATATTTTTACAAATCATTAGCGAAGAAATTGTAGGTGCGGCACGGAAGGGTTGTTTGGGTGTTAGGTATTCGAAGACCACAGATTCGCTTCCGAACTAATCACGAACGGCACCAAACAATGGTGGGTGGTAATTTCAGACAAGGTTACACTATCGTAAACTATATTAAGTAATGTTAGGCGTGATTTTTGGGGTTCCAATCGAAAGTGTGGCTGCTGATTTTAAAATAGCAACAAATGCTGATTCAAAATATATAAAAAAAATTCCTCGTCATCGGTTATAAAGCTGGACGAAAAAAATACTACCGAGGGTTTAATGAAAATTTATGGCACTATTAAAATTAAACGCTCATCTTCAGCTTTTCTGTTTTTATGTGTTATGACAGATGATTTCATTGAGACTATAGAACCGAAATAGAAATCCACCAGCGCTCTTTCTATTTCTCTATTCTGTGTCGGCTGTCGGTCGAAACTGGTCAGTTCTAAATTGGATTGTGTGATTAAATGGTGGACTCCTTGCTGGGAGGCGATGTTGGAGACGATCCGATTCATTATTTGGGATACGTTTGTAACATTTTTAATCAGTACAAATATGTTTGATTTTCACATTTCATTAATTGAATTATATTAAATTAAAAGGTACATACCTCGATCAAAGTGGTGTATTTGGTGCATTGGACAATTAACCATATTTTTTTTATATATATTATTTTCTATTTGATTATATTGTTTTATTTGCATTACATTTCTAATTTAGTATATTGGGTGTTCAGTAACAAGTGGTGACTTTTCATCCCTATTGTTTACATGATTCAGTTAATTATTATTAAGTTATAATATGCTTCCGCAGTCAAGTATTTTTTTTTCAGTAGGATGTTTTAAACCTACTTGTCTTCTGAATAAGGAGCTAAACAAATCTTATAAACTAACTTATAAACTATAAAGAGAGCTAATCGTTACAATTGAAGATTGCAACGATTTTTGTCGGAAGTTGCTTATAATACTGTTCGTCATAATTTCTAATGTTTCTATGTTTGCAAGTCTGTGCAACTCATTTGTGCAAAACCAGGGAGGACGCTTCAAAATCATTTTCAGAATTTTATTCTGAATCCTTTGAAGCGTTTTCTTCCTAGTAGCACAACAACTTGCTCAGATTGGCACTGCATATAGCATTGCCGGTCTAAATATTTGTTTATAAATTAATAGTTTTTTCTTTAGGCAGAGCCTAGAATTCTTATTTATAAGAGGGTATAAACATTTTATATATTTGTTGCATTCTGTTTGGATTCCTTCAATGTGATCCTTAAAGGTGAGTTTTAATGTAGAATACATTTAAGGTTTCAATATAGGGGTCCCGTTTCAAAATATCGGCTGCGGCGCCGCGTCAGATTTTGAACGTTAATAATTTTTATCATACTTAACAGAATGATTTGATTTTTAGACCAATTTGTTGCAAATATGTTCCTCTATGCTGTATTAAAATTTGAAGTATGTATAACATGTACTAATAACAAAAAAAATGTGTTTTGAAAAATCTTTCGAAAACGACTCGGAAAAGTGAAAATTTTCAGCCCATCCCGCACAGAGCCGTCGTTATGGTAGACCAACCGAACAATAAAATAATGAAAAGTTTATATATAGGTCCATTACATGTTTGTTCGTATGGTTATTCGCATTGGGTTGCTTGACGAGAGCACTTGGTGGGGGAAAGACGGCATATTCCTTTGGTTAGGCCATTAGAAGCCGGACGGAAAGGAAAGGCTCATGCACGGCACGAGAACGAGCGAGAAAGCGATAGTAGTGCATATTAGCGCGATTATATAAATATCTGTCGGTCGGTTTTTCTCATCATTCGTATTCGTTCAAGCACTAGCAAGCAGCCAGTCCACCGAAGAAAAGCAGTCGGCGATGACGACGGCGGAAAAAGTGCCCCAGCTACTGGTGACTCATCGCAACCCGATCAGGAACTGTCGCCCTGCAAGAATTTCGCCCCAACTAAAGGGCAACAGAGTAGGCTATCGTTCCAGCGTCTGGGTCGTGAGATTGTGCAGGACTGCAAAGTCGAGCTACGCTTACAAAGCTCAGTCGTAATGATGCCCCGAGAAGCCAACGATGCCTACTTGGTCGGTTTGTTCGAGAATGCAAAATAGTGCTTTCTAGCTCACCGTGTCCGCGGGGAGTGCGTCTGAATTATGCTCCCGCAATAAAACAATAAACAGTTCTTTACAGGACCAATTAATTGTGTTCTAATAAGAGTTAAACTGAAATTTACATTTTATGGTATATAACAAATAATTTTCAGAAAGCAATATAAGAAATACGATGTGTGGAAAGAAAGAAAGAGAATTTAAATTATCCTCTCGCTCGTTTTCGTGCACTGCTTTTCCATTCCTTTCTGCTGCTACTACCATCATAACTAAAACGAATGTGCGTGTTCCCCCACCATCTCATGACCAGTGTTGCCACAATTGCATGTCGCTATTACAATTTGAATTATTTTATTGATCCTCTCTAGTATTGATAAAATATAGAACGTGCAAAGTACACTAGTCGCATGCTTTTATTCGAACTTTTTGGCAGCCTCCGTTGATTAACTGCATAAATCGATTTGTTTGTGCAGCTCCTTGCTAGTAGCAAACTAAATAGCCTTTATCAGCGCTAACAAATAACACGAAAGAATTTAAATTTGTGAAAATCTTTTCCTTCCTTCTTTTCAAATCTGCAACATTCTTTGAAAATATTGTTGGAATGTTGTTATTGAAAAACTGAACATACAAGTTTGCTAGCACTGGCCACTAGATTGAAGGCGATGGAAAGACAGAATATTCGTTTTGGTTATGCTAGTATTGGTAGCCGAACGGAAAGGAAAGGCACAGGAATGGCACGAAAACGAGCGGGAGAGCGATAGTAGTGCTTTCTTGTGTTTTCATATATGAATATTGGTCGGTCGGTTTTTCTCATCATTCGTATTCGTTCAAGCACTAGCAAGCAGCCAGTCCACCGGAGGAAAGCAGTTGGCGATGATGACGGTCCGCAAAAGTGCCCCAGCTACTGGTGGCCCATCGCAACCAACTACCGATCAGGAACTGTCGCCATGCTAGTATTTCGCCCCAACTAAAGGGCAACGGAGCAACTAATCCGCTGGCTAACATTCCAGCGTCTGGTTCGTAAGGTTGTGTATTACTTCAAAGTCGAGCTACGCTTACAAAACTCAGCCATAATGAAGCCACTGATGCCTACTTGGTCGGTTTGTGGGAGTGGGCGTAAATTACAATAAAAGCAACGGTTCTTTTCAGGACCAATCAATTGTGTTCTAGTGAGAGTTAAACTGAAACTTTTATTTTAAGGTGTGTAGCAAATTTTCAACAAGCAACATAATACGTTGGGTGGAAAGAAGTAGCTTGCACACGGAACAAAAATTTAAATTATCCTCTCGCTCGTTTCGTGCACTGCTTTTCCATTCCTTTCTACTGTTATTATCAGTATTACCAAAACGAATGTGTTGTTGCATGTGTTTAAGAGAAACGTTGAAGTCGCATGCTTCTATTCAAGCTTTTTGGCAGCCCCCGTGAACTAACTGCATTAAATGATTTTTTGTGCAGCTCCGTGCTAGTAGCAAACAAAATGGCCCTACCAGTGTCTGATTCGTGAGATTGTGCAGGATTTCAAAGTCGAGCTAAGCTTATAAAGTTCAGCCGTAATGGTACCCGAAGAAGCCAGTCTTGTCGTTTTGTTCGAGGCTACAAAACAGTTCGCCAGGCACGTAACTATCATGCCAAAAATATCCAACGATCCAGCGCATCACCATCAACACCAACGCCGATACCAAAGGTTCTTTTCAGAACCACCATTATTACCATAGAGAATTATTTGAAAATTTCCCATTCAAACGTGATTCTGTTGAATATTATTAGATTTAAATTAACGTCTCGAATTGAAATCACGACGCTCCGGTTATGTGACAGACATTACCCACCCATCTTTTTTTATTGTGACCACGACACCCCATTTCAATATTTCTGAATGAACAGAAGGTCGAGTTTGGAAAGTTTGTAACTTTCATTGTATTTAACCAAATTACACAATGTTCGCACTAATGATTCAGAAATATGATCAGGAATCTTCTGTTAGATTTGTAAGTATGTATAATTTACATGAATAAAGAAAAATTGATTTTCAGGAATCAATTATTATCTGTTCTTCCATTGGCCAGTACTACGCGACTTCCTCATGCTAACAATTAATTTCATCGTTAGCCATCTCCCTCACCAAGGCCAACAACGCCAACAAAACCGGTCCTTTTCAGGACCACCATCATTTTTGTAAAGAATAATTTGAAATATTCCTCGCCCAAATCACCTTTTGTCCGAAAATTCCAATGAGTATCAACATATTTGAAGAACGTGTTCCTTATGTATTCTACATCTCTCCGGTTATGTCGCAGACATTACCCACCCATCTTTTTTATTGTAAATCAAACCCAAGTATTTAACTTGATCTGACCACGTTAAATTCAAACCATTAAATTTAGTAATATGGTTATTATTTGGTTTAAGAGAAGAAGCTCTTGGCTTATGCGGAAACACAATCAATTGTGTTTTTGCCGCATTAGTGGAAATTTTCCATTTTTTCAGGTAATCATTGAAAATATTTAAGCTTCGTTGCAGTCGACTGCAGATAATACGAAGACTCCTAGCAGTGGCTGAGATGCTTGTATCATCACAGAAAAGTGATTTTTTACAGCCTGTAGGTAGATTTGGAAGATCAGAGGTAAAAATATTGTATAGGATTGGTGCGAGGCTTAATCCTTGAGGGACGCCTGCTTTAACGGGTTGCTTATTAGATTTACAATTCTGATAAGAAACCTGTAGAGTACGGTTAGTAAGATAATTTTTAATTATCTTTATTATGTAAATTGGAAAATTGAAATCCCACATTTTGGCAATTAAACCTTTGTGCCAAACACTGTCGAAAGCTTTTTCGAAGTCTAGAAGAGCAACTCCAGTGGAATAGCCCTCTGATAATTTGCCTTTATCATGTTATCTACTCTCACAAGTTGATGAGTAGTTGAATGTCCAATACGAAATCCAAACTGCTCAGGAAGAAAAAATAGAATTTTCATTGATATGTGACATCATTCTAGTTAGGATGATTTTTTCAAATAATTTACTAATAGAAGAGAGTAAGCTAGTTGGTCGATAGCTAGATGCTTCAGCTGGGTTTTTATCTGGCTTCAAAATAGGAATAATTTTTGGCATTTTCCCATCTTTCAGGGAAGTATGCTAATTCAAAACATTTGTTGAATATTTTGACTAAGTATCTCATGGTGATTTCGGGAAGGTTTTTAAGAAGAATGTTGAAAATTCCATCATAACCTGGAGCTTTCATATTTTTTAACTTTTTCATGATGGATTTGATCTCATCATAGTTTGTTTCAACAATTTCGTCTAGAGACAATACTTGATTTGAAACGTTTTCATATTTTTGTAAGACTTCGGTTTCAATAGGACTGACAACGTTAAGATTAAAATTATGGACGCTTTCAAACTGCTGAGCAAGTTTTTGAGCTTTTTCTTCGTTTGTAAGAAGTATGGTGTCACCTTCCTTCAAAGCTGGAATGGGTTTCTGAGGTTCCTTAAGAACCTTAGAAAGTTTCCAGAAAGGTTTAGAATTTGGCTTGATTTGTTCAACCTCTTTCGCGATATTTTCATTTCTTAACCCTCTAGTTCCCAACACCGCCTCTAGGCGGTCTCTATAAAAATATAAACAAAACTACTAAAACACGATTGTATGTTGTCATCCGCACTAGCATTTCTTCCCAACGCTCACACCTTTCATACACACACATTGTTTGAATATTCGTAGCTTTCTGTCACAGGCAATTGAAGCTCAAAGTTGAAAAGTCGAGGAAAACGTGAAAAAAAAAACTATTTTGTGTTTGGTGGTTATCTTCATTAAACAAATTTTAACTATTTTTGGAAATTTCAATAACTAAAAAAAATATTTTTGAGTAGCCTGTTACTAGCATTTCACTGTAGATGTAAATTGGTTTAGTGGAATAATTCGGATGTTTATGTTTTTGCCTTTCTCATATAAAGCAAGGTTATGCAATCACTGTAAAAATCGACTTTTTAACCGAGGCCCGGAGGGCCGAGTGTCATACACCATTCGATTCAGTTCGGCAAATGTCTATGTGTGTGTGTCATTTAAACTCACACAATTTTCTCAGAGATGGCTTAACCGATTTTCGCAAGCTTAGTTTCATCTGAAAGGTATAACGCTCCCATAAGCTGCTATTGAATTTTTAGTTGATCTGACTTCCGGTTCCGGAGTTACGGGTTGAAGAGTGCGGTCACACAGCAAATTCCCATATAAACTGATGTTCAAATGATGTAAAACATATTAAATTGATCTGAATGCATTTGAACGGCTGTCTCAGTCAACAAAAAGCAAAACGAATGTTTTTTACTGCCCGACGTTTCGGCCTGTGGTGTTGGCCTTTTTCAAGGGAAATACGGTCTCTCGTTTTTTGTTAAGTTGTCGCTGCTTAACAAAAAACGAGAGACCGTATTTCCCTTGAAAAAGGCCAACACCACAGGCCGAAACGTCGGGCAGTAAAAAACATTCGTTTTGCTTTTTGTTGACTGAGACAGCCGTTCAAATGCATTCAGATAAAACCATCCCAGTCGTCATAAACATAACATATTAAATTGATATAACATTACTCTAGTTTGCGGGTCTAGATCACTAATGATCAATCAAAGCAACTTTGACCACATTGGCCACCTATGACGGTTCATGACGCCCTCGGGGAACCCGCCAAGTTCCTAAGCTAATATCACACCCATTCCCCAAAGAATTCTCTACCGATTTTTACAAACTTGATTTTAAATGAAAGATACAGTAATAGCATTGACTGTTGTTGATTTTCATTCGGTTCTGACTCTTGCTTCCGGAGTTACAGGGGTGTTAGTAAGGGTACACTGGAATTTCCTATATAAATCGGTACAATCGTAATACATCAGAGGCTAAAAACTATTGAAATGGTCACCAAATTACTTCTAATCGCAATTCTAGATAACTGATTGCCAATCTGTATGTATGTATGTATGTATGTATGTATGTATGTATGTATGTATGTATGTATGTATGTATGTATGTATGTATGTATGTATGTATGTATGTATGTATGTATGTATGTATGTATGTATGTATGTATGTATGTATGTATGTATGTATGTATGTATGTATGTATGTATGTATGTATGTATGTATGTATGTATGTATGTATGTATGTATGTATGTATGTATGTATGTATGTATGTATGTATGTATGTATGTATGTATGTATGTATGTATGTATGTATGTATGTATGTATGTATGTATGTATGTATGTATGTATGTATGTATGTATGTATGTATGTATGTATGTATGTATGTATGTATGTATGTATGTATGTATGTATGTATGTATGTATGTATGTATGTATGTATGTATGTATGTATGTATGTATGTATGTATGTATGTATTTGTTTGTATGTGCGGATTTGTTAACAAAATGTCCACATCGGTTTCTCGGAGATGGCTGAACCGATTTTTACAAACTAAGATTCAAATGAAAGGTATAATATTCTCATAGGTTGCTATTGAATTTCATTTTCAACCGACATCTTGTTCCGGATTACGAGTTGAAGAGTATGGTTACAAAACACAATTTGTTGATTTGTCCACATCAGTTTCTCGGAATTTTCTGAACCGATTTTGACAAACTTGATTTTAAATGAAAGGTCCATCAGCTGCTGTTGAATTTTGTGTGGATCCGAGTTCTGGCTCCTGAATTACAGGGTGATATGTACGATTACGCAGTAAATCCCGATTCTAACGATTTCTGCGATGAATGTAAAAAGGTGATTTTTTTTCCAAAATGAAAACACAACTGTTGAATTTGTAGATCTAGGTCACCAACAGTCATTCAAAGTCTCTTTGGCCACACTGGCCACCATCGACGGATCCGGAAGCATCCAAATTCAGAATAACGGTTATATTGGTTTCTCGAAAATGGCTAGACCGATTTGACCAACTTAGTCTCAAATGAAAGGTGTTGCGTCCCCGGAAACTGATATTAAATTCCATCTCCATCCGACTTCCGGCTCCGGAGTTACGGGTTGTGGAGTGCGATCACATAGAAAACTCCGATTCAAACCGATACCGCGATGAAGGCAAAAAGGTGCTCTTTTATATATGCTTACCAAGTGTAATAAGAGTGAAAGACATTTCCATAATGTTATAATGTACGAACCAGCTATTAAATCATAGTTTGGAGAAATGAGAAAGGCAGAATTGCACCTCTAGGTGGATTAAAACAGGTTTTTGGTAAAATACTTTGCCCGCCTAGAGGCGGTGTTGGACATTTGAGCGAATTTTTTTTTAACTTCTTAAGAAATTTTGAAATAGTTTCTATTTTAAATTCATTCTAAGTTCAAAATCATTCCAAACCAGATTCGATAACCAAAACCGATTTTAATTGAAGTAGGATGTTACATATTACGTATTGTACAGTGAACATTTCAAAGTCAAAATTTTAGACCCCCTCCGAAATATTTTTCTGGATCCGCTCCTGCGATACTAGCATAATTTGAAATTTTAGATGAAAAGAAGTATGTTTTTAAAACTATGGGTGAATGCTGCTGCTAGAATATGGATGTCCTTATCATTTAACTATATTTAGGGGAGTCTGGGGCAAATTGGGGGAATCTTGTGTTCTCCTTTTGTATTAGATATATGGCGTTGTCTCCAGTTTTGCACTTCAAGTACTGCGAAATACATTCCCCAATGGGTTTATATTTCATTACATTCTGTTTCGTACACTTTGTAAGTGATATTGAGTTTTTGAGTGTATTAGATTGAAGAGCCCATTTTAGTCGTATTAGGCAGGGTGCCTCATTATTTCATGAATTACTCGGAATACAGCTGATGCAATGCATATGAATTGGCACCAATATATTTGTTTTCTTCTTATGAAACATTATGATAACAAAAATCGCCTTGCTATTGGAAACAATGCGTTGAACAAAGATGGCTAACGCCGCTTTAACCACCGGCTTCTTATGGTTAGGACGAAAATAGGATCATTACCCTATGTGAAGTTTTAAAATGTCATCATTTTTGTTATTTAGAGCGAGTTCAAAGCTATTCCACGAATGACTAGATTTTTCGATAGCGCGCGAAAAGAACTTTCCATGGCCGTATATGCAATATACGTAACCACAAAAAAAATTTTTTAGCTTGTTTACGTCGAAATTTCACCTGAAGGATTTCGAAAATTCGCTTTTAAATACGAAGTGTGTGCCGAATTTAAAATGTCGGAACATGGAGGCTGAAAAATAATAACAAGTATCGATTGATTTGCAGTTTTATTGAAAAGACATCTCACGCGATTCATACTTTATCATCAAAAGTGCCCAGGTGGCATCATTTCGCGTATAATCGTAAGTTGACGAGATTTCCGCATCACATCTGTAAAATTCTTTGATGCAGACAACAGTCCGCTCTTTTATGCAACGCATTCACTTTTACACGATCTTCTTAAATTAAAAACATAAAAAATTACAAGTGAAACCATCGTCAGCAGACCCTGGACTCCCCTACTATAAATTAGAAGTCAATAATTAAACAACCGAAGCACTAGAGAAATATTCCTTACAGTTGAGGTAATTTGCGTTCTGATGGAGTCAAAAATATAAGCAACCATCTGTATTCGCTTAAGTTCAAGTAACTAGAAGAAAAAAAGTTTTGTTTTTAATTCGCCCAGGTGCCCAACGCCGCACAGTGGCTGGAGGCTGGCCAAAACCTCAAAAATTTATTTTTGAAATATTTATATTTTATATTTTTCCCAAATTTCTCATGTATTGAATGATGTATATTCAAAATTTTATGGTCATTGGATAAGAACAAGATTTTTAACAAGAGTTTAAACGTAGCAAAGTCCGGAAATTTTAATGATTTTCATTTCCGAAACCACCATTGCTCTGTTCACTTCAAATGTATGTTGCTCTTTTGATTTTGGTCCAATTTTAGCACAACTAGTTTCATTGTGTAGAGGAACAAAAGAGCTTGGTTAGTGATTAAAATACATTTGGTAAATTTGCTTGGAACTATGACTTTTTAGTTTAAATATGTTTGAGGTGGTCAGATCAAAAATACTTTTTTCACTAATGTATTCTGTACAAATTTCGGAAACATTTCGGAACGGTCACATAGTATACATTCTATGGGAAATAACCTCTACTTTTCGAATATAATGGTCTCGTTCTGCGCCTAGGTGCGCAAAAAGTTTTAAGGAGATTTTGAAGATTTGTTGCTGATATGGAGGCGCATGGTGTTTTGTGTAAAATAGTTAGACAATCTACTATAAACCAACACGTTATACAATGGATTTAAAGTAGTGTTCTTCATTTTTTATGATATTGCTGACATTGGTGAACAGTAACGGAAAATATATCATGAAAACGGAATCATAGTTATAAGAAAGGTTCAATGACACTGTATGGAAAAATGCATTTAATATTTTACGACTTTTGACATCAAAAATGAGCTCAGCACCTCAAAATTAGCTTAAATTGTGATTTGCAGCCAATTTAGGTAACATTTGAGGTTTTGTCCGACTTTTGTTTGAAGACCCGCCAGTGTGCGCCGCCTCTAGGCGGCCTACTTATTTAAAGGCTTTAATGAACAATCCATTACTTACAAGAATTATCAATATTATTTTTGTTTTTCTCATCACGAATACGACCTACAAAAGTTTTTTCAAGCCAAAAAAAAATTGGGCACTAGAGGGTTAAGAGTGTGAATCTATGCTTAATTTCTTTTTGTAGATCCTGATAGATACATTTCATAGCAGGATCACGAGAACGTTGATATTGACGTCTTCGAACATTCTTCAATCGAATCAGAAGTTGAAGATCGTCGTCAATAATAGGAGTATTAAATTGTTTCTGTATTGTTGGTACTGATAAATTTCTAGCATCAACTATAGAATTACTTAAATTTTGTAATGCCGTATCAATGTCAGCTTTATTTTGTAAATCAAGGTCATGATTAAAATTATTCTCAATATAAGTTTTGTACCTTTCCCAATTCGCTTTGTGATAATTGAACACTGAGCTAATGGGATTGGAAACAGCTTCTTGAGAAAGTGAAAAAGTTACTGGAAGATGATCAGAATCAAAGTCAGCATGTGTAATCAATTCGCTACAAATGTGACTTTGATCTGTCAGAACCAAATCAATTGTTGATGGATTCCTTACAGACGAATAGCACGTAGGACCATTCGGGAACAAAATTGAATAATAACCAGCAGAGCAATCATTAAAAAGTAGTTTACCGTTGGAATTGCTTTGAGCATTATTCCATGTTCGGTGTTTGGCGTTAAAATCACCGATTATGAAGAATTTCGACAGATTTTGTAAGTCTCTTTTCAAGAAATTAATTTGCTCGCCAGTGCACTGAAAAGACAAATAGGCTGCAGCAATAAAAATGATACCAAGATCAGTTTCAACTTCGATACCCAAACTCTCGATCACCTTGGTGTCAAGAGACGGCGTAAAGGAATGTTTGATCCTGCGATTGACCGCCATTGCGATTCCTCCGCCGAATCCAACAATTCGATCAAATCGATGAAAAACAAAATTAGAGTAACTCTTCAATTTAATATTTGGTTTTAAAAAAGTTTCGGTCACAACGGCTATATGCATATTATGTATCCTCAAGAAGTTGAAAAATTCGTCTTCGCATGTTTTTAATGAACGAGCATTCCAATTTAATAAATTTAAATGATTATTTAAAGTCATTGTTAAACTTTAATTTCATTACAATTTTGTTAGCAAATTCCCACCCCGCTTGAAAAGCTTCAAACATGGAGGTAGAATTTAACATGGCAATCATCATAGGTAACATAGACTCTTGTAGGTATTTTAATTTTTCTTCCGTTACGCCACCTGGATCCATAAAGGAAGCGTTGGGTGCAAACAAGATTGAGGGCGTGGTAGGGGTAGCCGTTATTTTGGCATTGCTACCTGCCACTGAAGCATAAGATGACACACCATTGTAGGATGGTGTGACGGAGGTAGAAGAAGTTGTTAATCATCATTAAGATTGATGCTAATCATCGACAGGTTTTCAGTGGTGATCTTGCTTGGCTTAATTTTTGTCGGTTGTCACGGTAAAGATAGACACGTCTACCTTTATCAGGACACATGTTAGTGAACTCGGGTGATTCGTAGTTATTCTGCCTAAGCTCGACCCTCATTAACAGAAGACAAAGATTAAGCCCGTACGATATTAAGCCACTTGCCTTGCTCTCACTTGAGTACTATGGCTCTAAGTTTCATAACTTTCCCTGCCCAGTAATCTCTAGCTAATTGAATGTCGTTAAAATGTAAAAAAGAAAATGTGACTAACATAGTCGAAATAAAAAAGGAAAAAAGTTGTTAATCTATTTTGAATCGGATTAACACGTTTGGGCGTGTTTTCTTGAAGTGTACCTGAAGAAGTAGGTACATTTTTACATTTCTTATAAAAGAAATGTATAGAATTCGCTCAAACTTTCAAGATTTTTTCCGAGGCCCGGAGGGCCGAGTCTTATATACCAATCGACTCAGCTCGACGATTTGGGACAATGTCTGTGTGTGTGTGTGTGTGTGTGTGTGTGTGTGTGTGTGTGTGTGTGTGTGTGTGTCTGTGTGTGTGTATGTAACGGACAAATTCTCATTCGTGTTTCTCAGCAATGGCTGAGCCGATCTTATCCAAACCAATTTTAAATGAAAGAACTAAAAAACAGTATGAACGCTATTAATTTGTTTTTGATTCTGATGTTTAGTTTCCAAGATATGAATGTTTGAATGCGTAAAAATGGCGTTTTTCGCAGTTTTTTTTAAATTATCTGCCGAAATTGACAACATAGATTAACAATTTATATGTTTTTAGACAGCTTTAACGAATACCTTTCGAACAAGCTATAGATTGTTAAAATCGAACTATTATCAAAAGAGATATTTAACATTAAATGCGGACGAAAGATTTTTATCATTTCCCATTGCCAGAAATATGACCAAAAACATGTAATCTATTATTAACGCCAAAACGGCTTATTTTAGGTCAATAGTATCTTCGGAGAATTTAATGGAGGCAATATGCCCTTTCGTTTGGTATTGTGCTTTTGCTGATTAATCCCCCTATGAGTGAGATATTTTCACAAATTTTCTTGGAAGTGATTATATCGAAATGATGCCTTCTACAAATTTGTAGCTCTTACTTTTGCGAATAACTTTACTGAAGACTTCAAATATCTATTTTGAATACTTTAAAAGTTATGGCTTTTGTTTGTTGATTACTCTTTGTCGCCTATTTATTGTTCAATATAGTAATAATCCATTGAAATGAGCTAAACATTATTTCGATAAAACGAATTTTGTATTTCATTTTACTATCTACAACCGCTAGAAATAATCACCGAACACTTCCAAGTTGTCTGGAAGGAACTTGATAACTTATCAGTACTAAAATGTTCATTTGTGCGAACCTTCTGACTGCAATATTTCTAACTTATGACCATCGGATCGATCTGAAACATATCGGAAAATAAAAAGCGAAATAAATAACTCCAAGCAACGGCATAGCCAAGAGAAGGTTTTGGGGTACACCATACAACCCTCCCTCCCCCACCACACCCAAAAAAAAATATTGGATTGAAGTTGAAAATTTATTGATGCTGACTGATTTAATTCAATATTACAATAACAATTATCTGATCCGTAGATTGATAACCTGTTGTTGTAAACATCATGAGGACTTTTGATAAATTGTCGGAATGGGGTCCTGATAAGTAACTGATCTATTGGTCTTGATTTCACAGTTGTCTAATAGCATCAATATCAAATTCCTGCCTGAAAACATTCCAATAGAAAATTCCAGAGTTCTGTAATCAATCATAATCCTCAGATTTCTTTTCAAATTGAGCTCGTTTTTGTAGAGATGTACTGTGATAAGGGTCTTTATTTAATAGGAAGCGAAGTTAAAATTGATTTAATGTCTATGAAACATAGCACTGCGCACCAAAAAAATGCATAACTTTCAACATTTGCTAAAAATGTTTTTGCCTTTCTCATTCACTCTAAAATTCGTCAATCTAATCCCGACCCGGAGAGCCGTGTGTCATATGCCAATCGACTCAGTTCGTCGAGATCGGAAAATGTCTGTGTGTATGTATGTGTGTATGTGGGAAAAAAAATGTGACCTCTGTTAATCAGAGATGGCTGGACCGATTTGCACAAAGTTAGTCTCAAATGAAAGGTACAACCTTCCCATTGGCTGCTATTGAATTTTTTATTGATTGGACTTCCGGTTCCGGGGTTACGAGTTGAAGAGTGCAATCACACAGCAAATTCCCATATAAACTGAAATGAAAAATTTTCAAAATCAAATTTGTATTTTTGAGGCCAAATGATTTTAAAATGCATGAAACATTGAGATGTTTGACAAAAATTGACTTTTTTGGACTTTGGTACATTTTGCCTTTCTCATATAGAAAGGTTATGCAATCACTCTAAAAATCGTCAATCATACCGGCCCGGAGGGAATATACAGTGAGGGGTTGCTACTTTAAAATTAAAACTAGTTTAAAATTTCTTAACAAGTTGAAAATTTTCGGCAGGACCCGGACCTCCCGGATCTTTCTCCATGATCCGTCGCTGGTTTCAAGCGATGTTTCAGTATCACAGTATGTTGATTCATTGTATGTATGTGCAAATCGTACTGAACATGTAATATTCATTTCCACCATTGTATTGAACATAACCAGCCATGGAATCTTAGTCTATACAAATGAGACAAGCACAATTGCACCACTAGGTGGATTAAAACAGGTTTTTATTTTGGGAATGCGTCGAGTTGAGACGAAAACGTAATATGGTTAATACCGAGGATAACACTTTCCGAATGTAGAGAGAAATTTATGAAAAATGACGATTTCAATTCGACTCTAGCAGGTTCTGATCGATTTTGATGAGCATTTGATTTTTGTTGTATGACCAATTATATGTATAGGTCAAATGTTTAAAAACAGTAATTTAAGGTCAAGATAGCATCATTTTGAAACCGCCAATTTCGGAGGTTTAGTATCTTCGATGAGTTTTACAAACGTTAAAAACAGCGCATCATTTGATAAAATAATTTTGACGGTATATCGTCCAAGAAGTATTTATGGTGAATGTTCTCAGGTTAATATTCATGACTACAATAAAGTCTCAACAAATTCGGTAAAGACACGAACTCTGTTACTAGTTTCTGAAAAAATAATTCTGCATAATTTTAAAACTTCAAAAATTACGGTTTCGGAATTATGCCGTTTGGACAGTATGATCGATTTTCACCAAACCGAATTTCTGGCTACGCCGCTGACTTCAAGTAAGTAGAAACAAAGTCGTTCTACACTCGTTCACAAGAAACTTCTTCGAATGCTGAATATCTATTATAATACATTGAAACCCCGATTTTATCAGCCAAATATGAACATATGTTTGAAGGGCACTAGCAGACGAACAAGACTGAATTGAAGTAAATCCTTTCTTGAGCATGTTTTCCTTATCATGAAGATGGAAATATGCAAAAATAAAAAGTTCATCATAATCAGAAATAGTTATCAGACTACATCAAGGGACGGGAAGAATATTTTAACAGCTTCAGTTTATTATAAAGAAAAAAAAATTGCCCGATTTAGTCAATGTCCCCATTTTGTCAGCCTAAAATACACCATGAAATTGATAAAAATGGGTCTTTATTGTATGTATTATTCACTGTGTTTCACATGAATAGATACATTCCATTTTTGGGGATTTTTTATTGCATCGAACTACAACAATTTTTAGGTAGCTTTCAAGGGGTTATTTATAGACTTCTTCCAAAATTTGGCGAACCTATTCCAATTCGTATACCAATTAATTGGTATATTTAAGGGTTTATATGTTGCAGATAGAGAAAATGCTGAAATTTTCAGCTTTTTTCCCACACAATATTACGAAAGCTTATTAAACAATTTTTCCCAAAAAGTTTGTGAAAATTATAAGCTATTTGAAATTTTTTAATAGTTTAATTTTTTATTTAACCGTGATTTTTTAATAAATAGTGACCATCGCTTCACAACGTAGTCTATTTTTCATGGCTTGCGATGAGCATGATCTCTCGAATTGCTGAACTGAAAATTATGGAATAGAAATAAATTTTAGTATTCTTTACAGATTTAACTCGCCGCGTAGATAGCTCTGAATTAGACCCGCTGGTGCCCTAAGACGATTTCGCTAGATTTTCAGAGCACTGTGCACCCAGTGCATTAACGCAAGTGACGGAAGGTTATCGAAAAGATTCGTGAAAATGAAAATTCCAGTAATGATGATGATTTTCCCTAACGGTTCGTTTTCGAGAGGTTTTTATTTGTTCTTTGGCATTAGGATTAGCGATAATAATTCAAATCAAGGATACTACTGGGAAGTCACCTTTAGAAAAAGTCGATGTCGAAGTAAAATTTGGAACTATGCACGCATGCACTTCAGAGATAGCGTGATATCAGAAGCTGCGATTTCCTTTCAACGTTTTTTTTGTGAAAAGAGCGATACTTACAAATGTAAACATATGGCTTTTTTCATACATGCGATTGAGGGCTTTGAAACGCAACAAATTAACCTAAAAATTTTGATTTTACTATATTGCTCTCTTAAACTACAGCAAAAAATACAACGGGCGAAACTGTATTTTTGTTTGTTTATTTAAAATTTCGCCCTCCACGCTCCATGCAAACAAACAGGGCGATACTTTTTTGCTAACTATCGATACTATCATTTTGTCAATTTCAATAGCAAAAACAAATTTTAATTTAATAATTTCAAATACTTTATGAAGTTTTGGGTTTCGATCACTGAATCATGCAATCTAGGATGTAAAAACACAATTGTTCTTGAATAGGAAATAAAACCAAGTCTGGAAATATTCACTGTTGATTTTCTTTGAATGGTATCACTGCTAGTATCGCCCTTTTCAAGAAAAAGCGTTGATTTCTTAGTTCTCAGTCGCGTTGGAAATTTTAGTAAAGTATAAACTTCAAATGGATTCAAAAAAAAAAATTTTTTTGGCTCAGTACAATATATAACCCCTTTAGGAAAATTCAGTTTTCCCACCACAATATAGATATTTTATTAACAGAGCATTAACAATAATTCGTTGGTATGTCTATTTTATGGGCCATTTTTTCGCTTTCCCATTGATTTTGTTTGAGATTTCTAGCACTGATGTTGTCCTATGCTGATTTGAGTCCTGCCACTATCCCATGTAGTATGTGTTATCAAAAACATCGCGAAGCATCAAGTTCTAAATGTTCTCAAACGATATAATATCCGAAGAGAGTGATAAGAGTTATAAGAAATGTCTCATCACACTGTTAGGTGGATTAAAATCGTTTTTATTTGTTGTTTTTGTAGTCTAGAACGAGAATTTATATTTTTTCTCGAACAGGACAACCCCAGAAATTCGATTTATGATTTTCGCTACAATTAGCGCATTTGAAACTTTTGTGGATTTTTTCACCGGACAAGTATCTTTCGTGTGCGATTTATCACCACAGATCATACATTTGGAATCCAAATGACAATTTTTTGTGCCGTGCCCAAAGCCTTGGCATCTACGACACTGGGTCAGATTTTGAATTCTGCCCCCATTTCGTCTATAATGTTCCCACTTTACTAGCACGTTGAACATAAAACGTGCTTTTTCAAATACTTTCAAATTATTAACCTCATTACGGTTAAAATGAATTAAATATAGCTCCGTGGCGTGTCATCGCCGCTAGCCTTTCTCTTCATAAGAATAACTTGTGAAGGAGAAAAGCCAAGTAAATTTTTCAATTCGTTGGATATTTCATCCAAACTTTGACCTTGAGGTAGCCCTTTCAAGACAGCCTTGAATGGTCTATCTGTCTTGGAATCATATGAATAAAATTTATATAACTTCTCCGTAAGATACTGGAGTAGTCGTTTGTGGCCAATCAATTCCTCCGCTGTAACTCGACATTCTCCTCTTCGGCCAATCTTTCGAGGAAATGCGAGGAAATTTAGAAATTTCATCAGCTTCACATTCGGATAAAACATCGAATGAGTTGCTGCAGTCAATTGAATTTTCGGGTGGAGAAGATACCCCTTTTCGTTTAGCTTTAATTTTTGGCACACGGCCTTTCTGGGAGGACCCAGGCATGTTGGAAGAATTAAATATTTCGTTAGGCTGAATTGTTCTTGAAAAATGTTTTAGTCTTGAAAAAGACTGATTGAGTAGAAAAAGTAGGTAGGCTTGAAAAAGACTAATTGTCGAAAAAATATAGGTAGTCTTGAGAAAGAGTGTTGCTGTTGAAAAACTCTAGGTAAACCAGGAGCTATCAAGATTTGTGACCGGTTCGAACGAAGGTTCAAGCCGGTATGCCGTGTTATGTCCGTTAGTTTGTGGATATGCCTTATTGATAATCTATACCTGACGCAAATGATTATTTATTGACATTCCGAGGTGAAAAAAATACATTTTAGCTACTTATCCTCCGCCATCGAGTGCGGCATCTCACCCGCAATTTTGATGCGGCATCTCTCCCAATTGTATGGGAGAGATGCCACACGGCGACATTTTCCTCTGAAATTATGGATGGCCGTGCTCATGATCAGAATGCCTTCTAAAAGGACTTCCTTTTCTGCCACTATATACCCAGTTTCTTCTCAACTTAGGATGTATCGACACTACATGTTAGGGACATCTTGTAAGCTGATAGCCTAAGTTGTCGCATTGCAGCTAGGTCTTGGTTTATGTTTGATTCGTTGTACAGGTTTCACACTTCCACCACCAACTATTTGTTTCTTCTGTGCCGTATGAGGGATAACTAAGATATGTGAGGCGTGTAGAGTTTTGAAGAGTGATTCTCCGCAAGCAACTAGCAAATATCTGGCAACGCAAATCGGTCTGGGTTCACCGACAGAAATTCCCTGTCCAGAAGTCCTAGTTGCTGGTGTGAAATAATCTGCTATTGTAAACTACGATTGGATGTGACAATTGTACGAAAACGAAATATGGGAAATTGCTGTATGATGACTATAAAACTAGTTCCGTTGATTCTTCCTTGAAATGAAAGAGAGTTTTCTCAAAAACCGATCAAAATAATTTCTCATATATTTTGGATAGATTTTCCCTATTACCTATTTACTACTATTTTTTATTATTCATCAAAACGTGTATATTCCAAATTATCTTGAAACCAGCCTTAAATCTTCCAGCAGACAGCATGCTTGCTATCACTGCCGGTTTCACTGCAATTCAATTCAACCCCTCTCAAAACCGTGAGTTTATAAATCAAATCCCTTTCATCAATAGGTATCACGGAGCAAGCGAGATGAAAGCATATGCGTGCTCCAGCTCTCCGCCGATAATCTTAATATGGAAATGGGCGTTCCGATTCATTCGCAAAACAACGATCCAGTTAAGAGCATCTTGCTCCAGGTCTTGGTGTTAATTCCGGAACATGATAACTCGCTGCCCCCCAACCGAACCGATCGGCAAGAGGTTCTTTTTTTTTAAATAAAATTAATTTACCTTTTCAGTGATTCTTCGTAATTGAAAATATGAGATTGGAATTGTTATTCCTCGCTCGTGTCTGTACAGTTTTGAGCGCCATTCCTCAAGTGGCTGGTCCTTGTTTTCATGAGACTCATCTGTTCAAACAAATTACGTTTGTAAGTAAATCTAATTAATCTCTTTCAAGATCTCCCGTCGTTTCAGTTGTTCGCTTGTGTCTGAGAATGTCAAAAGCCGGTTTGCGCTATGATTGATTTTGACAGCGGTCCCGGATCCGAACGTCGCTGGACGGACGGGGACCACTCGGAAGCAATTTCCGTGGAGTAGAATTTTAATTGAATTTTTACCTCCACTCCGACTGACCGGCCCTGCTAACTGACGAACGAGGTGCTGACAAGGGAACGACCGCCTGCCCTCACTTGGCAGAGCTTCTCATCTAGAAAACGACCTCGGAAACGCCCACCCCCTCATTTTCGGTATCAACTGGCCAGTTATGCTGATTCAATTAAAAAGATGGATGACGCCCTTTACGTCCTTTGGATGTTCCCCTCGGTGCAAGGCCAGTTCCTACCGTGCGGGTAATTAAAATTGAACGAGTTCACGAGGTCGATCCTAATTGGATTTCTGCTCCCCCCGTAATGCCAGTTGTCTCGCTCGGTTCCACTGTTTTGCTCGGAGAAGATGAGAATCTTGTTTGCGAAATTAATAACTTGTAATTGCTATTTGGTGTGTGGTTTTAATTTATGTTGTCAGGCATCCACATTTGGGTTTAAGAAAGTTGCTGCTAACTAGCGAACACGATGGACAGAACTGGACTATTGCTGATGATGAACTCCTTTGTTCGCCATCGCTTAAATTGAGTGTGGTAGCCATATAAATGGCAAAAGGTGTGTTGATAACTTTCAAGTGCTAGTCAGCTAGGTATTGATTTAGTAAACCAGTCTTACGTGTGCGAAAGAACACAAGAAAATATTCTTTTGGTAAGCATTGGAGTAGAGTTACCAACTGTCCCTATTTTAAAAGATTAGTCCTTAATTTCGACGATTTTGGGAAATGTTCTTTTTTCACCTCGAATGTCCTCCATTTTAGTTTCAAACCTAGATATATTTCAATAGTTTTAGATTAAGTAAATTCCGAGAGAAAGAAACTTTTCAGTCATCATTTTTCCTTCCACCACTTTTTGTCAATAGAGACATGCATACCATTCGCGACTCATAGCAACTAAAAGCTCTTTTACTGAAAAATAATAAAGTTTGCTTCGCTTGGAATTTGGAGACATCATTTATTTTCTAGCATTACATCTATTGGTCAAAATTAGAGTGGTATGACAGCTATCTGTCAGGAAAATACACGAGTTTCAGTGGCAAATGTTTTCTCCCGAAAAAATTGTGCAAGATGAAAGACGAGAAAAGACAATTAATCCAACACACTCACGTCGAAACCCCGACACTGACTTGTCAACCTTAGCAGCATTTTGTTCCAACAGAGGCCCGGAGGGCCGAGTCTTATGTACCAATCGACTCAGCTAGACGATTTGGGACAATGTATGTATGTGTGTGTGTGTTTTTTTATAGTAAGGTTTAAAAAGCTTCAAAAGCCTGGCTTGTAGTGTATTGGCACTGTGTGGGACTCACGACTCACGTTTGTACCTCACCACTAAAAATAATCCTCACTTTTCACCCTCTTCTTCCCCACGGAACTACGTCATCGTATTACTTTGTGGGGAGAGGGATCGTTGTGCTTTCGTCGCACCTCTTTCTTCTTTCTTATCTCGGAGCCTCACTTGGTTCATGGAGTGGCTCAACCTATGAGCTAACTCTCGACTCTTCTCTTGCTTGTTGTCTCCATCTATTACGTCGCCGTTTAGCTCTAGTCCCCGTGAGCCGTTTAGGTGCTGAATCATTGAGCCATTTAGCTCATGTTTCCGTGAGTCATTCAGCTCCCGGCCTTATCATGGTCTACTTGGAAAGTTCCCAACGGTGAACTCACCCTCCTCCGACCGATAGTTCCCCGACGGAGGAAATTCCCCCGACACCGATACCCGCTTTCTTGAGCTATTTAGCACCCAGCTTTATCAAGATCAACTCGGATATTATCCTACTCCGACTGAGAGTTCCCCGGCAACGAAATTTCTCTCGGTACCGATTCTTGTTTCATGAGTCATTCAGCTCTCCTTTTCGTCACAATTCTGCCGTGTAGTCCACGGTGGCGAAACTACCCTACCGTGAATTCCGCGGCGGTAGATTGCTCCCGACACCGATGTACCTTTCTGTGAGCCATTTAGCTCCCCGCTTCGTCTACTCGGTCTAGTCCCCGGCGATGGACCTAGCCTACTCAACGGGCCAGTCAGTAGGTGCTTAAGGTCCATCCGGCGATTCCGGGTGGAACGTAGCTTCCGATTCACTGGCGCCCCAACGACCCACTGCTAGCTATTCGACACGGTCTACTCGGTCTAATCCTCGGCGGTGGATCTAGTCCACTCACGAGCTACCTGGTAGGGTGTCCAGGCCGGTCCGGCGATTCCGGTGAAGCCTGACGTCCGGTTCACTGGCGCTCCGACGACCCAAACCCGGTGCTTTATCGCGTATTACTCAACTGGTCCCCGGCGATGAACCTAGTCTACACCGTCGGAGAGTTCCCCGGCGGCGGAATTTCTCCCGAAACCAGATATGTGGTTTCTCCGCGGCGTTCTAGTCAATGGTGCTACTTTGTTGGTCCCTTCATCACTTCCTCTGCAGCTCGAAGAGTATAGTCGTAACCACTCTATTGACAGCAGCGTCCCAGATATGCTCGTCGTGGCACATCTTTTCGACGATATTGTACACTGTCACACCAGGCATACCACTTCGGACTTCCTTGAATCTAGGGCATTCGAAGACCACGTGTTCCGGTGTCTCTTGCACGTTCACACAGTCCGAACAAAGGAGTGAAGAAGCGTGTCCAAACCGATGCAGGTACTTCCAGAAGCATCCGTTCCCTGACAAAAACTGCGTCAAATGGAAGTTCACCTCTCCATGTTTCCTATGTACCCAAACAGACACATTTGGGATGAGTCGCTGGGTCCACCTTCCTTTTTCCGCGTTGTCCCACTCCTGTTGCCACTTAACAAACGAGTCCGCTCGAACCAGTGTCTTTGCATTATGTGCATTTCTCCGCTGGTAGCTTTCCACGTCCTCAGCCAGCGTGATGCAGATGAGGATCTGCATTATTAACCACGTCAACTTGGCAGGCGGTCGTCGATTATCACTCCCAATTGCTTCAGTGCACGCTTCGATGCAATCACTTGCCCTTCGACGTCGATCTGCATCCGCTGCACAACTTTGCAGTTGCTGACCAACAACACCTCCGTCTTGTGGTGAGCTATTTGCAGCTTGACCCCGTTCATCCAGCTCTCAATCGCGTCTCTTGTCTCCGTCACCAACACCTCCACTTCTTCAAGTATCTCACCCATCACCGTTAGTGACACGTCGTTCACGAAACCCACGATTTTCACTTTCCTGGGCAGCTGCAGTGTTAAGACCGCATCGTACATCCCGTTCCAAAGTGGAGCCCTAAGGAACGCCCGCTGTGATTTGCATTGATTTCTACCCTTCACTCGTCTCGTACAGCAGCACTTTGCTCTGGAAATAGCTCCTCAGGATCTGGCATAGTCAGTCGGGAGCTCTCATTCTGTGCAGCGCTGCAGCGATGGCTTCCCAGCTGGCGTTAGTAAATGCATTCTTCACATCTATCGTGACCGCAGCGCAGTATCGATCTTCTCTTCGCTTCTGTTTTCAGCACTGTCCGAATTGCATCCACTGTCAATGCTCCTCTGCGGAATCCGAACTGCATCTTGGACGCTCGCGCTCGCCTTCCGTGAATTTCATCAACCTGTTAAAGACGATCCTTTCCAGGAGTTTTCCGAGTGTATCCAGCAAACATATGAGCCTATATGAGGATAGATCGCCCGGTTGCTTCCCTGGCTTCGGCAGCAACACCAGATTCTGGACCTTCCACATTTCGGGGAAGTTGCCTTCATTTAGACACTTTCGCAACACCACCCTGAACATGTCCGGATATGCCAGCATCGTAGCTTTCAGCACCATGTTTGCTATTCCATCCGAGTCGGGGGCTTTCTTTGATTTCAGGCGCTTCGATGCTTCTGCGAGCTCGTCGTTAGTCACTTACCAATCGTCCGTGTTTGCTCCTTCTTCTTCGCCGTACGGTGTTGGTGGCCAGATAGTTGGATCGTGATTCGGGGAGAGACCCTCTTTAGCTTACCCGGGCACATTTTTGCTGGCGTCGTCGAACGCTTCATTTTCGCCATCATGACTTGGTACGAGTCGCCCCAGGGATTGGCGTCTATTTCTCGGCACAGTTCCTTGTGGCAGTCTGGCAGGCAGCCCTAGCTTCCCGAAACGCTGCCTTACGCTCTTCTCTATCTAGTTCCGACATTGCTCTTTGAGCCCACCTTCTGGCTCTGAGACAAGCAACGCCGCATGTCCAAGTCGGCCACGAATTCTGAGGATCCCATCGATGATCATTAGAGTGTCATGTCTTAGAACTGATTTCGGCCCCAGTTGGCCGTCCTTGGACGCTACTGCGATATTTTGCGCGAATACTTCTGACTGTGTTAGTCGAGCAAGGACCTTCACAGCTTCGTAAAGTTCCAGCGAACATAGTGTACCTGATCTTCGACTACTGCGGTTGCTGAACTTGCTATTATTAGTGAAGTGGCAAAGTAGAGCAACGATACGAACGAGTGCTGAGAACAATGATTGAATAAAGAAAATTTCATTTGGCTGGTACAGCTGAGCTGGCAATTAAGCATTTTTTTTTCTTCGGCAGCGGTAGGAAATCGTCGGTAATTTGACAGGTTTGCGGCGGCCAAAACCGAGAGGGTTGACTAAGCCATGGTATTCCACTTTCCCACGACGATGTTTGACTCAGTTAATGAGGACACATTCCTATGGAGATAATATCCGCAGGATTCTCGATACCAGGTACATGAGATGGGCTTTACTCGTTAAAAGCCGCACTTTCGAGACTCAATTAGCAATAAACATCTTCCATCATGATGGACTCGAGCCAATGTAGAATAATCATCGAGTTTGTCAAGAATGTGGATTTAGGTTTCCATTACATACTGATTTGAACCTTATTGTAGAGGTGACCCAACAAGAGCACTGATGAAAGTTCCACCTAGGGTAGACAGATACGCGGGGATAGGGTAGACAGATTCTTCGAGTCGCCGAGAGGAGCTACTCTCGATTTGGTGGTTACCAGGTGTATCGTCCCATCGATGGAAACTGTCCGCAAATAAATGCAGATTCCAGAATAAAGGATTTCTCAGAGGCATCACAAAACCCGTGCATCTCTGTTGAGTCTGGAGCGGAAGCGAGCGCTACTTATCTCGGAATAACGATTGCGGCTATTTTATCTAAGCTGGTACGAAACTCCATTCAATACTGCTGTTGGGCCTCCTCTAGCGAATCATCCAAGTTCTTAGTTCGCCAGCGGGTTTGTACGAAGAGCTTGGTGATAATTACAACCGGACCAAGCCTTGAAGCGAAGATTATATATTAAGAAGACTGATATCTCTTTGCTTCCCCCATACAAAAGAGAACCGACAGAGGTTACAGCGCCTCTATTGTAGGAAGGTAGGAAGCTTAATATAAAAGTATTTATGTGTATGTGCATCACTATGGGAAGTACCACCTTCACCCGCAAGTGACGTTGCTGTTACTGTCTTCAAATTCTAGGCAGAGTTTCCAATCTTCTAAATATGCAGTCATCGCTTGGAGGATCGCAGAGCCGAGCCGTGTCCGACAGTACCTACAATACGACGAGACCATTTGGGTACGAAATAACGAAAACGTCGTCGGACGGCTGTTAATGCAAGCCGAGTGATTTGATTTAAGTGATGGGCGAGTCAAGAGCTAGAGTTCGTAACGAAGTTCAGCGGAATTTGCGAGAAAATAAACATGGGATTTGACGTCCAGGCTTCAAACCGGCAGATTGTAGCAACTGCAACAGTTGTTGACATAGTTTGCTCCCTTTTTTAATCGTTAACCCCGGTCAGCATATCGTCCATGTAAAATTCATTGCCTAGGATTAAAGAAGCAAAAGGTAAAATCTTACGATCCATCCTCCGACAGCCGTTGAATACACTTGGTTGCCAAGTATTTAAGGACCAGAAGCCGTAGCTTAAATCACTGTCGTAAGTTCGAAAATACGAGGGAATTGAAACGAAGAGTGTTCTACAATATGACGACACTAATGAACTCAGTCTATCTTCTGACCTCGTACAAAGGAGAAGCCAAAAATCGCTACGCTATAAGCACCAGTGAAGCAAACCAGCGCGCTTTGTTCTATATCCAGTGTACAAACAGTATTGTACCGTTGTCCCGACTTCGCAGTGAAATGAGTGCCAAACGAATTAAAAGTGTCCGCGCTGCGGGATTACACAATTTCGTTCGACTTTAATAAAACTCATATTAGACCCATAGTTCAGGAGGTGGAACAACTAGTTAAAGTTAAAAAGGAGCTTAATTTGACGGGAAACGTACATTCAGCTACACCTCGTCAAAACTGTATTTTGACTACGTTGAGAAGTTTATAACAAGCAGAAAACATCATTGCAAAGAACAACATACAAAACAAGGTCGAATTTAATAACGCCAGAATCGAGAACCTCGTGTATATGGAAAACGACATGTTGGACGTTCGTATCCATGATTTGGCTCCGCACTCTAAGGAAGATTAAATCAATCGAATTATGTCGCAATATGGAAAAATGGAATCTATTACGAATGACATTTTTTCACCGGTATTCCCAACGGTGTTCGTATTGTGAGGTGTGACTAAACCAATACCTTCTTACATGACTATCGAATGCAAATCACCAAAGGATGGCGTAACCTATAATAAAACAACGCTGCTCACATATTCCGAGCAGACCCCAACATGCCAATTCTGTAGCCAGACTGCCCACTACGGAAAACATGCGACTAGTCAAAACTCATCTACTACAACCAACTCTAACAAGCAGCCACCGACACAGATTAACCAAAAACAACTCCAATAAAGAAGTTAATACCGATGAAGACGGATTTATAACAGCGATCCGCAAGAACAAGAAACAAATAAAAATCTCTGATGTGAACCTAAAGAAAGCAGTACCGATGATGACATGGACGTGAACAATAACGCGAGAGAAGGCTGACTGAATGACCCCCAAACTGCGACGAATATGCCAACTATTGCTTCATTGCTAAGGAAAAGGATCTCAACATGCAGCAGCAAACTGCTTCAACGAAGATCTGACAGACAAAAATACTTAGCATTTTTTTTAACTAAATGTACAAACTTAAAAGATCCACGGCTCAGTTGTGCTAACGCATTGAGCCATGTCAAACAAACCTTTAGAAAAAACCCGTTTTAATCCACCTAGTAGTGCAATTGTGCGTTTCTCATTTGTCCAAACTACATGGCTAGTTATGTTTAATATAATGGTGGAAATGTCTATCACATATTCAGTGCGATTTACACATACATACAATGAATCGACAGCTAGTAACTTGAGTTGATGTGTTTTTTTGACGCTGAAACACTTGAAACCAGCGGCGGTTCTAGGAGGAGTGTTTGGGGGTTTAGACCCTACCAAAAATTTTCAACTTGATAATAATTTTTAAATTAGTTTCTCAACTCAAAATTTTTCACTGGTTTTTTCGACCCATTAGGAAAATTCATTCTGAAGGAAATAGAAAATTTAATTCGGGTATGGGGGCTACATGATGATGGAAGAGCGGTTTAGGGAAGGGCGGTGAGTGATGTGAGAGGGTATCCCCCTAACTACGCTCCTGTTAAAATTAAGTTGACGATCTTCAGAGTGATTGCATAACCTTTCTATAGGAGAAAGGCAAAAATGTGAATTTGCTGTGTCCGCACTCTTCAACCCGTAACTCCGGAACCGGAACTCGGAATTTAATGAAATTGAATAGCCTATGGGAACGTTGTACCTTTCATTTAAGACTAAGTTTGATGAATTCAGTTCAGCCATCTCCGAGTAACCGATGTGCATATTTTTGGTCACATACATACATACACACACATACATACGCACACACACAGACATTTGCAGAATTCGACGAACTGAGTCGAATGGTATATGCAGGGCCGCCGAGAGCCGCATCGGGCTCCAAGGCTTGTATTAAAAAACCTGTTTTAATCCACCTAGCGGTGCAATTGTGCCTTTCTCATTTCTCTAAACTATGGCACGGAGGCTTTTTATGTTCAACATAATTGTGGAAATGTCTATTACATTCTTAGTACACTTTGCACTTATATACAATGGCATGCCAGCCACGAACTTGATGAGCTACGTGTCGACGGTGAAACACTTGAAACAAAAAAATATCATACTCCATTAGCCTAATCAGCATTAGATCAATGTTATCTGCTTGCTAACTCATTTTGTCATGCGGGGTGGGTATGTGAGGAGGACGAAAGTCCCATGAACGAACGACTCCCCAGCTTAAATTGGTATGCTTTGTGATACAGTGGTGGTTTAAAGATGATGGGGTTGAAAGGGAGGGGTATGAGGGCTGGATGGGGTGGTGGTCTGAGGGGTGATTTAAAGAGATTTTTAAAGGAGGGGAGTGAACAGTAGAGGGGGGGGGGGTGTAACCCTTTCCGTAAACCATCAACTACGCCCCTGTTAAAATCCAGAAACCTTATGCGAGTCGAAAAAAAATAGGTTGACGTTTTTCAGAGTGATTGCATAACCTTTCTATATGAGAAAGGCAAAAATGTGCCAAAATCCAAAAAAGTGAACCGTCGTCAATTTTTTTTCCATTTTGCATCAAATCTCGACGTTTCATGCACCTTGAACACATTTAGCATCAAAAATAAAAATTCTATTTTTAATTTTTCCTATAGTTTATATGAGAAATTTCTGTGTGGCCGCACTCTGAAACCCGTAATACCGGAACCAGAATTCCGATCGATCCAAAATTCAATAGCAGCCGATGGGAAGGTTGCACCTTTCATTTGAGTCTAAGTTTGGGCAAATCGGTCCAGCCATCTCTGAGAAAAATGAGTGACATTATTTGACACATACGCACATACACACACACATACACACACATACACACACATACACACACATACATACAGACATACACACACATACACACATAAATACACACATACAGACTTTTTCCGATCTCGACGAACTGAGTCGAATGGGATATGACACTCGGCCCTCCTAAGGTTGACGTTTTTCAGAGTGATTGCATAACCTTTCTATATGAGAAAGGCAAAACTTTTTTTTTCAAATAAATTTTCTTCCTTGAAAGTGCCCAACTTGAATTTTTACGGTAGGCAGGGATCATAAATACTTATCTTGGAACAAAATTTCATCCAAATCAAAAACGGGGTTTTTTTGTATATCGACTTTAAATTTTTAAAATCGATTTTTTTAGTGTAGGATTTTTTGAAGATTTTTTTCAATATTTTTATTAAAAATTTTTACTAATGTTGTGAAAATCACTCCTACAACATTTTTTTGTAGGATTTGTCATTTTTAGACAATAACCATTTGAAAAAAATTGGTTAAAAAAGTTTGACCCTTTTCAAAAGACAGTCTAGATCATTTTTGGAAAATCAAAGTATGCAAACTGGTTTTTTGTTAGAAAGTCTTCATGTGCAGAAAGTTTCATTAACATCTGAGAGGGTGCTGCCAACTTTGAATACGATTTGGTGCGAAATTCGTCGCTTCCATCATATAATAATTTAATATGACGAATGATTACAAAGATTTTACTATTGATATTTTTATTGCTGTTCTATGAATACCGGACGTGTTCGCACATCTACCGGGTTAAAACGCGGGCCCCCAAATACGACCTGGGCCCCAGGGCAATTGCCCTGGCTGACCCCCCCTCTCATCGGGCCTGGGTATATGACAGACGGCCCACCGGGACAGGATTAAGTTGATGATGTTCAGAGTGATTGCAAATAACCTTTCTATAGGAGAAAGGCAAAACTAATGAACTCATGATGTATGAAGTTCATTTTTTACAATTCTCGGTTGTTTGTTTACTTCATCAGTTGCGTGAGTTCGAGTGCAACGGATGCTCATCTATTGCATTCGAGCTGACGTAACTCCCATACAAACAAACCACCGGTTTTATCGGTCGGTGTAAAACCTACTGCACCTAACGCGATCCTTTTTTGTCGCTAATTTTTCAACGTTCAGTATGGTGCCCTATTCTCACAGTAACGTCATTTAGTGGTTAGAAGGAAATGTTCATCCAGTCATTAGATGACGTGACTCTGAGAATGGGGCCCATTATTTATTTTAATTTTATTATTGAAATTTTCGCGAAAATGAACAATGTTAACCGAATAACGATAAAACAACAAATCTTGCGTTTTTCCAGAGTAGTCTAATCATTTTGTCCATCACTGTTCAAAAACGAATGTTTGTTGAATTGGGCAATCATCATAAATAGTGACGTGATATTAATAAATAAATGAAATACACACATCCAACTCAGCATTATCGTGTTCAGTTTATTTTCAGCAATTTACAACGGTTGAAATTCAGTTTATAAATTATAAAACAAGTTCAATTCTTTGTATGCTTTGCTCCTAATATTATAATAACTCGTTCTACTAAAAATATTCAAGTACGTACAACTTAAAAGATAATCCTACGTTTAGGTCTGTATACTGTTGTTGCGTTATGTTACATATTTTGTGTGAAATTTTGTTCTAATCTTATAATATCAATCAATTCTGTGATTCACGAAACATGTTAAGGCCTTACAAATAAATATTTTTTTTCCTGAAGGAAAGCAATCTGTCACTTTATACATCCTAACAATTATTGATCGACTGATTTTCGGATCGATGAGGATTTAAAATTAAATATGTACCTTTATTCGGTACTTCTATCTATACAGTTGCAGTTTCATCTTAATCTTAATTCACTTTTGAGTGTGTTTTGATATGTATCTTTTCTCGTGTATTATAAGGCATCAAACTCTTCTTTTTGATTATAAGCTCCTGCAAAATTGTGTACATGTTGATGATTCAACTAGTTTTTCCACAATCAACGGCGCAGTGCTGCCACCAGTGATTAATTATCAAGATCCCGCGTAATGAAATCATCCCCGTGCCTTTTTTTAGACCGAAACCTCAGCTAGCATCGGCTTTCTCGCATCCCTGCGTTATTAGTGTCGAGAGCTAAAACTCGTGCAAATTAGAAGCCTGCTGCCCCGGCGGCCCCCTCTAGAGTATTAATTCCACCGAACCCCACCATTATAGGCATTGGCCTGGACGGTCGTTGCTGTTAAGTATATGAATTAGGTGCAAAATAAGCACACACACAAAAAAACAAAACAAAATTAATCTAATTCGTTCCGTCGTCGATTTCATTGCCCGGTCGCGCTCGGGAAGTGCTGGCAGCGCGGTAGCCGTATCACATTTCGCCGGCGGGCTTTCAGCTTTTCAACTCGTATTCAAACTTGGTGGCACGGCGCATCTCCTGGCGATGCCGCGGCAACATCTCCGAGACTGCTTTTTAATAAGCAGTTACGATTGTGTTGTGGATATAAATAAAATGTGTTTTTCCTGCTAATATGAGAATTACTAAGATTGCTCGTTTTCTAGCGAGCGGTGCTACTAGGAGGTGTGAGGAAAGGATGTGCCAACCAGGGAGGGTGAGGATTGAAATAAAAATTGTGAGTTTTGCAGGAGAAAAACCAGTAGCTGATTTGCTTTGTTGAACCTTTCTCTTTCTGGCTTCAACCTGTTAATGATTTTGATGGTGGTTGTATCAAATAAAGGAGGACTACTGAAAATTCGTTTCGTAATTAATAGCATAGCATAGCAAAAACGACCGCACTCATCATGGGTGGCTGATACACTGCCCATAAAAGCATAAGAGTCCCATATTGAAAAACAGCAAGCCGAGAAAAACACTATTGAAGATTTACATTCTCATTGAGCCTTATGGATGGGACAACCATGTTTTGGTATTTTTTTCGGTATTTTTATAACAAACCTGGTAATCTTATTTGTTCATTGTGATTCAGTGGTGATACAGAATACAATCCAACAGATAACTCATTTTCGTCAAAAATCCATATGGGACTCTTATGCTTTTATGGGCAATACAGTGGCTTATACTGAATGTGGTATAGTCCACTGCACACCTGGCCATGTCCTTATGATCGCTAAAGAATAGGGAATGTTAGTATCATACCTACTTAAGAAGATGCGGGATACCCACGCAATCTCCATAGACAATACGGATGTTAAAATTGATTAGTAGGGAAGGAAAATGGGAAGTGGATATGTGGGTATAACAATTATGGTATGGTATGAATTATCTAATGAACTATAAAATAACAATAAATTAGGTTGATCTCACCGGATTTTTTTAATGTCCTGCAACGGGAACAGGCTTCAGGTACCACCGTTCCACCTTATTTTACGTGTCTTATGTTGGTAGGGTTTTAACTATTACAGGTCCTGCGTTGTAAAATGCACAAGAATAAATTCGACGTTAGCAGTTCCGTGTAATTACGGAAGGTATCGTAGGAGCGACGACTTGCTTCAGAAAAGCAACAGACCTGAAAGATCCGAGCGGATATAACGGACATCGAGAATTTGCTTTTTCTTCGAAAGACATTGTGGCGTTCCCATGTCTATAACGATGCTTGGAGTACAGGCTTGCAGCCGGGTTCACAATTTTTTACACATTTACCGCGCACTCGTTTTTTCACGTTTTTCCATGAACGGATTTCTGAATGGGAACCACCTTTTTCAATTTTGAGCAGCAGAATATATATAAAATCCGGAATTGGTCAAAAAGTTACAAAACTAAAAAATGACAGCAGCGATTTTTTGCGTCCTACACGCATGGCTACTACGATCTCCAATCTGAAAATTCGTTTCGTAATTAATTGCTACATTTTCATCAAAGATGATCTGTAAAATGAAATGAAAGATGAGCTTACCGCATAATGAATTATCGAGGCTTTCAGCTGAGGAATATTGTTTAAAATTTTCCCAGGTAAAAATTTTGATGAGTAATGTCGGAAATATTATTTCGGTTGGCTACGAGATGGCGCTGTCCA
The DNA here is from genome assembly GCF_030247195.1 of Topomyia yanbarensis. NCBI lineage: Eukaryota > Metazoa > Arthropoda > Insecta > Diptera > Culicidae > Topomyia > Topomyia yanbarensis. The sequence goes on from NC_080671.1 coordinate 92,049,644, forward strand.
TCAAGCAAGGATCGAATCGCAGAAGATTTATGGGCATTGATAATACCTAGCCAATAAAAAATCGTAGCAAGAATTCATCGGAATTAAATGCGCTTGACAACGGATGGATGTCGAGCAATTCTCCAGACAGTAGCAGTAGAAGACGTAATGTTATTTCAAAGGGTGAGTACAAAATTATTGCAACACAATAAGTGCAGTATGAAATCGCAGGCATTTATCTGTTAAAAACTAAATCTATAGGGCAGTTTTATGCATGCATTTGACACAGATTTCATATATTGTTTATTTGTTGTACCATCACCAACAGATCCCTTGGCCCCAATGGTGGTTGCTTAAACGAACTACATTTCAGAATAGACATTATTTTAGCTTTTATCGAATTTCTCGTCAGGTTGAAACCAAAAACCGTCGCTTGTTTAAGGGGTTATATACAAAGTTGGAAGCCCAAAAAATCAAAAAAAAATTTATAGAATATTCTGAAAGTAAATACTTTTGAAAATATCTGTGCAAAATTTCATCCAGATCGGAGTACCAGATTTCAAACTACAGCCGTTCGCAGCGCGCTGGTTCTTCCGCGAATGAAGTTAACACAAAACTTTAAACGCAATTATCTCGGAACTAAGTTTTTGCCTTTCTCCTATAGAAAGGCTATGCAATCACTCTGAAAACCGACTTTTTAACCGAGGCCCGGAGGGCTGAGTCTCTTATACCATTCGACTCAGTTCGTCGAGTTAGGCAAATGTCTGTGTGTGTGCGAATGTGTTTTTTTTTATAGTAAGGTTAAAGAAGCTTCAAAAGCCTGGCCTGTAGTGTATTGGCACTGTGTGGGACTCACGTTCGTGCCTAACCACTAAAAACATTCCTTACTTTTTACACCCTTCTTCCCAACGGAACTGCGTCATCGCATTACTTCGTGGGGTGGTTCGTTGCGCTTTCGTCGTACCTCTTTCTGCTGCTCTATCTCGGAGCCTCGCTTGGTTCATGGAATGGCACGACCTATGAACTTTGATTTAACTCTCCATTCCTCTCCTGCTTCTTGTCTCCATCCATTACGTCGCCGTTTATTTCTCGTCCCTGTGGTGAGCCGTTTAGGTGCTGATTCCCTGAGCCATTCAGCTCATGTTTCCGTGAGTCATTCAGCTCCCGGCCTTATCACGATCCGCTTGGATAGTGCTCAACGGTGAACTCATCCTACTCCGACCGATAGTTCCCCGACGGAGGAATTTCCCCCGACACCGATACCCGCTTTCTTGAACCATTTAGCTCTTAGCTTTACCCTACTCCGATTGAGAGTTCCCCGACAACGGATTTCTTTCGTTAACGGTGTTTGTTTCGTGAGCCAATTAGCTCCCCTTTTCGTCACGATTGTCGGGTAGTCCACGGCGCCGAATCTACCCTGTCGTGAATTCCCCGGCGGTAGACCGCTCACGATACCGATGTACGTTTTTGTGAGCCATTAAGCTCCCCGCTCGTCTACACTGTCTAGTCCCCGGCGGTGCACCTAGCCTACTCAACGGCCAACCAGCAGATGCTGAGGTCCATCCAGCGATTCCAGGTGGAGCGTAGCTTCCGGTTCACTGGCGCCTCAACGACCCACTTCAGGTTATTCGACGCGGTCTACTCGGTCTAATCCCCGATGGTGGATCTAGCCTACTTACGAGCTACCCGGTAGAGTGTCGAGGTCGGTCCGGCGATTCCGGTGAAGCTTGACCTCCGACGACCCGAGCCCGGTGCTACATCGCGTACTACTCAACTGGTCCCCGGTGGTGGACCCAGTCTACACCGTCGGTGAGTTTCCCGGCGGCGGAATTTCTCCCGAAACCCTATTTGTGGTTCCTCTGCGGCGTTCTTACTAATATAGTTACTTTGTTGGTCCCTTCGCCACTTCCTTTGCAGCTCGGAGAATATACTCGTAACAACTCTGTTGACAGTGTCCCAGATGTGCTCGTCGCGGCACATCTCTTTGACGGTATTGTCCACTGTTATATCAGACATACCCCTTCGTACTTCTTCGAATCTGGGGCATTCGAAGACCACATGTTCCGGTGTCTCTTGCACGTTCACACACTCCGGGCAAAGGGGTGACGAAGCGTGTCCAAACCAATGTAGGTATTTCCGGAAGCATCCATGCCCGGACAAAAACTGCGTCAGATGGAAGTTCAGCTCTCCATGCTTCCTATTTACCCAAGTAGACACATCGGAATGAGTCGATGGGTCCACCATCCTTTCTCCGCGTTATCCCACTCTTGCTACCACTTAGCCAACGAGTCCACTCGAACCAGTCTCCTTGCATTACGTTCATTTCTCCGCTGGTAGCATTCTACGTCCTCAGCCAGAGTGATGCTGATGGGAATCATCCCGGCAATTACGCATACCGCCTCCGACGATATCGTTCTGTATTCACTCGCGACACGAACAGTCATTAGGCGAAAAGTGATTGTCAACTTCGTCCGGTTCCGCTTTGAGTTCAGCGCAGCAGCCCAGGCCGGTACGCCATATCTCAGTATTGAGGATGAGACACCCGCCAGGAGACGTCTCGTGCTGCCTCTTGCCCCCCGTGATTCGGTGTGATCCTTGCCAATGCGCTAGTTGTCCTCGCAGCCTTCTCACATACATAGTTGACATGGCAGTTGTAATTCAACCGATCGTCAACCATCACACCCAGGTGCTTCAGCGCGCGCATCGATGGAATGGATTGTCCTCCCACGCCGATCTTGACACGCTGGATTTGCTTACGGTTGCTGACCAGCACTACCTCAGACTTGTGGTCAGCTAGCTGCAACTTGACGTTAGCCATCCCGATTTCCACGATGCCTATTGTGTCTGCCGTCAGCATCTCCACTTCCTCAAGGGTCTCGCCCGTTATCGTCAGGATAACATCATCCTCAAAGCCGACGATCTCCACTCCCCTGGGCAGTTCCAGTGTTACCACTCCGTTGTACTTAATATTCCAGAACATTGGGCCGAGTATGGAGCCCTGAGGTACTCCCGCCGTTACCCTAATCGATCTCTGCCCCGTGTTCGTTTCGTAGACCAGTACTCGGTTCTGAAAGTAACTTTTCAGAACCTTGCACAGATAGTCCGGTACCCACATTCTATGCAGTGCTATGGCGATGGCTCCCCAGCTAGCACTGTTGAACGCGTCCTTCACGTCTATCGCTACCACGGCACAGTAGCGATAACCCCTTCTCTTTTGCTTCAATGCTTTCTCCGCGTTCGCGATGAATATGCGGATGGCGTCCACTGTCGATATTCCTTTCCGGAACCCGAACTGTCTCTGCGATAGTCCGTTCTCACTTGCAGCATAGGTCGTCAGCCTGTTGAGAATGACCCTTTCCAGAAGTTTACCAAAAGTGTCCAGCAGGCATATAGGCCGATACGATGCTGGATCTCCTGGTGGTTTCCCTAGTTTTGGCAGCAACACCAGCTTCTGGATCTTCCATCTATCCGGGAAGTAGCCATCGTCCAGGCATTTCTGTAGGACTATCCTGAACATGTCCGGAAACGCCAGGATCGCAGTGTTCAGTGCCACGTTGGGGATACCATCCGGTATGTGTGTGTATGTATGTATGTGACCAAAAATAAGCACATCGGTTACTCAGAGATGGCTGAACCGATTTTTTCGAACTTAGTCTCAAATGAAAGGTACAACGCGCCCATAGGCTGCTATTGAATTTCATTTAATTCCAACTTCCGGTTCCGGAGTTACAGGTTGAAGAGTGGGGTCACGCATGAAATTCCAATTTAAATCGGAATCAGCATGGTATTTAAAAGATGCAAACCTTCATAAAATTTGTTCGAAAATATTTGAATTTATAGTATCAGCTCACCGATGCCCAATGAAATCCACGTTGGCCACATTGGACACGTACGGCTGAACCGGAAGCTTCGGGAAAGTAATTAAGTTCCTGAATTGAATTCACATCTGCTTCTCAAACATGTCTGACTCGATTTTCACTTATTTAGTCTCAAATGAAAGCCAAAACATCCCTATTGAATGCTATTAAATTTCCTTTGAATCGGAGTTCTGGTTCCTGTGTTGCGGGTTGAAGCATGCGGCCACATGCAAAATTCCTATATAAACCGGTATAATCAATGTATGTATAAATAATGCAAGAATAATTAAAATGAGTTACAAATTGCTTGAAACTGTTGGCCGACAATCTTATGCCATTCGACTCACATCGTCGAGTTTGGGAAACGTGTTTATGCGTATGTGTGTATTAGGGTGGGGCATTGGAAAAACGTAATCATAACCTAATCAACCGAACAAAGCTTTTTTTGGTTCCATTTGGGATCTTAAACAACTGTGCAAAATTTGGGGTCAATTGGATTTGACCCGGCGCACAGCGGCTGGAGGCTGGCCAAAACCTCAAAAATTTACATTTGACATATTGATATTTTATATTTTTCCTTAATTTCTCATGTATTGAATGACGTATATTCAAAATTTTATGATCATTGGATAAGAACACGATTTTTAACATGAGTTTAAAGGTAGCAAAGTCCGGACTTTTTAATGATTTTCATTTCCGAAACCACCATTGATCTGTTCACTTCAAATGCATGTTGCTCTTTTGATTTTGGTCCGATTTTAGCAAAACTTGTTTCATTGTGTAGAGGAACGAAAGAACTTGGATAGTGAATAAAATACATTTGGTAAATTTGCTTGGAACTAAGACTTTTTCGTTTAAATATTTTTGAGGTGGCCAGATCAAAAATACTTTTTTCACTAATGTATTCTGTACAAATTTCGGAATCATTTCGGAACGGTCACATAGTATACATTCTATGGGAAATAACCTCTACTTTTCGAATATCATCGTCTCGTTCTGCGCCTAGGTGCGCAAAAAGGTTTAAGGAGATTTTGAAGCTTTGTTGCTGATATGGAGGCGCATGGTGTTTTGTGTAAAATATTTAGACAATCTACAGTAAACCAACGCGTTAGACAATGGATTTAAAGTAATGATCTTCATTTTTTATGGTATTGCTGACATTGGTGAACAGTAACGGAAAATCTATCATGAAAACGGGATCATAGTTATAAGACAGGTTCAATGACACTGTATGGAAAAATGCATTTAATATTTTACGACTTTTGACATCAAAAATGAGCTCAGCACCTCAAAATTAGCTTAAATTGAGATTTTCAGCCAAATTAGGTAACATTTGAGGTTTTGTCCGACTTTTGTTTGAAGACACTGTGCGGCGTAGCGCATTGCGTTTGAAATTTGTATGGAAATTAGTATGGGAGAACCTACTTTTTTGCATTTTCAATTTTACAGACTACAATTCTTTCTGCAGTATACCAACAATTAGTTTGAAGTGTAGTCCAGGATATGCTGAACAACTTTGCCGAAGGATGCATGGTGCTAGAATATTTCTACAACAAGTTATAGCTGTTCAAAGTTCGATAGATCGAATTAATTGCCAAAAATCATTTTTTGCCAACACTGCGGGTGTATCAATGATATTTCGTATAGCATACCAAAATAACATGATATACTTTAGATTTAAAGCATTGGTATGTTTGGATGAATTATTCAAAAGCCTTAGCTCAATTTCATGGGCGTAGGTAGTTTCGCAATAGGGCCTTTGTGAGGGGAGAGGGAGGGAGGAAGCTTCAACATATAGAAATTCTAACTGAAATAACTCAAATCTTGTCGAATTGAAGTGTTCAGATGAATTATTTTAAAACATTTGCACAATGTCCTATGCATAATAGTAACGATGAAACGAAACATACAGTATCCCTCTGCGTTGGCTTTATATCAATGGAAGTAAAGTTGCAGTATTTCAGTTTAATACGCACTATGATTTGATAGGATGCTCTTTTCGATGTTGTTCGATCACCTGAAGTAAAAATTGCTGTTGAACTGGGGCTCTTGTGGATTGTGTAAATGTTGTAAAATAATTCATCTGAATATTCCAACTCGATAAGATTTCAGTTATTTCAGTTCAAATTTCCATATTTAAAAGTCTCCCCCGCCTCTCCCCCCACTACGCCCTATTGCTAAACTACCTATGCCCATGAAATTTAGCTAAGGCTCTTGAATAATTCATCCAAACATACCAATGTGGCAAATCTAAAGTATATGTTATTTTTTATGCTATATAAAATATCATTGGTACACCCGCAGTGTTGGCAAAAAAATAATTTTTGACGATTAATTCGATCTATCGAACTTTGAACAGCTATAACTTGTTGTAGAAACATTCTAGCACCATGCATTCTTCGGTAAAGTTGTTCAGCATATCCTAGACTACACTTCTATCTAATTGCTGGTATACTGCAGGAAGAATTGTAGTCTGTAAAATTGAAAATGTAAAAAAGTAGGTTTTCCCATACTAATTTCCATACAAATTTCAAACGCAATGCGCTACGCCGGGTCAAATCCAATCGACCCAAAATTTTGCACAGTTGTTTGGGACCCCAAATGGAACCAAAAAAATGGTGTGCTGAAAAAACGATCATTTTGCCCCACCCTAGTGTGTATGTCTATATGTATGAGTGTGACCAAGAATTGCGCATCGGTTACTCGAAGATGACCGAACCGATTTTCTCAAAATAAGTCTCAAATTTAAGGTATAATATGCAGATGGGAGTAGCATCGCCCCCCCCCCCCCCCCCCATTTACCCTTACACCACCACTTTTCATCAACCACCCCCCTTGGCCACCCTCGCACCCGCATTAGGGCATTGCAAAAAACACTTATTTTTTTAAATCTCAAAGGCCTAATATTGTGACAAATATCAATGTAAGCTCAGATGCCAAATTTCATACCATTTGGACAATTTGCGCACATGCCGGACTAAAGGAGTCGGAGCGGCGCAGCAGTACGGAACCTAGTCCCGGACGCTTACACTCTGCTTTGTAATGTCTAATGTACGCCCATTCTTGTTGGTGACATTATTCATTAGCCGAAGAGTTGCGCTGCTGTAGCTGTCCAGACTACAACTGACATTGTCGATAAGCGAAGATTTTTCGATATCCAACAGTAGAAAACCATTACTTGCCTGGCATCACATCAAGCCAGGTAAGTTGAAGTCGCCCAGTATAACAATATCATCAGATAACAATATAACGGTATAATAATATCTTGCTACCAGTCATACGCGATTGTGGTCACAAATGGTTACATGGGGTGAGGATATTCTTGCTCTCAGCTATATTATACTCACATGTCGTTTTACTTATAGGACATTCGAGGGGAGTGGCTGTCTGGCTAAATGAAGAGACAAACAACAAACGCAAGTGATCTGTTATACTGACGGTTCTCTGATGGAGAGACGTGCTGGTGCTGGTGTCTACTGTCGTAAAATGAGATTGTAACAATCTCACGCACTAGGCAGATACTGTACTGTATTCCAAGCAGAAATCTTTGCAACTATGTGCGGGGTACAATCGGCCCTTCAACTGAGCTTGTCCGGTAAAGTTATAAACGTCTGCTCCGATAGTCAGGCTGCAATCAAGGTCCTTAGCTCAGACAAATCACGGTCCAAACTAGAGATCGCGTGCCGAACCCAAATCGAATAACTGAGTATTGTCAACACTATCTACCTTGTCTGGGTGCCCGGACATTGCGGTATTACTGGAAATGAATGGGCTGACGAATTGGTCAGGGTAGGTTCAGCGATTGACTTCGTTGGTCCTGAGCCCGCGCTGCCAATTTCGACAAGTTTGATAAGGGAAACAATACAGTCCTGGGTGTCGTCCGAGCACCGCAATTATTGTAGAAATCTACAAACGTGTCGCTAAACAAAGACGTTTCTAGAACAACCGTGCCCAGTGATTTCGAAAAATCTCCTACGTTTTTCGAAACTCCACTGCGGCATGCTGACCAGGGCTTGAACCGGCCACTGCAAACTCTATTATCACATGGTAATTATTCAGCACGCTGAGTCTTTTTCATACGGTCTTTGTGAATCCGACTATGGAACTCATATAATCTGATATACAACTGCCCAGCAGTAGCGCAATTGCGATTTCGAGTTTTTGGCCGTGCTTATATAGACGAAACCATGTTTGGACGACTGAAACTGAGAGACATACTAAAGATTCTTATCCAATGTGGTAAAGAGCTTTAGACTTAACTTACCTGCTGTTTGTTTTTGTGCTGTTATTTTTTCCACTCTCCCATTTCTACTTCCTCCTCAAACATGCCATTTGAGCCAATATATTCTGATTCCTGATTCCTGAAAATCATGATTTAACTCCTTTAATCATGAACATGAGTCGTCTGAAAATCCCGTCATTCGAAATTCTCGACGATGTTAGTGGATATTCACCCAAGTTTTTTTACGCGGTTTTTCTTGCGCGGTTTTTTTTACGCGGATTTTCCAATTAACGCGGTTTTAGAAAAACTATTCTAAGTCCTTTTGAATGCAAAAGACTAGACTTTTTTCTGAAAAAAATCTAAGCTCTGCAAAGAACTTGGAAGAGTCCTTTTGAATGCAACAGACTTAGAAGATTTTCGGAAAAATGAAAGAGACGGGTCTGGAAGACTCCTTATGGCCCGCACTTCAACAATATGGGCATTTTCGGAATGGTCTTGAAGAGTAGGTTCCAGAAATTGATCTTTGACGCCATTTTGAAATCAAAGATGGCGACTTCCGGTTTAGCGAAATTCGCTATAACCCAATCAATATGGGTATTTTCGAAATGGTCTTGAAGTGTTGGTACAAGAAATTGATTTTTGACGCCATTTTGAAATAAAAAATGGCGACTTCCGGTTTAGCGAAATTCGCTATAACCCAATTAATATGGCTATTTTCGGAATGGTCTTGACGAGTAGTAGACAAAGATCGATGTTTGACGCCATTTTGAATTCCAAGATGGCGACTTCCGGAGTAGCCACGTTCACTATAAACCAGTCAATATGAAAGTTTTTGGAATGATCTTAACGAGTAGGTTCCAAAAATTGATATTTGACGCCATTTTTAAATCCAAGATGGCGATTTCCGATTTCGCGAAATTCGCTATAACCCAATGAATATTGGAATTTTTGGAAGTTGAAGTTGTAGTACAAATAGTTTTAATTAAACAGTTGAATTTATTTAAATTTAAGCAATATGTTTAATTTGAATAAATTCAAACCCCCAACTCTCACCGCACTTTCCTGGATGAACACATAAAAATATTTTGCATTTTGCTGGTTTATGATTAGATCTTATATTTGAGGGTGATTTAGATGATTGCCCAAATTTTTCATGCGGGAATTTCGGTAAACCGGAAGTCGCCATCTAGAATTTTAAAATGACGCCAACCGTTTGTCTGCTAACCGTCAAACCAATACTCATGTTGATTGAGTTGTAGAGAATCTCGCTAAGCCAGACGGAAGTCGCATTTGGGATTTGAAAATTGCACCAAAAATCAATTTTCATGGAAAACCTTGCGGGGAAGGTGTAGATTTATTTATTTCTGGCACCTACTCGTCAAGACCATTCCGAAAATATGCATTTTGTTTGAGTTATAGCGAATTTCGCTAAACCGGAAGTCACCATCTTGGATTTCAAAATGGCGTCAAAAATCAATTTCTGGCACCTACTATACATTTTCGAACACTTCGACAACTTCGGCAACTTCGAACACTGCTGCTCCTCGCAGCAAGCCAAATACGACATCAAAGATAGCAGCCTTACCAGTCGTAGCTACGCAGCAAGCCGTAGCATCCAGTGCACCCTCTTCCAGCGTCAACAAGCCGAAGCCGTGCGACAAGTGCGGTGAGAATCACTACTTGTACACTCGTCTGGACTGCCGGAAACTCAACTTTCGCCAAAGGATCGTTCTGGTAAGACAGAAAAACGTTTGCATGAGCTGCTTGAGATCAAGTTCCGATTATGCTCGGAGCAGTTCTGTGTCAAGGTGCACCACACGCTTCTTAATACTGCACCCTCTGACGCCAATCGCTGGCTTCTGGTGGTCAAGCCACCAGATCAACTTGCTGTGCTACCCTCCAACCGACTCTCACCGCAGCATCGGTGCTGCATGCTCCAAATTCACTGTCGTCCCAGTTTGTTCATACGCCTTGCATGACTTCTCAGACTGCCCTTGCATCACGCTCTGGTGAAGCGATTCCTGGAACCGTTTCCCTTCCAACTGCACTAGTGAACATCCGTAACGGTAGAGGTCGCAACATTACCGCCTGTTTGCTTGCTGAACTGTGCTTCCCAACGCAGCTTTGATTCTGGGGCTCTTTGCGAACGATTGCAACTTCCTCGCATCCGATTGCCGCATGCTATTCCGATAAGCGATATCGGAAACACAAAGCTGGTCGAATACCAGGCTACGATCACCATCTTGTCTCGAGTCACTCCCTTCCATTACCGTGAAGCTGCCTCAGTCGACGGTAGAAGCCCGCCACTGTCCATTCCCAAAGCACGTAGAACATGCAGATCCAAATTTCGCTGTTACTGGCGACATCGATATGAGTCTGGGCGCCGCCCATTTCTTCCGAGTTCTTTGATACGGTAGAAGAGTTGCCGCTACTGCAGAATACAGAACTCAGTTGGGTCGTCTCCGTTGCTGGGAAAGCAACGATCACAGCGATCCACGTAATTACCAGTTCAGCAATCCCTGCACAATCGATGAATTGGTCAACAGATTCTGGCAGCTCAACGAAGCCCACGATGCAAAAGGATGGTCTCCATCAGATCGATACTGCGAAAAACATTTCCTGAAGAACATCACCCGCAACGTCGACGAGCGTTACGTTGTCAAGCTTCCCAAGGACAACAAATACAACGCCTCCCGTTTTTTCTTCCGTCTAGAACGCTCACTCGGTGCGAGTCCCAAGAAGAAGGCGATGTACTAGTAGTTCATCCACGAGATCGTGAGATTGGGACATATTGGCCCCGAGGAAACCGCAATACTTCCTTCCAGACTACGCTGTGATGAAACTCGACAACACCACCAGGCTCCGAGAGACGGGAACACTGCTCAAATTGGACCACGAGTCCTCCGTGACTGCACTTGGCCTCCGCTGGGAGCCGTTGAGTCCTTTCGTTAAGGACGCCAAATTGGAAGGAATGCATGGTTCTGAACAAACGATCAGATCAGTAGTCTTTTCGACCCATTAGGTTTTATTGCACCGACCATTGTAGAGGCTAAAATCATGCTGCAGAGTCTTTGGAAACTTCACCTCGACTGGGACACACCCATGACTAACGGATTTGATCACGAATGGCCGGAATTCCATCGGAAGCTTTCGGCACTTGGCCGCCTTCGAGTTTCTCGCCATGTGTTACGTCCGGGTTACGACCGTCCAAAAATGTTCTAAGTCTTTTGCTGAGAGTTTTTTTACGCGGATTTTCGAATTAACGCGGTTTTTTTTACGCGCATTTTCCAATTAACGCGGTTTTTTACGCGGTGCGTATCCCCCGCGTAAAAAAACCTGGGTATACCTAATACAAATCAGATTATCTTCAAATTATGAAATGAGACCATAAAATCGAAACAGGTTCAGGAAAGAATTAGCCCACTTCACGAAACATGAATCCTTATTAAATCAACAGCTCGTTTCTCGATGCACAATTAAGTTCGTGGTACAAGGAAAACAATAATAGCCATGATACCAATCAAACGTTTGATGGCAGCCGCCATGTATTGGTTGGCGTGAACTGGTTTTATAGAATCTCAAATAGTTTCATGAATACTAGGTGAATTATTCATAGCCTTCATGTCCCAAAAATGTGACTCCCGTTGTACCCCCCTCCCCCCTCTCATCGGGTCTGACTTTAGCAAACAGTCATTTGCAAATGGTTTATCCCTCATACTTGCCAATAACTTTTATCTAGTGGTCTGTCCCCGGTATTCTTGCGCAAATATGCGATGATGGTCCCAATCAAAAATATATTCAAATTGACCGTCAAAGGTGCCAAATAATTATGTTCGAGTTTCTTGTCTGTTCGTTTGAGGGTAAACTACAAAAACTAGCATATGAATCAATTTTAAAGTCACGTAAATACAATTTACGGTAAAAACACAGCTGATATTCGGCAAATAAAATAAAGTGTGTAAGTACGAATAGTAGCATTCAATTCCCATCAGAGTTCTGCTACCTGCAGTTACTTCGTTGACTCCAATTATGCCGAAACAACCAGAAAACATCGCGTGTCAGAATAGCGTTTTACAATTCACCAATTTAAACCTGCTACCCTAGAAATGGACAATTTTCATTCCATCGATCAACTACTACATTCTCCACTGATGAACCAGCATCACGCCAATGACAAATGGAATGGCAATATTCCGGGAATGATCATTCCGGTTCGATTCAGCATCGTTGACGGAAAATCGCTACCGGCTTCATTTTTTTATGTGCGCCACAAATTTGCAGAAACTGGAAGAGAAGAAAAGGTGAAACATGCCCTCCAGGGATGGTTATTTTTTCTTGCTTCAGGTTTGAAACGATCGTCACATTTGCGTGAGGTTTCGATTAATTAAGTCGACATTTCTGGCCTTGGCAGCACTGCTTCTGTGGATTGTTGCTAATTGCTACAGACTGTATCATTGCAGTGCGTCATTTGTGTTGTTGACAGAAGGCACTGTCCTAAGGCTGTACACGAGCGTACCCAAATTCAGCGAAAGTGAGTGAGATAGGTGTGGCTAATAATTAATACATAGTGTCAATGGGATCTGTTCCGTTACAGTACGGCTTTGAATAGAAATTTGTTAAAGGAATTCTGGGACAGTTCGACCGCTGATCGATCCTTAGCTAATGATATCACTGTGACCGTTCTGGCGAAGCATTTCCAGTCGCAGTTCGTGTTCGCGGGCCTTCAGCCTGAGGGCGGCAATCGACGAACTGCGTCGATCCTGAGGTGGCGTGGTTGACCCAGACGCTGAAACCGAAACGCCTAACGGTACCGGCGAAGAAACAACTGGCACTGAGGTTGGTGACACCGGAGGCGATGCCGGTGTCGAAAGATTGGCCGAGGGTGGTGGTCCCGCCGCTGCCGACATATAGTCGGAACTTGTCACACCACCCGGCGGAGACGGTTTCGATTGCATCACCGGTGGTGCTCGCTGGGCGGCTGATATGTTTGCCAGCAGGGTTTGAAACGAGGCTGACGGGGTGTACAGAGCGCCAACTCCCGGCGGAAGTAGGTGCGGTGGTGGAGTTCTAAAAAGTGGAGAATGAAGGAAAATTATTAGTCAAATTACATTTCTCTGGAATAGAATCATCTATAAACACCTGTGAAATTGGTTAAAGTACGCTGACGGTAGGACATGACCTCCACCTAGCGTTGGATAGCGGAACGCCGCTAAACTGGCCGCATCGAACGGTTTTCTTAGGTTGAATCCCAGATGGGTGAATGGATTAGGAGGTAGCGAAGGTGCGACGACTGTTGCCGACGGGACCTGAGCCCCGGCAGCCAGGTACGGATTGTAAGGATGTCCCTGAGGGCCGACTTTTTCCTGCTTGCGCCACTTGGCTCGTCGATTCTGGAACCAAACCTGAAATGAAATGAAAGGGAAAAACATGAAGTTGATTTATAGATCACAAGTAGCGAGAAACTGATATCGACAAACAAATATTCAATCGGTTGTCAGCTTTCATTAGCCGGGCCACAGACTAGTTATCTATCGTGCTACCCCAGCGCAGCGCCCGCCATTCTCATCGCTTCTCACACGATCTCGCATGCCAGCTTGTTGCCGTCGTAACCTTGGGTGTCACCCCACGAATTTGATGATAAATTAATTTATCCAAATTGATCGTTCATCGGAAATGGGTTCGCCTTGAAGCTTTCGCCCTTGGAGATAGCAATCAGCCGCTTGGGTCGATTATTGGTAGGCAGCCCGGGGAGGGAGTCGCGTCGCGTCGCGTCGGTGCGGCATTTTGCCGAAAAGCCACAACACGCGGCGGGGACAAATTGCGGTTGCCGTCGCAATTCCGAAGAAGTTTAGCCGAATAAAGGAAGGACCGACGACAATTTATGAATCAGGTGGGATCATCTCGTTTTCCGTTGCAAATTGTTATTAGCTTCGCACGAGGTTCGTCGCCTGCCATTCGCCGGGGACTACACTCCGGGCACTGCGAAAAGGAAACATTTTGCCTCTCCGACAGCAAGTTGGTTTCGTTTGCGAGAAATATTTTCCACAGTGTCTTTGTTCTGAGAATTATCAACTTTTGGCAAAGTAAGTGTCTGCGTACAAGAATGGGCGCCCCATGCGAGGAGTATCGAATATCGACCATGATCGGAGATAGCTATCGTGCGAGGGCCCGGTCTCTAACAGGTGATTAGCGGATCGTCACAAAGGCAGGCCCCCCTAGGGCGTATTAGATTAACAAAAGCGCCATGCTGGGACCAAAACACATAATTTTTAATATTTCTACTCTGCCTTCGTCTTGCTGCTCCGGTTTTCATTTCTCGCTCAGCTGCCAGGCATGGACCATTTCCGTGGCCTGAAAACGAACGACGGGTATCCAGTGCAGTGATAGGAGGATATCGAGCCAGGCAGGGCGTGCGGAAAGGGAGAATGAAACCTATTAATACTCAATCAAAACTAATTCTCGCTCTATTCTTAACGATCACTGAGCGATGGATTTTTAGTGCATCTTTCTCTCTCTTTCTCGCTCGAAGGTTTGAAATATATAAGCCGTGCATCTGTTGTGTGTCCTTAGGAAGGGAATCAGACACTTCACAGACGGGGTAAGCAGACAAACACAATAATCGTTAGTGGAAGAGCTGCAATAAAGACCGCGTAAATCCGTCGTTGTACAAAAGAATGATGATTTTTATGCGTTTAATAACTTTAGTTACGGCTGTTTAGCGTTTGTCTTCCGTGCAAGAGATATTTTCTCTTCGATCCGAATATGTCTTGTTGGAAATCTAAAAATGGAGCACAAGACAGTTTTCAATATTCATTGTTTATATTGCAATATTTTATTAAGTCATTCATATATTTGTCCCGAGATAATTGACAATTTAATGATCGGTGATGTAAGAGTGTGGAGCAGTTGGTATCTGGAAGTAGGAACTACATGAGGTAGAGATGTGAGTTAAAACAATATTTCTAGAGAAAATTTTCAATAGGACGTAAGTAACAATGAGAGATTCTCTTTGAGGTCGTTCTCTTCTGTTCATTACTCGGCCATTTCAACATTTACTACTCTACTCTTTGCATAATATTGTAGTAAAAACCGTCGGCTTTCGATATGTACTGGAAAATTAGTACAAAGTGTTGTAATGACGTCGTAATAAACGAAAGAGAAAGTAAACAAAGAGAGGCTCTCAATGTTACTTACGTCATATTGAAAATTTTCTCTAGATTTATTAAAAAAAACCGTATAAACTTAACGCTTTTAAGAAAGAGGGTTAAGTGTGACATTTGAATAAGTCGCAAAAACAGTTTTTACAAATTGTGTAAACTTTCAAATCGATATACGTTGAATATCGGCAAATCATTACGGGCCATCTACTCACTGTTTATTACCCAAAGTTTAACTAGCTAGCCATACAAATGACTAATTGTAAAAAAAATAATATTGTGCGTCGTTTTTCATTGGGAGGAGGATAGAAGTGGATTTGTACTACTTACTACTTCGTTTCTTCCGCAGGGTTACAGTACCACTCCTCGACACACCACCAATTCTCCACCATCCACACAGACTGGCAATTTCTGCATGGCAGTCCGAAAGCTGGCTGTGAGTCGAGACTTAGTGCTTCTCCCCTACGAAGACAATCTGGGCGGTGAACTTCAGACTGTTTAATTAACCGAGCCCTTCGACTCCCTTGTGCCAGTTAGCACCGCAACTCCCTTTTCGCACCATTCAGCGCCGTTTACTCGTTGAGCACCAGACTTGTTCGCGAACTACTCGGTCTAGTCCGCGACGATGGACCTAGCCTACTCCGACGGAGAATTTCGCGGCGAGAGAAGTGCTCCCGAAACCGAGCCAACCAACCAGGTGTCGAGGTCAGTTCGGCGATTCCGGTGGAATAAGGCGTCCGGTTCGCTGATGCCCCGACGACCTGCGACTGGTGGTATCTCATCGCGGTCTACTCAGTCTAGTCCCCGGCGGTGAATCTAGCTTACGCCAACGGAGAGCTCCCCGGCGAAGGAAGCTCTCCCGATATCGATTCTTCTTTTGTTTTAGCACCACAATTCCTTGAGCCCTTTGGCTCCCTGTACGGTGCCGTTTAGCAGCGCAACTCAATGAGCCCTCCATCTCCCGCCCTTACTTGTTCGCGAACTACTCGGTCTAGTTCCCGACAGTGGATCTAGCCTACTTCGACGGAGAGTTCCCTGACGAGAGAGATTCTCCCGAAACCGAGCGGTAGATTTCCGCCTACTCTCGAGCTATCCGGTAGAGTGTCGAGGTCGGTCCGGCGATTCCGGTGAAGCCTGACGTCCGGTTCACTGGTGCCCCGACGACCCGACCCGAACCCGGTGCTACGTCGCGTAACTGGTCCCCGTCGGTGGACCTAGTCCACACCATGGTCGATCCGGCGACTCCAGTTGGAGTGTAACTTGCAGTTCATCGGAGCTTCGATGGCTCGAAGCCATGTACTGCTACGTTGATGGTCGTTGCTCCTCTCACCAGCTTCGTTGCAACGCTGACATGATTTGAACGACTGTTCTGTTCACCGCGTCCCATTTTTCTTTATTCGCGCAATTCTTTGGACAATATTGTTTATGTTAACGTCCTCACCGACAATGGTTCTCATCTCGTTTTGCGCGTGCTCGAATCACGGGCATTCGAGGACCACATGCTCAGGCGTCTCCTCTGCATCACCGCACGCGATGCAAAACGGCGAACTCGCGTGGCCGAACCTGTTCAGATACTTTTTGAAACAGTCGTGTCCAGACAAGAACTGCGTCATGTGGAAGTTCACCTACCCGTGCGCTCTGTTCACCCAGACCGACAAGGGTGGAATTAGTCGATGGGTCCATCTACCGTTAACAGCGTTATCCCACTGCAGCTGCCACTTGATTAAGGTGTCAGCTCGGACTCGTTTACGGACTCCTCTCGTGCCTCGATCCCTAGAACACTCGCTATCTTCTTCGAGTAGGAGGTTTATGGGAATCGTTCCACCTATCACGTAGGCTGCCTCTGACGAGATAGTACGATACGCGCTAGACACCCGCATGGCCATCAGCCTAAACGTGCTGTTCAGCCGAGATGTTTTCCTCTTCATCTGCAGTGCCGTCACCCAAGTAGGTCCTGCATATCTGAGCACCGATGTGGAAACACTCGCCAGTAGTCGCTTTTTACTGCAGCTGATCGCCGAATTGTTGGACATGATCCGAGATAGTGCCGAAATCATTTTTACGGCCCTCCCGCATGCATGGTCGATGTGGCTATTAAAGCTTAGCCGGTCGTCTATCATCACTCCCAGTTGTTTAGCTTCCCGCTTTGAGTCGATGATACAATCTCCGACCGAAATATTTGCCTGCTGCACTGCCTTTCGGTTGCTTATCAGAACCATTTCAGTTTTGTGGTGAGCTAACGTCAGCTTCTTCTCGCGCATCCAGTTTTCCATAACGTCTATCGCCTCCGTTGCGAGTACTTCCACTTCCTCAAGTGATTCGCCGGTCACTAGGAGCACCACGTCGTCCGCAAAACAGACAATCTTCACTAGGGCATTGCAAAAAAAAATTTTTTTTGAATTCTCAAAGGCCCCCCCTCTCATATTGTGACAAATGTCAAAGTAAGGTCAGATGCCAAATTTCACATCATTTGGACAATTTTAGACCCCCGCCCACTTCGCTTGAAATTTTTTGAAATTGATACTATGAAAAATATGGAGAAAAAATACATTAAATGCTATAACTTTTGAAGTAGCAATCAGAAAATTAAAATTTATACCTCTTTTGGAAGAAAATAATCTTAGCATTTGAATGGAGATATATTTGTTTCTAGAAAAATACGGGAAAGTGGGGTACTGGGTCATTTTGGCCCCAAAATCCCCTATGTTTAATGATTTTGTCTGCTCCGTGATGCAAATCATACATATTTTGTAGTTTTTCTAATGTAAAAAAATCTCAGAAATCGAACGGAACCCTTTTGACCTTAGTCCGAATACGAGAAGTTGGGGTTAAATGGCCTTTTGACATTCATATTAAACTTCATCATTTTCTCGTGAATATATCTCTATTATTATTCACTCAATTTTCATAAACTATAACTTGTTGAACGTGGAAAATCCTTAGGATTATAACAAAAATAGATTCGTTACCGGTAAAATTCAGGAACATCAAATTATCTGACATATAGTGTTGATTTCACATTTTTATCATAAAATCGCACATATTAACTCCATTTAACAACAAAATTCTTATTTAATTTACTACTTTTAGTGTAAAATATGCTTAGGGATCACATGAGAAAAGTTTCATTCCTGGAAAAATAGGGGAAGTTGAGGTATTAGGACAAATAACGAAAAAAATGAGATTTGTAGAGTAAATATCAAAAAGTTTGATGTTTCTGAATTTTACCTTTAACGTTTTTATTTTTGTTTTATTCCTCAGAATTTTACACGTTCAATAAATTACATTTTATGAAAATTGATTGAAGAATAATAGAGATATATGCATGAGAAAATGATAAAATTTAATATGACTGACAAAAAGCCCTATAACCCCAACTTCTCGTATTTGAAATAAGGTAAAAAGGGTTCCGTTCGATTTCTGAGATTTTTTCACATTAGAAAAACTACAAAATATATATGGTTTGCATCACGGAGCAGAAAAATCATTAAAAATAGGTGATTTTGGGGCCAAAATGACCCAGTTCCCCACTTTCCCGTATTTTTCAAGAAAAAAATTTATCTTCATTCAAATACTTAGATTATTTCCTTTCAAAAAAGGTATAAATTGTAATTTTCTGATTGCTACTTCAAAAGTTATAGCATTTAATGTATTTTTCCTCCATATTTTCCCATAGTACCAATTTCAAAAAATTTCAAGCGAAGTGGGCGGGGGTCTAAAATTGTCCAAATGATGTGAAATTTGGCATCTGAGCTTACTTTGACATTTGTCACAACATGAGAGGGGGGGCCTTTGAGAATTCAAAAAAAAATTTTTTTTGCAATGCCCTAATCTTCACGCCCCTGGGGAGGCTCAACTTCAGCACTCCGTCGCACATAGCATTCCAGAGAGTTGGGCCAAGAATGGAACCCTGTGGAACGCCCGCCGTTACGGTTATACTTCTCTTTCTGACGTCAGTTTCGCAGATCAGTTGCCGGTTCTGGAAGTAGCTCCTCAGGATCCTACAGAGGTACTCGGGAACTTTCAGTCTGTGCAGCGAATCGGCGATTGCAGCCCAGCTAATACTGTTGAAGGAATTTTTTACGTCCAGTGTAACCACTCCGCAGTAGCGGTTTCCTCTTTTCTTTTGCTTCTGTGCAGCCTCCATAGTTTCCACGACCTTTCGTATGGCGTCCACAGTGGATCTACCTTTCCGGAAACCGAACTGCATATTGGATAGTCCATTCTCTCCCTCTGTGTATGTTGTAAGCCTGTTAAGGATTACTCTTTCAAGCACTTTACCGACTGTATCCAACAGGCATATCGGCCTGTATGCTGAAGGGTCTCCAGGGGGCTTGCCTGGCTTCGGCAACAGCACCAGTTTTTGTCGTTTCCAGATGTCGGGGAAGTCACCATCGTCGACGCACTTTTGCAACGCAGTCCTATACATATCCGGGTTCCTTTTGCCACCACCATCAGCTCCTCGTTGGTCACCTGAGCTTCTTCTTCGTAGTCATACTGCGTCCCGTATGACTTGGGCGGCCAGGCTGTCGGTTCATGCTGCGGGAACAGTGCTTCTACGATGGCTCTCATCCTCTCCGGACACCTATCTGGTGGCACTGCCGGTCCTCTTATCTTCGCCATGGCAACTCGATAGGCGTCGCCCCACGGGTTCGAATTGGCGTTGCGATAAAGCTCTTCTTACTGAGCTTGATTTCCTTGTTAAATGCGGCTCTTGCCGCCTTATTCGCTGGTCTTAGAGCATCTCTTTCCGCGACGTTTCGGGCTCTCTGCATCTTCCTCCGGGCTCAGTGGCGGCATGCACGTAGGTCGGCAATCGCCGAATTCCACCAGAAGGCTGGACGGCCAGTGTACCTTGGTTTATCTTCTTTTGGCATGGTTGCATCGCACGCTCTTGCTAGCGCGTTGTCACTTCATCTACACTGAAGTCAATGTGACTGCACTCACGCCTCAACGCTTCGACGAAGACTCCCTTGTCGAACTTCGTTGTTTTCCACCTCCGCTCGTTTGATTAGATCATACGCGCTTCCGACTGTCTACTGCTTCCGTTAGTGTACCGGATCGCTTGGTGGTCGCTATGGGTGTACCCCTCGCACACTCTCCAATTTAAGCTTCCAACCAGCCCTGGGCTGCTGAAGGTAACGTCAATAACTGAATGTCGACCGTTACGGCGGAATGTATGTGTGTGTATGTGTGTATGTGGAAAAAATGTCTCAAATGAAAGGTACAACCTTCCCATCGGCTGCTATTGATTTTTCGGACCTGGTAAGGGGAAAATCTAACCCATCCCAGGTTAGATCGAGGGACTAGATCCGGATTCGTTTTTTTTTAGTTTGTTCGGCTATTGGTCCAGATCCGGGAACTGATACGGTTCCGGGAACTAATCCGGGAGGTTCGGATTTGGAAACTGGTCCGGTCCAGGAACTGGTCCGGATCGGGAGTTGTGCCGGTTCCAGGAGCTAGGCCGGCCTCGAAAACTGATCAAAATCTTTATTTCCCTTTCCAACCTACCCAGTAAAAAATCCGTAATTCAGGTTGGTTTCTGCCAATATTGCGACAGATTCCAGCCTGAATTCGGGTAGAAATTCTCCACAATTCCAGCTGGTTTGACCTAATACTACTAATACCATCATATAAATCGTCCGAACTATCCTATATACGAACAGAACCGAGGTTGACCCATACTGAAAAAGTGTTTGGTTGTGTGATGCATATTAGGGTGGGACAAAAAATAGATTCCAGCTCCGAGCAACTTTTTAGGTACCATTTGGGTCCTAGAACAACTGTGCAAATTCTTAGATCGATCGGTGAAACTATATTTTTGCGCCCACTGTTTAAAGTTTACATGGGATTTTGTATGGGAAAATTAACTTTCACAAAATAATTCATCCAGGAGTCGCCAATTACTTCCTAAAAATAAATCGTTATGTGGCTTGTATAGGAAATTTAACATAGAAAAAAAGTCTCGAAAACCACGAAACGATCCGATGCTTGAGAAAAAAGTTATTAAGCAGAAACCGATTGATGCTCTGACGATTGATAAAATATTCATTTTTCCTAGCACCACTGCTGATAGTTGTCCAATTATACACAATTTTGTTTTAATCCTCTCTTAATGTGTCTAAATCCTCTATTTACACTATTTGGCCACTTCGAAAGGTTTTGAGGGATAAATTGAGGCTTCTTTTGTACATAACAAGAGAAAGTTAAAAATTTTGTATATAATAAAACCGTCAGAAGCAGTGATGCTATGAAAAGTGAAATTTTCATCAATCTTCAGGCCATCAATCGGTTTTTGCTTAATAACTTTTTTCACAAGCATCAGATCGTTTTGCAGTCTTCTAGACTTTGTTTCCTTGACAAATTTCCTATAAAAGTCAGGCATCTGTTTATTTTTAGGAGATAACGGGCGACTCTTGGATGATTTAATTTGCAAAAGACAATTTTTCCATTCGAAATCCCATGTAAACTTTGAACCGTGGGCGCAAAAATATAGTTTCACCGATCGAGTTAAAAATTTGCAGAGTTGTTCTGGGAGCTAAATGGGACCCAAAAAGTTACTCGGAGCCAAATTTTATTTTTTTCATATAACCATGTCCCACTCTAATGCACATATATGTATATTATTTATATTTCCTGATTGTACATCATATTAACATCATTTAATCTGTTCCACAATATTCCGCCACGTCACTCGGTCAGTTGCTGCTTGTCTCCAACCTCTCAGGTGCCCGATACTCGCCAGGTTCTGCTCCACTTGGTCCAGCCACCGGGAACGCTGCGCTCCTCTCCGTCTTGTACCTGCCGGGTTGGGGGTGAAAACCTACTTGGTGGGGTTGTTGTCCGGCTTGAGCTACTTTCCGGATACTTGGCTCACCATAGAGTCGTGCAAGTTCGTGGTTCATCCTTCTCCTCCAAACGCCATCCTCCTGCACACCACCGAAGATCGTTCTCAGCACACTTCTTTCGAAGACTTCGTGTGCTTGCAGATCCTCCTCGAGCATTGTCCACGTTTCGTGCCCGTAGAGAACCACCGGTCTAATCAGTGTGTTGTACATGGCGCATTTCGTGCGGTGGTGAAGCTTCCTGGATCTCAACGTTTTGTGGAGCCCATAGTAAGCACGACTTCCAGAGATAATACGCTTTCTGATCTCCCGGCTGGTGTTATTGTCCGCAGTCACCGATGAGCCTAGATAGATGAACTCGTCAACCACCTCGAACTCATCGCCGTCGATCGTAATACTACTGCCCAAGCGTTCCCTATCGCGATCGGTTCCGCCAGCTAGCATGCACTTCGTCTTAGACACATTTATCTTCAGTCCTACTCGTACTGCTTCGCGCTTCAGTCGGGTATACAGATCTGCTACTGTCTCCTTGTTTCTACCGGTTATGTCCACGTCGTCAGCGAAGCACACGAACTGTCCAGACCTCGTGCCCCGCATGTTGAACCCCGCTCTTCGCATTACACCTTCCAGCGCTATATTGAACAGCAGGCAGGACAACCCATCGCCTTGTCTTAGTCCCCTGCGTGTTTCAAACGGACCCGAAAGGTCGCCCGAAATTTTGACACAACACCTTACATCATCCATCGTAACCTTAATCAGTCTTGTCAGCTTCCAAGGGAAGCCGTTCTCAGCCACATATATGTACAGCAGCCGAAATTCGTCATACTACCGTTTACTACCTTTGCGGGAATATGAATTTAATACCCATCGGATTTTGGGTGGCGTTATTTGCCAACGGCATTTTAACAACACGAACGCTGTTGGGAATGCCACTGATTTTTTTTCCTCAAGTATCGTTTGTAATGGATTCCACTTCTTCGTGTTTTGGCACAAATCTTTTATTGCGTTCGTATAAAGCGCGGCGCTAGGTCGTGTAGGCGCACTTCAATTTTATCGTCATCCGTATATTGAGGATCTTGGTTTTAAAGTTTTAACGACGCCGTGTTTTATGTTTTTCTTTGCAATGATGGTGGATGAGTAAGTCTGTCATTTGGTTAATCCGTGGATTAGGAAAACTAGTAATGGAACGTTACAATGCAGTTTGCTGATTTCTATTTTATGAGTAGGAATCAGAATATATTGGCTCAAATGGCACGTTCCCCGGACGTAGTCGGGGATTTGTGCCAGTGTCGTTTAAGATCGTTAGGAATGACATCCCAGGTTTGTTATTGCCTCAAACAGTGTACACGGAGGACGAAATATACCTATGAAAATTTAGCAAAATTAGCACATCAGTCGGAGAAATTTCAAGTATTTTTTTTCAATTTCGAAGCTAGTTAGACTTTTCTAAAAAATACGAAAACAAATTTTCAGAAAATCTTTCAAAAGCAACACAGAAAGCCTACGTCGGACAATACTATTAATATAGGGCACCAACAGAGCATCATGAAATTTTAAATAAGGGGGTGGGCGTAGCGTATTGGTAAATCGATTGCCTTGTACGCTGCGCACCTGGGTTCGAGTCCCGACCCCGCACATAGGGTTAGAAATTTTTCATAAGAGATTTTTCTAACCCGAAGAGGCGAATGACCTTACGGTTAAAACCTCTATAATCGAAATAAAAAAAAAAAAAAAAAAAAAAAAAAAAAAAATTTAAATAAGTTCCCTGCAGATTTATCAGTCGAAGTCAGGTGTTTCAAGTAGATGGATGGAGCATTTTTTCGGGAGATTTTGTGAAAAAAGTGGACACTACAGAGGTATTTGAAGACAACAGAAGAAGGATTGTTTCAGAAGACTCTACGCGCAAATCGGTTTACTGAGCAGACGATTTATTAGAGAATTCAACCCGACTCTATCATACACAACTCCGAAGAATTAATTCGTTCCTTCGCCAGTCTTAATATTTATTTCCGATGGTTGAGAACTTGTAAATGTACCGAAAAATCCGATTTCATTGAGATTCAACCTAAGTTCATTCATGAAATCAGTTGGCGCTAGGTGGTTGAAGGCGATGGAAGGAGCATTTATTCATGAGACTATACAATGTATACCAGTATACTGAAGTGACTATTTTTAAGAACAGTGACCTAATTGGTGGATTGTTGTTTACGATTTAAATTACCACAATATTCCGGTGATCTCTCGGAAAACTCTGATTGCAACCCAGATAAGTACGGAATTGTAATATTTTTTACTTGCAACAAGTCTTTCGTGAAAGACTACCGCATCTACATGCCCGCACGCAATGTTGAGTTCGACGATGCGGTCACCGATTCGTGTTTGTCGTGCGTGGATCTACTGAAACACGGGATTAGCAGTTCCAAAGACGCCTTGTTCCAGTGGGCGAAGATATCGAATAGCAATCACGCTGGACGAGTATCGGGTTACCTTTGGCGGGACTGCGTAGCGTTTTATTATATCTTTCTATGACAAGAATCGTATGCCTGTTCGGCTGTTTGCACAACGCGGCATACATTGCAGCATTGCACTCAAGATTGGTAAATTAGCTATTGTAGTAATAAGGCTGCGTGTGATAATTACGTAGAGGATCACGAGGAATACTCTTCCATTGGGAATGCTAAATACGAGCGTATTGTGGGAGCTGTAGATGATCTATTACCATCCCCCGTGTACAAACACCGTCCGGGGAAATTGGAGGCGTTTCCCTCAAAGATGCTCTAAGGACTCTTTTGTAGTAATACTAAAAAGAGCTACGCCACTCATCCCGATAAATCAATATGCTTCCTTGGTTCTGAAAGAGTGTTACTCTGATTGTGATCATCATGTGGGGACGTCTTTTACTGCTCCTAGAAACTATAGACAGATTAGATTCCCTGTAAAAGCTCGAAAAATTCTCTTGAGAGGCCATCAAACAACAGCTCGAGGAAGCGTTGACACAAATCCGAAGCAAACAGTTCTTGAGTTTGAGCTTGAGCTTGTGCGACCATTCCTGGTTGCTACTCCGTTATCGATTCGGACTAGCTGAAGTTGCACAGGGAAACTGTGCTTAGGAGTAGCGAAACATCTTTCAATGTGCAACTCCTAGTAATCGTAAAGTGATTATTGATCAATACTGGCCAGGCCCGAACGTAGATCGCGGAAGGAAAGGGAAGGAATGTTGATCCGATACTTACTTTTGCTAGAGGCCGTATATACTACTGCGCACTACATAAGTATCGGAGGAGGATTTTTGTTAGTAAGTATAGAAGTTGGATTCTACTTCTTCGTGATCAACGCCAGTAAGGTGACCCCATTATCTGGATTAGATATCGTTCCGTCAACTGATGGACCGGGAAACAACGGATTTAATTCCCTTCCGAAGGAAGATGTGACCACAGATTTGTTTACTTCAGAAAAATCTCAACGACCTCGGCTGGGATTGAACCCAGACCAACTGGAATGAGTGGCGGTCACGCTTACCACTCAACTACCGGCGCCGTTACAAATTCGAAGCAAACAGTTTTTGGTCTTAGAACATTGAGAAACAAGGAGTGCTCAGCGCTTCCGAGAATACCAAAAATCTCACGTGGCAGTTCAACCAGAGATTCAATTTAGTGCAAGACTGGTTAGGCGTACGTTGGACACCGGGAAATTTGTGAAATTGCGGAAATCATCCCGGCATCCAGGTGACTTAAACTCTCACGGTACGGTATGGGGTTGCAGTCTTTATGATAATTGATCTGGTTTACACCACGATCTTTGGTACAGTTTTAAAGAAGTGACCTGCTTCTATTCCCAAGACCACATATCTTTCCTACTCGTGTTTCTATGAAACTGAGAAAACGAGAATGACAAAAATTTCACTATTTTTTACGCCTTTGCAGACGAAATTCTAGTGTAGGACAAATCATACACGTTCGTTATATATCGTTTGTTTGTTGGTTTATTTATTAAGGCTTTAACCTCGAGGGTCATTCGCTTTTTTAAACATAATGAACATTTCAAAAATCACAAATTCAAAATTTCATTTCACAAATTCAAAATTCATCGGGTGTACCTTCTGCCGCTTGCTGATCTATCTATCTGCCTTCCCCCTCGCTCGTGTTTGTGTCCATATCGTCATCGCTGGAATGGTTGTCGCTGTTAGATTTTTGGTAGTTTTTTTGTGTTTTCGAGTGACTTTGATATAGCCGTCTTCTTTCTTGTTTATTTCATCCCTGCGTACAGTAAGTATTGGCTTTGGGATGCCGTGGAATATTGTTTGTCCGGCATTCATTTGTTGGCCGGCTGTCAGTTGTGTATCAGCAAATGTTGAAGGCTGCCTGGTAGTGGTGGTTGTAGATGCGTTTTCTTTAGTTGTTTTGGCGCATGGCTTACCTTAGTGTGCAGTCTGATTACAGAACTGGCACGTGGGCGTCCGCCCAGGGTATGTGCATAGGGTTCTTTGTATGTAATTAACACCTTGAGATGATCTGCCCTCGAAAGTCTAGTAAGACGGTATAGGTTGGTACAGTTGCATTCGCACAACCCGAACACCGTTGAGAATGCCAGGGAAAAAGTTTCTCCAAGTGTCGTTAGAGACGGATTCCACTTCTCCATATTTCGACATGAATCTTTTAATATAATCCGTGCTAGTACGAGGTGCCAGATCATGGAGGCGTATTTCCGTTAGATCAAGGTTCATATACACGGGGATCTTGGTTTTGACGTTTTCATATTCGACGCCATGTTGCATGTTGTTCTTTGCTACGAAGCTTTCTGCCTCGGCTAAGGAGTTGAACGTTATTAGTACTACATTCCTGGTGTGATGAAGCTGGACGTGTGAAACCTCTGTAAGATCAAGTTCCATTTTCACCTTGACCAACTGTTCCACCTCGCGCACTGAAGGTCTAAGACAGGTTTGTGAAAAATCAATCGCGATTGTGTTCTCCCGTAATGGGCGAAATTTATTTTGTTGTTCACTCATTTCACTCGCAGTTAGGTGCAATGGAACTTTCCTGTGTCTATATGTTACACGTACACATTAGAGCGGTGCGGTGCGGGTAGTATTTTTTGTTTGTGTGCTGTTCGCAAGCGGGTCGCTTTTTGGCTTCTGATCTGTACGAGATGAGGAAGCAGACTGGCGTTATATATTCTTTTATCCACAGTACATTTGTGAACAACAACATTTGTGGTCAGCTGGGGCATTTTGTGGAGTTTCAGTTCGTCTTTACACTGTTTCTTTTTCAGTTCGACTTTCAAACAATAATTTATTGTGTATCTGGAAATGGCACACTTATCCTGACATATTATATGACTTTTCCTTACTTACTTTATATAACTGATCAAGATTTCAGCGTCCCCTAATCCAACGCGGCCAATCGCACGCTACGGGACTGTTCTCGCGATATTTGCCACTTGTAACCGATGAAAATATTTACAATTTAACAAATGATTCGTTGATTCAAAAAAAGAAGTTATTAACTATTTAGTAATCTTGAGCTATTTGCTGCAATTGTTCTGCTGGCATACCTAAGCTGGAAACGCTTTGCCTAGATTCGCAACATTCGATTCGGAATAACAATAATTGCAACCTCTGTAAAGATAAATCAAACCCGATCTCCCTTCGATTCCAGCGTAAAATGAGGTTTTCCTTTGAAAATAGCCCAAGCTGTTCCTTTGATCATCATCACCATTCTCGTCATCAGCCGGAACGGAACACAACACAACCGATGGCACGAATGCTAAAGTGTTGAAAACATCAATGGCAGGATCGTTAGCTAGTTAGCGCCCAGAATGGCGAATGTCGTTAAATGATTGTACCGCGGGGTGTGCCCGTCTGACAGCAGCAGCAGCAGCAGCGGGTCTCCGACTCAATTAACACTATATCGATCGTTGTTTGTTTCCGAAGGCTGCGGCGGACGCGCGGACAGCAACAGCAGGAACCGAGCGGGTAAAGTTCTCCTCGAGCGAAACGATCCAATTTACCCCATCCTGATTTATGACTTGTAAATCATAAAAAAGCAAACATTACTTTTATTGAATTTGTGCGCAGGATTGCGCGAGGGTGAGGCGAGAAACGGGGCATCCGTTCCGGTGGATTGGATTCTTTGTTATTCCACCCCCACAAGGTGCATACGGGTAAGTACCAAACTGCAAACGCCGAACGGATTATAAAATCGACATAAACATATCTCGCATTATTATGATAATTGGAGAGTGTTTGTTTGTGAGTGAGGAGTGCAAATAAATTGCAACAAAAATATTTTTTCCCAGTTAATGTTGTACTCTGGTTCCCTTACAGTAAGGTGGTAACCTGAATGGGTTCCGCTTGGCTGGTGCCAGTTTATTTGTTTAAACCGCAGGCTGCAAATGAAATGGGGTAGGGGACGTTTCATTTTGCAGAAAGATTTAACGAAATGACTCAATACACTGACGGTACCAATAACGATGGGTTCTTTATTTTTAGAATTTTAATTTCATTTATTCATGTTTTCTACGGTTAGTGTTAGGAAGTCCGCTGTCGTGCCATGAAAAGTCTCGTTCGGAATTCTTTCTGGGTGACTCACTTCTTAGCTTCCAGAACAATAATCACGCCCTACATAGAACTAATAAACGTAGGTGGCGCTATTATCGCTCATTAATTACACGGCTAATCTAATAATACAAGATTATACGTTTGTTGCCCCTAGATTGAAAAACGGTGAAACGACAGAAGAACTCCAAACGATTTAGACCTTTTCTGATTCATCAGACAGCAACCGTGCAGGGAGAGAAAGAAGCGACGAACCCCAATAAAAATATATCATTCCTCCGTCATCATGCGATCCCAACCGAATTTGGTCCGGGTTATTGAGTGTGTATGTGTGTGTTCGGGAAGGAAGATGGTTGATGTGTTTCACCCTGATGGAGTCCATAAAATTGTTAACAACTGTAATGGCATTTGATGTGATGTGATACCGGACCTCAAACGGCATGCGGTTTTCAAAGATCACGCGTGTGGCATTTTCACTCACCATTCAGGAGACTGCTTACAGTAACAGTCAAGTTTGTATTTGCGGGTGTTCCATTGTTGGATTGTTTGATATTTAACAATTTAAATGAAGTAGTGAGCTGTTGAAATATTTCACTGCTAATACAAAGATGAAATGTAATAAACCAGTTGATTAGTTCTATGCTATAATCCCTTCCGTCATACTCAGGAAACTGATTACACGTGATGAACAAAAATCTGACTGTACCCAGCGATGGGCATGTACCACAACAAACCATATCATGGCCTGCCAGATCTGACACACACAAGAAAAAAAACATTTTGACAGTTTGCTGTCCAGCTCGGTTCACTCGGATTGCTTCCAAACGGAACAGGGTTTACCTTTTTGGAATATACCTACCAACCGACGGGAACGTACGCAAACACGGTATCCAGCTGGGCGCGGAATCCAAATACCGGAGCAAATATTTGCTTATGGAATTATACGAACCCTTGCCTTTCACGTCGCTAATAGATCTCCGTCAGAGTGTGTCAAAAGCAGTGCTGCACGCAGATTGGAAATAAGAGAGGTTGTGGCTGGAACCTCCGGCCAGGTTAGATCGAGCGGACTGACGGATTGTAACGTTGGTTGCTTGAGTGAGAAGAAATTTAGCGTTTTCCTAGATCATCAAGCTAAACGATAATGGATGATCGTCCATGGGGTCCATGATAAGCAGATCTAGCGATGACCGCGTGGGGCGCCATGTGCCAGGAAACATGACCGTCGTGGACGGTTTTTATATATGCTGAATGTGGGGAGCGACTGGACCACCCATGGTGCGAATGGGTGTAATCAAATTGGAGATTATCTGCCCGCGGACGTTTAGCTATTTAAGACAGGGCTCGTTATATCGAAGCGGGTGGGGTTGATGACGGTTTACCATTTCACTCATGGGAAGATTTTAGTTTGGCCTGCCGGGATGATCCTTCCGTATGATTAGCCTAAATTTGAGCGATGGGTGCTGACAGATGAAAATTTACGAGTAGCGTTCTTGGAGGATTGATGATCGGGGCTTGCGTGACATTGACGGGTCGATCGCAATCGCGATTTACTAGAAATCCAATAAATGTAACACGTTGACGTGGCGGTAATATTAATACAATTTACTATTATGGGTCTTATTATTCTCTCGCATACCTGCGTTGCGCTCTATATTTTAGATAATACAATGACGCGGTAAATTGTTGTAATATATTCATAGATGCAACAAGATCACGATTTCGTGAACTGAACGATTAGCGAAAACCGTGACCAAGTTCCTGAAATTATGTATAATAAACCTCGTATTCATGAAACTAATTGTGTTTTCGCCCCGAATATATATATATATATATATATATATATATATATATATATATATATATATATATATATATATATATATATATATATATATATATATATATATATATATATATATATATATATATATATATATATATATATATATATATATATATATATATATATATATATATATATATATATATATATATATATATATATATATATATATATATATATATATATATATATATATATATATATATATAATGCGTTACATTAGAATGTTTGGTTGGGTTACTGTGGTTGTTCCCTGGACATTTTGTTGTAATCCTTGTTCATGATTTAGGAATACACAGTCGACAGTCAAACGTTGTTCATGATTTCAAGAGCTCATTCTCGATTCTTGTGAATTCTCATGACGTTAGCGGGATTAAAGTTCATTATTTCAAGATCTTAGTCGTGATGTTCGTAATTTCCATTCACGTTATCGTGATATTTTAGTCAAGAGTAGAGTGATTCATGTTCATGATTTCAGGATCTTTGTCATGATTTTAAATATTTTTTTGTCACGAGTTGTGTGATTTGTGTTCCTGATTTTAGGATCTTAGTCTCGATTTTCGTAATTTCTGTTCATGTTGTTATGATATTTTATTTTAGAGCTTACTTTCAAAGAGTAATGTAACTAATGTTCACGATATCAGCAGTTTTTTGGTTACTAACGGTTTTTTTACTCGGAATAATGTAACAATATGAACTGGATCATTAAAATAAGACTCGTTCGCGATGTCTGGTTCTGTGAACTATATTACGCTCACTATTTGGGGTTATCAGTGCAGTTTTTGTTTTCTGTCCGGACATCACAATGAACCTTATCAAATGAATAACGGTGTTCGAGGTTCTAAAAGTTTTTTATATCTACTGCTCGTACCTATTACTGATCGCTAGCAGCTGGAAATTTCGTGGAAAAGTGCATGGAACAAAAATCCACGAATAATACTCCAAATGTTGTGAAAGAGTTCACGTAATATTTCATGATTTCGTGAACTATTTCACAAAAATTAATGGTAAGTTTGGACTATATGTTACTATGTTTTAATTGCCGCAAGGTTCTACTGTATCGATTTTGTTGGCTATTTTTGGCAAATTTGAGACTAAGAGAAACGAAAGCAATGAAATTGAAAGACGGATAGGTATTCTAGAGCGAATCAGTTATAAACTTAGACTGGAAAACTACTGGATAATTTTTTTCCGTGTAGTAACGTGATTCCTTAATAAGATTCGTAAAGATAGTAATTTTACTACTCAAAATATAGTTGCGCGGGTAGATCTTCAATGTATAAACTTTAGGAATTGCGGAGGGTTTAGTTCGAATTGCATTTTGTATCGAATGATGGAACGAATAAATATTACAGTAGTATTATTACAGTAGCTAATTTTAAAATTGTTACTATCAGAACATTTGGTTGGGATAAACTAGATCATATGTAACTCCTAAACATTTCATTGAAATTCTTTTTTTGTCTGTTTGATGTTTAAATTTATTCGAAATGAGAGTTTTTTGATTTGATTATTTGCGATGGTCTACTAGAGACACTGAAACAGCTGACTCTCAAGGTTTCTTCTGGAATATTGTTCCATTCTTTTTTAGTTGCAGTTATTAGAGCATTCATATTACGTTTTGGTTTAGCGTTGGTGACTGTCTCAACAGTAGTCCACATTGCAAAGTCAAATCGGTTGAAATCCGTAGATGAAGGAGGCCGCATTGCCTTGGTCCAAAAATTCTTTAAATTATGGTGGCACCACGTTTGCACGCTTTTTGCCCCATGTGCTGGTGGTGAATCTTGTGTAAAGCAAATTTCAACGTCTGAAAACTCATTTTCGATCCCTGGAAAAACCTTACGCTATAAAAACTTCTAGTAGACGTACTAGTTAATATTCACGCATCCAGAATCGAGATGTTTTACCATTTAAAGTTACTACATCCCAAAACATAACCGAAACCGGTTTTTGCATATTTATCGCAGTGAGTTTTTGTAAGTCTGTTTCTAAGTTGTAAGTTTTTGCTAGCCAGCGCATTGAAAAGGTAAATACGCTGCAGCAATAAAAAAGAAACCAAGATCGGTTTCAACTTCCCAAGCTCGCGATCACCTTGGTGTCAAGCGACGATAAGACACGATGTTTGATTCTAGGATTAACCGCTATTACGATTCCTACGCCGAATCCAGCAATACGATCAAATCGATGTATAACAAAATTAGAGATACTCTTCTATTTAATATTTGGTTTTACAAAAACTTTCAATGACAACGGTTATATGCACGTTATGTGCCCTAAAGTAATTGAAGAATTCTTCTTTGCACGTTTTTAATTACCGAACATTCCATTTTAATGAATTTAAATGATTTTTCAAAGTCATTATTAAACTTTAAATTCATTGTAATTTTGTAAGCAAATTTTTAACCAGTTTGTACTGTTTTAAGCATGGAGGTAGAATTTAGCATTACAGCAATCAATTGAAACATTGATTGCTGCAAGAAATTCAATTTGTTTTACGTAATGCTACCTAGATCGATTGGAACAAAGGAAGCGTTATGTGAAACCGAAATTGGAGGCGTGGTAGTTATTGAGCTTTTAGCCGCGTTACCGACCACTGAAGAATAAGATGACGTACCATTGTAGGATGGTGTGACGGAGATTGAAGATCCTTGCACAGGTAGAGAAGTTGTTATTCTATTTTGAAACGGATTAACACGTTTTAACATGTTCTCCTGAAGAAGCAGGTACATTTTTATTGGTCGCTTTTATAGCGTTGAATGAGAATTTTTAAATTTTTTCTAATATAACATGTCCAGAAATTCGATTTATGGCTACGGCTAGAATCAGATCATACATTTGGAATCCAAATGAAATATTTTGTGTCGTACCTGAAGCTCTATCCTCCCAAGTAGCATTTCTAGTTTTAAAGCACACTACAAGTGCCTTCTAAGTTAAATGGAAGGCTTCAAAAGTACCATCAAACCTGAATTGTTATTAGGGATCTGCGACACTGGGTCAGATTCTGAAATCCACCCTTTATGCCGTCTTTAATGTTCCCACAGAAGCGACGGTGCATCCCGGTATCCCATTACCGAAATCCATCCTGCTTTGACTGGTCGAAATTGAATTCACGAACTAGTGCTCCAGTCGGCCAAGTAGACGCTTTGAACGCTGTGTCATTTAGTTGGCTAGAAAGCTCAATTCGAGCGAAATTGAGTTTCGTGGGATCGGTATCCTTGTTGACCAACAAAATTTCTTTGGGTATGTCACTTATTCTGAGGCATTATTGGATAATAGAAACAATTTCCTCCACTGCTGTATGGCTCGGGAGCAAAACGGCTCAGATAGACCCAGAATTGCTTCCGCTTATCGGCAACTGTTCTGATTTTTCTCTGAATGGCTCTAGAACCACAGACAGCGGGCGCAATGGCAAAAATTTCGACTTTGAAATGTTCATTGTACAATACGTAATATGTAATATCCTCATTCAATTAAAATCGGTTTTGGTTATCGGGGGGGTCCGGACCTGGATCCGCCACTGATTTGACTCAATGTGTTGAACAAAGATGGCAGACGCTGCTGTAACCAATGGCTTCAAATGGGTAGGGTGATAATAGACATATGACGAAAAAAGGCTCATCACCCTAACTAATTTAGTTACAGGAGTTGGTCTCTTCACGCGCAAAGATGGGTTTGAGCAATTTTCTCCTTAATGGTAAAAAAATAGTTTTTACCAAAAATGTTCTGGATATCTTTCCGGTTGGATATTGAAATTTAAAGCTTTTTCGAGACAAACAGAAAATAACATATTGATAGCAAGCGATCTTCACAAACAGAGTTATATCGTCGCCTCCGGCTGCACAGTGAAATGAATCAGCCACAAATAATAAAAGTGTCTGTTAAGCGGGATGATATAAGTTCGATCAATTTTAAACAAAAGCCTCTTTGAATTATAGACATTACTGTTGAACTATTACTAAACATGAAAACGGATCCTAATCTCAAGGATGTGACATACATACAATTACACCACGTGAGAAACTGTGTATAGTTAACGATTAAAAGTTTAGCCCAGGCAGATAACTTCATTACTAAGAAGAACATGCAATACGGCGCCGAATATGGAAACTTTAAAACCAAGATCTTGAATATATGGATGACACGATTACATTGAAATGTACCTACACGACCTAGCGCCGTCCATTAGATCAGAACATTAAAATATTTATGTCAAAAAAGGAATCCGTGGTAAACGATACTTGAGGAAAATTGTTCAGTGGAATGCTCAACGGCGTTTCGCATGTTGTTAAAATGCGGTTGGCATGTAACACTGTGCACCTACCCTGGTTGTAGGTGTCAGTTTCTAATCAGACGGCACATAACGGAAATAAATGCTCCGTAGTCGCTAAGAAAAATCAACCTACTACAACCAATAGTAAACAAAAGTTTTAAACAGATGTTGATAAATCACAATCAATACCTCATGCACTTTGCATATCGAAACTAACTATCTGTACCAACAACGAGATAGAACACATGATTGTTCTAGTGCCTCCAAATCAACAACCAGCACAATAAATGCCGATAAACACGGATTTGCAACAGCGATCCATGCTCCGGACACGGATTTACAACAGCGATCCGAAAAAGCTAGAAAAAATGAGAACATTTCACATAATTAACATAATTAACGCTGTATCGATCCAGACATGAACGTGAACGATAGCGCGAGAGATGGTAAATGGGCGGCTGACTCCCAAGTTATGGTGGACAACGAATTACCGTCCAGAAAAAAGTTCTCAACACGCAGCAGTAAGCTGCATCTACAAGTCCTCCTGTCTGCAGTAACTGTGTATAAGAGAAATATCAGTGTGTTATCCCCCTCCCCAAACCAAAATTAATTGAATTGAAAAAAATTGCTGATGAACAGTTTAATTTAAAAAAAATATTTAAGTAAGTGTTCTAGAAGTTTACTATCTGATCACTACAGTGAGAACTTAATATTTTAAACACCGTTGGGACTTTTGGGTAAAATGTGGGAATAGAATTTTTTAAATGATCTCTTAGTGAGGAGCTTATAATTGACAAATCATGTCAATATTAAATGTCAATAATAAATAAACTATCTGGATGGAAATCATGGAAAAATCCACATAAAAACTGATGTAAAAAGGCATTTTCCGTTGGGCTCTAGTAGGCCAGGATTAGCTTTTATGAGTATTTGATTTTTTTTTGTACTATCGATTATTTAAATAGCCATCAAGTAGGATTGGAAATTAAGAAAATTTAAAAAAAAAATCGAGTTAGTGACTATTTATAATGTACAATTGAATACTGAATTAAATGGCGTAATACAATTTCGTATGCAAGGACTCGTTCTTATGTTATGAACTTAAACAACGAAGAAAAGTAAAATAAAGGCTCGAAAACAGTTTTACGCTCAATATCATATAGCTTCGAAACAATCAGCTTTAGAGGTTCAGTATTTTCGAAGAATTTTGCAACGTTAAACATCTTCTGGTAAAATAATTTTGGTGAATAATCCTCCCAGATGGATGCATAAATTCTTCAAACAAATTTAGTCTTGAAAAACTCGGTGCCTTCAGTAAAGTTTTCGAGAAGTTTATTACAAATAACGTGGCTGAAGATATGAATGCTCCATATAATCAGGCTTTATTTGCTATTTGCGAAAGTGAACCTTCAAAATCAATTATTCTGATATTACTGTATATGATCAATCTCTTCTGCTGTTAATAAACAACAAAATAAACATGTTTTCCAAGCCATGTGTCTCTGAAGCTTACAGTAACATTGAAGAAAACTAGATTTAAGAATAATTACATAAATAGAGCGTTCATATCTTCAATAAAAAAGTTTTAAATGAAATTCGCAAAAACTTTGCTGAAGACATCAAGCCTTTTACTACTTTTTTGAAGAGTTGATCTTTCATGATTATTTCTAGGAGGATTTATCACAAAAATGACTATGTCTGAAGATGTGTTATTTTATATTCGAAAACTTGTTGCTAAACTTTCACTTAAATAATTTAGTTACCAATCAGTCTAGGACCGCGTTGTCCTATGCTGTATCGAGAAGTTGCCCCCAGTTCACTCGGTCCATGGCTGTTTGTCTCCTCGCAGGGCACCCGCTTAACAGCCTTTTTATAGATGGGACATACTACTTCCTCCATCCAATCCTCCGGTAAAATCTGTTTCTTCCAGATCTTCAAAACCACCCAGTGCAATGCTCTAACCAACGCCTCTCTTCCGTGTTTCAGCAGCTCACATGGCAGTTGATCATTGCCACGGGCTTTATCAGTCCTCAACCGTCCGATCTCCTTATAAATCGTTGGTAGATCCGACGCTGGGAATCTGTCGTCGGCTACGCATGTCCCCAGGCTGATTCTTGCGATACTCTCGTTTTCTACTGCTATTTCGATATTCGTCATAGTACACTTATCGATCAGCTCACACTCGGTCGTGAGAAGGTCTCCATTAGTATCTCTTCATATGTCGGCCTGTGGCACATAGCCTTTGCTCGAGCTATTTACCTACTCGTAGAATTTTCGTAACTCTACAGATGCTCTATCGTTTCGGTATTCCGATCTTTCTGAAGGGATTCTGAATTTATATTTGCACTGCGGAAGGTAGGCACATTTGTGATGTCGGAGAAGAAACTTCTGTTCATTAGCACGTGGTCGATTTAGTTCTCAGTTTGTTAATCAGGTGATCTCAAGGATGGCGTTCATGTCGCTGATGAGGAGCTTTATATTCTACCGCGGGCTCCAAATGCGCGTAAAATCCTTCTTTCGCGTTCTCGGATCATGCTTTGTGAGGGGCAGTGCTCGTTGACGATGTTGCAGTTGTAGAAATGGCCGTTGATCCACACACATACACATCCTTTTGCTGATCGTCTGCTACTTTTTTTTAATTCGATTATAGAGGTTTTAACCATAAGGCCATTTGCCTTTTCGGATTAGAAAAATCTCTTATGAAAAATTTCTAACCCTATGTGCGGGGTCGGAACTCGAACCCAGGTGCGCGGCGTACAAGGCAATCGATTTACCAACTACGCTACGCCCATCCCTCGTCTGCTACGTGATTACGCGTTGGCGCATCTTGCCTAATAAAATGTAACCGCTCGACGCTTTTACACACATTCTGTGCCGCCAAGAAAAGTTCCTACAATGTTACTGCTTTCAAGTTGCGAGTTTTCAGTTCATCGTGTAGGATTCGTTCGAAGCCAGGGAAGAAAAGTGACTTGCTGAACGATGTGTCAAGTTTTCAATCATAGTCCTTTTTTCGTCACGAAAGCTTTGACCGATTGTTCCGATCCGTCTTTTCTTAATGATTCTTCGTAACGTGGTGTTTTCTGGGCGGTTTGTTGGGTTTGACCCAGCCTCTTGTCTCGTCGCAGGACAGCCGTGCGGGGTTTCTTTGCCACATCACGTATCTAGTTCTTTCTACGGTAGGGTTAGCGCCCATACCCACTCGCACCGTATCATTTCGCTTCTACTGCAGAAGGCGGTAGTACCCAGTCGATGCCGGCCTACAGATTACATGTCATCAATAGACGCACAGGGAAGCATGAGATAGGAGCTTGTGAACACTGGGAAGTACTCACCATTTGACGAGCAACCTTCGAAGTTGGTTTCGAAATTATGTGACCGTAAGAAAAGTTGTCATATATTTCGCTTTAAAAGTGTATATTCTTTGATTTTATAACATTTAATAAAAGAAAGTTGTCTATGAAGATATGAAAGGCATTCCTCATTATTTTTTTCTCATTTGTAGGATGGAATGGTAACTGATAAACTGTTTTTGTTTCTGAAATTTACATTATTTTGAAGCATTTTCGAAAAATTTACGATTTTCATCAAATCCCCCCCAAACCAAATTTCTGGCTACGCCACTGCAGTCAGTTGATCCTAGGAGAATAGACGACAACAGGCTTCTAGCTCTTCCTAATTTTGTCTAAAAAGCCCTGAAAAAATTAAAGACCGCAAGCAATCATTGTTTCCAAGTTTCTTCTTGCAGAAATAATTGCACTTCGAAGATCGCAACTAAACTAAAACTTTACAAATCAAAACAAAATTTAAAAAAAATCAATGTGTGTTTCAATGTGTATTGTACTGCTAAACAAAGGCAGAAACACTAGTGCTAATTCGGGTGCTAATTTAGATACATCATCTAATTTGGCCCAAGTTGGTGCTAGTTACTGACGAGATGAATTTAGTTATGTGTTGTGCCCTTTATGCACAAATTAGTTTATTCAGAATTTTTTCACTCATGAGAAAAAAAAAGTGCATTTTTGTTTTGAAAACCCGACTTGATTCGACCTAAAAACGCAGCATAACTCATAACAGAACATTGTATTAATGGTATTCTTGAAATTATTTCCGTTGCAATTGGCGGTCCGAAAATAAAATGGTACGGTTTTTAACATCTTAATTAAAAAAAAAAATTAAACAGCTTATACCTACCGCATGGCGCTGCGGTAGCCCACGACAGTGTCACAATAATTTGTCCGGTAGCACTCGTGCCTTAATATGACACCCTCATGTCAACGGTAACAGATTTAACATGACAAACCCGAAAAAGAACGAAGCAAAAAAAAAACAACACCGCGCTGAAACAGAATCCCGGCTTATCTTGTTCGAAAATCTTGTCGCATTGTCGGTGTCCATCCGAGAGGAATCTCTCGAAGCTCACGGGCACAAAGAAACCAGCGACATTCGGATCTTCACGGTTCTTTCCGCTTTCGTTGTGCCCTTGTTTCTTCTCGTCACCTTAAAGAGAATTTTAAAATCCGTGGTTCTGTCGCTGAGAACGGCGCCGTCACATCGCGTACATGTCTGTCACTCACAGAGGAAACATTGATTACAATACTTCTCGTGGCCCCGTCGAAGCGCAGTCAAAAGTTCATTAAAATCAGCCGCGACAAATGTACGATCCTGTTGAAACACACGTTTTTATGTCCGTTCTTTCGTTCTCCCGTTGGTCACCCCTTGTCCGTTCTTTTGTTGCTTTGTTTCGTTTCCACTTTTCTTGTGCAGTGAATGATCGTAAAATCGGGTTGAAATTAACCAATTATTCGATTCCTCATTCAGCAATTTTCGAAATTAATAAAAAGGCTCTAAGTACAGTGCAGTGATCCTATTCGAGACGAAAAGGAAATGATGCAGAAGTTATACCATCGCTCACACCTCTCTGTTAGGTGGATTAAGTTGATATTTTACGGGTCTCAGAACCACACTCCGGTCAAGGGGACGGCGTCGATCAAGATGATTATGACACACAAATACACGCTAGCCAGAATCGACTGTTCAGTTAGTTGCTGCTGCTGCTGCTGATGCCGCCATCTCCCTCAGCCGCTATCACTACCTGGGGACCTCGACGATCTTCTACCAATCATATAATTTAATAATACTTTTATTGGTATTGTTGATTTGATTTTATTCGACAA
The DNA here is from genome assembly GCF_030247195.1 of Topomyia yanbarensis. Lineage (NCBI taxonomy): Eukaryota > Metazoa > Arthropoda > Insecta > Diptera > Culicidae > Topomyia > Topomyia yanbarensis. The sequence continues at coordinate 92,089,544 of NC_080671.1, forward strand.
CGTCGTCGTCGTCGTCGCCGTCTCCAATCATTTTTTTCCTTCCGTGGCAATTTCAGCTGGTTCCCAGGAATTTCCATTCAGTTGATTTCCGCTGCAGCAGGTTGCACCTTTGTCCCGCCGCCAATTGGAACGAAAATAATCGGAAGTGCTGATTAGAGGTTTCGGCGGCTATTACCGCTCGAGTCTCGCCTTCGCTTCGGTCTCGGTGGACGCTGTGGACAGTTTGCAGTTTTGAGTTGCGGCCGTGGTTGGTTGGCAGGCAGGCAGGCAGTCAGGCAGCCGGTGGCGTCAGCGGCACTTTCGAATGTTTCGTGACCGACCACTGCTGCACCGTTGAAGATATGATAGAAGGGACAGTCTTGCAGACATCAGAGAGTGCTGCTCTGATTTAATCCGTATTCAATTAATGTGCCGTCGTCGCGGCAAACGGTGGATCCCGAAAAGTGGTTCGGTGTCGGTGGAAATACAAACACTTCTTCTACTATTTAGCTTCGAGAGCGAATTAAATCCGCCCTGATAAATGGTTGCAAATTAGCATCTACTTTCTAACGACATCTGCGGTTCGATGGCAACCCTGCGGAGGATCCGCACCTTGAAATAAATGCCAAAGATTATCTATAATTAAATATGCAAATATTTGACCCTGTCCAGAAAAGGCGATGGACGCGGAGAACGTGCGCGAAAATTGAGGATTTTACGATGCAGAACGATCGCGAGATGACCGTCGGGACGACGCGTCCGCCGTTGTTGCTTCGCGGTGATGCGCAGATCCCAAATCGATTAGTGGAAAAATTTATATGAACGGTCCGGTAATTAAACTGTCAAAATAATTTAGGAAATTAATCAAAAATTAGATGGAAATTGGAAATACAAACCGGTGTGGAGCTGCGATCGGGTTTTTTTTTATTTTGGGGTAAAGCAAATTTAGAGTGGACCATAAATTATCGTTTTTACTGCGACTGACCGTACGGTTGCCAGCGTGATTGGATTGCACGCTATTTTTAAGGGAACTAGGCGGAGGTGGGTCAAGTGATGGAATAGGGTTGTCGTGCAGCTTGCGCAGATCTCGCGCGAGAATTTTGGGTGCATTACCAATGTGTGTGTAGTTGCGATTGTTGATATTGAGAACATAGTGGTAATCCTTGAAACCATAATGTACGTAAGGAGAGTGACGAAAACTGCGTCCATTCAACCTTTACTGAATGAATGTCTAATTAATGTCCTTGTTCCTTCATTTGCTGTTTCTCTCTCGGTGACACTCAAAAGCACATAGGAATAGGCAAAGAATTACACGACTTTTGAAACACATTAAAACGCGCAAAATCAAAAACGCGCTAGCATGCGCGACATACGCATGCCCACGCTATTAAAAGAACGCTAACAACAATATATAAACGCTCGAACCTTTTGCGATAATACAAACTTAGTCGCAAATGTGGGCCACGATCCCGCAACTATATAAACGTCCCGACAATTAAATCTTATTAAATCTTACGAATTTATAAACGCTGTCTCGTTTATCAACATGCAAAAGCCCGCTCTCGCGCGATCAAGAATCGTAATCGACCGAGAGTCAAAAAAATCGAACTCATACACACTAGACAACATGTCTCAAGGCGAGGGGCAAGCACTAAATCTTCAATACGACGCAGAGCCAAAAGTCTTCTATAATTAGTTACTTTAAGTACCATTAAATTCCATAAAGTACATTAAGTACCGCAAAGATTTAAAGAAGTACGCGTTATATTCATTGTACTTTAATTACTAAAACTGCTTTAATTACAGTGCCGTCGTACTTTGAAATCGTAGAATATTTTAATTACCGTCAAGATGTACTTTAAATACTTTAAGTAAGTACACATCAACATTAATTACATTAAGTACCTTATTAAGTACAACAGAAGCAATTTTAAGTACTTTCATTATTTACTTTAATTATAGTCAAAATACGTTGATATTTTCAATACGATGCACTCAAACCTGCTAGTGCTTGCCCCTCGTCTCAAGGCGCCATAGTTGGCAATTTCAGTAAACAGACATTCAAGCTCTATCTCGAACCGTTAAAAGGTTTAATTGTCAATCTAGCTTAAATTAGACCCACCCTAGCTTCCGTTTAAATCAAAAGAAGGGGCTTGCAAAGTACCACAAATTTCTTAACTATATTATAAGGCTAAGTCATTGAGTTTTAGCAAAAAACCAAAATTCCTGTCAAATTTACATTTTGGACTACACTGAAACCTCCATTTACGAACCAAACCGGGGGTTCGTAAATTGAATTAGTTCATAAAAAAAGTTTTCGTTATTTGGGATTTAGTTCGTAAAAAAAGTTTGCTTCACATTCCATTCAATATTCGTTGGTTGAGCATATGACAATATGGGTATTTTTGGGACATGCTTGATAAGTAGATGTTAAAAATGGACAATTGGAACTGTTTTGAAATCCAAGATGGCGACTTCTGGTTGAGAAATTTTCTCGATAACCCTAACAATAAGGGTATTTTTGAAACGGGCTTAGATGCTGAAAATAGACAATTAGAAGCGTTTTGAAATTCAAGATGGCGACTGCCGGTTGAGCAATATTCTCGATAACCCTAACAATAAGGGTATTTTTGGAACGGTCTTGACAAGTAGATGCTGAAAATGGACAATTGGAATTGTTTTCAAATCCAAATAATCGGTAGAAACAAGGAGACGGTAGCAGATCTGTATACCCGACTGAAGCACGAAGCAGCACGAGTAGGACTGAAGATAAATGTGTCTAAGACGAAGTACATGCTGGCTGGCCTATCGCGATAGGGAACGCTTGGGCAGTAGTATTACGATCGACGGCGACGAGCTCGAGGTGGTTGACTCATTGGTGACTGCGGACAATAACATCAGCCGGGAGATCAGAAGTCGTATTATCTCTGGAAGTCGCGCCTACTATGGACTCCACAAAACTTTGAGATCCAGGAAGCTTCACCACCGCACGAAATGCGCCATGTACAACACACTGATTAGACCGGTGGTTCTCTACGGACACGAAACGTGGACAATGCTCGAGGAGGGTCTGCAAGCACTCGAAGTCTTCGAAAGAAGGGTGCTGAGAACGATCTTCGGTGGTGTGTAGGAGGATGATGTGTGGGGGAGAAAGATGAACCACGAACTTGCGCGACTCTGTGGTGAGCCAAGTACCCGGAAAGTAGCGCAAGCTGGAAGGGTACGTTGGGCGGGGCACGTTGGGAGGATGCCGAACAACAACCCCACCAAGTTGGTTTTCAGCTCCAACCCGGCAGGTACAAGGCGGAGTGGAGTGCAGCGTTCCCGGTGGCTGGACCAACTGGAGCAGAATCTGGTGAGTATCGGGCACCTGAGAGGTTGGAGACAAGCAGCAACTGACCGAGTGACGTGGTGGAATATTGTGGAACAGATTAAATCATGATAATATGATGTATAATCAGGAAATATAATATAATATAATAAATATACCCTTTATTGCGAAATGCGACAAATTACTAGTTGTACATGGACCCCACCCCTACCAGGCTGTTCAAAAAGTTCTCGGAGCGCCATCTTTTTGTCAATAGTTCTACTGTAACTTCGACGCCATCTTGACATTTCGCTTTCCACTTAGACAAGACGTGACAATCGGCATCTTATTTTTCCTTCGACATTTTTCTTTTCGCACATTTTCTCCCTGCCGAAATCTTCCGAATAGTGTTGCTATTTTTATTAATGAAAATGATGTTTGGTTAATTTATTTTATGCCGGCAATATTTTGTATCTTGAATCCACTGTATCCCTGATGAAGGGCACCATTTTTCCATGACACGGGTTTTTAGTAAGGTTCGATGAAGCCATTTTCTGAAAATTTTCAGATATGGTGTGGTTTCTGTCTTATTTTTGTTAAAGTATACGGTAAATGCATGATAAATACTTGTTTCACCTTGCCACGCAATTTCTGATCAATTTAGTCATTTTTACTTTATTAACGATAATAATTTTATTTGGCAAAAGTAATGACAATCTTTTCCTATAAATGTAACAACACTGCCAAACATCATTGCACTATCCCTGCAGTAACATTGCGTACGGTGTAAAAAGTCAGAATCAACCAATCAGGAGCTGGACCATTCTGACGTAAAATTGGTACAAAAACGCCCCACCCCGATTGTCACGTCTTGTCTTAGGGTGCTTACAGAGTGGCGGCGAGAAGCTGAGCTGGCGCTGGAACTGACATTAAAATGCGAGCTGCGAGAAACCTGCTTGCTGCAAACCAAATGGGTGATGTCAGAGTGAAAGCCGAGCGGATCTGCGCCGACTGCCCGCTTTCACTCTGACATCATCCCTTTACTTTGCTGCAGGCAGGTTTCTCGCATCTCGCTTTCTAATGTCAGTTCCAGCGCCAGCCCAGCTTCTCGACGCCACTCTGTAAGCACCCTTAGGGGGCTTGCAGAGTGGCGGCGAGAAGCTGAGCTGGCGCTTGTACTGACATTAGGATGCGGGATGCGAGTAACCTGCTTGCTGCAAATCAAAGGGTGAAAGCTGAGCGGATCTGCGCCGACTGCCTGCTTTTATTCTGACAGGCTCCATTTGATATGCTGCTAGCAGGTATCTCGCATCCTAATGTCAGTACCAGCGTAAGCTCAGCTTCTCGCCGCCACTCTGCAAGCGGCCTTAGCGGAATTTCAAACTGATCTGTCAATTATTTCTTTATTTACAGTCTTTTGAAATGTGTCAGCATTTTTTTTATTGTGCCTTGCAGGATAATCGCTCGATATGCGATTATATGAAAGCTCAATTGAGATAGGCGCGTGACAGCCGCCTATATAAATGTATAGGCAGCTTTTTCCTTGAAGCTTTCGAAAAGCACACAGCTGGCAGAAAAATAAAGCTCCACTGAAATCTGCTTGCGGAGCAACTGCGGCTATATTTGATGCGCCTTTCAGACGCCCGCAATGTGAGATTTTATTATAAGCGCGACAATACAACGGATAAAATCGAGCATCGCGTAAAAAAGGGTTGAATGCAGTGGAAGTTCATAAAGAAATCTCGACAAACATGTCAAATGGTCCTAAGTGCAAATGAGAGCCTCTCTTTGTTTACATTCTCTTTCGATTATTACGGCGTCATCTTAAAACTTTTCAATATTGTTTCAGGATATATCGAAAAACTCTGATTTCAACTAGCTTGTTCTGCTAAGAGTTGAGTAACAAACGTATAAATTGCCGAGTTATTAGCGAAAGAGAAAGTAAACAAAGAGAAACTGTCATTTGCACTTAGGACCATTTGACATGTTTGGCTAGAAATAGTAAATGTGTTAGGTGAGTCAGCTCCTTCAAAAACAATGGTTTGAAAGTTGGTTGGTTTGCTTAAAAGTCTTGAAGATGATCCACGTCAAGCACGCCCAAAAAGCGCTTCAACACCAGACATAATTGCGGAAATACAGGAAAACTTTTCATTCAATAGGTCCAATCTCGCGTGATTTTTATAAACGGCCAATAAGCATGCTGTCAAAATTCACTTTGAGAGAAAATTCCGGACAAACCGTAGCTCACCGAAAATGGATGTTAACATTTTATGAAAGAGAAAAGTTTTCTCTTTCGTCTGATGTTGTGATTTATAATCCGCGAATAATGGTTTGTCCAGAATTTCCTCTTAAAGTGAATTTTGACAGTATGCTTATTGGCCCTTTTCAAAAAACACGCGAGCAATGTACAAAAGAGAGCCTCTCTTTGTTTACTTTTTCTTCCGCGAATTACTCTGTCACCTTCCTGATTTTCTTTCAACTGTTTGTTTAATAAAGTAAAAGCCTTGGTCTTAAGAAACATACTGATAAATATTTTAAAAGTTTTATGGTTTTGCAGTAATAATCTAAAGAGAAAGCGAAAGAAGAGGGCTCTCATTTGCAGATTGGACCTAATGAAAAAAAGTCTTCATATCTAGCCAAACATGTCAGATCGCGATAGGGAACGCTTGGGCAGTAGTATTACGATCGACGGCGACGAGCTCGAGGTGGTTGACGAGTTCATCTATCTAGGCTCATTGGTGACTACGGACAATAACATCAGCCGGGAGATCAGAAGTCGTATTATCTCTGGAAGTCGCGCCTACTATGGACTCCACAAAACTTTGAGATCCAGGAAGCTTCACCACCGCACGAAATGCGCCATGTACAACACACTGATTAGACCGGTGGTTCTCTACGGACACGAAACGTGGACAATGCTCGAGGAGGGTCTGCAAGCACTCGAAGTCTTCGAAAGAAGGGTGCTGAGAACGATCTTCGGTGGTGTGTAGGAGGATGATGTGTGGGGGAGAAAGATGAACCACGAACTTGCGCGACTCTGTGGTGAGCCAAGTACCCGGAAAGTAGCGCAAGCTGGAAGGGTACGTTGGGCGGGGCACGTTGGGAGGATGCCGAACAACAACCCCACCAAGTTGGTTTTCAGCTCCAACCCGGCAGGTACAAGACGGAGAGGAGCGCAGCGTTCCCGGTGGCTGGACCAACTGGAGCAGAATCTGGTGAGTATCGGGCACCTGAGAGGTTGGAGACAAGCAGCAACTGACCGAGTGACGTGGTGGAATATTGTGGAACAGATTAAATCATGATAATATGATGTATAATCAGGAAATATAATATAATATAATAAATATACCCTTTATTGCGAAATGCGACAAATTACTAGTTGTACATGGACCCCACCCCTACCAGGCTGTTCAAAAAGTTCTCGGAGCGCCATCTTTTTGTCAATAGTTCTACTGTAACTTCGACGCCATCTTGACATTTCGCTTTCCACTTAGACAAGACGTGACAATCGGCATCTTATTTTTCCTTCGACATTTTTCTTTTCGCACATTTTCTCCCTGCCGAAATCTTCCGAATAGTGTTGCTATTTTTATTAATGAAAATGATGTTTGGTTAATTTATTTTATGCCGGCAATATTTTGTATCTTGAATCCACTGTATCCCTGATGAAGGGCACCATTTTTCCATGACACGGGTTTTTAGTAAGGTTCGATGAAGCCATTTTCTGAAAATTTTCAGATATGGTGTGGTTTCTGTCTTATTTTTGTTAAAGTATACGGTAAATGCATGATAAATACTTGTTTCACCTTGCCACGCAATTTCTGATCAATTTAGTCATTTTTACTTTATTAACGATAATAATTTTATTTGGCAAAAGTAATGACAATCTTTTCCTATAAATGTAACAACACTGCCAAACATCATTGCACTATCCCTGCAGTAACATTGCGTACGGTGTAAAAAGTCAGAATCAACCAATCAGGAGCTGGACCATTCTGACGTAAAATTGGTACAAAAACGCCCCACCCCGATTGTCACGTCTTGTCTTAGGGTGCTTACAGAGTGGCGGCGAGAAGCTGAGCTGGCGCTGGAACTGACATTAAAATGCGAGCTGCGAGAAACCTGCTTGCTGCAAACCAAATGGGTGATGTCAGAGTGAAAGCCGAGCGGATCTGCGCCGACTGCCCGCTTTCACTCTGACATCATCCCTTTACTTTGCTGCAGGCAGGTTTCTCGCATCTCGCTTTCTAATGTCAGTTCCAGCGCCAGCCCAGCTTCTCGACGCCACTCTGTAAGCACCCTTAGGGGGCTTGCAGAGTGGCGGCGAGAAGCTGAGCTGGCGCTTGTACTGACATTAGGATGCGGGATGCGAGTAACCTGCTTGCTGCAAATCAAAGGGTGAAAGCTGAGCGGATCTGCGCCGACTGCCTGCTTTTATTCTGACAGGCTCCATTTGATATGCTGCTAGCAGGTATCTCGCATCCTAATGTCAGTACCAGCGTAAGCTCAGCTTCTCGCCGCCACTCTGCAAGCGGCCTTAGCGGAATTTCAAACTGATCTGTCAATTATTTCTTTATTTACAGTCTTTTGAAATGTGTCAGCATTTTTTTTATTGTGCCTTGCAGGATAATCGCTCGATATGCGATTATATGAAAGCTCAATTGAGATAGGCGCGTGACAGCCGCCTATATAAATGTATAGGCAGCTTTTTCCTTGAAGCTTTCGAAAAGCACACAGCTGGCAGAAAAATAAAGCTCCACTGAAATCTGCTTGCGGAGCAACTGCGGCTATATTTGATGCGCCTTTCAGACGCCCGCAATGTGAGATTTTATTATAAGCGCGACAATACAACGGATAAAATCGAGCATCGCGTAAAAAAGGGTTGAATGCAGTGGAAGTTCATAAAGAAATCTCGACAAACATGTCAAATGGTCCTAAGTGCAAATGAGAGCCTCTCTTTGTTTACATTCTCTTTCGATTATTACGGCGTCATCTTAAAACTTTTCAATATTGTTTCAGGATATATCGAAAAACTCT